>NC_140500.1:7892088-9092088 GCF_964271855.1 Acomys minous
TGAAGTCAAGAACCACCAGAGTGAAGACCACAAGCCACCTTTTCCCAGCCATCCCAGAGAGTGCATGTAGTGGCAGCCAGCCTGTGGCCACCCAGAGGGCAGGTCCTTGTCAATTTTATTTTTATGCCTGTCTTTGTACCTCTGTCCTTTTTGTTTTGGGTGTTTGAGTGGTGGGAATAGAGAGAAGCCAGGGAGAGAACCGGACAACTCCAGGCTCTAGAGTTCTTCCAGTGTTGGGCTGGCCAGGGTAGACAGTCTAGGGGAAGTACTTACCTTGGGTGGGCACAGCCCCAGGAAAAGGTGCCAGTGTTTTATTAGATCTGACACCCTTGAGCTTAACTTTTGTAGCCTGAAGCCAGATTGGAAAAGTTGTGGGCAAGGTCGGGACTTAGTTTTGCCTCTGTGCTGAAAATGGCAGAGACTCCTGTGGATTTTACTTCGGACAAACAGGATCATCACTGACTTGAATAATTCAGTTGTAGAGGCCTTTAGTGGGGGCACATTTAGAGCCCTGAAGCTTAAGAGCATTGGCTTTTTCTTGGCCCAGCTCAGATGAGTCAGTAGGCACTTAGATTTGTGGTTGGGGACTGAGATGAGTTTGTTTACACTAAGGTTGACTGGTTGATATGGTTTTAAACAGGTGTTGTCAGGGGAAGAGATTGTTTTATTTTTAGTTTGGATTGTACAGAAACAATTTGTACAACAAAATATCTTCTGCAACTCTGTAAAGAAGGGGTTTTGGCTAAAAAGTTTAAGGAGTCCCCAGGGAGTATAATCTGAGTCTGATTTTTCCTGAATGAGAACACTGGGAATTTTTGAAATTCTGGTCCCCAAAGGAGTCATGAGTAGAAGTGGCAGAGTCTGTCAGGAATTTAATCTGAGTTTTTGATCTTGTCACAGAATCATGGAGATTATAAGGCTGGTCTGTGGTATAGGGTAGGAGATGAGAGGCCATGGAATTACTTGGCTATTTGTTATTTATTTATTTATTTATTTATTTATTTATTTATTTATTGGTTGGCTGGCTTTTGAGGGGGTGGTTCTATCTAGGAGCCTGGGAATCAGGGGTTGTTTTCTTCACTGGAAGGGGAATGGAATGAGGGCAGCCTGTGTTTGCAGTAGAACTCTGTGAGTAGCTGGGTGGTTGAATTGAGGCGGGGGGAAGAAGGTAGGTAAGGCTGTCCAGTATGTAGCCCTCATACAATAAGGTAGGTAAGGCTGTCCAGTATGTAGCCCTCATAGAAATTCTTTTGGGGAAGATTTAGGAAGGGTCATATATTGGATTAGTTTGAAACATTGGAGGATCATACTTAAGATACATGGAAATTGGGGAGATGTTATTATACCTTGAGTATTTATATTTTAGACAACGGAAGCAACTCAGGACCATGTATAAGGGTTATAAATATTGTGTGTGCTCATAAAAGGGTCCTTCCTACGTGAAGAACTGCTTCCCATGGTGATAGAAAAAGACAGGAAATGCTGCTGAGGATGGTCAATGTTCCCTAAACAATTTCTTGTTGGAGGGATTCACTACCATCACCAAACACCAGCCTAGCGCAGTTTCAGGACTGGCCGCCGCCCCAGATGTCTTTTGCTTGATCGCTGTGTAACCAGTTTTTGTTTAGAGAGGCTATAAGGTCATCTCCCACACCCAGTTGAGCAGTCAGGGTCCAGAGGTTAGGTTAGGGAGTCTTCCACCAGTGTCAGAGAGTTGCCCTCACCAAAAGGCTTCAGTCACAAACTCTATCGGACCCATGCAAGGGGTCTGACCAGAAGAGAAAAGTAGGAAAAGTAGATGATATAAAGATTTTTACCCCTGTCAAGACTTTTTAAGCATGGGAAAACTCACCCTCCTTTGTCGTGACTGGTATTTTTACTTTTTAGCAGTAGATGAAGATGTTGCCCCATGTTAGGTGCAAACTGTGGGTTTCTTGCTCCGGGAGGCTGAGCTAAGAATCTGACCACAGAGGTTTTTTTTTTCATCCTTCTGGAGACTAGCTGAAGAAGGCTCTGTCTGGTGAACCAGTCATAAGGCCTCTTTGGCAGTGAGGGAACTTTCCATTCAGATCCTCTAGCTTGAGGGAGCACTGAGTGTCTTAGCTGGGCTTGATACAATGGGAGTCTAGTCGGGGAAGGGAGCCTCAGACTTGTAAAAGGTCAGGTAACCAACTGCACTTGGTTAAAATAAAGACAGTCAAGTGTCAAAGAACTAGATATTACTTCACTAAACATAATGATAAAAGAAGGACAAAGACTGGGAGCTGTGCAGGGAGAAATGGGGGAGTGAGGACCCCCACCTCAGACCTCTGGATTTTTAAACCAAAGGTATCTGAATTGCAGGAGCCACATCCTAGACAGTTCTGGACGCTTGTCTCCAGGGCAGCTTTGATATGTTTTTCTTCAAAGATGCAGCTTTTGATACCTTTTAGCCTAAAGTCTACGCGGTTTGCTTTGAAAGTGTCCCTGATCCTCTTGGATTTGAGTTTTGTGCATGGTGACAAATATGAGTCCAATTGCATTTTTTTTTTTACACATAGACATCCAGTTAGACCAGCACCATTTGTTGAAGATGCTATCCTTTTTCCATTGAATAGATTTGGCTTCTTTGTCAAAAATCAAGTGACCATATGTGTGTGGATTCATATCTGGGTCTTCGATTCGATTCCACTGATCAACCAGCCTATTGTTGTGCTAGTACCATAGTCTTTTAATTACTGTTGCTTTATAGTACAGCTTGAGATCAGGTATGGAGTTTCCTCTGGAGGATCTTTTATTGTACAAGATTGTTTTTAGCTATTCTGGGTTTTTTGTTTTTCCATATGAAGTTGAGAATTGAACTTTCAATGTCTTTGAAAAATTGTGTAGGTATTTTAATAGGGATTGCATGGAATCTGTAAATTGTTTTTGGTAAGATGGCCATTTTTTTCTATGTTACTTCTCCTGATCCACAAACAAGGGAGATCTTTCCATCTTCTGATGTCATCTTCAATCTTTTTTTATGTTAATTCTCCTGAACCACGGACAAGGAGGATCATTCCATCTTCTCATGTCATCTTCAATCTTTTTCTTCAGAGTTTTGAAATTTTTTCAAACAAGTCCTTTACTTGCTTGGTTAGAGTAACTCCTAAAACCAGAGACACTAAGTCAGTTAGAAGAAAAAGTGGGGAAGAGCCTGGAACATATTGGCACAGGAGACAACTTCCTGAACAGAACACCAACAGCCCAAACCTTAGAGTCAACAATTAACAAATGGGACCTCATGAGGCTGAGAAGCTTCTGTAAGGCAGGAGACACTGTCAACAGAACAAAGTGACAGCCTACAGAGTGGGAAAAGATCTTCATCAACCCTACATCAGACAAAGGTCTAATATCCAAAATATATAAAGAACTCAAGAAATTAAACACCACCAAACCAAATAACCCAATTGGGAAATGGGGCTCAGAACTAAACAGAGAATTCTCAACAGAGGAATATAGAATCGCTGAGAAACACTTAAAGAAATGTTCAACGTTCTTAGTCAACAGGGAAATGCAAATCAAAACAACACTGAGATTCCATCTTACACACATCAGAATGGCTAAGATCAAAAATTCAAGTGACACCACATGCTGGCGAGGATGCAGAGAGAGAGGAACACTCCTTCATTGCTGGTGGGAATGCAAACTAGTACAGCCACTTTGGAAATCTATCTGGCGCTATCTCAGAAAATTGGGAATAGGGCTTCCTCAAGAATCAGCTATTCCACTCCTTGGAATATACCCAGAAAATGCTCCAGCACACAACAAGAACATTTGCTCAACCATGTTCATAGCAGCCTTATTCATAATAGCCAGAACCTGGAAACAGCCTAAGTGTCCCTCAGTAGAAGAATGGATAAAGAAACTGTGGTACATTTACACTATGGAATACTACTCAGCTATTAAAAACAAAGAATTCCTGAAATTTGTGGACAAATGGATTGAGCTAGAAATGATCATAATGAGTGAGTTAACCCAGAGCAGAAAGACTCACATGGTATATACTCACTTATAGGTGGACACTAGCACAAGGGGCATGTCCCATGAAAGTATTCACTTACCAGGAAAGTGGGTCAGAAGGGAGGACATCCTATTGGGACTCTAGGTGAGAGAAGCATGGGAGAAGGGTGAAATAGTAGGATCTAGAGGGTCCTAGAAATCTACAAGAAGAACATTATGATAGGTAGATCTGGGCCCAGGGGTCTTACTCAAATTATGGCACCAGCCAAGGACAATACGTGCAGTAAACCTTGAACCCTTACCCAGATCTAGCCAATGGACAGGACGCTCTTCACAGTTGAGTGGAGATTGGGGTCTGACTTTCACACGAACTCTGATGCCCCATATATGACCATATCCCCTGGATGGGGAGACCTGGTGGCACTCAGAGGAAGGATAGCAGGCAAGCAAGAAGAGACTTGATACCCTATGAGCATATGCAGGGGGAGGTAATCCCCCTCAGTCACAGTCATAGGGGAAGGGAGTAAGTGGAAAATGGGAGGGAGGGAGGAATGGGAGGATACAAGAGATGGGATAACAATTGAGATATAATATGAATAAATCAATAAAATATTTTTTAAAAAAAGAAAAAAAAAGTGTCCCTGCAAGGATCTAGCCTTTTACACATTTTAGGGTCTGCCAGCCTTGTACACCCATCTATTTCCAAGCACAAAGCTTAATGGAAGGGAGTGTCTCCTCCACCTACAGACAAAGGCCCACAGCTGTGTAGGTGAAGTGGACAGAAACTTTATATTTTTCATATCATGAGCTTGCTTCAACTATTTTTATGTATGCATGTGTGTATGTTGTATGCATGGTTGTATGTATGTATTTAGTGTGAGTGTGTGTGTGTGTCTGTGTGTGTGTGCAGGTGCCTATGCATATGGAGGATGGGAGATAACCTAAGCTGTGAAATCTCAGGTCCCATGTAATTTGTCCTTTGTCCTTTTGAGATAGGATCTCACAGGTATTGAAAGATTATTAATATTTAATATTAAATTTTATTTATAATTTTAGTATAAATCAATTGTTACTCCTTAACCATACAGAGAGTCTAAGATTAATTTTATTAGCCTAAAGCACAATACTGTGCAATAAATATTCCATTATAAACCTTTAAGCTACTATATTTTCCTCTATTCATATTTCCCACATTATACTTGCTTTTTACTCATTTCCTAAGTCTAGCTCATTTCTCCTCATGTTTCCCAGTCTCCTCCACATGCATTCCTCTTGTACTCCTTTTCTTTCTCCTCCTCTCACTGACCAGTATGTTCCATCCTATTCTCTTATTGCTCAGTATTGACTAGTTGGCTTTTATTGGCAATACAGAGAACAAATGGTGACATGCTTACACAAACTCAAGACAGGAGATACTTAGAACAAACATCACAATCCAATGTCCAGATTGAAACCAGATAGTGGGGTAGAGAAATCAGCATTTGAATGAACCAGGGTTAACTGCACAGTCCACAAGGATGTTACGCCAATACACTGGCCTGGAATTTGCTGGTTCTTGTAGGCTTCTTGGTAAGTGAGCCCCAGAGAACCACTTGTTCCCAACTTCAGAGCACCAGTGTTGCAAGTAAATCCTCTAAGCATGTATTTCTCATGTGTGTGCTGGGGATGCAAACTTAGGTCCTCATGTTTGTGTAAGAGTTTTCTGACTTCCATCTCTCCAGTCCCTAAACATGATAGTTTATCATGATAAAGAGTCTAGCACTTTTCTTGATTGATAAGCAAGATTAAATATAAATTTTGATTCCTAACCAGACCTGGAAATAGAACAATTAAAAAATATCAACTTTATTTTTTATATAAACTCTTTTCTTGGGGACATGACTATTTAATTGTAAGCACCTAATTATTCCAACAACATTCTGAAATACATTTTGTTGTAGTACTTAGTACTAGGTAAAATATATCAAACAAGACATTATTTATTTACACCACAAGAATTATATGCTGGGACCCATGTTGTGTAAGGTAAAAAGTATCTTTCACAACTTATTCCTTTACTTCTACTTATATGCCATGACAAACACATATCCATACATAGACACATTTATGCACACACACACACACACACACACACACACACAGCCTACCAGCCAACCAACTGAATAAGTAAAAATAAAGTGCATTCAGAGCAATTGAATTTTTGTAAATTTAATCTGTTTAATTAAAAAAGTAGTGTCATTTAAAAACCTACATGCTCATATTTTGTGATAGAATTCTGAGATACAAAAAGGAGCTGGAAATATAGAGGAAAGGAAGCCTCCATTTTAGTTAGTTAGTATTTTTTATTTAATGGTGTTTGTGCTCAAACTCTGTTCTCATTCATCCTAGGTAAGTTCTCTTCTTCTCAGTTATGTCATTGGCCACAACACTCTCCATTTGATCTGACATCTGTGTAGAAAATACAGAAGGTTTAAGCCCAGTATTTTTCTTCCTTAAATAGAACACTGTTTTCTGTTTGTTTGTTTTTTGACAGGTGTTTCAAAACTGCAGCTGCATTCGATCATCAGGAAACTCATCTGCTGTCCTCGGGCTGTGTAACAAGGGCCCTGACTGTGCTAAGATGCTGCAGTACTATTTAATCTTGACAGTAATTTTCAGTTTCATCTACTCTCTAGCAGCCATACCTGGGTACATGGTTCTCCTGAGGTAATAAGTAAGACCTTCATTTATATTTCTCTTTCCTTTTTCATAGTGTACACACATGTAAGTGTGTGTGTGTGTGTGTGTGTGTGTGTGTGTGTGTGTGTGTGTGTGTGTGTGTGCGCCACTAAGAACACAGGGAGGTCAGAAGACATTTTTGGGGATTCAGTTTTCTCCTTCATCTTGTTTTGAGGCAGGGTCTCTCTTGTTATTTCTGCTGCTGTGCTGCCTGTGCACTCCAGCCTACCTGGGCCTCAAGGTGCCAAGCAGTCCTGTTTTCTCCTCCTATTTCACTGGGAATGCTGGGATTACAGATGCATTCCACTGACTTGGGTGTATTTATTTTAATATTTTACTAATGTTCCTGGGTTCTGGGGATTAAATTCAGATCACCAAGTCTTTATGGCTAAAATCTATACTTGCTGAGTCATCCCACTGTTGTCATTTAGATTTTTGTTCTTTTATATTAATGTTCCCAAGAGAGGCCCTTGTTATTGGTCCCTAGAACCTCAGTGCTCTAAACATACATTTATCGAGACTCTTATACTAAACATTCCTGAATTTAGCAATAATTTAAAATTTGGTAGAAATTTCCTTCCCATCCTTTCTATTTCTGACCTTTATATCTTAAGCCTAAATGAAGCCACACCATGTTTTGACAGGTGGAGAATATTTGGGTAGCACTCACTTCCTGTGGCTCAACCAACTGACTGGCAGAGTGTGAAATCTTGTGTAAAAGTGACCAGGGTCCCTTCACGTCCTGACCTCAAACCGTCTTTATAAAGAAACACGTATGCAATGGCAGATGCTCTCTAACCAGGAAGTACATTAGTGCACTAGCATAGACTCTGGAACAAGGAGGGTTATGAGGCCAATGGCAGATGTTCAGATCTTACACATAAAATGAGGATGTGGCAGAGCCACGTTTCAAAGTTTATATTCTTAGCAGGTGTTCTTTGCAGTCTAGAAAATTCCACACACACTCACAATGGGAAAACAGTTCTACCTGCCTTTTATTATCTCATTGTAATTTAGCTGCGAAGTTGAATTCACCATGATGTGTGATTAATTTATGTATAAAATACAATGTCCTTATCGACTGGACCATGTTTGTCAATTCTTTCTTTCTTTGTGCTTTTCCAATTCCTTGCCCAGTCTCCCTTTCCACTTCCTTCTTTACCAAATCCTTTTCTCTTTTCCTTATTTTTTTCCATTCTCCTCTTCCTCCATTACACTTCTCTTCTCCTCTCTTGTCTTCTCTTATTTTCTCTCATCTTCTCTGGTCTTGTCTTCTTTATTTCCTTACCTCTCCTCTCCTTTTCCCTCCTCTCCTCTCTCCTCATAGTCTCCTCTTTTCTGTCCCTTCCTGACTGCCAACACACCCCTTCCTCCCACTTAGCTCTTCCTTTCCCCTGATTCTACCCTTCACACATACTCACTTGAATAGGTTAGATATATGTCCTTATTTGTTCATTTTCTCTTGTAAGGTGATATATTTTTATACTCACGAAATGCAGAAGTGGTATATGCCCTTCTTCAGTTTATTGGTCATGGACAGATAAAGGCACCAAGTATTGATACTTTTTAATTCTCATTTTTACTGAGGGACATTTGGCTGTGACGTTTGTCACCCCAAAACATGCCAGGCAGATTCAGCTGCTATTGGTCAACACTGTCTCCTTTCTCCCTCAGTACTCCCTGTGCCTCAATGCCAAAGCTGCATGCTCAGTTGATAAGGATGTCTTTTCCCAATAGTGGAGGATGGTTATAGGTGAAGGGCACATGAGCAGCTGAACTCTCCTGTTAGAATCTCCCAACATGCTCTGGAGAGACGCTCTCATGTTTGCTACGTACCTGCTCCCACTTCCATCCCACTCAGTTGCTCAGTTATCTTACTTTTAAAGGTGACTCTTCAACTAGGTCTAAGAAAATGTGGCTGGATGAGGTTTTAATGTATTACTATTTAAAATATTTTGTGTGTATGTGCTAGTGTGAACATGCATGAGTATGTTTTTGTGTTCCTGTGCGTGTTCTTCTGCCATGGCATGCATACTGAAATGAAAAGACATTTCCCAGGAGTTGGTTCATTTTGCACCACATGGGTTCCAGGTACTGAACTCAGTTTACCAAGGTTAGTGTCAAGGAACTTTATCTACTGAGCCATCTTATAGGACCCAATGTGTGCTTCATTGGTGTAACGAGGGCAAGGGGTATTGAAATTATTTTTCTTATATTTCTTTGCCCCTTCTTGCTGAATTTAATTCTTTCAATATAAATGATAGAAAATATAGCACTGCTGTTTACATACTATCATTATTTTTCTTGTCTGTTGTGTTTTCTTAAAGTATTCCATAAAATGATTTCCAAAACAAAATTCCAACAGTTATACATATGAGCAGCTGAACTCTCCTGTTAGAACCTCAAATATTTTGATTTTCATACCCAAGGATGTACTTGGTGGGAAAAGACAATATTTTAAAATGGCTTCCATATTTCTAATTTATAAGAATATTTTTTCAGTTTTTATCCTTATGAACTTATGGCTTCCCGTTTGAATGTAATTCTCAAAACTATCTAAAGTCTATATTTGTGGGCAGTATAATGGAGAAAAATGTTTAAAGTTGTTAAATCCATATAACAAAGTAATTTTCTCAAAGCCATATCATGGGTAATTGGCTCTTTCTTTTTTTATCTGTGGGAATTCACTTACCATACCTTAAATTTTTATATGGCATATGTTATGTTTTTTATCAATGTTAGAAAAAGCCTGATAAACAACTTAAGAGAAGGAAAGGTTTGTTTGGCTTGTGGTTTCAAAAGTTGGGTCCTTTATGTTATGCTTGGCATGGTGGTTGCCACTGTCACCAGAAACCTCTTCATCTAAGTTAGCAGAAAAATCTCTGTTAAGGAGCTCAGCTGTGCTTTAGATGTGGTCCGAGGACAACTTTTAGAAGTAGTTACTCTCCTTCCTCAGTATGGGTTTAACAGAGGCAGAGCTGTACCATTCTCACTTTAGGATGAAAAGCTTAAGCATTAGAATCATTAATTACCACTGTCACTGGAGGATGGTAGGGCAGATATGGATTTGTGTGATGAAATTTTATGTATATATGTATGTATATATCACATATATTTTTTTCAGGTGTATCAAATCTGAAGAGAAGTCATTGGGAGTTGGATTACATACATTTTGCACAAGAACATTTGGTATGAAGTTCCCCCACATATCAGACCTATATTAGGTGCTTAGTAAACACAAATAGTTTTGCCTAAATAAGAAGACAGAAGTTATCTTGTTAACCCGAAATACAACTCTTGTCTTAAATGGAGTACGGGTTTATTCTAGAATCAAATCATGAGTGACCATGACACGGGCACACAGATTCAGGTGATCCGAACATGCTGTAAAATGAGAGCTGTTTGGGATGTTTATAGTTCGAGAATAAAGGAATCCATGAACAAGGTACTTCTCAAGTATACCAGTGAGAACATGACATAGGGCAGTAACAGCGAAGCAGGGAATGCTCTGCTGTAGACCCTGATGCTATCTGCTGGCACTTTTAGTGCTTCGGTGGGTGGAGGCTCATAACCTCCTAAGTCAAGACATCACTAAAGTTCCTTGTGATAGTCACACAACCATGTGGTCAGACAAATGAATGATCAATAAGAGAGGTAAAGATAACTTATCTCTGGATCTGCACTATCCCAACTGTCCACGTGGAGGATGTTCCAATGACCTTGTAACATCTTTAACATAGATGTACCCTGACCTCTTTACCCTGAACTTCAGGTTACAAGCCTTTGTGTTTGGAAATTACCACTTGTAATTAGTTTGAGAATGAAGTAACTATAGAGATGAAAACTGTTTCTCCTTATCTTTAAAGATTTCACCTGAACTTAATTATACCTTTCATCTTGTAGTAGATACACCAATAAAATGAGAAGAAAATGGTTTTGTTAGTTGGGTGTATAGAAAACCAATAGAAGAGATTTCAGAAAATACACGAGGGCCATGATTATGAACTAAATCAATACTTTCCTAGCATCTTATACATGGATTTCATTTGTTGTGATCCAGAAACTTTATATTAAGGCATAATTCCTCAAAGCAAGTTTAGAGCATTTGATTTGTAATTCATTATATTGCCCTTTCAAAACTAGGGAAATTGAAGTGCTTCCAAATAAATAATATCTTTCTCTTACTCTCTTTTTTTCTACCATTGGGGTGGGTCTTTTGTCATTATTGTTGTTAATCTGTTTGGGGTGTGGTGTTTTTTTTATCTTCACTGCAGGTGGCATCTCAGGACCTATTTACCTTGGTGCTTTGATAGACAGAACATGTTTACATTGGGGAACTCAGAAATGTGGTGATACAGGAGCTTGCAGGATGTATGATATAAATCGCTTTAGGTAAAGATAACTTTTAAGACCTACTTTTGGAGCATAAAATGTCCGCATTCATATACAACATTTTCTTGAGTAGTAAGATTACATACGGCATCATTTTCAGGATGCACATGGACAGTATGGCTTTCTTATTGATATATTTTAATATTTCCCTATTTTTACAAGGTGCTGGATACACTTGATACCTTGAAGTAGCAGGGCCAGAAGTATTTTGAGCTGAGCTAGTATGGCAGAACACAGGAGATAAACAGGACAGCAAGATTCAGGACCTGGGACAGCTGTGTTGTAGGTGTGAACAAAACCTCTCAGCACTTACCAAACCATATCCATGGACCGAGAGGGGGGACTCCTCTCTTCTGCAGGGCTTAGGATCACAGAGTCTCAGCACATTTAGGCAGCATGGATTGCGGCACTCTAAGACCTGAAAAGCTCACAGCTCTCTCATGTTTGTAGCCTGAATTGATGAGAATCCCAAATATGTGTAGTACCATGCAGTTTAACCAAGTGTCCCAGGTGCATTAGCCAGAGGACTATCTGGAGACTTTGTTCATCTAATTATGACCAATAGTCTCATCTCTGTGAACCCAAAAATTCCTGATTGCATTTAGGGATTAGCTGCCATAGCAACACAATGTATCTCCATAGAGTGACTGTGGTACAAGCTGATAGTGTCACAAGTGAGAGGAGGTGGCCACATATGGAAATAACTGAAGCCATCACCATCAAGAAGCAGGAGACCCAGGAGCCTAGTATTTGAGATCTGGTTGCATCTAGTGATGGGTGATCGCATGCTGCTGCTTGAACTAAAAACAGCTACTACCATGTTTTCCACCACTCTCATTGCTTAGCAGGCACATGCCACTAACAGTATAGTGAACGAACTCTGGGTTCACTGATGTTCCACCCCGCAAGATCATGTCAGGTTGACCTTGAAACAAACTCTGGCTCTTACCCTGTTTTCTGTCTAGGGTATTAAGACCAAGGAAGCCTACAGAGTAACTTTGTTTGCTACAGACTGCATTGTAGCAAAGAATTCTTGTTCCTAAAGCCTCTTCGGCCCAAAGAAATTATTCCCTTCTTTAAGTATGAGCAAATCTTACTTTTTTTTTTAAAGTCAGCACTATACTGAGAAATTCTGGGAGAGAAAAGTGCTGGTCATTGCCCTGTCCAAAGTGTTTATGGCTGTGGCTGGCTAAGATCCCATTTTCATCCTAGGATACCCATAGTAACATAGTGAAAAGACTCAACTACCTCTGTCAGCATATCTGTGTGTGTTAAAGTTCCAGTTGCCTTGACTTCCTCAGAATGGTGGACTGTATCCAGGAATTGTTAGCAAATTAACGCTTCTCCCATAAACTGATTTTGTAAATTGTTTTTTTTAATAGTGGCAGGAAAATGAACCAAGATATTTGTTAATCTATTATCCATTTAGAAAAAAATTAATTATATTTCTATACTGTTATATCTAAAGTGTTAAGAATCAGCACTTATATACTTTATTTATACTTTCTTCTATAGATGGAGACCTGATCATTTTTTCTATTCTTGTTTGTTTGTTTGTTTGCTTGCTTGCTTGCTTTCCTTGTTCAATATTTGGCTGCTTTGTATATAGTACTGGCTGTTCTGGAACTAACTTTGTGGAACAAGCTGGCCTTGAGTACATAGAGATATATTTATCTATGCCACCACCCAACTGTTGGGTTTAAAGGTCTACACCATTAAGCCCTGGCTACATTTTCTCTATTCTTATGCAACCTCTGCCTCCCAAGTGTTGGGATTAAAGGTCTGCACTACCAAGCCCTGGCTAAATTTTCTCTATTCTTATGCAGTCCAGGATCTCCTGATTTAAAATGGTAACACCAACTCTGGGCAGGCTCGTCTCATCTCAATTAATGTCCCTTGGATGTGTTTACAGGTTAACATACTCCACTCAGGCATATGCTAGATTGTATGGAGTTGACAACTATGCATCATACCAGGTTTTAGTGTAGACATGTTGAGAACAGGAAGGAATACTCTCATAGTTATTTAGAAATGTGCATATGTCAAAAAAATTTAAACACACGAAATAAAAAAACTTTAAGGCATATTTTATCAGATTTACAAAGAACAGATTCTTATAACAGTATATAAGTTCTTCTAAGAAATGGTGGAATTAAAAATTACCTAATTCATTTTAGGAAGCTTGTACTGTCTTCATGATTAAACTGGACAAGTTCTTCAAATGAAAGAATTAGCAGCTAAAAAGATGGCTCAGAGTTTGAGAACACATATTGCTCTTGCTGAGGACATAAATTCAATTCCACATTGGGAAGATCATAACTACCTCTTACTACAGCTCCCAGGTTGAAGTTACTCCTAGGACTCATGAGCATACATATATTCAGATAGCAAGCACCAATGCATAAGTTAAAATAAAATCAATTATAAGATAAATTGAATCCTGTACATGCCAAATTCATGTATGAAAATTAACAAATTGAATTTGCTAACTAAAACGACTGAGTCATTATTTTAGATATATAAGGATTGCAATATCACACCAATTCTGAGGAGAGACCACATTAAAAGTGACTTTATGATGTTTTATACAAGTGCAATCAAAAAAGGAGTTCTCTTAGCATAATTTAGAATGCTTCTGCTTATTTGTTTTGCTCAGTATTTCAGAGGCCATGTGATAATGGCAGGGGAGGCATGGTGGCAGAGTGTGAAGTAAAGGCACAGGTGGCTAAGTTTGAGGAGGCTGGTTACGTTGACTGTTCTTTCTGGAAGCATTGAGTGCTTCCCAGATTCATGATGGGAATTCAATGCCATTCAAACCTTTCTGAAAACATCCTCAATGACACACTCAGAGATATACTTCTATAATGATCCTAAATCCAGTCAGGATGACAATGGAAATGAGCCAAAACAAACGTGAAGAAAATATGTGTAAAGTTTTATGGATTTTTTTTGACATTTTAGCAAACAAAAGTAATAAATCAGTAAAGTATATTATATAAAATACCTGGGCATAATTGTCTCCATGTAATATTCTTCAAGGAATAAAGGATCTGTAAGAATATACAAAATTAGCTCTCAAGAAACATTAAGATTTAATACAGATTAATTCTTTTCAATAGGTACATTTACCTTGGGGTGCCTGCAGCAGTAAAAGGATTAAGCTATCTCCCAGCATTCTTCATCCTAATATTTATGAAGAAGCTCCAACTCCCTGGGGAAACTGACTCTTCAGAAACTGGACTTGCAGAGATGAAGCTCACAGAGAAGGAAAGCAAATGCTTAGATGAGCACAGAAGTTCTGAGGTTGAGAATAATGGAGAACTGAAAACTAAGCTGTAGTAAGTTTTCTATTGGTCTGTGCAAGCTCATGCCAAGAATGTACATTTTACTTGCTTTGCATCATAAGAGGTACTACAGGAATTATTTTTTTTTAATGTGTAAAGACCTCAACAATTATTTTTACTCATGATCAAAATATCCGCTGATAGCATTTTCAGAACTTTGGGGTAGCACTTAATATTTTTCTGGGAAGACTTCTTTGGAGAACCCATACTGAACTTTAAAACTGCTTTTATTTTCAAGGATTTGCAAATTGCATTTCATTAATTTATTTGTTTAAAACTCAATCAAGGGAAGTGTTTGCTTCTCACTTATCTTCAAATCACTTTTAAAATTTTCCTATTCCCCAAAATCTCTACTTTCATTGAATTTACTGTTCAATATTGAAGATAGTTAGAGCTGAAAAATGTTCATACTGGTCAAGTCACATTAAAATAATTTGTTCAAATCTATCCTTTCCACATGAAAAATGTTTGTATGTGTCTTTAACAATTTAGAAGTTGTTAACTCTCTTTTTTTATTCTAGATTTTGACGCTTCTAAGGTTAGATTTCTCATTAATATGTGCTCCCTTCTTTCATTACTTATGTTACACATTTGATCATTTGTTTTCAGCACAGATTTAATCATGTTATTAAAATCATGTAGCAAGAAGTTTCAACTTTTTTTCTAGCATTTCAAAGCTAGCCATTAAACTTTTTATTAAAAGCAAGAGTTTGAGAAAGCCAGTCCTTTCAAAGGGCATTTGGAGAGATAGGGTTGTATCTCAGTGGTACAATGGATGCTGAATACAGGGGAGGCCTTGGGTTAAGCCCCAAGGTATAGCAACATGCTGGCAAAATAAAATAAAGTAAAATAAATCAAGATTGAACAAAGAATAAGATGTTATCACAAGGCTACTTTCTCATATGCAGGAAGCATCTTAGGCGCAATGTCATTGTATCCATGTGTCCTCAGAGTGCATGGCTATTAACTTTTATAATCATCATAGAGTAAAACCTTTCAAGAGGGGCTAGCTAGATATCTCAGTGGAAACCAGTATTTGCCACCAAGCCTGACAAGTTGGATTTTATCCCTCGGACCAACATGGTAAAAGGAGAGAAACAACTCTTGAACATTGTCCTGAGCTGGGCCCAGTGGATTAAATTTGCAATCCCAGCTATTGTCATAAGGTCATTGCATAATTAAAATAATGATTTCTGTAACCTCCATATCTGGTTGTAATCCTTGTTCTAAGAATCACCTGTCCCAATATTGCACAAACACTGCTCCCCAATTATCTCCTGATATTCCAATAAAGCAGCTTACATCCAATCACTGAGCAGGGGAGAGAATAGGGCTGGACTTCCTCCCTGCCAGAAGAGGAGGAGTTAGAAGAGGAAGTAGGGGATTTACCCACAGGCAGAGATGCAGGAGAAGTAAAGAAGCTTCATCTGGAGAAAGAAAGGACTAAAAACTAGTAACTCGGGAATTTTGGAAAAGAAGTAGTCAGGACAAAATAGAGGGTTAAGAACAGACTTAAGCTGATCAAGATTGTGTTGTAAAGCTTTATAAACAAATTAAAATAGTATCGATATTTGTGTGATAGCTGGGTTAAGAAATAAACTAAGAGAAATAAACATAATTATATAAAAATAACTTCATCATCCATCCCACAGGAAGGCAGAGGAAGAGGCAGAGACAGATGAATCTCTGTGAATCTGAGGCTACCCTGGTCTACAAAGCACAGCTAGGACAACCAAGGCTACACAGAAAAACTCTGTCTTGAAAAACCAAAACAAAAAGTTGTCATTTGCCCTCTACACAGGTACTTGGTGTACAGGCCACACACCCCAAAATCAATCAAGCAAATAAATAAACATATAAATAAGGATTAAAAAGTTTTAAAGACTGTCTTTTGCTAGAAAATTGGTATCAATGAAATTCAAGGTAAGCATTAAAAACAAAATCACAATGTTGTGGTTTTAATGAGGAATGTCCCTCCTAGGCTCAGGCAATAGATATTTGGTTTTCTGTTGATCATGCTGCTTGGAGAGGATTAGCATATGCACCTCTGATGGAGGGAGTGCATCACTGGGCTGGTTTATGTGTTGAAAGCCTCACCTTACTTCCATTTCACTCTCTGCTTATTATTTTGCTTGAAGATATGAAACCTCTGCCTGCTGCTCTGGTCACCATGCCTGCTACCTGCTGTCATGCCCCCTTGTCTTGAGGAATGTCTATCCCCCTGGAATTTGAAGCCAAAATAAATATTTCTATATGTTGCCTTGTAGTGGTTAATCACAACAGTAAAAAATAACTGATGCAGAAGTCATTATATTTTGTGGGTGATAAAAATGAAGAGCTTTTAGGGAACAGCAAGACTTTCTGTGTGGTGTTCTGCCTGGGGACATATTGATGCTTGAGTACTGTTCATAACTGGCCCCATTCCTCACCTGGACATTGTGGGAGAACTGGCTCTGGGGACATGGGACCAGGAGTGCTGATGCTGCCCACAGCCAGCTGCAGTACTTGGAAGAGTAGACCTCTCACATCCCAGAAGTTGTATGTGAACCAATATAATCCATATCAGTATGGAGACCTGGCCCTTCCATTAATCTTCAATGTAGTGTCATGGGTGAGAAAGATGATCTCCATCAAATTCACACCTAACCACTTGCAGCAGGTGGGAGACATGGCTCTGGGATCATGAGAGCAGGAGAGCTATTCTTATCCCTCACCAACTGCAGGACTCCAGATAATTGAACCTCACCTGGGCATCACAGTAGAGCAGATCCTAGCTGCAGGGTCCCAGGTGAGCCATCATGTTGCAGGACATTTGATCACTGTGAATTCCAAGATTGTGTTATTTACTGGGAAAATCTGTTTCTACTTGTGGTGTTGCTCAACCCTAGCATAAACCTTTAATCCATGAGATTTCTGCTTGAATATTGTCAGCAGGATTAAATAAAGTTAATCCTACCTAGGTCAAGAGGTGGAGAAAGTAACCAGTTGACAGGGAGTGAACCAGGTAAAATCCACAGAGAGTAAGATGAAGTCAGAAAGAAGGACAGAGGGACACACAGGAAGTAGAAGAAAGCAACATTCAGTTGGAGGGTTTTTTTGAGATAGTATGGAGAGGGAGAACTTCCTTTTCCTTTTGATACATCATCTGAGAAGAAAGTTCAGCTGGGTGATCTTTTTCTGTTGTATTGAACAGGAGGCATTCACCCTAGCATCTGGCTCCCGCGTCTTCGTCTTTATTTGTAAAATCGAACTATTGAGGTTTTCTTAAAAGCAACACTCCAGCATCTGGCTTGGTAGTCTTTATTAGTAAACTCGAACAATGGAGTTAAAAACAAAAAACAAAATGTTTCACACTCCAACATGTGGCCTGACCACAAGGACAGAGAAATCATTCCAGCTGAGGACAAACTGAGAAGGCATCAGATTTGGTAAAACATCTGAAAGTCCTTTAGGAGAGAATTAAGTAATATTAAAAGAGAAAAATCTTTCCTTTATTAAGGATAAATCATGACACAGGTCATTAGGACCCTGTATAGTGCTACTTTAGCTGTCTTGAGAATAGAAGCAGGAAATGAAAAGACAAATGACTTAACTGAGGTTGATAGCCAATCAGTCTGGTAACTCATGGTTTATCCTTAATAGTCATAGTGGTTTTGTGCTAAGTATAAAAGTGATATGATAACTGTGTCAAATATTAAAAGTGAGTTAATCAGATACAAGCCCTAGATAGATTTATAAGTGAAAAATAAGAAATATACTAATACACAGAAGAGCTGAGGCAAGAACCTACCATATCACTGCATGATGTAAATGAAGAGGGGTAACCCAAGGTTCTTAAAAAACCAACCTTACTTTATCCGGTTACAATGCAAGAACAGCCAGCAGATGATAGGTACCCCCAAGCTCATAAAGAAGCTAAATAGAATCCTATGGAAATGTTAGAATGGGGAGATTTAAGGAAGCAATCATTGCATATGGTATGCATTTACTTTATATGAAGCAGTTAATAAATTCATAGGCAAATCAGAACAGAATTATCCCCAAGGCTGGAAAGATTTGTCAACACAATATTGGAAGCTGATCCTCAGTTCCGATGGGGAAAATGGTGGATAGAGGAAGCTAGAAACAGAGTACAACTGGAATCCAGAGCTATTAATATTTCTAAGAAGTAGTTCCTAAATAGAGGTCAACTACAAAGGCAGCTTGAGATGGATGATGACACCTTCCTGCTATGTCATTTAGCTACTTTAAATGCTTGGGATGAGACTGAAATATCAGAAAAGAGGTTTGAGATACCTACTAAAATTACACAAGGCTGAAAAGAAGCTTTCATTAATTTTTTGGGGGGGGGCACGGATTCACTGAGGCTATAATTAGAATAGTATCAGATTCAGAAGTAAAACAGATATTAATCGAATCTTTGGCTTTTGAAAATGCTGATTCAGAATGCATATGGGTGATTAGACCTTTAGAGACAAGATCAGTACTAATAGAGGAATGGGTTAGAGATATGGCTGATACTGGAGCTCATGTTTATGATGCTAAACAGATAGGAGAAGTAATTTCTAAAACACTTAGGAAAAATCTAAATATCAGATATTTTAATTGTGGTCAGCAAGGCCATTTGAAAAGTGATTATAGGCAAAGTATTACTAGGAACAATGTGTATATATATATATATATATATATATATATATATATATATATATATATATATATATATATATTATATCACAAAGATATGCCTTCTGGATAGGCAGAAGGTATGGCAAAGGCTGGAAATGGACTAATGAATGCAGATCAACAAGAGATTGGCAAGGTAACCCTTTGCCATTGGAAAATTCCCTATGGAGCCTTCTGAAGGCTCCAATATCAATTTTAATTCAATCATCCCCTTCAGTGTCAGAGAAACTCATCCACAAATAAAAGACTTAATGCCTCTTGTTAAAAACAGCACTGCTCTGGATGTAATCAATGACAGAACAGTTTTAATAGATAAAACAAAGAATTCAGGAGAGATCAGAAAAAAAAAGTATTTTGGCAAGCTGATACAAATGACCAGAGATCTAAGCTAAAAAAAAATTTAAAAAAAGTATATATAATTGGCATTAAAATAGAAGGTTTAAGAGGCATAGGAGCAGATGTAACAGTAACAATAATTTCACCAAAATCTTGGCATCAAGATTGGCCTCTTCAGGATGTAAATATCCAGCTTCTAGGGATTAGAACTTTATCTCAGATAAAACAATGTGCAAGATAGGGTTGAGTGTATAAGGCTAGAGGACAAGTAGGAAAATTAAAGCCATATGTGGCTAATGTAGTCATGAATTTATTGTGACATGATTTGTTGCAGCAGTAGAAAACACACAGATTAGCATTCCTCCAATCTCAGAAACAAACTATAAAATAAAGACTATTCCTGAGAAAAATATTAAAAGGTATTATCAAAAGCAGTCACGTTTTGTTCTTTTGACAGTGTCTCCTGCCTTACAGAAGCTTCTCAGCCTCATGAGGTCCCATTTATTAATCATTGACATTAAGGCCTGGGCTGTTGGTGTTCTGTTCAGGAAGTTGTCTCTTGTGCCAATGTGTTCCAGGCTCTTCCCCACTTTTTCTTCTATCTGACTTAGTGTCTCTGGTTTTATGTTGAGGTCTTTGAGTCACAGTCATAGGGAAGGGGAGTAAGAGGAAAATGGGAGGGAGGGAGGAATGGGAGGATACAAGAGAGGGAATAACCATTGAGATGTAATATGAATAAATTAATAAAATAAAATTTAAAAAAAAAGAGCAGTCACGGACACAGCAGCTGTGGAGCGACATTGGCCATTAGAAAAAAAAGCCAAATTGTATCAGCCTGTATATTTAAAGGTGTGTTGATCTCAGAATGGCAAACAGGATCTGTGTTACATTGGGGAAGAGGTTTTGTTTTTGTTTCTACAGGAGAAGAAAGATTATGGATACCATCAAAATTGATAAAGATTATATTAAAACAGGAGCGATCATCGGACAACTTGGTCACTTAGTCCAAACTAACTTATAAAGACTAAAGTTATTTATTCAATTAAAAGGATTTTTTTTTGTTATTTGGTATTATAAAACACAGTTAAGAGATCTAAAATGTTTTAAGAAAATTCAAAGAGTTACTGCATTTAAAAATCTGTTTTTCTAAATCTCTAAGAATTGGTGTGATTTAAAGCTTAAATAAAATAATTAAGCAGGGCAATGGCAGCCCATGCCTTTAACCCCAGAAGAGAAAGGTGGATCTGTATGTTAATTGTTTTAAATAGCTAGAGTTGTAATGAACAGGTTAGTGTTGGTTCATACATTTAATCCTAACACTTGGGAGGTACAGGCCTTTGACTGCAGTGCTTAGGAGACAGAGGAAGGCACATAAGTGTTACAATGACTTAATTGTAATCATTGTAATGATTTAATTAGTCACGTGCCAATGACAGGCTCAAATTCAGGGTGAATGTCCTTTGCAATAAAAAAGTAGATACACTTAAAGGTATATCTAGTTTCAAGTACTCAAAAAAATTTTTTTTTTAATTTTCGATTGAAAGGAATACTTTTCTATTTCCAAAAAACATTTTGTCCTAGGAAAGATATAACTCACCAGAAAGGAAAGCACATCCCCCAAGACAAGTATCCCAGATGATCCTGCTTCACAGACTGACTCAATAGTTATTTCTTCAAAAATCTGATTCCAGAAAAACTTCAAAATGGCAAGAAAAGATGGTCCAGTCTCATTGACTGTTCCAGACAGGACTTCATTTAAGCCTGAATTTTCACTACACATAGAGACTGGACAGCAAATGTTACAGCTAACTTTCTTAAGACTTGACCTCTTTCTCAATTTGTTTGGCCCCTTAAGAAAACTACATGCCAAATCAGTAGGAAGCAATTTTAAGAGAACAATACCCCAATCTCAATTTCACAATTAAGCTTACATTGTTTAGGATTTAAGAAAATATTTTAAAGAAGTTTTTTTGTTGATAAATGCAAGTTATGATAGTAAGTGATTTAAGTTTATAAGTCTGGACTGACAAATATGTGGTCGACAGTAGGATGCTATCTCCAAGGTTGCTTAGTACAACTTAGTTGCTTAGAACTGGACATTGTGAATGTAATTTTTAACAGATAGTATATAGTTTATTGATGTTAGAGGAAAAAGTCTTTTCTTTCAACAACAAAAGGGGGGGAGGAAATAGATCAGTAACTTAAAGTGCTCATGCGTCCCTGCAGAGAGGCCTCTACTGAACTGTGGGGACCAATGGAATTAGCTAGCACATGGCTTACTGATGGTTCATCAACCACTAATAGAACCAAATCTAATAGAAAGTAGCATCCTATAGACCAGAGGATGGAATGGCCATATTGAAGAAGGGACCCCAAAATCAGTGTAGCAGTATCGGCTATAAGACAAATAACTAGGAAAACAAAGGGAACATCTCTGTCTTTTCCAGCTCATGGTGCAATGGTGTAGCTATAAGGTCATCAAAATGGAAAGCCTACTAACTGGCACATCGCTGAAATTCAGCTTTGGCACAACAGGCCAGGGCAAACTGAGGCAAGGGGTAGAGTCAGCAGCTGACCACCCAGCAGACTTTTTTTCTGAGGGTAAAAAACCTGACTTCGATGGTTGGAACTGATTGTTACTGAAAGGGGCTTCCACTGATGTTGGCAAGCATAGGCCAGAACAGATTGTAACTGCCTCCATAGAGAAACTCTAAACTCTTTTAACTCTTCAGGGCCCAGAGCTGATTGCTCCTGGCAACTGTAGGCCAGTTCTGCTTCTAGCTGGTAAGAAGCTCTAAACTCCTTTAACTCCTTAGCCTCTATACAAGCTAGTGCTGATGTCTCTTGGCTTAGGCTGCCACTGCTGGTGGTTAGCAGGCCACTGATAATGGCCAGATGGTAAAAGAGAAAAACACACACACACACACACACACACACACACACACACACAAACACACACACATTCACTCATATTTAGTGGATGGTGGATGGTGGATGGAGCAAAGCTTCAAATCCAAAAATTTATTTTTTCTCTTAGCTTTGTATACTTCTGAAAACAAAGTTTTCTAATAATAAGAAAAATTAGCCCATAACCCTGAAAGCAACTATCACACAACAAATACATTTTGTTACCTAAGAGGGAGTTGTAGCAAGATTATTGATCACATGCTTTCCTACCGAAATGTGAACCAAAGCAAACATTCTTTATCTAGCTTCCAAAGCAATATTTTTTATCTCTCTCTCATTCCAAGAGTTTATTATAAATTCAAAGCAATTGGTTTTTATGTATGTTCCACTCCACAAGCTCATTATAAGTTCAAAGCAAAATTGTTTTATGCCATAGGTTAACAACGTTTTTTTTTTAAACCAAGAAACAGGTCATCTATCTTAGTCTTATTTTTGAAGTCTTGTATAGCTAAACTTGCTAATCATACATTCTCTGCTCTTACACTCATAATAGAATTACCCCTACCTAGTTAATGGATTTTCTTATCATGATGCACACCGATATCTGTGATCTCATCCTGGACCTAACCTAGAGTGAATGTTTTCCTTGCTCATCTGTCCCAAATGTATTTTTCTTCCAGGTGGTTTATGTGCTTATGGTGGATGAGAGCTCACCAAACTACTTTTATAATCTTTGCTATTCTACTTTTGATTCTATCTTTAAATATTCTATCAATTATCTAAACTTTTAATTTCTTAAAAATACTTGATTTAAATCAGGAATTGTATAAAATTACCAGGAATTAAATAATCATGAAGTCATCATCAGGTATTACAAAATCATGAATTCATCTCAGCAGTGTTGGTTCATAAAAGTACATCTTCACGTTGATCTGCAGGTGACCTGCCCAACAGAATAGGCTAATACCCGGAAATCAATCACGCCAGACTACAGGCAGTGAGAGTCTCCCCACACCCAGTCACACCATGACGGAAATATGAGGATACAGAAATGACAAGAATGAAAAGGCATGCCAGCAGCAGGAAGCACCTGGAGATGAAGGCCCTTTGGCCATGCCTCTCCAGGATACACCCACTGCAGCCATGCAAAATGGTGGGCCATCTCCAGGAAGCTCAGCTGCTCACTGCAGTTCTTCCTTCATGGGGACTGCCAACAGATAAACGTCAAAGGTGTCTCATCATGAGAGACATGAACAGAAATGATAAAACCTAGCAAAATGTAGCAAAGACTTCAAATTTTGTGTAGCCCATACATGCAAGGCATAGGAAGCATCTGAAAATAATGAAATAATAAAATAATGGACAAACTGATAATTAACTAGTTTAATTAAGACTAGAATATGAAATTTTGCCAGGGAAAAATTCAGAATAAATCAACAAGAGTGATATACTGCATATTTGAAAAATTTGAGTGTTTACTGCTAACACTAAAAAATAAGGGGAAATGGAAGTAAAATTAAACCAGGACAACCCTATGAAAATGCCTGGTGTAAGCCAGGCAGTGGTTCACACCTTTAATGATAGCATTTGGAAGGTACATGCCTTTAATACCAACACTTGGGAGGCAAAGGCAGGCACAAACGTGTTACAGTGATTTAAGTTTAAAAGCTACTTGCAAATGGAAGGCTGAAATTCAAAGTGAATGTCCTTTGTGGTCTAAAAACAAATAACTTAAACCTTGAATTTTTATATGAAGAGAAATGAGAATATATGTGAATTTATCCACACATACTAAAGTATCTTCAGTTTCAAATTTTCAAAAGATATTTAAAATTTCAATTAAATATAATAATTTTTCTGTTGCCAAAAAAACTAGCCATAGGAAAGATATAAGTTTCCCCCAACAACAAAGTACCGTCCCAGAGTTAGGGTTGAAGGAGGGTTTTATTTTTATTTTTACAGGAGAATAAAAGCATCCAAGAAAGGACTCTGGAGACAACTGGACAAGTGGAATATCTGAAGAAAAAGGACAGACCATCAAGAGAAAACGTTCCAAGGAAAAAATAGTGAATTGGCCAAGTGGTATCTCCCGCCTCCAGTTGAATGACCCGAAATCCCAGCTCAGGGTCCTGCTCTAGCGCTGGCACCCAAGCCACCATCTTGCCTAAGCAGTTGCCCCTTCCCTCAGGACATCCACCGGATGTGGGCCAGTGAGCGGACAGTTCTGGTGTGTGTTTCCTAGTTTTTTCTTTTAATTTAATTTAATTTTTTTCCTGGAAAGTTTTTTTAAATTTAATTAATTTATTCAGATTACAACTAAATTATTATTCCATCACTTGTATCCTCCTGTTCCTCCCTCCCTCCCGCTTTCACCCTATTCCCCTCCCCAAGGACCGAGGGGCACCTCCTCTGCCACTATGTGGTCATAGGCTATCAAGTCTCATCTTGGTAGCCTGCTTATTCTTTCTTTGAGTGCCATCAGGTCTCCCCCCCCAAGGGGAGGTGGTCAAATATATTCACTTACCAGGAGATTGGGACAGATGGGAGGACATCCTTCTGGGACTCTAGGTAAGAGAAATATAAGAGATGAGGAAATAAAAGGACCCAGAGGGTCCTAGAAGCCTACAAGAAGAACATCTTGACGGGTGGATCAGGGCCCGGGACCGTCTGCTCAAACTATTGCACTAACCAAGGACAATACAAGTAGTAACCATCAAACTCCGACTCTTATCTACCCGATGGACAGGACATTCTCCACAGTTACATGGAAAGCAGGACTGACTCTGATGAGCTTCCTATTTTCTTCCCACCATCAGGATGACCTGCTCGTGGAGGAGTCTCAAATGCTTGTCTCTGCTGCCCCCTACAGGGTGAAAGCGGGAGGGAGAGAGGAACAGGAGGATACAAATGACAAAACGATCTTTATGTGGCTCCAACTCAATTAAAAACTGAAAGTTGGACTTGGGGTTGGAACATGGCTCTCTCCATCTCTAAACCTATGGATAATTGTTGAAGAAAAACACAGAATCTCTGTTGCATGTCACAAGTCACCTGGTATTGGACAGAGGGAAAAATCGAAAAATAAAATGAACTATTGTATTGCCACTGATCTCACAGTCTTTTGATTTTCATTTCATTCTCTAAAACATTTTCGGTATAAACATTATCTCAAAATCTGTAAGATTATTATGTGCATATAAGCTTTCTCTCATGATGCCAGTGCTCATACAGAGAACTAACCAATTCTAGAAATACGCTTCCTGTCGCTTCCTGTATGTGTTTTCAGATTTGACTCTGAAGCAGGTAACTGAGAAAAAAGTTTGCGTACCTTGGATGTACTTAATAGATTGTGGTCCTCAAACCTTTCCGAGATCTTCTGAATATGGCATTTAAAATGCTTAAGTTTTCTACAGTCAACCATGACTATTTCTAACAGTAAATCTTGCGCTCTCCAAGAAGACGATGGGACTATGAAACAATGGATCCACATGGATTGTAGTTATTTTAACCAGTGGGTAAAACTGCCCCATGCTTCTCCTGTCACCAGGTTCTGTGCAAACAGTGGACACTTTTCGGTTGACTGCTATGTTCCGTCTAGCTGGGATTGCCACTAAGGTGACAAACACCACCCCAAAACCAGCTTCAGACTACAATCTGCTCAGGACATTCAAATTGCTAAGTTTATATGAGACTGACACAAACATATTAAAGAACTTTAGATCAAAAAAATACATAATCCCCAAACTTTCTAATACAACCAAACCTGGCACTGTGGAAAGCTTGGCAGGAATAGCTTCATTATTATAAATATTTTACCATATTAGAGTTAAGATCTTCCCTTTTATTTACACCAAATAGGGGAAATGTTGCAGAATATTTGATCACATTGTAAAGACTGAGAGTCTGTGTAAAACCTGGAAAAACCTGTTTCTAGTTGTGTGGCTCAGCCTTAGCACACACCTTTAATCTGGAAGCTTTTTGCTTGATTATTGTAAACATGATTAAATAAAGCCAACCCTAGATCAAGAGGCAGAGGAAGCAGCCAGTTGACAGGAAGTGTACAAAGGATTATTAAGGGAAAAAAAACCGTAAAGAATAAGAGGAAGTCAGGAGGATAGATAGATAGACACATAGGAAGGAGAATGGAAGGATTTTCAGTTTGAGAAATCTTGTTAGGGATGGTGTAGCAGGAGGGGGCAGGCTTTTGGGGATGTGAGCTGAGGAGAAAGGCCAGCTGGATGCTTCTGCCTCCTTGAGCTAGCCGACTTTCACCTCAGCATCTGGCTCCGGAATCTTCATTGGTAAAATCAAACTATTGAGATTTTTGTCAAAAATAACCACCAGACCCTAGGGTGTAAGCATGGGAGATTTGGGGATGCCAATATCTGTTGTGCAGTGCCAGAGGCCAGGAAAGAGATGGCCCCCTCACCCCTTGCCACTTGCACCAGACAAGAGAGCTGGCCTCGAGGTCATCAGAGAGCGCAAGAGCTGTCCTTTCCCTCACCTACTATAGCACTCAGGAGAGCAAGCCCTGCACTTAGCCTGGGCAGCATAGTATAGCTGGCCTGGATTTGGGGATTGCAGGTGAGCCAGCTCTGAATGTGTGAGCATGGGAGGGCAGGCAGTGCCTCTTGTCGGCTGTGTAGTGGACAAGAGAGAGATGCTCTTCTCCCCTCCTTCATCTCTTGCCTCCTATGACACAGAGCAGAAAACACAAGACAATGACATTTCACACTTGGAGCCCTCTGCTTCAGAAGTCCAGTAGTCTAGCTAAGATAATTTTTTTTTAACAAACATAAGGCTTATAGCCTCAGTGCACAACTCAAATGATAGAAATCAACCAGAGGCTGGGCCCCCGAGTGTTCCCTTGTTAAGTGATCCTCTTTGGGCCTCTCTAGCCCCTCCACTTGGCCACCTCTATGGTTCTTCAGCTATTGTGTGGCCTAGTCTTCAGCTCTTAGTATCACCAGGGTTCCCTCAGAGCTATAAGGCAGGTCAGAAAAAAAACTGTTGGATCTTATCAAATTAAGACAATTTGACTGAGTCCAAATTTACAAAAATAATTAGACCCACTTTGTCTCTCCAAATAAATATCTAGACTCCCAAACAGAACCAATTGGTCTGCATTTGAGGAGTATACTAAAGAGCAATTCTTTCCTTTGTTTTTGTAAATATACAATAAAGAAACACTCAGTAGCCAAAAGAAGCCAACTGTGGGGCACAAATGTTGGTTTGTTTTTGTTTTTGTTTCCAGTTTTGAAGTAAGTTCCCACTTTTAAATCTAAGGCTAGCATTATCTTCCTACCTTCCCTCTTTATGCAGGGATTACAAATGTGTGCTACCACTTGGGGGAAATCTATATTTTTTTTCTGTAATCATCTCAATAATATTATCTGTTCTTTGAAGACATGGCATACATGAACACCATATCTAAAGAAATGGCTTAGTGCTTCAAATAGTTTTGGAAATGTATTCACACACCAGATATTAAATTTTAAGTAAAGTTGGATTTTTCTAAAATGCAGCTGTGATTAGACATTGCTCTGCGAAACAAAGACTGATAGATATAAGATTGTAAGAGCATGAACTACCAATGCAGGTGGATTTCTCTTTGAAGATGTTCTTGCCAGTGATGGCGCAGAATGTAGAGGCCTTCACAGGTGAGTTATGGGGCCAACTTTGACAACTGATTTAAAGGTAATAACAGCAACTTAAGTCATTCTAAATAAAACATGATCTTATTGAATAGCAAGAAAGCACCACCACAGCTAGAGTTCTTCTGTTTGTTTCATAGACGGAAAATTACTTCTTCCATGGAATCTTCCATCTAAAGATGATAAGAGCTTGCAAAGATTATTGAAAATAACCATTAGGATTCTGGGAAAGGGTAAAATGGCTATTACAAATTATGCTATTGGCACAGCCATATTCATTTAATGTGGCAAGAATCATGAAGCCAGCCCAGCTACTTGAAATACTTCCATCAAATGCTGGTAAACTGTTCTTGTGGACTGTGTACAGTTTACCTGTGTTAATTCAAATGTTGATTTCTGAACCCCACTCTCTGGATCAATCAGGACATTGCATTGCGATGTTTACTCTAACTATCTCCTGTTGCAAGTTTGTGTAAACATGTCACCATTTGTTCTCTGTGTTACCAATAAAACCCAACTGGTCAATGCTGACCAATAACAGATAATAGGGTATGCTATCCGGTGTGTGAGGGGAGGAACAAGAAGGGAGGAAGAATGGAGCCATGAGAGCAGACTGGTAATCACCAGGAGGAATGAGCGGGACCTAGCATATGAGGAAAAAGCAAGTATATAGTGGGAATCAGAACGGGAGGGAACTACACCAGCATGGAGGTTTAGGATGGAGCAATTCTTGCACATCGTTCTGCTATAGGCTAGGTAAATAGATCCTGTTCTCTCTGTGTGTTTATTTGTGAATAATGCTGGCTAAGGAGTAACCACTGATTTGACTAAAGTAATAATTAAATAGTAAGTATTAATAATCATTACACAATCAAAGCTGATTGGCTTGCTATCTCTGAGTTTTGGGTTTTGGTTTCTGCATGTTACACTATTGGGGATTTTATGCATTATGATTCAATTTATGTCTTTTCCTGAGAAAAATTATGTCTGAGTCTTTTTAGGAAAATCCCCAAATTAACTTTCTCTGTTCACTATTTGTAAGTCTCCCTTGTACCCTGGAGATCACTGAGCACAGATAAATACACAGCAAGATGATGCTATTACTCCAGGAATCTTCTCACAGTATCTCTCCCTAAGCAAACTCAAACAGTATATTGGTGTAGGGTAAAGACAAATAACAAATCCTGACTTGCAAGGAGAATAGGTAACGGATTCAAAGCATCCTTTTATTATAGGTTTAAAGGTCTCTAAAAAGGTTGATTTAAGATATGGGGTCATACAGGGATACACCCCTGCAGGAATAGAATTCAGGTAGTAATGTGTATTGACTAATATAAATCTTTCTTACTTTATAACATAGATGATGATACATATAGTAAAAGGAGTTAGGTATTGGTATTTGCTATTCATAAAAAGACTGGTTCATATATTTTCTGTTTTTCTGAAGTGCTCTCAAACTACAAACATTGCCAGCCTATAAGCAGGCTGTCATATGTTAAATGTGTTTGATTTGGAGGAAACATTCCTTAAATTGGAGTCATTTGGATGATGATGATGATGATGATGATGATGATGATGATGATGATGATAATAATAATAATAATAATAATAATAATAATAATAATAATAATAATAATAATAAACCTTTTCTGTTTGTGTTTTCTAATTGTAACTAAACTTATAACCCTGGGCATGTAATGAAAAATCAAACAGATACTCTACACCACTTGGATAATCATTTTTCTGTCTCTGTTCTGTGAAATGTTTATAAAAAACCTAACTGCTTCAGAAATAGTTTGATTATGAGAAGTCAGAGGTACCTTAGAGGACTGATTGCTAAACAGTCAGAGCTGGTAAATTCCCTTGACCGCTGTGTGTGACTCACTCCCTCTCCTCGTTGACTCCTTATCCTCTCTGATGGGTACCCTGTCAGCAAACACTCTTCACTCTCCTCTTTATGCTGGGCATGGCCCATGGAAAGGCCACCCTCTCTCATCTGGTAACTGAACAGAGACCCCACTCCACCCCCAACAGAGACTCATAGAGGTAAGCCTACATGAGGCAAGAATAGGACTTCACCGAAGTGCTTCACAAGCCCTTAGGTAATAAATAGAGCAGGTAGAGAGAGGTGAAAAGGCAAGAACTATAAATAAGTCTACTTGTGATAAGGATAGGACTTCACCCACGGCTTCCTGCTGCCCCTAGGTAAGAAATGGACCAGATAGAGACAGGCAAAAAGACAAGAGCTATTAATAAGTCATTGGCCATAAGGAGTCTAAAGGAAAAAGACTCTTTATAGATATAATACAGCATACTTTAACAAAAAGGGGAATCAAAGTTAGCACTTCCCAATCAACTGCTTTCTTAAAATTTGCACAGAAATATATTCCTTGGATCCTGCACATGAGACTTTGGATTTAGAAACCTGGGATACAGTAGGAGCCATTTTAGGCAAGCTTTAGATGCTGCCAAGCAACAAGAGAAGGAAACCTAGCCCTGCTCCTCTGCAGGAAAAGTCAAAAGTCAAAAGAGAAACTACTTCACCATTAGTTCAAAGACTAAACATAGGTCCCCCACTATATGCCATTTCTCACAAAACTTCTAAGATCTAGAGTGAAAACAATGAGGATGAAGATGAGGGTGCTCTACTCTCTCCCAAGAAGGAGACATATTAAGAGGAAGAGGCCACAAAACTCCATAATTGAGATTGATCTCTTTTGATATCTAAATCCCAGTCCCAGGCTAATGAGTCTAAAAAGGGTATAATCCCTGTTTTTTTTTTTTTTTTTTTGTTTTTTGTTTTTTTTTTTTACTAGGAACTAGAGAAACTCTTAAAGAAGCTAATCATTAAGAGAAATGATTGGCTACTAACCAGTTATTTTTGATGATGAAAGGGATGAGAAACCTTCATGGGAGTTTACCCTATAAGCTTTAAAAAGAAACTTAAGCAGGCTATTTGAAATTATGGACCCACCTATCCACATACAATTACTTTAATGGAAAGCTTGAGCAGTAGATCGACGGCTCCATATGAATTAGCAAGAAAGGAAACTACCTTACAAATAAAGTTGGCAGGAGAGGGACTAGGATGACTCTGGATATGCTAATGGGAAGTGGAGTCTGGATTCTAGTTAAAGATCAACCACATCTTACTGGACAGGGTCTCACCAAATATTCAGCTACCACTGTAGCAGCACCGAGAAGGCCCCCTTCCACTGATGTTAAGACAACAGCGTTAATTAATATTAGACAAAGGGCTGATGCACCTTTCAAAGTTTTCTTATCCCTGCTGATGAAAATATCCCTGTGAAGAAAACAGTTCCTCAAGATGAAGCTGTGCAAATTATTATTAAACAGCTCACTTTTGAGAATGCAAAACTCTGCTTGCCAGAAAAGACTAATTAGGAAATCAGGAGATCTTAATCAACTTGTTAGAGTATGTTCTGAGATCATCCCTTCCTATTTACAAGGAGTTAATATTTAAAAGGTCAGGAAAACTATGCCCAACAAAGGAGGGAAAAAGCATGTTTTTAGTGTGACCAATGAGGTCATCTTACTAAGAGACTGTATAAAGAAAGAGAGAGAGAGAGAGAGAGAGAGAGAGAAAAAAGGATTCACACTTGAGGGACAGCCCTGAGCTCTAGCAGAATGCCATAGACAAATATAACTTTCATTAATAAGCCCAAAACAACATGTCCTAGATGTCGAAAGGGCCTTCACTGGATAAGATAGTGCTATTCCAAATATCATAAGGATGCAACATTGCTCCTTTCTATAAGGACTCAAGGAGAAAGACCTAGCTCTGCTAATGAGAGGAATATGATCCCAGTACGCCTGCTGGGAAACTGGGTATTGGGCCAACCCCAGGTCCCTCAAATTATAGGGGTCTCACAAAACCATTTTCTCAACCACAAAGTGTCCAACAACTCCTTCACACTACCCCAGGAAGTGTAGGATTGGACCTCAGTTACACCATCCCAGAAATATTAACCTCAGATTCTACCATAACTTGTACACACTGGGAGGTTTCCTCACTCTGTCTCTGGGATTTTATTCTTGGAAGAATCTCTACCTCAGTATAAGGAATTGAGGTCAGTCCAAGGGTAATTGCTTCAGATTGTACAGGAGAGATCAAAGTTATGCTTCAAGGATAGAGAGTTGCACAATTGCTCTGTAAAATTTTTAAAATTCGTTTAATAGATACAAATATTGTTACATATGAATAAAATAAACTACATGCAGCAGGAAGAACCACGAGGCAATCAGGAATTGTATAAATGTTACATTCACAGTCATTTGGCTATTTTTATTTGTCAAACTTTAAGAAAGTATCTTTCCTATCATGTCGGATCTAAATTTCTGAATGAAAATCAATATCTATCATATCTCATCTCTATTAACTTAAAATATGTATCTTGAACTAAAAATATCTTAACCCCTCACCAACTAAGCTTAATTGTAAGACTAAACTATCTGGTCTTCAACTTCATCAGAGACTTGAGAAGGGATTTAAATACCTGGGTGAACCAGAAGTGGAGGTTAGCAGCTTCCAAACTGAAAAAAAAAATGACTGAGACAGTTTACTTCCTGAACAGTCACCCAACACTCTCTATAATGTTGGAGCATCATCTTTGGCCTTCTAGTGCAATCTCTGACAGACTTATTTGCAAGGCAGGGATTATTGAGGACTTGCTTACCCTGTCTTAGCAGAGTTTGGCCGTTGACTCTGTCTGCATCTAAGCTCGCCCATTTTTAGGCAGAATTCTGTCTGTGGCAGAAACAAGAACATTTTTCCCAGTAGCTTGTTTGCCACATTTGAAGCCAATCCCATAAGGAGGTTCATTAATGCTGATCATAGATACAAGGACTGATGTGTCCTGTTTTGCTGGAAAAAAATTTGCCATCCTCTTTGCAAACTTAAAATACCCCATCCACTTTAATTGGCTTAGGAAAAAGTGCCAATGTGGCAGAAAATGCTCAGATTTTAACATGGTCAGATGAAGAATCTTCTGCTTTCTTTTGTCCCTATGTGATTCCATCTCTGTCTTACACATTATGTAAAAGAGACATTTTGAAACAGATGGGAGTTCTTTTGATAAGTCCAAATGATAAAGTTGCTACTCAAATGATAAAAATGAAATTTGATCCCAATAAGGGACTAGGGAAAAAATAGTTATGGTATCACAGAACCCACACAACCTAAGCAAAATCAAAATAGACAAGTATTAGGATTTGATAAAAAAATATTTTTCTATGGCCCACTATTGAAACAGCTGTTGACTCCATTACCTGGAAATTTGAAAAAAAAATGCCTCAAATAGTCTTAGCCTTTATCAAAAATTTATAAATATGGCTTTACAAAAATTAGAGATTAATACTCACAGGCTTATTTGGTTCACTTTATTAATGATATCCTCATGTCTCACAAAGACAGCGGCTACCTAGAAGATGTATTACAACAACTGATTTTTCAGTTGTCAGCCTATGGGCTTAAGTTGGCCCCAGAAAAGTTGCAGGCACAACTTCCATTTAATTATTCGAGTCATATTTTAAGGACATAAACAGTGACTCACCAGCCTTTAGAATTAAGGCTAGATTTAACATTTAACAATGTTAAATGATTTTCAGATACATTTAAGGGATACAAATTGGATTCATCCTATTAAAAGATGGCCATTACTGAGCTTAATTCTTTGTTTGACATGCTTAGGAGGGAACTCTCCTTGTTGCTCTCTCCCTTAGAAAGCAAAACAAGCTCTGCAATTAGTACAAAAAGAGATTTCAAGCCAACAATTAGAGTGAATTAATTATAGACAATCTTGGGATGCCCCTGGCAAAATGGGCCACTTGAATGGATTCATTTAACTGTGACAGCTAGAAAAATTCTTACTTTATATCCCTCTTTAGTTGCCTCTTTAATCCTTAAAGGGAGAACTCAAAGTAAGGAAACATCTGGTTAAAATGTTTCTATTATTATTATTCCTTATACTGCCAAAAGCTAAATCAATCACCTTTTTTTCTTTTCTTTTTTTCTTTTCTTTTTTTCTTTTTTCTTTTCAAGACGGGGTTTCTCTGTGTAGCCCTGGCTGTTCTGGACTCAATTTGTAGACCAAATTGGCCTTGAAGTCACAGTAATCCACCTGCCTCTGCCTCCTGAGTGCTGGGATTAAAGGCGTGTGCCACCACACCCAGCAAATCACCTATTTTCAAAAAAAGTTTTTTTGAGGGAGAATTTCTCTGTGTAACAATCCTGGCTGTCCTAGACTCACCTTTGTAGACCAGGCTGACATTGAACCCACAGCGATCTCCCTGTCTCTGCCTCCCGAGTGCTAAATCACCTTCTTATGCATGATGAATCATGATATATATGCTTAATTAATTTTACAGGACAAATACTACATCGTCATCTAATACATCCTATTTTAGACTTCCTAAAATCACACCCAACAATTTTCCCGTCAAGGGTGTCTCAGGAAACCTTACCACAGCTGCCTCCCATAGTTTTTACCAATGGCTCATCTACTGGAACATCTGTAAAATAATAGATCAAGAGACTCATTCATGGATGACACGGGGCAACTCTGCCCAGAAAGTTGAATTAATTGCTATAATCTCTGTCTTTTCTGATTTAAGGGCTGTTAGTTATGCAGCAGTGCTGAAATTTAATTTCCTCACACTTTTCAAAAGAAGTAAGGATCCTCAGGGTACCAACCTTCCCACAGGTGTAGCTTTCAAGTGGTTTAGTGTCATAGAGAGGATGAGGAGGGCAGCTGGCAGCTTTGAGATGCACATCACTCTCAAGTTCCCTGAAAAGAGAGAGCATTGAAGTCAAGCTACTTCCTTCAGTTGTGATTAATGGAATTTAACATTAGAGCCTCAAAAGAAAATTCAAAATATATTTTTACAAGGATCTCTGTTATTTTACTGATGCTTGTCAACACTGAAATAGTTAAAAAATACTGAATTTCACTTTTAAAAAACCCTGAGAATTTATAATATACTATTCTTTTACTCATTGCTGAAATAAGTGCTACAGGTAACACTAAGATTGCTTTTCTTTTACTAAGTAATATCTTCCCAAGCACAGCATGTCCTTAACCTTACAGTGGTAGGTGTCAGCAGTGCCAGAAAATTCTTTGACAGCCAGAAGCTTCAGGAACCACAGCCCAAGCCTGTATGCATCGCTGGGTAACTTGCAATCTGGCTCTTATCTATCCCTGACTTTCTTAGCTCTGTCCCCAGACAGGCTCTGCCATTAATTTCCATCCTGTAGATGAAAAGTGTTTCATAGGCAACCAGAGGAGGTGGGCCACCATCACATTAACATGTGTGTAAATATTAGCAAATCACAGTCTGTGTGCCTTTGTGTGGTTAATGGTGCATCAGGGGCAGTAGCAGTTTGGAGTTTCTATTATTGTGAATAAAAGTGAAAATTTCAACAATTAAGTGTATCAATAAAACAATAATTTATGGAAGAGTTATAACCAAGGACACTAAGACATATTTTGTAATACCACAGTGAGAAGTATTTTTAAAAGTACATAAAAGGGAAAGCTAACTCGACTCGGTGGATTTTTTTTAAAGGAGTACAGGTATTTAGGAGGTAGTACATGACATGAGGGGTAGTCTGGGAGGAGAAGGAGGGGGGGAGGGAGTGGAGGATGGATTTGATCAAAGCATATTGTATGAATGTATGAAGTGCTCAAGGATAAAAAAAATAGATATTTAAAAAGACAACAAGTGTAATTTATAATGATCCAAGGAAACAGCAAAAGTGTAAAATCAACAATTTTATATCTAAATATCAGAAGTTAGAGACACCTCATTGTACGTAGGCACACAGAGTTTGATTCCTTCCTTATTTATTTATTACTTAGTGCACGTATGTGTACATATTCAAAACTACAGTGTGCATGTGGAAGTCAGAAGCACAGCACTCTCTCCCACCATTAGGTCCTTAGCAATGAAAAGCAGGTCCTCACAATGGTCAACAAGCATGGACCCTCCGAGCCACCCTTCCAGTATTACCTGAGCACCATCTAACGTATTCTCTTCTTACTTTCATTTCCTCTCTACTGTGGTTTGATGTTGGCAATTGAATGGTCTCAGGTTTCCTTATTTTGGCAAAGATACTTCTCATGTGATGTTGCTTCATAACCGGTCACACCAGGTGACCTACAATATCAGTTCAGAGGTTGAGATTACCCAGAAGAACTATTACCCTGACTGCTAAGAACTTGTTACTGCAATTAATAGTTACAGGTTTCCACAGACTTTGCCAATGATTGCCTGAAAGCACTGTGCAACTGAGAATGGAAAATAGAGATGGATGAGTTACATGATTTGTTTATCATTTATTAGCTGAGATTTTTAAATAGGTAGACTATCCCTCCTTATCTGTTGCACTACATTTAGTCAGGTTAAAACAAATCCAAAGTATTATTTGATTTCTCTTGTTGGACAGTTTGAGTAAAGCTTGAGATCAGGTATGGAGATTCCTCTGGAGGATCTTTTATTGTACAAGATTGTTTTTAGCTATTCTGGGTTTTCTTCCATATGAACTTGAGAATTGATCTTTCAATGTCTTTTAAAAATTGTGTAGGTATTTTGATAGGAATTGCATTGAATCTGTAAAATTGCTTTTGGTAAGATGGCCATTTTTACTATGTTAATTCTCTTGATGTATCAACAAGAGAGATCTTTCCATCTTCTAATGTCATATTCAAGCTCCTTCTTCAGAGTTTTGAAATTTTTTTCAAACAAGTCCTTTATTTGCTTGGTTAGAGTAACTCCTAAATATTTATATTGCTTGTGGCTAATGTGAAGGGTGTAGTTTTTCCTAATTTCTTCCTCTGCATGATTGTCATTTGTATATAGGAAGGCTACTGACTTTTTGACTTTATTTTTTTATCCAGTCAATTTGCTGAAGGTGTTTATCAGCTGTAGGAGTTCTCTGGTGGAATTTTGGGGGTCACTTATGTACACTATCATATCATCTGCAAAGAGGGAAAGTTTGACTTCCTCCTTTCTCATTTGGATACCCTTGATCTCCTTATGTTGTCTTATTGCTCTGGCTACAACTTCCAGTACTATATTGAAGAGATATGGAGAGAGTGGGCAGTGTTGCCTTGTTCCCAATTTTAGAGGAATTTCCTTGAGTATCTCTCCATGTAATTTGATTTTGGCTATTGGCTTGCTGTATATAGCCTTTATTATGTTGAGGTATGTGCCTTGTATGCCTGATCTTTCCAAAACTTTAAACATGAATGGGTGTTGGATTTTATCAAATGCTTTCTCTGCATCTAAGGAGATGATCATGTGGTTTTTTTCCAGTTTGTTTATATGGTGGATTGTTGGATTTCTGTATATTAAACCATCCCTGCATGCCTTGAATGAAGCCTACCTGGTCATGGTAAATGATATCATTGATGTGTTCTTATATTCGTTTTGCAAGTATTTTATTGAGTATTTTTGCATTAATGTTCATAAGAGAAATTGGTCTGAAATTCTCTTTCTTTGATGGGTCTTTGTGAGGTTTAGGAATCAATGTGACTATGGCCTCATAGAATGAATTTGGTAATGGTCCATCCATTTCTGTCTTTTGGAGTAGTTTGAAGAGTATCAATATTAGCATATCCTCGCAGGTCTGGTAGAGTTCTGCACTGAAACCATCTGGCCCTGGGCTTTTTTTGGTTGGGAGACTATCAATAATTGCTTCTATTTCTACAGGAGAAATTGGACTATTTAGCTTGTTTATCTGTTCTTCACTCAATTTTAGCAAGTGGAATCGATGAAGAAATTGTCCATTTCCCTTAGATTTTCAATTTTTTTTGGCATATATGCCTTCAAAGTAGGATCTTATGATTCTTTGTATTTCTTCAGTGTCTGTTGTTATGTCTCCCTTTTCATTTCTGATTTTGTTGATTTGTGTACTGTCTGTCTGCCTTTTAGGTAGTTTGGCTAACGGTTTGTCTATCTTGTTGATTTTCTCAAAGAACTAGCTCTTGGTTTTGTTGATTCTTTGGACTGTTCTCTTTGTTTCTAATTTATTGATTTCAACCCTGAGTTTGATTATTTCCAGCCGTCTACTCCTCTTGAGTGTTTCTGCTTCTATTTTTTCTAGGGTTTCTAGCTGTGTCATTAAGTTGCTTATGTGGGATGTTTTCAATTTCTTTTTAAAGGCACTTAGTGTTATGAATTTTCCTCTAACCACTGCTTTTGATGTATCCCACAAATTTGGGTATGTTTTTTCTTCATTTTCATTGAATTTCAAGAAGTCTTCAATTTCTTTCTTATTTCTTCCCTGACCCAGGTGTCATTAAGTAGAGAGTTGTTTAGTTTTTTTTGTATGTGTAGGCTTTTTGTTAGTTCTGTTGTTGTTGAAGTGTAGCCTAAGATCATGTTGATCTGATATGATACAAGGTATTATTTTAGTCCTCTTGTATCTGTTGAGGCTTACTTTGTGACCTACGATGTGATCAATTTTGGAGAAGGTTCCATGGGGTGCATAGAAGAAGGTATATTCCTTTTTGTTTGGGTGAAAACTTCTGTAGATATCTGTTAAGTCCATTTGATTCATGGCATTGGTTAGTGATGTTATTTCTCAGCTTAGTTTCTGTTTCAATGACGTATCATTCAGTGAGAGTGGGGTGTTGAAGTCTCCCACTATTACTGTGTGGGGGATCAGTGTGTGATTTAAGCTTAATTAATAGATCTTTTACAAATGTGGATGCCTTTGTATTGGGAGCATAGATGTTCAAAATTGTAATGTCATTTTGGTTGACTTTGCCTTTGATAAGTATGAAATGTCCTTCCTCATTCCTTTTGATTAATTTTGGTTGAAAGTCTATTTTGTTAGACATTAAAATGGCTATATTTGCTTGCTTCTTGTGATCATTTACTTGGAATATTTTTTCCGGTCTTTTACCCTGAGGTAATGTCTATCTTTATGGGTTAGATGTGTTTCTTGAATGCAGAAGATGTTGGATCTTGTTTATGCATCATTCAGTTAGTCTGTGTCTTTTTATTGGAGAATTGAGACCATTGATGTTGAGAGATATTAATGACCAGTGACTGTTAAGAGTCTTAATTTTTATGTTAGTTCTAGTAGGGTATTTGTGTGGTTCTGTTTTTGCGATGGTGTAGTTATCTATTTCCTGTGTAGTTTTGGTTGTAGCTTATCCCTTTTGGGTGAAGTTTCCTTTCTAGAACCTTCTGTAAAGCTAGATTTATGGATAGGTACTGTTTGAATTTGTTTTTGCCATGGAATATTTTGTTTTCTCCATCTATAGTTATTTATAGTTTTGCTGGGTAAAGTAACCTGGCCTGGCATCTGTGGTCTCTTAGGGTTTGTAGGACCTCTGACCAGGCCCTTCTGTCTTTTACGGTCTCTGCTGAGTAGTTTGGTGTATTCTATAGGTGTGCCATTGTTATTTGGCTCTTTCTCTTTCAGCTTTTAATATTTTTCTTTGTTCTGTATATTTTGTGTTTTGAATATTATGTGACAGGAAGTTTTTTTTTTTTTTAATTTGGTGTTCTGTATTTGGTTTTCTTCATCTGGTTGTTTGTATTTTCCTGAATTTGTTCCCATGCCTCTCTATAGGCCTCTTTTATGTCTTCCTTGCTGGCTGTGTCTTCCTGCATTTGATTATGAATTTTATTTGTTTTCTCCATTATCATCCTCATTACTAAGGATTTTAGGTCATTTTCTTATATTTCCATTATGTGTGGGTTCTCTGTGTTGTTTTCTTTGGGATAGCTGGGATTTGGAGACACCATATTGTTTTGTTTTGTTTTTGCGTATGATTTTACTCTGTCCTTTAGTCATCTTGCCTTCTATGTTTTGGGGAGGTAGCTTCTGGAGTTGAATGGAGGGAGTCTGAGGAAAGATTCGTCCATTTTCTCATTATTTCCCTAGGCCAGAAGCTCCAATGCTTTACTGGTCTGGATGGCAGGAAGCCATCCCTGTAGTTTGGGTCTCTCACAGCCAGTGATCCCCAGCTCCCCTGTACTGTGGATTCTGTAATTATCCTGAGTCTCAGAATGCATTCTGGGTCAGGCCAAAGTGTCCATAGCCTTCTGGGTCCCCATGTGGCACTGGAGCACTCTAGGGATTGACACAGTTCAGGTCACAGGGGTTCTGATGGCCACTCTACTCCCTGTCTCCTTGAGATTTCCTTAGTTCTGGAACTCTGATGCTCCTCTGGTCTGTGGTTTCCGGCAGCATTTCCTGACCCAGACTGCTCGCATAGTACAGGTTAGTGTCATGGGGCCCAAACCACACACACACTGAGTCCAGTTATCATCTATGGACCCAACATAAACGTTGAGTCTAGTTCTCACCTCTGGACCCCAGTGGGTCTCCGGGCCCAATCCATGCATTTAGTCCAGTTAGCTCTGTGTCGAACCAGAGTCTTGGGCCCAAACTATACACTAAGCTCACCAAGTTCAGCTAGAGTCTCAGGGCCCGGATCAAATTCTAAGTCCAACTAGAGTCTCTGGACCCAAACTTCCCATCATGTTCAGCTAGGTTCTCTGGGCCCAAACCCTGTGCTGAATTCAGCTGGAGTCTCTGGGCCCAGACTGATCACTGAGCTCAGCTAGAGTCTCAGGGGCTGAACCATGCACTGAGCTTAGCCAGGGTGTCAGGGGCCGAACCACGCACTAAGTCCTGTTTGGGTCACTGGGCCCAAACCACACACCAAGCTCAGGCAGAGTCTCTGGGACCAAATTGCCAGCCAAGTTCAGCTAGGTTCTCTGGACCCAAACCACATGCCAAATTCAGCCAGGGACTCTGGGCCCAAACTGCGTGCTGAGCTCACCTAGAGTCTCAGGGGCCTAACTGCTCATTGAATCCAGTTTGGGTCTCAGAGCACGAGCCGTGTACCAAGTTGCGCTTGGGTCACAGGGCCCAAATATTGCACTGAGTCCCCTCTCCCACTGGTCACCATGCCAATTGCCTCTGCTGGAGGGTTCCCAGCTGCCAACCTCAGCTGCCACTGTTGCAGCTATGGTCCAAGAGCATCTGCGCTCCTCCTATGTTCAGAGGCACTCAGGTTTTCTGTGTTTTGATCCTTTCAAACTGTAGAGTACTCCTGCTGTAGTGCAGTAGGGAGCTTGGTGTTCCTGGTTAAGAATTCCATGACATTCCCTGAATAGTTTACTGGAGCTTCTTCTAAACACGGTCCATGATGCTACTATCTTGGAGAACCTACTCTCAATATTTCATAATCTTTATTAAGCACACATGCAGGTTTGTGTTAATTAATCCTTTCTAGAATTTTTCAAAGAACATTGCAGCTTGAATCCCTACTATAAATAAAAGAGCTTTCAAAGTGATTCATACGGTGTGGGGAGATTATTCAGAAAAGCACAGGAGGCTCTTTCCAATGACCAGGATTTGGTTCCAAGCATCCACATGGCTGCTCACTACCAACCACTGGAACTGCAGAGCATCACATTGGCCAGGGCTTTCTCTTCTTATTTTGCCAGAGGGGGCCTATATGTAAGGACAAGATCATTTATTAATGAGCTTTCCTTTTCATGTTGAGTTATATTTACATATTATGTGCCCATCAGTCCTGGATCTGGTTGAATCCAGCCTTGTCTCAGCACCCTGTTTGTCTTTGTGCTCAAGAGATGCTGTTTTAATTAGATCAGTGCTATGGTTTTGGATCTCACCTGGCAGTGCCTACCATATTTTTCAATATGGTAAATCTGACATGTTTATTCTTTGACTAAACTTTTAGTTACTTTACCTTTTTATATTGATTTATTATGTATTTATTTATCTGCCTTTGTTTGTGGGCATTTATATTAGTGGCACATATATGACATATGTGTGACCCAAAGTAATCATCCCGCTCCTCCCAGTGTCTGGTTCCCAGGAATAGAACTCAGGGTCGCAGGCTTGTCTGTAAATGCTGGTACCTGCTGAGACAACCCATAGGTGCTAAATTTTCTGCTTTACAATTGTTTATAATTTTCTACAACTAAAATAATTTTTATTAAAATACACAGAGACACATACACAGAGAGAGAGGTGGTGGGGGGGAGGAAGAGAAAGAGGGAGACAAAAGGAGAGAGGGATGAAGAGAGGAAGGAAGGGATGGAGGGAGGAAGGGAGGGAGAGATCTAGGTTTTATAGGCTAACCATGCTGCTTTTCTACTAGTGCTGTTGTGGAACTGGCTTGCTTCTCTCATGGATGTTGCAGGGTTTAGTAATATTTCTGGTGCATTGTTTTCTCTTCTTCCATCACTAGCACAGGACCAGCAGAGGGTTTCACTGTTATTCCATGTGTGCAGTCCTGTTATCCAATGACCAGCAGAGGCTGGAATAGAAGACTGTTTCTAACTACTAGCAATATGTAACTATTTACATTTGTTACGTCTTGTAAGACTCATGTTAGGAGAGTCTTTTCCTGGAAGCCCCAATGAGAGACAAAGTCCGAGATCCATGCAAATGCAAGAGGCTTTTATTGATTTGTTGCAATGGAGTCTGCCTGCCTTTGGGAAAGAGGAGACCCCAAGCAGCAAAAGCAGTGTCTTTTTCATACCCTTTAGAGAAGCAGACTTCAGCAACAGCGATTAGTACAAACTTGATTGGCTAACAGGGTGACCTTTAAGTTGATAGGCTGCAAGATCAGGGATAAGCAAGGGGACCAGGGCCAGACCGTAGGAGGAATTTTTTTGTTTGTTCTGGTCACTGTGACCTGTAGCTCTGATTAGATGGCCCTGGGAGCAAGATCCTAGGAACAGTTACTAGCTATGTGTTTGTGGCTCTCCCTGGAAACTCTAGGGAGGGCAGAGGTGGGGGGAGAGTCAAGTGCTCAGGCCCTGAACTGAAAATTGTGTTGGCTTGGTCTCTACAGTGTGTTTCTTGATGAACTAAGTTCCTGTTCTCATTGCTGTAACCAAATACCAGACAAGAAGGAAGTTAGGGGAAAAAGAGATTATTTCAGACAATGGCTTAAAGTACAGAGTTTCATGGTGGAGGATGCAGGAGTGGGCCACTGGTGAATGAGCAAAGTGATGGGAAGAGTAGGGACAGGCTGGAAACCTGAAGGCCAGCCCCACAAGGATATATTTCCTTCAGAGGGCTTCATGTATTAAAGGTTAATTTTTTTAAAAGTTTTTTAAACTTAAAAAGTAATATAATAAATGCTCATTGTCAAAAAATTGGAAAAAACAGGAAGAGAAATAAAGAGAAAAATAACTCATTGCCCTTTTAAAAATGTCTATAAGAGGGTAAAAAATGTCCCCAGATAATTTGTATCTTGTCCTGCAACATTGATACCTCCCACAGTCACTTATCAATGATCTAATCAGTTCTAATTAGTTCATCGGTTTTGCAGAAGTTTCTCTTGTTTGTGCTAGACAGAGGGTTCCTTTTAAATTCTTGTTTTGTATAAAGATGTAGTTTTATTATTGACATTTGATTGTATGAATTTGATTGTATGAATCTAAAAATATAGAGTCCTGCTAACCCAAGGTAATCAGCAACTCACTAAATAGACCAGGCAAGGTTTGACATTCCTGGAATCCTTTTGTATTTGCTTCTGGAGTACTGGAATTACAGGCATGTTCCATAAGAACTGTTTTTTGTTTGTTTGTAGTTGTTGCTTTTTAATTCTTTGTAGTTGTATATTTTTAAAGTTGTAAAATACTGAAAATTAATGGCCAATGCTAACTTCCTTCAAGTTTACTGAAAGCAGTCAAAATGCACAGAGAAATGAAGGAGCACTAAGCAGCCCCAATCATGGCACACAATGGGCTGAGAGTACAAACCCTGGCCCAACCAGGGCAAACATTGCAGATAGATTTTGTCCCTTTATCCCTTTTCTCTCCCTAGCATAAAACCACTATATTCCTAACACTGGTCCAAAAGGTCTGTTCCATTATTTGTCCACTAATTCAATTATGAACAACTACCAAGGTCCATGAGTCAAAATCTCATCATTTGGTTAAGATGTCCTCATGGTTAAGGTCCTCACCCTAACACACAATCCCCCTTTCCCCCTTTTTAAAGAGCACTCCTACAGAAACAGTCTCTAACGCTCTTTTGCTTTTCTTGTTCTTGCTGTTGCTGCTGCTGCTGCTGCTGATGATGATGATGATTCCTTTGCAGCTCCACCACTCTCTACAACTCAGAGGTAATAAATCTTCTTTGTACTAAGAATTCGGCATCTGTGTATGTGTGGTACTGGTTCCTGGAGGTTGATCTCACTTTCAGTGCTTCCGTGACTTGGGTAATAACTTGAAAAGGTCTACAGTATCCCAAAAACAGCTTTTACACTTTCCATACTGCTGATACTGGTTCACTTCGTCCAATAGTGGCTAATTGGTGAGTTTTCCCCTTAGTTCCCATCCTAACCACTCCCCAAGACATAAAATGATGAGAGTTGAATTTCCCTGTTTTGTCTTTTGGAGGTGGAACAATGCACCACACCACAGCAGCCATGGTGGACTCCTGTGGACCACTGTTAGCACATTCTGTCTGGGTCAGGTTGACTGGCAGTTTTCCTTTCTCTTTGGTGGCCACTCAGCTTTATGGTCTTGTTATACCAAACCTACCTCTGCCTTCTCTTTCCTCTTCAGCTACTCTCTCATCTTAACCCTTTCCTGTTCTAAACTTCCCGCTTCATCTTTTCCTCTGACAAAACTCCCCTTACAGCTTACACAAACATAGGATCCCAAATCTCTTATATCTTAATTATGCTCTAAACTTCCAAGGCTACCTCACATCCTTACTTTGTTCAGTGGAGTTTCATTTTTCCACACTTTCCCTCCTTCCTTGGACTAGACAAACCCTACAAAGCTAAGCCTAAAATCATACTAGACAAATGAACCTCACACTCTTCAGATATCTCCTTAATATAATATTTTAAATGATCATCCTCCCATTAGAGAGATTTATTCATGCCTAATATAAACCCTAGTGTCTCCAAAGAAGACAGATAGGGCACTGTAATTATTTCATCTAGATTATGGTAATGCTAACCACCAAGTAAAACTGCCTCATGCCTTGCCTGCTTCAGGGCTCAGTTCAAACTGTAAACACTTTTGTCTTGATTCCCATACTCTGCCTTGTCAAATTAAGGACAATTTCCCCAAGTTTCTCCCCTATAGAAAAAATTTCTTTCAGACATGGGTCCTAGAGCCAAGGATTCACTGCTTTGTGTAGGAGCCGAAGACCTATGACCACTGTCCAGCCATCAAGACCACAGGATTCTAGGACAACTGTGTGGATAACGAAAAAGTCTTTGACATTTTAATTCATACATATGCCTTTCAGATCATACCTCCTACAATAATATATCCTTTCAAGATGTGATATTGAATGAGCAGCCAAAACCCATACTATATCTCCTTCCCATGCTGCACATCATACACCTCTTTCTATTACACTGAAAGACCCTTTGCCTACATCTCTAAACCCTAACACTACCTACCCTTAGCCAGCCTCTGAGGCTTCAAACCCATTAGTCAACACCTTTTATCCAAACTGTTTCTATGGGTAACCTCTTCACCCTACAATGCTCCCTTATTGGTAGTCAAAGAAAACTAGTAAAGCTTTTATGTTTGCTTCAAGACTTTCTCTCTGCTAGTGTTCCCATTGTCCCTCTCTGCTCTATGGTCCCCTTCATATAATTGCCTTTCAGGCACTGATTATGCACCGGACTTTCCTTCCCCCTTTTTAGTCCTTCCCTCTTCAGTTGCCAAGAGGCTGATTCTACCTCATTACTCAATTTTCTCAGCTCCACGAGTTACCAAATCTCACCTTAAAAACGCCCAACTCTGCCCCACCAAATAATCTACTTAGATTTTCTTTCACACAACCCATAAACATCTCAATTTAAACCACCTTGCCAGTATCCATTCTTTACACCTTCCTTGAACAAAATCCGAGCTTTTAAAATTAAAAGTTCTCATTCCTGTCTCAGCCTTTTGTCTCAATATCTATAGACATTTCCAACTTTTTACTTCCAAAACACATAAACACTTTCTAGGACTGATGTTTGTTCTTGTTGCCTATTTCTCCAAGAGGAGGCAAACCAAGGGCCAAATAATGAGACTCAAAACAAGGAAAATGAAGGCAACCAGTGAAGCACAATGTTTCAACTGCAGAGAAAAGCAAGTAATGTTTCAACTGCAGAGAAAAACAAGTAATGGTCAGTACCAGCACAGCTGCATTTCCCCACATGGTTTGTGAAGATCTTTTTCCATTGCTCTATTGACAAAAATAGTCTCAGAGACTGAACCACCAATCAAATAGCATGGTCAGACTATAATTATACTCCCTACACATATGTAGCAGATGTGTAGCTTGGTCATCATGTGTGTCCCTTAACAATGGGAGTAGAGGCTTTCCCTGACACTGTTATCGGCTTTTGGATGACTTTCCTCTAGCTGGCCTGCCTTGTCTGGCCTCAGTGGGAGGGGATGTGGGAACATGATTAGTCCTAATGCAATTTGGGGTGCCAGGGTTGTTGGTGTCCCATGGGGTCCTTCCCTTCTCTGAGAAGTATGAGAAAGGGAAACTGGGGATAGGGATGTGAGGATAGAACTGGATGGAGAAAAGAGAGGGGGCTGGAATCAGGCTGTAAAGTGATTAAATAAATAAATAAATAAATAAATAAATAAATAAGTGGAAAAGAGAAAACGAAACTTGTTTCAGATTTCTATCCTCCTCTCTATGCTATTGTTTGGGTCACCAATCTTTTACCATAACTGAAAAACATAAGCTTGCTGTCCTTTCTACACTTTACAGTTTAAATGATGACTCAAGACAGGGAAATTGGACAAAGTTCTTTAACACTATTAGAAATGGTGTTTCTAGCCTCCTGATAACCCATCTTTAGTGTCTTGATAGCACAGACTTAGTAATTTGGTACCCATTCACATTTGACAACCTGCCCCTATAACTGTCTGAAATTCACATTCCACTGGTGAACACACTAACTGGAAGGGTTTGAACATGGTTTGTCCCCTTCACGTCTTATATGAAAACTTAATCCCCATCATGAGATAGTAGGAGATAATTGATCTAGGAGAAGTCACTAAATTGGATTCCTCCTATATGAATGGAGCAATTCATCACTCTAATTAATGGGAGTTATCTCATGTGACTGTGTTATAAAAACTACTTTAACTAGGTCTCTTATGCCTTCATATTTCTAACTGTGTGGGTCACTGGTCTTCCAGCACTCCAATAGCAAAAAGACCATTTCCTTGGTGAAATCCAACAGTGTTGAATGAAAAGAGTGAATTCAAATAAACATTAAAAATGTAATTAGATGCTCATCAGCACTGCTTCACTGGCAGCAACAGATGTATGAGGATGCTGAACTTGATGTTTGTTACAATTCTGCCAAGTTCTTTGTGCTACCTAAGCTGCCCACTATCTTCTGTTGTTTTTTCAGAGTTAAATCTGCACTTGAGTTTCATAGAGCCTTGCCCTAAAATATTTTTTTCAATATTTTATTTATGTATGTATGTGGGTGTTCTGCTTGAATGTATGTTTTTGTGTACCATGCATACGCAGTACCTGTGGAGGCCTGAAGAAGGCACTGTGTCATCTGGAACTGGAGTTACAAGCCGTTATGAGCCACCACATGGGTACTGGGAACCAAACCCAAGTCTGAGAACAAATGTCTGTGTAATTGTGACAGTGACAGTGACAGACAGAGGGTGGGCTGTCAGATCTTGTTTGTATGTCCTCTGGAGAAGGTCCATTTCTTTGCATTTTTTAAATGGTATCTTCTCTATCATCTCCCTTGAAATTTTTGAACTTCACATTTTATTTCGTGTGAACGGTTGCCTTCCTGAGCTTTCAAGAGTTATAACAGAAGGATGCTAGCTTTACTATGGCTAAATATTAAACTTTGATTGACTCTTGTATGACAGGCATGGGGGGTAGGGTAAGGTGGGTATTAAGGCAGTTTAAGATGTGGGTTTTGCAAAGGACAGGTGAGTATGTAGCTTGTCAAATGCTAACTATATTTGGCAAATACTAACTTTATAATGCAAAATTTCCAGAAGGTCTGCTTGGAAACTGTTTTGTTTTGCTTAAAAAGACGGCATACATTGTGAAACAACCATTCACTCACTATCAGTGTTGAAATTTCTACTTCACTGTGTTGTCACTGACACTTTAACCAAACAAACCAACCAACAAACATGTTAGAACTTTCATTGGCCTTTTTATCTTAAACAATTGCTGCTTTTGAGCTAGGGAAAGAAACAAGTAGATAAAGTGCTTTCCAAGCAAGCATAAATGAGTATAAAGGCAGGGCAGGTGCAAAAAGATGGCATATAATACCTGATACAGAGGATTTCACTGGCATACTGGCTAACTAGACTAGAGATGGGATTAACTTGTCTCAGTTACAAGACAAGAGAGAGAATCTGTCTCAGTATACACGGTGTGAATGATAAAACACACACACATGCAACACAGTCACATGCCTACACATGTGATTTTAGAAGTGTGATCACACTTAAACACACACACACACACACACACACACACACACACACACACACACTTTCCTTTCCTTTACTATCTTCTACGAGGAAATTCTTCCTCATATATTTCAGTAGGATTCTAATGTATTAATGTAATTCTTCACTATCCTTAATTAATCAGCTTATCATATGTGTCATATCTGACATGAACTCCCTGTGATTTTTAAATAACTTTTTTTATTCCTACATTAGCAGTTGACTCCTAACCATGTGTCATGGTAGTGGTATAGTGGTATATGCCTGTCATCCCAGCACTACGGAGGCAGAGGCTGGTGGAACTCTGTGAGTTTGAGACCAGCCTGGTCTACAATGAAAGTCCAAGGAAGCCAGGGCTACACAAAGAAAGTCTGTCTCAAAAAATAAAAACAAACAAAAGTGAAAAACAAAACAAAGACAATTGACTTTACAGGTGATATTTTGAAGTTCTATTGACTGGGCCCATACATAGATTCTTTTTCTTCTGTGTTTCCATGCTAAACCAAAGTTGTTAGTCTGTAGATTAAGGTGGACACCTGCATTCACCCATCTCCTCCTTTCCAGTCAACTAAATACTCCTTGCACACTTATATTCTTGATTAGCTGCTTTGCAAACACATCTCATCCATATTCTCAGACCCGAAAGTCAATTGAATTCCTTGCTTCCTCACTCTCTTCTATTTAACATCTTTTTTTTTTTTAATCTTCATGGTGACTGTTTAGTGTTTTTCATTTTCCTTGATTGGTCCACAATGCCTTGCTCACTTTCGTTTCTGTAGGTCATTTTGTCCCTGTCAGTGAAAGAACGATGCCATGAGCATGTTCTCTTACATCCCTTTACCTCAAATTTTCTTCATTGTTCCCTTACTGTTATTTGTAAAGTTGCTATTTCTTTTACATGTATGGTTATTTTGCCCGCATGTCTGTCTGTCTGTCTGTCATGTGTGTATAGTGACCTCAGAGGACAGAAGTGGGTCTGTCCTGAAACTAGAGTTATAAGTGGTTATGATATACCATGTTGGAAATTCAACACACGTATTCTGCAAGCTCAGCTGTTCCCTTAGCCACTGAGCCATCTTTCTGGCCTCAGCTTTCCTTTCTTTGACGTAGCCCACTACCCCTTCTTATATAAGAACTATGCATGGGAACATATAAAGAGCTGTGTATCTATAGCATATCTTACTAAAAGATGACAGAGTTAAACAGCAAACCACCTATGTTTGTTCCTAGAGAGGGGGGTTAATAGCTGGGAGAGGATGTAAGAGTCCCCATGTTTCTACTAAATGGAAGGACAATGTTTCACTGAAACCAATCTTGCTAAAGTTCTGGCCAAAAGCAGATAGGAAAGCAATACCCAAACCAAATGAAGCAACATCAAGCAAGAAATTAAACAGGTATTTCTCCTGTGCTGCAATCTAGTAAACACAGAAGCAAGCAGCCAGAGGACAAAGTGCACCGAGGAGATAAAGAGGAACAAACGGAATTTCAACAGGACTGTATATTAGAGAGCTTTAAGCTTTCTGGAAAGGCTTAAGTCAAGGCAAGTGTCTCATGTGTGGAAAACTACTTCTCCTGTAATCATCTCCACATTCTCTAGATATGTTTGGTACAGGAAGTGACACTGGTGCTATTCACAGCTGACTCTGTTAAAGGCATAACTCATGATTTGAACCTCTTGTTCAGCTTCTCAGTCTGGACTTAAAATGCATCCAAACTCACAAACTGGCTAGATTGCTGGTGGAGGGTTTGTCTGTGTTCTTGTCTTGTTTTGCATAGCAAAAGCACACAAAGGGGTAGCATTATTGATGTCTGGATAAGTTTTCCCCAGAAAGGCATATTCTACATACCATACTTCAAATATAGGAAGTAAAAGTGTGTGTGTGTGTGTGTGTGTGTGTGTGTGTGTGTGTGTGTGTGTGTATTCAGGCTAAACATGTGAAATTTAGTATTGTCTCTTGATTTCTGATTGCAAGAAGCTGGTCAAAGTAAAATAAGATTCTAGGAATCAAACAAGTCACTGTTGATTTTCTATGTTCTTCCTTTGCCTGGTATTGGTTGGAAGCTTTTCAGCTGGAAGACACTCAATAGGCTGTCTTTGATACAGCAATTTGGGGATGCGGGAAATAAGTGCTTTTCATAAGACTCTTGCTGATGTGACTCTTTCCATTACCAGAGAGAGGACCTTCTTCTAAGGCTTCTTCACATATGTTCTTCTTGCTTGGCCAAGGTAAAGCAAAGCCTATGTTTCCTTAACTCAGTTGTACAGAGTAGGTGGAATGAACAGCATGCATTTTCTGATGATCACCAGCTGTGGATAGTTAGTGCATGTTCACTGTGTGCAGAGCTGTATTCTGTGACTGAGACTTCATTAAGAACCACCAAGGGATGGGATAACTATTGAGGTGTAATATGAATAAATTATATATATATATATATATATATATATAAAAAGAACCACCAACTAAAGTGGTTCCCCCTGCAAGGGTTTATGCTCAGTGTGTATAGAGTGTCAGTACTGTAATGAGGTTATTGCTCTAGAGATCTTTTTTGTGGTATGCTCACCCACCTACTGAACACTTATGCACTGTATTCCTAAAAAATTTGAGAGGGCAGACATTTTATCATACATCTTTAAAATAAAACAAACAGTGCAAAATGGTTTAGAGTTGTAGCTGGGTTTACCTGAGAATGGGTGTGGTATACTCCTACTCTTTATGTGAATGCTAAAGAGGAGACATATGATATTTTTGTCTACTTAATAAAAGTGCAATAAGCTGTTTTCATGATCACTGATGATTGATATGGATTTGTCCATATACTGTGTGATCCTTGCAGGATCCTAAACAATTCTGTGCTAACAAGAACACTGTGCACTTGGCTGTTACTTACTCTATATGCATTTCACATTTAGGTTCAAAGTGCTAAACAGAGGAGTGTGACAATCAGTATTGGGTTATGCAGGTTGTATATAGTTTTGTTGAATCAGTGAACTAGATGTTGCCTTGCCTCTTTCCCTCTACAGATGTGTTTGAGATGCTTCTGAAAGATACAATGTTTTCTACAGAAAAGGTTGTCACATTAGAGGAAGGTGGGGGCTAAATTATTAACATTTAATCTATTTTCAAGTGCCTTGCTTTGTATGTTTTGTTTAAAGTTAAGGCGTTTGTTTAAAAAATTTTTTTCTGACATAGCAAAAGTGTTTTGAAAGAAATCATCAAGATGGTGATAAACACTACCCAGATGGTTACTTAATACTCATGAAAAGAAATAGTCAGAAGTATCTGGGGACCGCCTCTAGTTTCTCTTGGCTAAAAAATAAACTTTAGATTTTTTAGCCACTAAAGAAAGTGAAGACAGCTTTGACATCATAGAAGAGTATGCCCTGTCTTGCTGATGAGAAGTGTGTATAAATGTTACATCTTTGAGGAGAAAGTTGAGAGCCAAGGAATGCCAACACCTTACACTGCACAACACACATCACAAATGGATTTGTTAGGGCTTACAGTATTCCTTTTTGCATTTACTGTAATTAAACAATCAGGGAGTCAGCAAATGGTATGAAGAAATTATCATTAGACTACTTCCTGTTGAATGCGGGCATCAAAGTCCTTGGGACAAACTTGACCTTCATCACCGGAGTATAATTTGGGAGTCCCCAGTCTCTGACAGCTAGTGACTTTCAAACCTGAAATAGCAAATAATTCAAGGTCTAGTTAGAAAGCATTTGGATTTATTATTGAAGAAATCTAGACAAGAGGTTTATAATGCAGGATGTGACTAGTAGGATTAAGAAAAGGAGAAGAAGGGTAAGAAGAGTATTACCCAATCCCTGTTGGACTTTCATTGAGCCACTGGCCAGAGGCATGGAGATTTCTTACAGTTTTGGAGATCTGTTGGCATTGTTGGATCTTGTCTTTTACAATACCTGACTGGTTGACATAGAAGCAATATTCCTACCCGAGGAAGAGACATTTAGGTTCAAAGTGCTAAACAGAGGAGTGTGACAATCCTGTTATTAATCGCTGTTAATAAATTCAATCATCACTGAATCTGTAGCACTGTTTGCAGCCTATTTCTTCCTGGAGAATAGCCACCCATGGAGATCCTAAGGGAACTTTTATGAAAACCGATGGCAATGAGAGGTGAAGTGAAAGAGTATCCTAATCCAGTGGGTAAGACTATAGTGGTCATTAACTTGACACAGATTGAATGAAAACTCTCCAAAGTGACCAGAAAGAGTGTTATTCAGTAGCTGATATGCAACTAGGATGGCCAAAATTTGTCCCATGATATTTTCAGAAATGATGTGGGTAACCACTTTAAGTTTATTGCCACTTTTTATCGCAATCTTTTTGGTCATAGAAAAAAGAGGAATAATGAAGGATAGATAGATAAGGGAGTTGTAGGGGTTGAATTGGCACTAGAGGGTCCTAGAAACCTACAAGAAGAACATCATGATGGGTGGATCTGGGTCAGGGATTCTGCTCAAACTATTGCACCAACCAAGGACAATAGATGCAATAAACATAGAACCCTTACTCAGATCTAGCCAATGGACAGGACATTCTCCACAGTTGAGTGGAGAATGGGGTCTGACTCTGACATGAACTCTGGTGCCCCATATTTGACCACATCCCCTTGATGGGGAGGCCTGGTGGCACTCAGAGAAAGGATAAGCAGGCTACCAAGATGAAACTTGATAGGCTATGACCATATAATGGGGAGGAGGTCCCCCTCAGTCACAGACATAGGGGAAGGGACTAGGGTGAAAGTGGGAGGGAGGGAGAAACAGGAGGATTCAAGGGATGGGATAACAATTGAGATGTTATCTGAATAAATTAATTAAATAAAAAAACTTAAAAAGAAAAAAATAAGAGAGAGATAGAAAATAAACCACTCACACACATACATTCAAGAAAAAAGGTGGATGAATTTCGGCAACTTAACATCAACTGAAGTTGAGCTTCCCAGTTTCAACAGCGTTTATTGTTGATCACTGTACTTATAGTTCTGAGAAAAGGGAATTTAACTTCAGTCAAATAAGGGCAATTAATCACAAAAACAGATGAATTCTAAAATACAACATGTTATGTGTTTTAAAGCTAAACATTTCTTTTCTATGTATCCATTACATAAGTTTGTAGTGAGTTCAGAGTGACAAATGTTGACAAGGCCTGAAACGTACAAGTGACTTATCAATTAGGACTGACCTAACTGTACATTATCCAGCTATCTCTTAGTTTATAATGAGTTCAGCACGATAATTTTATCTGTCATTCATTCTAAGAAACTGAATAAATTTAAAATGACAGCATATGATGCCACACAGTGACAAGGCATAAGGAATTACAGCAGAACAGTTTGTATATTTAGAAATTAAGGTTTGTACTTAATTTAAATATTTCTAGGTAGCCTCATCTAGCTTAGGTTCATGGGAAGTCGAAAGCAACTTACGTATATTTATAGTGAATAGTAGGATTCATGGTGCCATCTGAAGAAGAAGCTTATCTGAGGCCACAAATCTGCATCAAGGCTATCCCTAGGGAGGCACTTGGAGGTCCACAAAGGTATTTATTGTAGCCATAAATTCTCTAAGATTGTTTTAGAACATCTAAAACAATTTAATTTATTAAAGTATTTGAATCAAATCAGGAATTCCATAATCAGAGATTAATTCATCTGAACAACAAACAGTACATCCTCAACAAGATTCTGTAGGAAGTTTCCTCAATTAGAGCTAGTCAATACCCAGAAAGTAGCAATTCACACCATTGCCAGATGTTTTTTTCTTTTTGGTTTTTCCGAGGGTTTCTCTGTGTAACCTTGGATGTCTTTGACTCGTTTTGTAGACCAGCCTGGCTTGAATGTAGTCTTGGCTGTGCTAGACTCACTTTGTAGACCAAGCTCGCCTTAGACTCACAATGATCCACCTACCTCTGCCTCCCTAGGTGCTGGGATTGATCTACCTGCCTCTGCCTGGGTGTTGTGATTAAAGGCATGTGCCACCATGCCTGGCTCTAATGCCAGATTTTAGAGAGATGCAGCAGTGCACAATTGACAGGATAGTCAGAGGTTGGAAGCTATTCTGGGGTACATCACGATACAGACCTTGCAAATACCAGATCACCTCTAGAGATCCTTCATGCCTACTAAATTCCACAAATCAATGGCTCTTGACAGCATGTCAGAGGCTGGAAGCAGTCCTGGGGTGCATCACAGTAGAGACTGTACAAAATACCAAATCACCTCCTAGAAAGCCCATATGCCTAATGAACTCCTTTAACAGAATGGCTCTTGGCAAAGCCTCATTAGAGAAACAGATAAAATGGGGGTATTTAATCTTGAGGTCTGGCTGGTTTCCTTAGGAAGGGGATAAAGCCATGGACTGGGGGATGGCACTGTGTGTTTCTTGGTCCTAGAAACCCTCCTTGTGAAGGCATGTAGAGCTCAGGGCAGAGCTGGAAGCTAGGTGACCCTGGCGCCCATAAGCCCTCCTCTGGAAGGTGAATAGTCTTACAGTTTGCTGGGGACCAGAGGCTGGGGCCTGGAAGCTGGAACCATGCATCCCCAGGGTACAAGCCAGTCTCTGTTGTTTTTTTATGCTTAATCACTCTCTTGGATTTTTAAAAAAGTAATATTAGTTGTGAAATTCAACCTCCAACACCGGCTGGAATCAGAGATTTGTCATGGTGGAAGACTGGCACTTTTTTCTCTGTGGAATCTCACCTCATTAAATGTCTTAGTCTTCCATTAAGTTACAAATAAATAAATACTTCTGTTTTCTTCAATGAGTGGGAGGCTGTGGTGTGTATACAGAGATGGATCTAATAGGAGACAATTTTTTTATTATACTTGCCCATTTTTTTTCAAAACAATCCTGAAGTAGTATGAAATTTGTTAGAAGTTGAAACTGAGAAAGAGAAGTTTCTTAACAACAAAAAGGACTAGAATTGTACAGAGATATTTATATCACTATAGGCAATAGAGATAACACATTTATTGATCTCTTGCTGTATACAGGATCCTGCCATGGTTGCTGTGGGAAGGAGATTATAAGTGCTGTGTGTGTTTCCTTCTCAGAGCCGGTAGAAATCATCACAGGACTGGGAATAATTAGTGTTGCAAATACTTTAAGATGTGAGAAAACTGTAAGTCATATGAACCAGGAAAGAAAGGATGTAATGTGATGAAAAGTTTTGGAATTAGTAAGATGGCTCAGTGGGTAAAGGCCCTTGTCACTCTCTTAAGGACCTGAATCCAATCTCCAAAACTCACAGGATGAAAAGAGGAAGCATACTCTTGAAATTTGTCCTGTGGCCTCCACAGTGTGCACACCTCCTCTTTCATTCATGTGCAGAGACCGTACACATTTGCACACCAACAATAACCAAAATTTCAAAATCCAGACAGAGCAGGGCAGCTAAGTTTCCCCCTTCTGCTCCAGCAGCCATCTTCCAGTATTGAGTGCCTTGGTCTCCTACCATGCTGACTATCAGCTGAGTGAGTCATGTCCCACCACGCACTGGGTATACACACCTAACTGTGGAACATTCCGTATATCAAAGTCTGAACTTCCTCCTTCCGTCCATCTTATATGTCAGTTTTTAGTCTCTGAGGCAACAGCTTGTGGGTTCTCTTTGATGTTTTCTCTTTCTTTCTTTTTTTAAACACATACAATTATTTCATTACACATGAATAAAACAAACTACATACAGCAGGGAGAACCATGAGACAATCATGAGTTATATAAATGTTGCATTCCTGGAAATCTGGCTATTTGTATTTGTCAAACTTGAAATAAACATCTTTGCTGTCTTATTGGGTCAAAATTTCTGAATGAAATTCAATATCTATCATATCTCATCTCTATTAATTTAAACCCTTAATTCTGATCTAAAAAGATCTTATCCCCTAACCAACTAAACTTGATTGTAAAACTAAACTATCTGGTTTTCAATCCCACCCCCCCCAGAGGCTTGGTATATTGATCCCCAAAGATTTAGGCTACTTATATTATTGATTAACTTTTTTTTAAATTTTTTAAATTTTTTTGGCTTAAACTCATTGTAGAGAATTTGGATATTAAAAATGAAGAAAACGCAAATGTACCATATAACATCAGTAGCCCAAGATAACTAGAGTTGATAAATTGTAAACATTTCTCAACCTTTATCCATTCAATTCCATTGAATATTCATTGAATCTTCAAGGTTTTGATAAACAGAATCTAATTCTTCATGGTTTCATAGAATCTGTTGAACATGTAAGCTTAGCTATTTAAGGGACTAGAGTGATGGATCAGTGGTTGACAGTGCACAGTGCTCTTACAGAAGGGCCAGAGTTTGGTTGTCAGCACCCATATCAGGCACAGCCACTTGAAACTCTAGTTCCAGAGAGATTCAACACCCTTATCTGTCCTCCAAGGGCACCTGCCCTCATGTGTGCTGACTCCCACATAGACACATAATTAAACATAATAATAATAATAAGCTGTCCATGTTAGCACACGCCTTTAAGCTCAGCACTTGGGAGGTTGAAGCAGGAGAAATTCTGTGAGTTCAAAGACAGTCTGATTAACTTTTAAAATGGTTGTTTTTAAGTAGATGACTCAACCTAAAGTGTTTTCTTTAGGATAATGTGTAGATAACGAATGAAGTTTTTATGATTGTGGGGCAAACAACTGTCTTCTCTAATATGATGCCATTTAATGTGTGATATACACTTTTCACTGCAGGTAACATTGTGTGAGTGAAAATAAACTGTTAAACGTACTCAAAGATAGCACGTGATAGCTTGGTATTTATTATATATGCTAAGTTGTTAAACTCAGTAAGAGCTGGTTTGATGATGTTTCAGATTTCACATCCAAAGATTTATTGTGTTTCTGAAAAATTCAATAAACTTTAACAATGCTCACTTTCTTTAAAACTGAGAAGTTTAGAGAATCATTTTCCTTTGTTTATGGATATCTCTCAAAGTTGGAAATGCCAAGCTAGAAACAATTTTCGTACTAATTTTGATTTCTGGTTAATAAATCCACATAATGAGTTACTAGATAAAATTTTGAATCAAAAATTAAATTTGAGGATAATGCAAAAGTAATTTATAAAACCATAATTAAGCTCAGGAGGTTTTTAACATTAACATTGGTGCTCCTCACTCATCACCTCTTTTTGAATTACACATTAGGAGTATAAATAGAAAGACACATGGCAACAAATGACCATTAAAAGTTGTCTAATGATCTGAAGCATAAGGCTGACAAATGACCAGTTATATATATCAACTCTGATGACCCAGTCCCTGATTACCCCCAGTATTAAGCCAGAGTCATATGCTGTTCCTTTTTGAAATTGAGACAAGTATTCTATTTTCCATCTCCCACATAGAGGTCTGAGCCACACTGGTCTGACATTAAATATACGCAGCCAGTGGGACATTCTGGCAGTGACTCAAGGCACTGCTTGGCAAATCAATGGCTCTAGGCAGAAACTTAGGATATTTTGGACTGACTCATTGAAGCCAAATTTAAGTAAAGCAAAGGAGAGGATAAAATGAGGAGACCAGACCAATGCAACGAGTGAAATAAAATATTTACATAACAATTAACAAAAATAGCTAGGATAAAGCACTAGCCTGGCTTAGAAGTACATAATATTCTATTAAGATTAAAGAGTTATTTTCAGGAGATAAATTTTCCAACTGTATTTAATTTTTTTGGTGTGGTTTTGAGACAGGCTTACCTTCTGTACATTGATTAGCAAGAGGTCCACCATGAAGACCAAGATTACTTTGAACTTACAACCACTTTCCTGCCTTTCCCTCTGTAGTGCTAAAGCTGGGATCCTAGGCTTGTGATCTCTTTATCAGTTTTTTTAAAGTTTTATTTTCTTCGTTTTTCTGTGCACTTGTGTGCAGGTTCTCATGGAAGCCAGAAGCGTGACTTCGCATCCCCTGCTGGAGTTCCAGATGTTATAAGGCAATCTGATACGGGTGCCAGTGTCATGTGCAGTCCTCTGGCCAGTGCTAGGGCCCCATTCCTAGGCCCCTGGTCAAGCAGCAAGACTCTTATTCAGCAGGCCTCTAACTCATCCATTACTTTTAACTGGAAAACTGTCTAGTGATACTTATAGAAACCAGCATAGAAATTACCAAAGGAGAATTAAAATAAATTTTGCTGTAAATCCATTCAGAAGATTCTGGCTTAGGACTTAAACACAGACACATATATCTGAGAAGGGCCAGATTGGTGCAGCTGGTAAGAGTCTACAGGGGTAAATATTGACTTTTTCCCTCATGAGCAATGTGACTGTATACAGCTGTTCAAATCCTCTTTGCTTTACATCATGGATTTTAAAATTAGGTGACAGTACTAATGCTACAAGGCTTGAGAGATTTGGATGCCCTGTGTGATAAAATTTTCCAGAATAATGCTTCAGATATGTAAAGGATATACCAGGTTGATGTTCATTATTTATTTATCTATAATCTCTCATGATGTCCAACTTTGAAGAAACAATGTGCTATTCAAATGAGATCAGCACTGTGTCTTTCCAAGGTAGCAGCAGTTCTTAAAAAACAGACCATTTTAGACATTTATTATGTGTTAGTCACAGAACTAAAGAGCACATATCACACATAGAGTTCAAAATATCACTTTGAGAAATAAATATGCTGGTTTTTAAGAATATAGTAGCTGGCCTAACTGGATGTCTACATGTAGAAAAATGCAATTAGACCCATATTTGTCACCATGTACAAAACTCAAATCCGAATGGATCAAAGACCTCAACATAATACCAGAGACACTAAACTGGTTAGAAGAAAAAGTAGGGAAGAGCCTGGAACACATTGGCATAGGAGACAACTTCCTGAACAGAACACTAACAGCCCAGGCCTTAAGGTCTACAATTAACAAATGGGACCTCATGAGGCTGAGAAGCTTCTGTAAGGCAGGAGACACTGTCAAGAGAACAAAGTGACAGCCTACAAACTGGGAAAAGATCTTCACCAACTCTACATCTGACAAAGGTCTAATATCCAAAATATATAAAGAACTTAAGAATTTAAACACCACTAAACGCTGGTCTAACTGGATGTCTATGTGTAAAAAAATGCAACTGGACCCATATTTGTCACCTTGCACAAAACTCAAATCCAAGTGGATCAAAGACCTCAACATAAAACCAGAAACACTAAGTCAGTTAGAAGGAAAAGTGGGGAAAAGTCTGGAACACATTGGCACAGGAAACAACTTCCTGAACAGAATACCAACAGCCCAGGCATTAATGTCAACAATTAATAAATGGGACCTCATGAGGCTGAGAAGCTTCTGTAAGGCAGGAGACACTGTCAAGAGAACAAAGCGACAGCCTACAGACTGGGAAAGGATCTTCACCAACCCTACACCTGACAAAGGTCTAATATCCAAAATATATAAAGAACTCAAGAAATTAAACACCACTAAATCAAATAACCCAATTGAGATATGGGGCTTGGAACTAAACAGAGAATTCTCAACAGAGAAATTTCAAATGGCTGAGAAACACTTAAAGAAATGCTTAACCTCCTTAGTCATCAGGAAAATGCAAATCAAAACAACTCTGAGATTCCATCTTACACCCATCAGAATGGCTAAGATGAAAAATTCAAGCGACATCACATGCTGGCAAGGATGTGGAGAGAGAGGAACATTCCTTCATTGCTGGCGGGAATGCAAACTAGTACAACCACTTTGGAAATCTATCTGGTGCTATCTCAGAAAAATGGGACTAGGGCTTCCTCAAGACCCAGCTATTCTACTCCTTGGAATATACCCAGAAGATGCTCCACCACACAACAAGGACATTTGCTCAACCATGTTCATAGCAGCCTTATTCATAATAGCCAGAACCTGGAAACAGCCTAAGTGTCCATCAGTAGAAGAATGGATAAAGAAACTCTGGTACATTTACACTATGGAATACTACTCAGCTATTTAAAACAAGGAATTCCCGAAATTTGTGGACAAATGGATTGAGCTAGAAATGATCATAATGAGTGAGTTAACTCAGAAGCAGAAAGAGTCAAATGGTATATACTCACTTATATCTGCATACTAGCCCAAGGGGCATGTCCCATGAAAGTCTTCACTTAACCAGGAACCTGGGACAGAGAGGAGGACATCCTATTGGGACTCTAGATGAGAGAAGCATGGGAGAAAGGCAAAGTAGAGGATCCGGAGGATCCTAGAAACCTACAAGAAGAACATTATGATAGGCAGATTTGGGCCCAGGTGTCCCACTCAAACTATGGCACCAGTCAAGGACAATACAGGCCATAAACTTCAAACCCCTACCCAGATCTAGCCAATGGACAGGACATTCTCCACAGTTGAGTGGAGAGTGGGGTATGACTTTCACATGTACTCTGGTGCCTCATATTTGACCACGTCCCCTGGATGGGGAGACCTGGTGGCACTCAGAGGAAGGACAGCAGGCTACCAAGAAGAGACTTGATACCCTATGAGCATAAAAAGGGGGAGGAAGTCCTCCTCAGGAACAGTCATAGGGGAAGGGAGTAAGGAGAAATGGGAAGGAGGGAGGAATGGGAGGATACAAGGGATGGGATAACCATTGAGATGTAATAAGAATAAATTAATAAAATAAAATTAAAAAAATAAAGAAAGGATTATACTGAGTAAGTTAATCCAGAAGCAGAAAGAATCACATGGTATATACTCACTTATACTTGGGCACTCGCCTAAAAGGCATGCTCCATGAATCTCCTCACTTACCAAGAGATTGAGATAGATATAAGGACATCACACTAGGACTCTTGGTAAAAGAAATATAGGAGATGAGGAAATAGAAGGACCCAGAGGAGCTTAGAAATCTACAAGAAGAACATCGTAACAGGTGGATCAGGGCCCAGGGGTGTTTGTTCAAACTATTGCACTAACCAAGGACATTACAAGTAGTAAACATCAAACCCCTACTCGGATCTAACCAATGAACAGGACATTCTCCATAGTTGGGTGGAAAGGAGGCACTAACTCTGACATATGACACTAATGCCCCATATTTGATGATCTCCTCTTGTTGGGGAGCCCTGATGGCACTCAAAGAAAGAATAAGCAGGCTACCAAGATGAGACTTGATAGCCTATGACCATAAAGTGGGGGAGGAGGTCCCCCTCAGTCATAGACCTAGGGAAGGGGAACAGGGTGAAAGTGTGAGGGACGGAGAGATGGGAGGATACAAGTGATGGGATAATAAATGAGTTGTAATCTGAATAAATTAATTAAAAAAAGAAGAGATGGGAAGAGTTTTGATAAAAAAAAGAATTTTTACTGGAATGTTGTAGTAGATTTTCTAGGAAAACTATGAAATTAAAATACTCAATGTTGAAAATACTCTTTCTTCCAAGATACAAAATAGTTTTATGAGGCAAATACAGTTGAACAGAGGCAAGTAACATTTCTGTGTCACATATATTACCTATGCAAAGAAGGATGTCTATAAGCCTATGTATGTTATAAATAAACACACATAGATCTCTGTTTAGATATCTGCTATTTTGTAAACTCCGCAACTTTTTTAAAACCTGGAATTGTTGGATTCTTCCCCAGATCATGGATTTATTCTTTGTTTTTCCTTAGGTTACTTCCTTGATTGAAATGATTCTATGTCTCCCCATGCTTCTGTGAATCAGCAATGCCCCAGAAAGTGTTTCTCTTCTTGAAATTTCAGGGAGTTTTTGGAATTCAAAGAGCTCAAGAAGGAAGCATGGTCCGACAGCCTGTGCTTCAGTGAGGCAGAGGTTACTACAAACACAGCAGATGTCTTCTCAGTGTTAAAGGCAGCAGCCTTCAAGTGAGTTCAAAGGCTTCTTCACCTGGGTCTCATTTGCTTTTACTGAAGGAAGGAGAAGCCTTATTCTAACCATGTTGTCACTGGATTAAGGTCAGGTCTAACAAACTCTGAGCCTATCATTAATACCACCAAAGAACAAGCATAGTTGTTTACATTGGCTTTTTAATAGAATTCACACAAACCCAAACTTTTCTGCTATTATTTATGTTGTGTACCTTTGTGTGTGCATGCACGCATGTGTGTGTGTGTGTGTGTGTGTGTGTGTGTGTGTGTGTTTATTGATGTGTATGTGTTTAGTGTACGAGTTTGAGTGTACACTTAAGTATGTGTGCAGATGCAGGGTCACACATACTGGTGTGAATCTTATAGAGGGCAGAAGTCACTGTTGTATGTCTTCCTCTAGATGTTCAACCTTATGTCTTTTGATGGTCTTGTCTCAGTTTGCGATATATTGCTTCGAGCTATTTATTGATGAGACATCCTCACCACCATGCCCACTTTGAAAAAGACAAATATTTAATTGGGGCTGACTTAAAGTTTTAGAAGTTTAGTCCATTATTATCATGGGAGGAAGAATGGCGGATTGTGGCAAACATGGCGCTTGATAAGGAACTGAGAATTCTACATCCTGATCTGAATGCAGCAAAAGCAGACTGTTCCACACTGAGTTTATCTTGATCACAGGAGACATCAAAAGCCCTCTACCACCCCGTGAAGCACTTCTCAAAGGCCCTCTACCCCCCGTGAAACACTTCATATTTGAACAAGGCCACACCTCCTAGAAGTGCCACTCCACTGGACCATGCCCCTAAATCACGGATTTTCAAACCAGCACAGGTACCAGTATTGCCAAGTTGGCACAGTGCCGTGATCCTGCTGCCTGGGTTCTCCTACTGTTGGGGTTGCAGGCAGGTGCTCTGTACTAGGCTACTAAAAATTCAAGCATTTCAAGATTAGAAATCAAACAGTTTACCCACTGAACAACCTCCTCACCTGTGTTGGACAGTTTTATATCAACTTGACACAGCCTAGAGTCATTTGTGGACCAATGGTCTAGCCTGTGGTACATTTCGCGATTAATGAGTGATGGGAGAGGGCCTAGCTCACTGTAAAAGATGCCATTACTGGGCAGGAAGTCCTGGGTTCTGTAAGAGAGAGGGCTGAGCAAGGCATGAGCAGCAAAGCAGTAGCAGCATTCCTCCATGGCCTCTGCATTGCTTCCACCATCCAGGTTCCTGCCTTCACTTCCTGCCCTGACTTCCCTTGGTGATGAACTGTGATATAGAATTGTAAATTAAGTAAACCTTTTCTCCTCTAAGTTGCATTCCATCCTGCTATTTTATCATAGCAATAGAAACTCCGATTAAGACAGTCCAGCCCCAAGACAAGCTGTTTATCCCCAGAAATACTTGCTGCAGTTTGGTAAATGAACAACCACTAAGTATTAAAAAATTAACAACTATTCTCCCACTGAGTTGTCTCCTTTAGGCTTAATATGAAGGTTCGCACCTAGTTTCATCATTACTTCCCTGTGAGGCCAACATTTCTTCCCAGGGAAATGCAGAGGTATCTGGGGAGAAGATAGCTTGGGAGGAGGGTCTTGGGATAGCAGAGGGAGAAGAAACTGTGGTTGCCAATTTAACATCATTAGTGAAAAAATAGAACGCCTGGTTACAATTCAGTAAATAATTTAACAACTGTATATTTCCTTGCAGAGTCAGCAGTCAGACCCTTACAGCGTAGACATCTGGAAACAATCAGAAGGACAACATGGAAGAACCTGAGAAAAGGGTTGCGACCCATGGGGTCAGACGCCTTTCCAAGATCAAGGTACGGACTGTTCCTATGTATGCATGAGTATATACGCATGAGTCTTTTAAAACAAGCATTGAAAATCCATGTAACATTGTTCAGCTTACATGAAGTCGTGTGACACATGCCATTTTACCCAGGATGTTGTTAATTTCTTGCCTTAAACAAATTGCTGTTATATTAGGGATATCTAATCAGAATTATTCATCTAGAAAACTTAATCAGAATGATTTAGAAGGATTCTTAAAGGAGAGTGGGGTTTAAAATGTTTTAGGTGTGCATTATGTTATGGTAGAGTTTAGACTGAAGTCAAAGGTCAATCCAGTGCTCAGCCTTCAGGGGCTGCTGACAGAGGGTCAGGGATCACATCTAGGAAACAGTTCCCTTGACAGAAACATGCTGTTGATTAATATGAAAAGATGACTTCATGACCTGTTCAGGAAAATATTCTCTTCAAGCCTTGGCAACATAACAATCACTGTATTAAGAAAATTGTCTATTCTTTCAGCAGTTTGAGTGGTTTTCAGTATTTTAAAGACAACTACTGTTCTCATAGCTCCAATGTCTTCTTTACTTCACAAAATGTGAACTTACATTAACTGAGGAAATTTGAGCACTGGCCTAGTTTCTGCAGAGTCCTTTGAACATTCCTTTCTGAGATGCTGCCTCCTTAGTCATTGCATTAAGTGCTCCTTGACCTTTATTCAGATATGGCAGAATCCATATATTAGTGTAAAAGAGGCTCAAACTCAGGCCCTGGAGAAGCTTTTACCTGCAATAATGTATGAATTATTAGAACCCAATCCTCACATTTCCCTTCAGTTCTCACATGCTTCAAGAGAGTCCAGGTGTCTAGGCTCCTAACCTTGTCCAGATGCTTTCCAGATGTGGCATTTTGTACAGTTTATACAACCTATTCCTACTTCATGGTCTTCCAGTGAAAAGGGCAATGGTGGTCTTAACATTTCAAGACTGAAACATTTTTTGAGACTTCTCTCTCTGTGGATCTGACTCTCTCTGTATGTCTGTGTGCTCAACCTTTAGGACTATCCTCCCCCTCTGGTGTGAGAGATTAGACACAGGTGTCTGCACACACCAGGAAACTCCTCTATCCCTTATCAATAATTCCTCCTACACATAGAAGTTGTTTCATTTATGTACATAAATGTTTTGCTCCTGTGTATGCTGGGGTACCCGGTAAGTATCTAGTAATCTTTGAGGCCAGAAAAAAAGTGTTGGATCCCCTGTAACTGGAGTTGCAGGTGATTTTCAAGCATTAATCATGTCTGTGCTGGGACTGAACCCAGGTCCTCAGCAAAAACAACCGGTGCTCTTAATCATGGAACTGCATCTCCAGCTTCAAGTCTGAGTGTAATGAGGAATATGGTGATTGTTAGTTACAATGGTTGTTAGAACTTGTTGAGAATATTTATCAGGTATTTATAATCATGACTTCTCAAAGTTTGTTTCTGGTAATTGTTTTAGTTTGGGTTTCTATTCCTGTAAAGAGACACCCTGGCCACAGCAACTCTTATAAAGGGAAACATTTAATTGGCTCTGGCTTACAGTTCAGACATTCAGTTCATTACCATCATGGAAGAAACTATGGTGACCCAAAGGCTGACTGGGCTCTGGAGAAGGAGCCATTGGTTCTGCATCCAGTCAGCAGGCAGCAGGCAGAGAGCGACTGTGGGCTTGGCTGGAGCTTCTGATTCCACAAAGCCCACCCACTGAGCCACTTCCTCTACCAAGGCCAACGTCCTAAGAGTACTGCTCCCTGGTGGCCAAGCAGTCAAATTTATGAGCTTAAGGGGGCTGTGTCTAGGCAAACTATCACAGTTACTTTGGAGTTTAACAAGAGTAGATACTGGTGTGAATGTTTTTAAAAAAGTTAAAAACATGATTTTACAAAAGAAAATTTAGAGTAATTACTTTAAAATAATCATATAGCTCTTCCTTTCAGAAGTCTGAACTATCTAGGATGTTAAAGTGGTCAAATGGTCCCCGTTGCCAGAATTAATGAAGGTCCTGCTTCATACACTTAGAAACATAATCATTCAGAAAAATTTGCTGAGACAGGGGAAAGGATGGCATTCATGGGCTGCAGTCATGCGTGCACTGTGCCCTCCCAGGTGCCAAAGGTTACTTCTCACCCAGGGGCTACACAGATTGCCCTGGTTAAGCTGCACAGGTAAAAGAAAACTAAACCAAAACTCCTGAATGTTGAAACAGAACTGCTAACAAGAACAGTGTTGATGAGAAAGAGAGGAAGAAAACAGTAACCAGAACATACTATGTGTAGATGCAATCACCAATGGTATATTTAATAAAAACTATTAAAGAAAAATTTCTCTAGGGGGCTGGGGAGATATCTTGATCAGGAAAGTAGTTGTCTTAAAAGCAGGAGGGCTTGAGTTCAGTCCCCAAAGCCTGCAAAAAAAACCAAAACCAAACCAAAACAAAACCACTAGGCATGGAGACGCACAAGTATAATTTCAGTGTGATGTGGTGTGCTGGGGAATAGATTCAGGCAGATAATTGGGGATCACAGACAGCCAGTTTTGCCTCATGGATGCATCCCATGCAGGTGTGTGTCTCTGTTACTAAAAAAAAAAAAAGAGCAAAGCTTGAGGAATTACACCTGAGGTTATTCTCTGTCTCCACATGTGCATAGCCACACATGAACTCATCCCGCACAAACATACAAACATAGTATCACAAAAAGAAAGCATGAAAAACACTTAAGAGACAAAAGAAAACTCTTAGGAAGCGTGGAAAGACTGTTCCAAAGGGGTTTGCTTCAGATGCTGCAGTGCTGAGGTAAGAAGTCAGCAGGACTAGCTTTACCTGTACAGATGTCAGGTAGCAGTAGACCTGAGGCAACATGGCCACTGGCTTATTTTACTTTCTACACAGAACCAAACACTTTAGAGAAAGAACAGTGGGCTCATTACCAATTTAGCTTCCTTTTCCAAAACACAAAAAGCATAACTGATCTATCCAAGTGAAAATTTTAAAGTGTCAGACACACCCACTAAAAGATTTGCAGTGGGAAGAGTTACATATCTGTAAATGACATTTAAATTCAGAACAATAATGTCTAGAGATGGAATTATACTGTACTACAGATGTAGAGTACTTTTGAGGCACACAGAACTTGGTGTTCCCACTTCTCTCTCTCTTTTTTTTTTTTTTTGCTTATGTTAATGCTAAGGTTTTTCTTAATTAATTGATACTTGTGACAGCAAATTTATGATCAATCAGTACTAATCTAATACAGTATAATTTGAGCACATAACCACCCTTTATCTTGCAATTGAGGGACATCAAAAATGTTCTGCCCTGGGTTTCTATGCTAAGAACACCACATGGACTGCTGAGATAAAATGTGACACAGAGTATTCAACCATAAAGAATAAAAATCACAGGTCACATTGCTGTGGCCACTGACTCCTGTAGTGAGAATGTGGCATTTCATGTCCAAGATACAGAAAAAGATGAGAAGCTATTGAACTGGTCCAGGACATCCAGAGACCTGTCATTCCTGCTGAGGGAGCATAGTAGGCTTGCTGCAGAAACAATGCCTGGTGTAATTCTGTGTTCTGTTCCTTCCCTTTCATAAAGGGGACATCACTTGTTTAATGATAAAGACCCATCAACCGTTGTGTCTTATGTAAAACAGCTCCAAGCCACAACCCCATGCATTTCTGTTTGCATAAGGTACACTGACAAAAGAGCAAAGCCATACATATTGACAAAACTAACCACAACTAGCAACTATTCTGACTCCACTTTTCCAGAATGAGGACACTGTGACAGACAGAAGAGAGATTACACTTTATTGGATACAATTCTTCACCTCATAGCAGAGGCTGTTTTTTCAGTTGATGGCAGGTATGTATGTGAAAAACAACTTCCTCTCTTTATCTCATTTTTTTTCTTCCTAGATGTTTCTGTTTGCATTAACCTGGGGATATGTGAGTAAAGGTCTATCAGGAGCTTATATGAAGGCCATGCTCACACAGATAGAGAGACAATTTGATATCCCCACATCTACAGTTGGGTTAATCGATGGGAGCTTTGAGATAGGTGAGTTATTTTTACATTACTTATTTATATATATTAATATTTTACCCTTGTTTCTTGCATTAGACTATATAATCTGACAGTGTTACATGATTCCTTATGTTGACTGAGTAGCCTGGTGTGGTTTGAAGAACCCGCTTATTTAAATATCCTTATGATGGAAGCTAATTATCACCACACATCCTGACACAGTCTGTTTCTCTGAAGAATGGCAGAAAACTAGGGGCATTAATATGTAATTACATCATGTGATAACTCAATGAGAAGCTAGGAAGGGCTTTTCCTTGATATTTTAGAAGTTTTTGTAGGAGCCTGGAGGAACTTGTGTCCAAATGAAAGAGCAAATGTTTCTTTTCCCCTGCTGTGTCTGTGAGGTTGACTGCTCTCCACTCCTAGTCACCAGGGAAGATGCAGAAGCTTTCCTCTGTCTGAGTGTGTCAGACACAGCTGCTAAGAAGAGCAAATGAACTTCAATCCTGCTTTTGGGTGATGAACTGGGATATGAGAGTTCGAAAAGGGACTGAGAGAAATATTACTTTTATACATAAAGTGACCTGGAAGCCTTGGTGTCTCTCTTTATCACAGTTTTTACTTCCTTCATGGTGAAATTGCCTTTAATGCATTTAATCAAAACAGCAAAGAAAATGGGAATTGAGAAGAAGCTCACTCACACTGAGGATGCTCAGCCCTGTCTCCCAGGGTCAAGCTCCCCAGTGCTTCCACTTGCCCCTGTGCCCATGCCTTCAGTGGAGTTAGGATGAATGCCTTAAATGGACCCCACACAGATTCACTCATGGTCTATGTGTTAGATGCAGCAAGTGTGGGACATTGGTTACCCAAGGTTCTATGGGACACAGCTGTGCTAGGGAAGTCAGCCTACTGAAGGAGCAAAGGTTTTCTAGACAAAGAAGTGGACAGGTGAATGTGAAGGCTGGATTTGTACAGAGGGTGAAGCATCAAATCATCCGTGTGGGGATGGAGTCAACCAAGTTTTATGGGAAGTTAGAAGTTGTTAGAACCTGAGCCTGGAGAGATGTACACGGATGAGAAATGGGTAAAGGCTCTGGCTTGCTCCAGAGTATGTATTTTATACATTGGTGCAGAGAGCAAGTATGGGGTTGAGAATGAATATTGATGTGTCTATGCAGAGGACTCTTTATGAAAACCAAATCACATTTCAAGATAATTTTTAATTGCATACGTTAAATTCTATTGGCGGACAGGAAGCCAGTTGTACTGAAGTAAAATTATCTGCACATTTAAACAGCATGTCAGCAAGGGATATTTGTGCTTTTTAACAATAGGGTAAATCGTTAAGATCTTTTTAGGTCTAATAGACGTTTTAAATTGATAATGATGAGATAAGATAGATATTGATTTACATTCAGAATTTTAGATGTGCCAAGATAGGAAAGCTATTTTCTTCAAGGCCGCCAAATACAAATAGTCAAAGGAATAAAAATGTAACATTTATATAATTTCTGGTTGTTTCATGGTTCTTTTTGGTGTAGGTAGTTTATTGTACATATATGCAATGATATAAATGTATATGTAAAAAATTTAAAAATATTTAATTAAAAAAGGCTAGGCTTTCAACCAAAAAATATTATAAAGTCCTTTTTAAAAAGGTATGCTTTGCTATTCTCCCATGCTTCTCTCACCTAGAGTCCCAATAGGATGTCCTCCCCTCTGTCCCAGTTTCCTGGCAAGTGAAGGCTTTCATGGGCCTTGGGCTAGTATGCAGATATAAGTGAGTATATACCATTTGAGCTGAATAGCAAAGTAGAAGGATCCAGAGGGTCCTAGAAACCTACAAGTAGAACATTATGATAGGCAGATTTGGGCGCAGGGGTCCCGCTCAAACCACGGCACCAGCCAAGGACAATACAGGCGGTAAACGTTAAACCCCTACCCAGAGCTAGCCAATGGACAGAGCTTTCTCCACAGTTGAGTGGAGAGTGGGGTCTGACTTTCACACATACTCTGGTGCCTCACCTTTGACCATGTCCCCTGGAGAGGGAGACCTGGTGGCACTCAAAGGAAGGATAGCAGGTTACCAATAAGAGACTTGATACCCTATGAGCATATACAGGGGGAGAAAGTCCCTCTCAGGAACAGTCATAGGGAAGGGGAATAAGGGGAAAATGGGAGGGAGGGAAGAATGGGAGGATACAAGGGATGGGATAACCATTGAGATGTAACTAGAATAAATTTTTTAAAAAAGGTATATTTTAGGGGTGAGCCAAACCACAACGTTATCCTTCTATTGGTGTAGTAATCATGAATTCTCATGTCATTACCACTCTCTACCTTACTATGGAAAGAAATGCCCAGTTATTGATTATTGAACACTGCTCTTGTCCAAGTTCACGGAAAAGTTTGTTTTTTAAATTATTATTATTATTGTTGCTGTTAATTTATTTAGGAAACCTCAACTTTCTTTAAACTTCATTAATTTCAGACTAAGTGTTAAAAATTCCTGTTTAATATAGAAAATACTAGCTATTTATACAACCGCTGGCTGTGACAAGTGAGTTAAGGGGCAGTCTTACATAGAAATAGTTGTGAGAGGAAGATTCACATTGGTCAGTTATAGCAGCCTTTGTTGACCATTTCCCCAGGCCTTTCCCTACAATGAAAGACACCTTATCTCTCTCCCTATGAATTACCTGAGGGGCACAAAAAGGCAATGTGGACAGTGAACCCAACCTAATGCGAGGAGGGAATTTTTTTTCTTTTCAACTAATAGATACTTCAGACAATATCCTATGCAGTCATAGGGGATACAGCCACATACCAGAAAGATGCATGCAGAGTCTACACAGTGGATGTCCTGGGACATCACCTTCTGCATGATGACGTCAATGACAGAGTGAGGCTGTCAGAAGAAGACAGATGTGGGGCACACACCATTCAAAATTGTGCTAAGGATCTTCTACTTTGATTGCAGAGTAGAGAGAAACACAACCGGAAGAAACACAAAGCTTTCATATATCTTTCAAATATTTGAGATCACATAGAAGTATACTAAGTCATTAGAGAAGAGTGTTTCATTTTTTCTGATCTTTCCTTTATATATAATATGAGCATTGCAAACATTCTCATCAAACCGAAAATATGTAGTTTATAAAGAACTTACTTATGTATTTGGTTCTTTTCAACTCACACTTTAATGTGTCCCAAGTGCATCCCAAGGATAATCCTGAATAAAGCTTTAGCATTCTCCATAGTGGAAGATAACTTTCCTTCAGTGTCACAATTGCTTTACCTATTAAAACAATACAGAAAACTTTCTAAGCTCCTACTTTTGTATTAAGGTGGTTGTTAGAAAATGAACCCTGGTGTCCAAATGTTGGAGAGGCTGTTGACTACGAGCTGCTAACACTTTACTGAAACCAGCATTCTCATCCCCTCCCCACCAGGAAACCTTTTGTTGATTGTGTTTGTGAGTTATTTCGGAAGGAAGCTGCACAGACCTATTGTGATTGGTGTTGGATGTATACTTATGGGTCTTGGGTGCTTCCTAATATCCCTACCTCATTTCCTCATGGGCCGGTGAGTATTCCAGTCTGTGATGATATGTGAGGTTCAGCTTTCATCTACTGGAAATGATCTCAGAATTCCTCTCTGGGAGAAGTAATGCTCCCCCAAAGTACAGAAGGCTATTATGGAAATTAGAAGATGTGGTGTCCAGTCTGCCAATACGATTTGTGGCACTTGTGGTCTCGGGTCCATGTAGGGTCCCATCCGATCCATTTTTGCAGTGGGGACTTGAGACACCTGTTTCATGAAGTTGAGACACATGAACAGATTCTCTGAATCTACCAACCCTTAAGCTGGGTCCTCCATCAGTGCTATTTTGATAGTTGGGTTACAAGAGGTCTACAATTTGACGAAATCATGGGTCACCAATGTCAAGGCTGATTTTTATTTTCCTGTTTACAAAAATAACTTACACAGAAAATTATAAAAGTGAAAATTTGTCTCGTTATCTCTTACTCCATTTCCTGGTTTCTGGGGACAGTTTTTGAGTTCTTCTGTTTGTCTGAGTCTTGGAAGTTTTTAATACTTTAGTGCTAAGTGATATAAAAATTTACTATTTATATTTGCATGACTATAAAAATGTTTTCTATGCTAGAAACATGCTATTCTTTGTTGTAGAACTTAATTTTTAACTAAATTTAATACCCAGCCCCCAACTTTTTTTTCTATTTTCTCTACTCCACCTTCCTCTGAACTTTGAACCTGTAGGCCAGCTCAGGGACATTTTTAAGACATTTTGCATCATTGTTTCCCCATATGAAATTGTTTTATTTCCTCCTTTTATCTTTCTCTTCCTCCTGCTGCGACAGGGGTTCAAAAGGCTGAGATGGTGGCCAAGTCCAGAAAGAGCAGGCTGTTGGATTTGCTGCTGTCTAGGATTTGAGAACATCTGTAGCTAAGAGGGGGCAATGCAGGTCCATCAGGCATCATCTCTGAGGCTGGACTTGAGAACCTGTGGGTAGCTGCTTTGATGCTGTCCTGGATACAGGAAATCTTGGCAAGATAACAAGACATATATGTGGACAGAAGACAAAGTTAATAGGTTAGGGAGAAATTTCCCTTTTGGTGTACATTTGAAATGTTTGGGAGAATGAATAGAAGTTTTAGAGTGAAGAAGAAAAAAAAGCTTGAACTTGGAGAACCTCCTTCCATTTTACCTTAGGCATATATTTGAAACTTTTGGGAGAGCCAAGAAGGGGGAGCTTGAAAATAAGGAGCCTCCTTCTATTTCCCCATTGTTGGTGGTAATTAAAAGTTCTGTTTTGGATCTATCCGAGTTTGGCTGCAGAGGTGTGTAAGCTTAGCAGCCCTTAATGTGAGCATAGGGATTTGAGATTCTCCAGAAGGGATCCCAGAGGAGCCTGGAGGTTTGGCAAATGGACTATTTACACGGGGAGGTGGAGTCAGTGGTCCACTGGGGCATCCCCCAGTGCAAGGTTTAACTCAAAGGGTTGGTACAGTCTGTTTCAGAAACTCATCGGTGCTGGTAAGTGACAGCACAGCCATGAACAGGACTGAGCTGGCCAAAGGACACAGTCCACCTAGTACTAGGGTTTTAACAGTGGGAATAAAATGGCATTAGCGGTGGTCTCATCCAATGTGAAAGTCCTAACTGAGGGTTCATGAGAAGGACCAGGCACAGTAATGCAGACCAGCATTGGGGTACCTTTGTTCCCCGGTTAACCAGAGAGGTGTCTCTGGTGTCGACAGACTCTCAGACAAAGAGAAGCATTTATGCTGAGTGGGAACTCACCAATCCAACTGATGTTGGGTGCAGAAACATGACAATTGGGTAGTTAGGGAAGGGAGTCCCAAACCAGGGAAAGAGGGAGGAATCCCAAGTTCCAAAATAGGCAATAGATGAGAAGCTTAGGCTATTGATTGGCAGTACTTATCTGGATACCATCTGACCTGAGAGTTAGATTTCCTATCCCTTTCAAGAATCCTTTCAAGTTTGCAAAGGAGATAAAATTTAGACATGCCAGCACCATTATTGTTTAGAATTTGCAATGAAATACATATTGTACATAAAGGCAGTAGACAAAGACTTTTGGGTCAGCATAGCATAAGCTTGGGAAAAAAAAGTTTGTGCTAAAAGCATGAAGCCAGGTGTGGTGACACATGCCTGCAATTCCAACAGTTGGGAGGCAGAGGCAGGCGGATCTCTGTGAACTGAGGCCATCTTGGTCTGCAGAGCAAGTCCAGGACAGCCAAGGCTCTACAGAGAAACCCTGTCTCAAAAAATAAACAAACAAAAATGCATGAATACTCTGTGAGGTGAGACTAGGAGAGGCAGAAGCCTTATGGATCTTTCTGACATCTGTAAGACAGTAATGAGAGGAGGAGAGAAACCTGCTGTAGAGCAGAAGGAGAAAATCTCACCTGATCTTAGTTTTCAGCATCAGAACACATCACTTAAAGGGGCTTCTTCCCTCCGTCTAGAAGACTGGATGTATATAATTTAAGCACAATAGGAAAGATTTTTAAGTCTATATTTAAAGACATGCCAAAAGAAATTTAAAGTCTTGAGCTTGAAAATATGATAGTGGATGGTATAGTGATTTTTTTAAACCATAGTTAGATGAATAAATCAGAGATCCATGGATTAGTGTCAAAGTTCTGAAAAGTCAAAGCAGTAGCATGGCAGCAGGAAGAAATAAAACATCATTTTTAGGCATCCCAACCATCATAACTTGCATTTACTAATTTTTTCCTTTTTTATTAATTTATTCTTGTTACATCTCAATGGTTATCCCATCCCTTGTATCCTCCCAGTCTTCCCTCCCTCCCATTTTCCCCTTATTCCCCTCCCCTATGACTGTTCCTGAAGGGGATTACCTCCCCCTGTATATGCTCATAGGGTATCAAGTCTCTTCTTGGTAGCCTGCTGTCCTTCCTCTGAGTGCCACTAGGTCTCCCCCTCCAGGGGACATGGTCAAAGGTGAGGCACCAGAGTACATGAGAAAGTCATATCCCACTCTCCACTCTACTGTGGAGAATGTTCTGACCATTGGTTGTTTGAATTCTTATAAAGGAAGGGTAGGGCCACAGTTCAGAGAACCCAGAGCAGATGCCTTGTTTTGTGTTGTTTGTGTCTATAAATCTTTTATCTTCTTAATTCTACTTTATTGATGCACTTTTTTCTTGCTTTTGTTCTTTATCTCACACCAATTTTTACCAGGAAATAGTCTTGTAGAAACACAACAAGATGACATTTGGGAATATGAAAGCTATGTCACCTACATGTAGAGACTTGAGAGGTCAGTGTAAAGAAAGTTTATGGGTTTTGGTGATTTTCAAGTTTTCTGAAAAATATTGATCACTAATTTGAATCAATCAGGTTTTTTGTTTGTTTTGAGTTTTGTTTTTTGAGACAGGAGCTAATGCAGTCCAGACTGTCATCAAACTTTTTGTGTAGCTGAGGGTGGCCTGATATTCTGATTCTCAAATGCTTTGATGACGTCGTGGGACACCACACCTAGTTCATACAGTTCTGGCACTTAATCCCAGACCTATATGTGCAGCCTAAAGATACATATTTCTTTTTGTTTGTTTGCCTGTGGTGTGTGTATGTGTGTGTGTGTGTGTGTGTGTGTGTGTGTGTGTGCATCAGAAGAATACTTAGGGAGTCATTACTCTCCTTTTGCCTTCAGATAGGTTCCTAGATTTAACTTGTATAGCAAGTGCTTTACCTACTGAGTCATCTCACTGGCCCTGCCATAGGATTTATGTTGATTAGAGTGACTGCTGTGGAAACATGTCTTTACTGACTCTGGATGCCATGTTTTAAGGGAAGCAGGATTCAGTTATCTTCAGATGCTCCCATTGTACTCAGCCCCTCACAGTGAATGTTTCCTGTGTCCACACAGATATGAATACGAAACAACGATTTCACCTGCAATCAACTTGTCCTCAAACAGCTTCTTGTGTGTGGAAAACAGAACCCAGACCTTAAAGCCAACGCAAGATGCAAAAGGTTGATTAGTGCTTCTCATTGCTTTCTTCTCAGAGACTCCCCATAGATACTCTTTTACTACAGGCTTTGAATGCGACCCTGGGCTCAGTAGACATGTAACACAGATCAACAAAATTTAACTCCCTCTTCAGGGAAGGGAGTTATCTAATAACCTAGCATGCTCTCCCTCCTGAGTTTGAATATATTTATTAAGAGTGCTTTGTTTCTTAAGCAACATCATAGATTTGCTCCAACAATGCAAAACTAGGTAGAGGATGGCTTTAGATACAAGATATTATCTCTGTGATTGGTTTAGTTTGCTTTTCTGTTATGATCATAAAAAACTGAGGAATGTTTACCAAAATTTTTGAATTAACTCTTAGTCACAGTTGACTGTTAAATACTTGTGTCGTTTTCTCTTATTTTAACGCAGAGTGTGTGAAAGAAGTCAAATCATTAATGTGGATACATGTGATGGTAGGAAATATCATACGTGGGATTGGTGAAACTCCCATCATGCCTTTGGGTATTTCCTACATAGAAGATTTTGCCAAATCAGAAAACACCCCCTTCTATATTGGTAAGTATGAAAATCATCCTGAGGAGGGTAGAAACCAGTTATTGATTTGGATGCTTTGTGGTTTCCAGAATGTGAGCAGAGGGCTACAACATTGTTGGTCATAATATTGCTCAATGGGGGAATTTAGTAATAGTTCCTGTCAAGGCCCTTCATCAAGCTGCTTCTCACTGTTAGAGAGTCCTTTGGTGCCACCACATTATCTCAAAATCCTTTAAAGGTTCCCTAATATTTCCTGGAAATGTTCCTTAAATTTAATTGTTTGTTTTTTTAAATTTTGCTGCTGTTAGTTTCTCATTCTTTCATTTCTAGTTTATTATGACTTTAATATTGGCCATTTTGTGTCTGTAGTATTTTAAAATATAGTTTACTTTCCCTCCCTCCCTCCCCTCTCCTAACTACTCTCCCACACTTTTGATGTGCTGGGTAGAGAATAGTGATTCATTCAGCTATGAGGCACAATGCTGGTTCCAACAGAGTGGCAGAAAGTTTCGTAAGGAAGGACACTAATTGAAAATGAAAAACCTTAAAGGGTTAGATAAAATACTCATGAGTGCATTGGGATCTAGAAAATTCACTGGAGGTTGGAGATCTTTTGGGAATCATTGCATAGAGAACATCAAATAGCAGGGAATGTCAGGGAAAACAAGGGAGATAGAGGAATTTGATACTGAGAAATCAGGCAGAGAGAGAGGAAAAGACAAAATCTAAAGTGAAGAGAAGGAAGGAAGTTGAAGTTGTTCATATCTGGGTTTTCAGTAGCTAAGATGGGACCAGGAAAGTATCTGAACTGCAGATAGGTTGGGCGACACTGGAGGTGGTTGCAAAGAAGCCAGGTTCTGTTGGAAGAAAATGAAATAGTTAAGATGAGAAAGAAGATTAGGACAATATCACAGAGAAGTGCTGTGATGAGGACACATTCTTTCTGTGGAAGGAAGTTTCAAGAGGGGAGCTTTGACGAAGATGCACTACAAGACATTCATTATAACACACACTGATTTAGAAACTGTGCTAGTTTCATTTCTGTTGCTGTGAGAAAACAGAACTTTGGAGATAAAGGGTTTCACTTAGAGAAAGGGGTTCATTTGGCTTACAGTTGCATCATAACAGGAAGTCATGGAAGCAGAGCCTGAAGCAGCTGGCCACACCTACAAGAGCAGAGAGAGTGGATCTTTGCATACTATGTCTTTGCTTGCATAGTTGTGCTCAGCTGTATCTCTACTCTTATACAGTTCAGGACTCCCTACCTAGGGAATGATGCCACCCACAGGTGGGCCTTCTCACATCAATTAACTTATTAAAACAATTTTCTACTGACTTGTCCACAGGTAAACTCAGTGTAGGCAGTACTTCTTTATACTTCCTTAAGACTCTCCACTCAGGTAATTCTAGGTTGTGTCAAGTTGACAACTAAAGCTAACCATCACAGAGACACTAGAAACTTGGCTATGGAACCATCAGAAGACCTTGCTCATAACATGGCTCTGACGTGACTACCTGTCACTGTACAGCCTTTGCCTTTATCTGAGCATAAAAGGGAATAATGAAGCTTCTGTGTTAGTCACCTTTCTTCCACTTTCATAAATACCTGAGATAATTGTTTATAAAGAAAAAGGACTCACTTGGCTCACAGTTTGGGGGCTTTTGGTCTATGTTGCTGGACTGTACGTTTGGAGACCTGTCATGAGGAATCTCAGTATGGCAGAAGGATGCGTGGAATAAAACCACTCGTCTTGTGACTGGGAAGCAAGTATAATGAAGAAGGGTTATGGTTCTACTTAGATGACCTAAAGATCCCCCCACCATGCCCTGCATTGAAAGGTTCCATCAGACTCCAGTGCTTCCCCCCTGGGAATCATGTCTATACAAATGAGGTTCTGGGGAATATTTTATAATGAAACAATTAGAGCTTCTTTTTCAATATTTATAAAATTCAATGTACATGTAACACATATGTACATGATATATATATTTGTATATATATGTATACGTTACATATATACCAAGCTTAATTTATTTATGTGTTGAATTTATAAAAAAATATCTGAGATAGTGTGGTGTGTAGCTTATTGGCAGATCACTTTCCTGGCCTATTGGATTCGATGACCTCCTCTCCAAAGGAAGAAAAAGAAACCTAGGATTAAAAATTCAATCTTATGGCTTTATTTATGCAAGCAAATTCTTTGTGTGTTCATTTAAATTCTTGTCTTTGTTTACTTCTAGGGATTTTGGAAGTAGGAAGAGTCAGTGGCCCTCTGATTGGACTTTTGATTGGATCCGTCTGTGCACGCATATATGTAGACACTGGGTCTGTGAATACAGGTAACAGAATGCATTTTATTTATACAGTCCAGTCCCTGGAGTGTGGGAGAATGCTCAGAAATGCTGTACTGATGGCTCTTATGATCCTTGGTTATATGTACATCACTTACAGACCTAAAGGGAGCAGAGATAAGGATAAAATGCCTTATTCTGATTCAAAATCCACCATTCTCCCACCATATTCCAGCCACACCATTGATTTAAAATATTTACATACATAGGTTTTTTTTTTTAATGAGCCAGTCACTTTGGATAACAAAACAGATGTTTCAGTTGTGCAATGATCATCAGTTTAGAAAGGTTTCCCGTGACAAACAGAAATACCTACTTACATTTAAAAAACATATCGCCACATACTGCTAGATAAAATTAGTTAATTTTTTATATGTTAATTTATTATAATTTATTCATATTACATTCCAATTGTTATTCTCTTCCTTGTACCTTCCATTCCCACCCTCCCTCCCTCTTCTGCCCTATACCCCTTCCCCTCCCCCAGAGACCTCTCACAGAATGGGATCTCCTCATATGACCACAACCTATCAGGTGTCATCCAGATAGCTTGCTTCCCTTTCCTCTGTTTGCCCACCTGGCTTCCCCATCATGAGGAAGTCATCAAATTGGGGGCACCAGAGTTCATGTCAGAGGCAGTCCCACTCTCCCCACAACTGTGAAGAATGAGCTGTCCGCTGGCTAGATCTGAACATGGGGTCCTGTTCACTGCCCTTGGTCAGTGCAACAGTGTGTGCCGCCCTCTGCCCATGGGTCCAGACCGCCAATGGCCTTGGTGGTCTCCAGGTGGGGCTCCTAAATCCTCTAGTCCTTCCATTGTCCCCATTCTTCCATACCATTCTCAGTATGGTACACTTACACAATGGAATGCTACTCAGCTATTAAAAATCTTGAAATTTGCAGGCAAATGAATGGAACCAGAAATGATCATCCTGAGTGAGGTGACTCAGACCCAGAAAGGCATGTATGACATATACTCACTTATAAGTGGCTATTAGCCCAACATAGATGTCCTCTGAGAGACTCCAAACAGTGGGGGATCTGGACAGATGCTGAGACTCTGGGTGGAGTGTTGAAAGTGGAATTAGTTAAATTTTTAAGTGGATATACAAAGTGAATAGAATTATTTGCTATCATACATTTTATCTTATTATCTCTGTGTGCACACGTGTGTAGTGTGAGAGGAGGTCAGAAGATGTCAGGAGTCCTGAAATCAGAGTTACAGGAAGTACTAAGTTTCTATCTGAGTGCTGGGACTAGAACTCAGAATCTCTTTAAGAACAATATCTCTTGGCCTCTGAACTCTCTGTAGGCCCCTTCCTCACCCTATGTAATGTTTTGAGACAGGAATACATCAGGTTAAAGCTAGTATGTTTCAAGTCTTGTTTCTGTCTTTTTGAAACATAGTTTTAACTATTATGGCACATAGTACTCCAGAACCCTTTCTTATGACTTAACTTTAATTTCACCTAGTTGATGAGCCTCAGGCACTTTTTATGCAGGTCTGAATTAACCCAGTGGAGTGGCAGATGCCAGTAATCCCAGGCTTCGGGAAGAAGAGGCAGAAGATCATAAGTTCAAGGTCCAAAGAACAAATGACATACAAAGTTTATGCTCAGAAGGAATATGAAGCTTAAAAACTTTCTACAGTTTACAGGAAAGAATGATGCAAACTCATACAGTATCTATAATTCTTTACAGACGACCTGACCATAACTCCCGCTGACACACGCTGGGTCGGTGCCTGGTGGATCGGCTTTCTGATCTGTGCAGGAGTGAATATCCTCACCAGCATCCCCTTCTTCTTTCTTCCCAAAACTCTCCCAAAGGAAGGACCAGAGGATAATGTGGATGAGACTAAAAATGGCAGAGAAGAGGAGCACAGAGAAAGAGCCAAGGAGGAAAAACACGGAATCACTAAAGGCAAACAGGAAAACTTTAAACTCTATTTGGTTTAGCTGGTCTGTGGTTAGTGGGCACTTGTCACACTGTGCTGAGTTAAGGTAGCTTGTCCCTAATTGGCTCAGTCAGCTGTGATAAACTTCTTCCATAGTTACCACTTGGGAACAACTGACATGATAGGGAACCTGACTTACCTTAGGCTTTATGAAAAATTTAAATTAATGTGAATACACATAAGTAAATATATTTTTTCACCTATTTGAAAATCCTATTTTATAGAAAATATTATTCCAAATAAAAAAGCATGAATAATCATAAATCCAAGCAGAAGATAAAGATAAATACCTGTTTGGTAAGAAAAATGTTAATTTAACCGTGAGCATTCTTGAAGTCAAGGCGGAAAGAGAAATCATGGCAGGTGACATAATCATCTACATTTAAAGTGTGTGATAATTACAGAATTGGTCCCTTAGAACAGACTGTTTTAAACAACCAGTGATGTCATTAACCTATGATGCAGTGTGGAGATGGTTCTGTGAGAAGCTAGGATGGGACAGCAGAACGTCCTGGCACAAACTGCTGGAGGGAGCACTTTACTGAGGATATTGCTATTTGCTCCACCACTCACAGCCCCCACATATGTGCATTGAATAGTCACAGGTCTTCCCTGAACACTACAGACCATGGCTGAGGAACCAGTCACTCTGGGAGCCAGTACAGGGGATTAAACATTCTTAGAATCATGGTCATTTTAGCGATTTTCCTTAAAGGGCCAGTGCTGACTGCTCTGTGAGATTTTGTCCTCTGCCAGATCAACATGATTTCCACATGATCCCACTCTCCACAGTAAAGTGGAGAGTGGGATATTACTTTCTCACATACTCTGGTGCCTCACCTTTGACCATGTCCCCTAGAGGGGGAGACCTGGTGGCACTCAGAGGAAGGACAGCAGGTTACCAAGAAGAGACTTGATACCCTATGAACATATAGAGGGGGAGGTAATCCCCCTCAGGAACAGTCATAGGGGAGGGGAATAAGGGGAAAATGGGAGGGAGGGAAGAATGGGAGGATACAAGGAATGGGATAACCATTGAGATGTAACAAGAATAAATTAATAAAGGAGAAAAAAAAGAAAAAAAAAGAAATTCTAAGCAATTTACTGATAATGTTGTAAAATTAGAAAATCAAGAGAGTAGACATGAAAACACGTAAAGGGAGGAGACTATTTCTTGTGAATTTCAGCCAAATTACCTTCAGTGAGATCCAATCTGTTCAGTAGAGGCATGTTCCAAACTTGACTCTCCAGTTTCTTAAACTGGAAGCAATTTTGTCCACTCACTTGCAGGTGTTTAGTGCACACCAACTGGCACAGCATTCCTTCGTGTTGAGATGTTTAAAAACATCACTAGCTGCCTCTATTGCACATCCTGCTGTGAGGTGCTGGTGAGGTGCCGGGTTGTCTGGGCTGCAGCATGATTCCTGGAGCCTTCACAAGCTTTTAGCTTATCCATTCTTGCACAAAAGAGTGATAGCATCAGAGTCTCACCTCAGACTTCACCATAGCATGTCCCTTGCAGATTCCAGAAAACAAATTCATCATTGTCTAATGAAGGCAGCATACCAATACTAGAGAAAAGAGAAAAGCAAATAAAAGGGTGTGGCCACAGACTTGAATGCATATTCCTGTCGATTGTCTCGCTGGCACAATTGGGTTCTGGTTCTTATATGGCCTGTTTGTTGTGCCACAAACTTCCAGAAATGACTTAAACAATGATATAGAACTTTAGCCCTGAAAGGACAGAGGTATTTGTATCAGAGCACTGCATCTGAAAGAAGATTTTAGGAGAAGACAGGACAGAAAATGCAAGGCCAAGTTAGCTTGGTGGTCTCTACACTCTCTCGTTTCAGATTTCTTACCATTCATGAAGACCTTGTTCTGCAACCCAATTTATATGCTTTTCATCCTTCTAAGTGTGCTCCAGATCAATTCATTTGTTAATTCATTCACCTTCATGCCTAAATACCTGGAGCAGCAGTATGGAAAATCAACTTCAGAGGCAGTCTTCCTCATAGGTATGCGCTTCCATTATTTCCTTAGTAGCACTTTATTGTACCACAAAGATATGATAAGATATGATAAAACACAACTAGGAGACCGCAAAGAACTTAAAGTATGTTAGGATATTCTTGTAATTTTCTTTTCCTTTCCAGTCTCCAGGGAAATCAAGAAAAGAAAGGGAAATGAAAAAGCCTGAAATGTGCTCTAGTTCTCCCTCCAGTCAGCATCACACCTACAGCAGGCTTGGGGGAAGCTCACACCAGTCAGTTTTCACACACCAATGTGTCACTTCAAAGAGGGATGCAGAGTCAACTCCCTGGGACTCTGTGTCTCACTCCCAGATTTTACCTCTGGGCTTCCGTTCTTGCTCTCCTCACTCCTCCTCAGTCAGATGCTCGGTCCCTGGTGGTCTGAGGAGTCTGTGCAGCCACAGTCTGCTTTTCTTGTTAGCTCACTAAACTCAGGCATCATAGGCAACTTGGATTTTACTTGGGTTCATTTTGCTCCTGAAAACTGAGGACCACAGGCTGCTGGCATCCACCTCACCCAGAGTTCTCTGAAAGTCCAAATGCCAGTCCTCACCCTGAGCTGTGTAATATTAAGTGCCACGGTGTGGAGCTGCAGAGGACGGTCACTATGTCCCAAGCCTGGTGCTTCACTGTGATTTCAAGCCAGCCAGAGTTTTCTCTTCCTGTGTCTTTCCTTTTTCTCCTTTGATACTAGCTTGGAAAGATTGTCTTGGGGGAAGAATGCTGGCCAATAGACAATGCACAAAGTGTTGTACAGTTGATAAGCATGGATTCATTAGTGACTTTTTAAAAATTTTTTTCCTTTATTAATTTATTCTTGTTACATCTCAATGGTTATCCCATCCCTTGTATTCTCCCATTCTTCCCTCCCTTCTCTTTTCCCCTTATTCCCCTCCCCTATGACTGTTCCTGAGGGGGATTACCTCCCCCTGTATATGCTCATAGGGTATCAAGTCTCTTCTTGGTAACCTGTTGTCCCTCCTCTGAGTGCCACCAGGTCTCCCCCTCCAGGGGACATGGTCAAAGGTGAGGCACCAGAGTATGTGAGAAAGTAATATCCCACTCTCCACTCTACTGTGGAGAATGTTCTGTCCATTGGCTAGATCTGGGTAGGGGTTTAAGGTTTACCGCCTGTATTGTCCTTGGCTGGTGCCTTAGTTTGAGCGGGACCCCTGTGCCCAAATCTGCCTATCATAATGTTCTACTTGTAGGCTTCTAGGACCCTCTGGATTCTTCTACTTTGCCATTCTCCCATGTTTCTCTCATCTAGAGTCACAATAGAATGTCCTCCCCTCTGTCTCAGTTTCCTGGTAAGTGAAGGCTTTCGTGGGACATGCCCCTTGGGCTAGTATGCAGATATAAGTGAGTATATACTATTTGAGTCTTTCTGCTTCTGGGTTAACTCACTCATTATGATCATTTCTAGCTCAATCCATTTATCCACAGATTTTGGGAATTTCTTGTTTTTAATAGCTGAGCAGTATTCCATAGTGTATATGTACCACAGTTTCTTTATCCATTCTTCTACTGAGGGACACTTAGGCTGTTTCCAGGTTCTGGCTATTATGAATAAGGCTGCTATGAACATGGTTGAGCAAATTTTCTTGCTGTGTGCTGGAGCATCTTCTGGGTATATTCCAAGAAGTGGAATAGCTGGGTCTTGAGGAAGCCCTAGTCCCAGTTTTCTGAGATAGCACCAGAGAGATTTCCAAAGTGGTTGTACTAGTTTTCATTCCCACCAGCAATGAGGGAGTGTTCCTCTCTCCCCACATCCTCGCCAGCATGTGGTGTCGCTTGAATTTTTCATCTTAGCCATTCTGATGGGTGTAAGATGGAATCTCAGAGTTGTTTTGATTTGCATTTCCCTGATGATTAAGGAGGTTAAGCATTTCTTTAAGTGTTTCTCAGCCATTTGATATTCCTCTGTTGAGAATTCTCTGTTTAGTTCCAAGCCCCATTTCCCAATTGGGTTATTTGGTTTGGTGGTGTTTAATTTCTTGAGTTCTTTATATATTTTGGCTATTAGACCTTTGTCAGGTGTAGGGTTGGTGAAGATCCTTTCCCAGTCCATAGCTGTCATTTTGTTCTCTTGACAGTGTCTCCTGGCTTACAGAAGCTTCTCAGCCTCATGAGGTCCCATTTATTAATTGTTGACATTAATGTCTGGGCTGTTGGTGTTCTGTTCAGGAAGTTGTCTCCTGTGCCAATATGTTCCAGGCTCTTCCCCACTTTTTCTTCTAAGTGACTTAGTGTCTCTGGTTTTATGTTGAGGTCTTTAATCCACTTGGATTTCAGTTTTGTGCAAGGTGACAAATATCGGTCCAGTTGCATTTTTTTACACATAGACATCCAGTTAGACCAGCACCATTTGTTGAAGATGCTATCCGTTTTCCATAGAATGGATTTAGCTTCTTTGTCGAAAATCAAGTGACCATATGTGTGTGGATTCATATCTGGGTCTTCAATTCGATTCCACTGATAAACCAGCCTGTTGCTGTGCCAGTACCATGCTGTTTTAATTACTATTGCTTTATAGTACAGTTTGAGATCAGGTATGGAGACTCCTCCAGAGCACCTTTTATTGTACAAGATTGTTTTAGCTATTCTGGGTTTTTTGTTTTTCCATATGAAGTTCAGAATTGAGCTTTCAATATCTTTAAAAAATTGTGTAGGTATTTTGATAGGGATTGCATTGAATCTGTAGATTGCTTTTGGTAGGATGGCCATTTTTATTATGTTAATTCTCCCGATCCATGAGCAAGGAAGATCATTCCATCTTCTCATGTCATCTTCAATCTCTTTCTTTAGAGTTTTGAAATTTTTTTCAAACAAGTCCTTCACTTGCTTAGTTAGAGTAACTCCTAAGTATTTTATATTGCTTGTGGCTAATGTGAATGGTGTAGTTTTCCTAATTTCTTCCTCTGCAAGCTTGTCATTTGTGTATAGGAAGGCTACAGACTTTTTGAGTTAATTTTGTATTAAGTCAATTTGCTGAAGGTGTTTATCAGCTGTAGGAGTTCTCTGGTGGAATTTTGAGGGTCACTTATGTAGACTATCATATCATCTGCAAATAGGGATAATTTGACTTCCTCCTTTCCCATTTGAATACCCTTGATCTCCTTTTGTTGTCTTATTGCTCGGGCTAGAACTTCGAGTACTATATTGAAGAGATATGGAGAGAGCGGGCAGCCTTGCTTTGTTCCTGATTTTAGAGGAATTTCCTTGAGTATCTCACCATTTACTTTGATTTTGGCTATAGGTTTCCTATATATAGCCTTTATTATGTTGAGGAAAGTGCCTTGTATTCCCAATCTCTCTAAAACTTTAAACATGAATGGGTGTTGGATTTTATCAAATGCTTTCTCTGCATCTAAAGAGATGATCATGTGGTTTTTTATTTTCAGTTTGTTTATATGGTGGATTACATTGATGGATTTCCATATATTAAGCCATCCCTGCATGCCTGGAATGAAGTCTACTTGGTCATGATGAATGATATCTTTGATGTGTTCTTGTATTTGTTTTGCAAGTATTTTATTTAGTATTTTTGCATCGATGTTCATCAGAGAAATTGGTCTGAAATTCTCTTTCTTTGTTGAGTCTTTGTGAGGTTTAGGTAGCAATGAGACTATGGCCTCATAGAATGAATTTGGTAATGTTCCATCCCTTTCTATCTTTTGGAGTAGCTTGAAGAGTATCAGTATTAGCTCGCCCTTGATGGTCTGGTAGAATTTTGCACTGAAACCATCTGGCCCTGGGCTTTTTTTGGTTGGGAGACTATCAATGATTGCTTCAATTTCTATAGGTGAAATGGGACTATTTAGCTTGTTTATCTGTTCTTCACTCAACTTTGGCAAGTGAAATTGATCAAGAAAATCATCCATTTCCCTTAGATTTTCAAATTTTGTGGCACATATGCCTTCAAAGTAGGATCTTATGATTCTTTGTATTTCTTCAGTGTCTGTTGTTATGTCTCCCTTTTCATTTCTGATTTTGTTGATTTGGGAACTGTCTCTCTGCCTTTTAGGTAGTTTGGCTAATGGTCTGTCTAGCTTGTTGATTTTCTCAAAGAACCAGCTCTTGGTTTTATTGATTCTTTGGACTGTTTTCTTAGTTTCTAATTTGTTAATTTCACCCCTGAGTTTGATTTCTACTCCTTTTGGGTGTTTCTGCTTCTTTTTTTTCTAGGGCTTCCAGTTGTGTCGTTAAGGTGCTTATGTGTGATGCTTTCAATTTCTTTTAAAGGCACTTAGTGCTATGATTTTTCCTCTTAGCACTGCTTTCAATGTATCCCACAAATTTGGGTATGTTGTTCCTTCATTTTCATTGAATTTTAGAAACTCCTTGATTTCTTTCTTTATTTCTTCCCCGGCCCAGTTGTCATTTAGAAGAGAGTTGTTTAGTTTCCACATACATGTAGGCTTTTTGTTATTTCTGTTGTTGTTGAATTGCAGCCTAAGCCCATGATGATCTGATAGGATACAAGGTATTATTTCAATCCTCTTGTATCTGTTGAGGCTTTCTTTGTGAACTACAATGTGATCAATTTTGGAGAAGGTTCCATGGGGTGCAGAGAAGAAGGTATATTCTTTCTTGTTTGGGTGAAAGGTTCTATAGATATCTGTTAGATCTATTTGACCCATGGCATTGGTTAATGATGTTATTTCTCAGCTTAGTTTCTGTTTCAATGACTTGTCCTTCAGTGAGAGTGGGGTGTTGACGTCTCCCACTATTATCGTGTGGGGATTGATGTGTGGTTTAAGCCTTTTTAGCAGATCTTTTACAAATGTGGGTGCCCTTGTATTGGGAGCATAGATGTTCAGAATTGTGATGTCATCTTGGTTTTCTTTACCTTTGATGAGTATGAAGTGTCAGTCCTCATACCTTTTGATTAATTTTGGTTGAAAGTCTATTTTGTTCGATATTAAAATGGCTACGCCTGCTTGCTTCTTGTGACCATTTGCTTGGAATATTTTTTCCAACCTTTTATCCTGAGGTAATGCCTATCATTATTGGTGAGATGTGTTTCTTGAATGCAGAAGAATGTTGGATCCTGTTTATGCACCCATTCAGTTAGTCTGTGTCTTTTTATTGGAGAATTGAGACCATTGATGTTGAGAGATATTAATGACCAGTTACTGTTAAGAGTCTTAATTTTGATGTTGGTTCCAGTCGAGCATTTGTGTAGTTGTGTTTTTGCCATGGTATAGTTATCTATTTCCTGAGTAGTTTTGGTTGTAGCTTGACCCTTTGGGATGGAGTTTTCCTTCTAGTACCTTCTGTAAAGCTGGATTTGTGGATAGGTACTGTTTGAATTGGTTTCGTCATGGAATATTTTGTTTTCTCCATCAATGGTTATTGATAGTTTTGCTGGGTAAAGTAGTCTGGCCTGGCATCTGTGGTCTCTTAGGGTTTGCAGGATCTCTGTCCAGGCCCTTCTGGCTTTGATGGTCTCTGCTAAGAAGTCGTGTGTAATTCTGATAGGTTTGCCATTGAATGTTACTTGGCCCTTTTCCCTTGCAGCTTTTAATATTTTTCTTTGTTCTGTATGTTTTGTGTTTTGATTATTATATGATGGGCAGTTTTTCTTTTCTGGTCAACTCTATTTGGTGTTCTGTATGCCTCTTGTATGTTTATAGGCATCTCTTTCTTTAGATTGGGGAAATTTTCTTCTATGATTTTGTTGAGAATAGTTTCTGGGCCTTGGAGTCTGATATCTTCTCTTTCTTCAATGCCTATTATCCCCAGATTTCTTCTTTTCATGGTGTCCTTAATTTCTTGGATGTTTTGTGTCAGGAGTTTTCCAGATTTGGCATTTTCTTTAATTGTTGCTTCAAGATCTGTGATTGTATCTTCTAGACCTGAGATTCGTCCTTCCATCTCTTGGATTCTGTTAGAAAAGCTCAGTACTGTGTCATTCGCCTTCTTCTCTGAGGTCTCACATTCTCGTTTTTCTTCTGTCTGTGTGTTTATCATTGAATCCATTTTCATCTTCATATCTTGAACAGATTTTTTGATTTCTTTCATCTGATTTTTTGTATATTCCTGTGTTTCTTCCATTGTTGCTTTATAGGTCTTCAGATCTTGAACTGTTTTATTTCTTTCATCTGGTTGTTTACATTTTCCTGAAAAATTTCCAGTTCCACTCTATGTGCTTCTTTTATGTCTCGCACCTGCTTGGCTGTGTCTTCCTGCATCTGATTTCGAATTTTATTTCTTTCCTCCATTATCATCCTCATTACCAAGGATTTGAGGTCATTTTCTTGTGTTTCCATTGTGTTTGAGTTCTCTGGGTTGTTTTCTTTGGGATAGCTGGAAACTGGAGATGCCATGTTGTTTTGGGGTTTTTTGCGTATGCTTTTACGCTGTCCTTTAGACATCTTGCCATCTCTGTTTTTGTTGGGTAACTTCCAGAGTTGGGTGGAGGGAGTCTGATGATAGATTCACTTGTTTTCTCACGATTTCCGTAGGCTGGAAGCCCTGATACTTCACTGGTGTGGATGTCATGAGGTTAGCCCTGTCGTTTTAGGCTCTCGCAGCCAATGATCCTCAGCTCCCCTTTGCTGTGGGTCCTGCAATCGTTCTGGGTCTCTGAATGAGCGTTGGATCAGGCCAAGGTATCCACAGCCTTTTGGGTCCCCTGCCAAGTCCAGCCAGGGATTCTGGGCCGAACCACGTGTCGAGCTCAGCTAGATTCTCAGGGCCTGAACCGTCTGCCACAGCAGGAGAACTGTGGCTGCACTGAGCTGGCGCCTCCTGTGGAACTGAGCTCTCTGCCCAGCCTGTGTCACTGCAGGAGAACTGCTGCTGCGCCGACCTGGTGCCTAGGGTGGAAGTGAGTGCTCCACCCAGCCTGCGTCACAGCAGGAGAACTGCGACTGCGCTGAGCAAACACCTAGGGTGGAACTGAGCGCTCTCCCCAGCTTGCGTCACAGCAGGAAAATTGCGGCTGCGCTGAGCTGGTGCCTAGGGTGGCTCAGCCTGTGTCACAGCAGGGGAGCTGTGGTTGCACTGAGATAGTACCTCGAGCAGAATTGCTGGCTGAGCTGAGCCAGTGTCTCCAAGGCACAGCTCACTGAGCAAACCCATGACTCTGGGGCTGAACTGTCTGCCGAGTCCAGTTTGGGTCGCAAGGCACCACGCGACCCAAATCTTGTCCAGACTCCCCTCTCCCGCAGCAACTCCCACCGAACACCACACCAATCACCTCCACTGGAAGGCTTTGAGCTGCAAACAGCCACTGCTGTTGGTGCCGCTGGTGACACTGCTGTCTCTGCTGCTGCTGCTCTGATCCGAGAAAATCCGCACTCCTCTCATGTGCAGGTGCAAGCAGGTCCTCCACACCCTGGTCCCTCCAAACCGTGGAGCACTTCTGCTGCCATGGTGTGGGGATCTTGTTGTTCCTGGCTCAGAAATCTGTGCAATTCCCTGAATTGTTCACTGGAGCTTCCAAATATGGTCCACACTGCTCGCTGCCATCTTGGATCTCTCCTCATTAGTGACTTTCAAAATCACCAGGAGCTGAGTCAAATTCTCAGTAAACAGAATGGAAAGAAATATATGAAATATTTAATATTGTGTGTGTGTGTGAGTGAAGTGTATGTGATGCTCATAAAATCTTTATAATTTGTTTCAAATGATTAAATAAATGATGTCTGTTTAAACTGACTTTTTGCGGCCCTTGGAAACCTGTTTTTATGTAGCATGTAACTCAATAGGGTTCAGATCGCTGTATATTCGAACTGAATAGCTTCTTCAGTAGATGTATTAGACAAATTTATCACATTTATTTTTCTGATGTCTTCATAAATATTATTTTATTTGCATTTTTAGGTCTTTATTCCTTACCGCCAATATGCATTGGAAATTTAATCAGTGGCTTTACTATGAAGAAGTTCAAGATCACTGTCAAGAAAGCGGCTTACATAGCGTTCTGCCTGTCCTTGGCTGAGTACCTTCTAACTCTCTGCCAGTTTCTGATAACCTGTGATAATTTCCCTGTCGCTGGCCTAACTGCCTCTCATGATGGGTATGTTGTTTCCTAATGAAAACCATAATATTTTCACCACCATTAGTCCAAGAGTTATGTGTGATCAGGTCATTTTATTACAACCTAATGGCAATGATCCATGGTTCCATCTACCCTTCCCCCCACCCATCTGTCCTATCACAGCCCATTCAAGTGATGTGTTTATTAAACAGGTGCGGGAACTACCAGGGAGTAAGTGTATGATTCCACATGCATATGCGTGGTTGCCATGGTGATACCCTAGTCTGCTTTAAAGTATAATAAAGGAAGATAACAGAGCTTTTGTCGTAGATTATCTATGTATTTTATACTCCCGTCAACATATACCTTTAAAAGTTGGCTATACAGGCCTTTATAAGTTTCAAAATGGGGTCAAATTTGGTATAATTGAATATAATAGTTGGTAAGCCAGTTTATTTGTGTCACTGGTATAGTTATACCTCATGTACTCTGTGATCTTAGATTTTGCACTTTTAAGTGTTGTCTGGTCAAATTATGTATTAACTTAGTTTAGGGAAGAGCTATGTAAGCAACCCATCTGTTAAAATGAAATAAAACATGCATGTGGAGGTTCCTTTCAAAGGGCTGTGGTGAGGACTCAGTGGTAAAGTGTTTGCTGCGCAGGCTGGAGCTCCTGAGATGAGGTGCACAGATCCTGTGTAAAGCTTGGCATGGTAGGGCATCTGCAATCCCAGTGCTCCTACTGTGAGCTGAGCTGCACAGGGAGGAAATTCTGACTGTTCATGGGCCTGCCAGTCTGGTGTTTGCAGCAGCAAACAATGGGATTCTGCCTTCAGCAAGGTAAAAGGTGCACTCTGACGAGCACATGCCTACTGTTGTGCACATGTGCCTACACACACACACACACACACACACACACACACACACATGAAAGAGATAGAGATACAGAGACAGAGAAATTGAGAGTGACATAGAAATTAAGTGTAAACATTTCTTTCAAAATTCTTAGTAATTGAATAACTTCAAATATAAAATCATAAATAACCATACACACATCTATATGGATGTGTGTGTGTGAGTGTGTGTGTGTGTGTGTGTGTGTGTGTGTGTGTGTGTGTGTGTTATCTGATTCGACTCTCTTTTTAGACAGGAATTTTTGCATTCTCTTTGTAGATGTAGAAATTGAAACTCAGGTGAAGTTTGTGATATCACAGTAACTGGCTTCAACACTCCAAAGTAGAATTGTACACGCTGAGTGCATCCAATCATGCTGACTGCACACTGTGTTTGAGGGACAACACTGAATTCATTTGCCAGACTCAAACTTTTCCTCTTTCAATCCCATTGTAAATTCTGGGTGCTTTCTTTACCTCAGAAGAGCATGGCTGTTTAGTCAAACCCATCTGTTTTGTAGGCTAAATGCAACATTTATCTATAAATGGAAACTATATCCCTCTCAGTATTTCCCATTAGACAGGTCAGTGAGAGACTAGCCACCTTCAATTTAGCTCTAACAGCACAGAACTGTCCTATAGGGTTGGCTCTTAGTGTCTACTTTTGAAGTAACTGAAAAAAGCATCCATGACACCAGTAGAGCAGATAACGTGGGAGCCAAAGCCAGTTTAGAGAACTCACATTGATATTTGGATGGTCTGTCTGTGTTCTGGGGGAGAGTCTGTCTCTGTCTCTGTCTCTGTCTCTGTCTCTGTCTTTGTCTCTCTCCTCTCTCCCTCATGTGTGTGTGTGTGTGTGTGTGTGTGTGTGTGTGTGTGTGTGTGTTTGTCTGTTTCTGTCTCTCCCCTCCCGTTTCCGGGTTGTGTGCATGTGAACATATGCATGCTGAGATGAAGAGAAGAAAATAAAGTGCTTGGGTGCATTTTCAGCATCTGTAACATTATTTTAAATCCTTTCAGAGTCCAGCAGCCTCCATATGTGGAGAATAAGGTCCTTGCTGACTGCAACACCAGGTGTAGCTGCTTAACAAAAACATGGGATCCAGTGTGTGGTGACAATGGCATAGCGTACATGTCAGCCTGCCTTGCGGGCTGTGAGAAGTTTGTTGGAACAGGAATCAACATGGTGAGCATCCTTTCAGTGTTTGGGCTGATGTTTGTGTACTGCATTAACATGTGCTAAGACCTAAGCCTACATCTACTAAGAAGCAAAAATATTCATGCCTAAAATATATTTATACTTTTTGTAAACAACTCAATTTACTTTGTATGTGCACACTTGATCTTAAAATTCCTAGATGTTACATAAAACCTTGACAGAGTCTGAGCCTTATTTTGTAATTTCAAAGCATATGAGATCATTATTCAAATAATCTGAGTTTAAAAAAAATATCTGAAAAAGATGGAGAGATAGCTCAGCTGTAGAGGCCAATTGCTGCTTTTCCAGAGGACATGTGTAGTTAGTTCCCAGCACCCACATGGGGCAGCTCACAACGCCCGCTCCAGGTTGTCTGACACACTCTTTTGCCTCCATTAGGCACCAACACACACCTGTTTGTGCATACACATAAATCAACATTAAAGTTAAAATTGTAATTACTCTGGCAACCCCAACTGTTGACTCCCAGCTTCCATGCACTTTGTAATTCCGAGACAGAATCTCCCTGGCCTGGAATTTGCTGCTTCTGTTAGGCCATCTGGCACATGAGCCCCAGGAAGAAACCTGCCCCCACCTTCAGAGCACCAGTGTTGCAAGCACATCCTCTATGCGTGCGCTTCTCACAAGTGTGCTGGGGATGAGCACTCGGGTCCTCATGCTTTTGCAGGACTTTACTGACTGTTCCATTTCCATCTCCACTGTCTTATTATGACAGTTCAGTAAGATAAAGAGTCAAGTGGTTTTGCTTGCCTTAAACATGTTAATATACTTGGAGGTGCTTGATAATCAAGATGAAATATAAATTATGATTCCTAATCAGACCTGGGAAACAGAACAACTAAAAAATATTGACTTTATATTTTACATAAACTCTTTTATTGGAGACATGACTTTGTTTATTTGTGAGTGCCTAACTATTCCAACAACATTCTGAAATGTATTTTACTTTAGTACATAGGCTTGGGTAAAGAACAAAAGAAAGAATTCTATATTTACTTTGGGGAAAAAATGTCAGGGGGAGGTGGTATAGCCTTTAGTCACAGCACTCAGGATGTAGAGGCAGGAGGATATCTAAGTTTGAAGTCAGCTTGGTTCACAGAGTGAGTTACATGACAGAGAAACCCTGTCTCAAAAGAATCAGGAAATATGTGTTCAGGCTAGAACGTTGTCTCAGTGGGTAAAGGCATTTGCTGCTAAGCCTCACCAGCAGAGTGATCTGCTGGGACCCATGTTGAATAAGGTGAGAAGTGACACCCATAACCTGCTCCCTGACTTCTACTCGTATGCCATGGCTAACACATGTCCATAGATGGACACACACATGCAGACGTACACACACAAATAAACACAGACCTACAGAAATCCCAACCAAACAAGCAAGTAAATATAAAAAATTAAGTTTGCATTCAAGATAATTGAATTTTTGTAAATTTAGTCATTGTATTTTTAAAAATCTACCTGTTTATATTTTTGATAGCATTCTGAGATAGATAGATAGATAGATAGATAGATAGATAGATAGATAGATAGAAAGGGAGCCTCCATTTTGACTATTGTTTTATTAAATGGTGTCTGTGCTCAAGTTTGGTCCTCATTCAAACTAGGTAAGCGCTCTTTTTCTGAGTTATGTCATTGGCAGCAACACTGCATTTTGATTCAACTGGCTTTGTAGAAAATGCTGAAGGTTTAAGGCTGGTATTTTTTCCCTTAAATAGGACGTTATTTTTTGACAGGTGTTTCAAAACTGCAGCTGCATTCACTCATCAGGAAACTCATCTGCTGTCCTCGGGCTGTGTAACAAGGGTCCTGACTGTGCTAAGATGCTGCAGTACTTTTTAATCCTGTCAGTACCTATCAGTTTCATCTACGCTCTAGCAGCCATACCTGGGTACATGGTTCTCCTGAGGTAATAAGTAACCTTCATTTAGCTTTTTCTTTTTCCTTCTTCATAGTGTGCATATGCAAGTGTGTATGTGGGAGTGTGTGTGTGTGTGTGTGTGTGTGTGTGTGTGGCCTTTTTTTGTGCCACTAAGAGCACAAGAAGGTCAGAAGACAATGTTAGGGATTCGGTTCTTTCCTTCATCTTGTTTTGAGGCAGGGTCTCTCTTGCTATTTCTGCTGCTCTGGTGCTGTGCTACCTGGACCTTACAGCCCCCAACCATTCTGTTCTTCCCTCATATTTCACTGTGGGAAAGTTGGGATTTCAAATGCATGCTGCTGAGATGGAGTTCTTTATTTTTATATTTTGTTTAGGCTTCTGGGTTCTTGAGGTTGAATTCAGATCACCAAGCCTTAGTGGCCAGAGCCTGTACTTACTGAGCCACCCTACTGATGTCATTTAGATTTTTGGTCATTTCCCAAGAAAGGCCCTTGGAATTGGCTCCTAGAAGAACAATGATCTAAGACACCTCTATCAAGATTCTTATACTAAGCATTGCTGAATTTAACAATAATCTAAAGTTTGATGGAATTTTCCTTCCCATCCTTTCCTATTTCTGACCCTTATATCTTAAGCCTAAATGAACAGACACCATGTTTTGACAGGTGAAGAGTATTTGTGTAGAACTCACTTCCTGTGGCTCAGCCAACTGACTGGCAGAGTGTGAAACCTTGTGTAAAAGTGACTGGGGTCCCTTGACGTCCTGACCTCAAAGAGTCTTTGTAAAGAAACACGTGTGCAATGGCAGATGCTCTCTAACCAGGAAGTACATTAGTGCACTAGCATAGACTCTGGACAAGGAGAGTTATGAGGGCAGTGACAGATGCTCTCTAACCAGGAAGTGCATTAGTGCACTAACATAGACTCTGGACAAGGAGGGTTATGAGGGCAGTGACAGATGCTCTCTAACCAGGAAGTGCATTAGTGCACTAGCATAGACTCTGGACAAGGAGGGTTATGAGGGCAGTGACAGATGCTCAGCTCTTACACATAAAATGAGGATGTGGCAGAGCCAAGTTTGAAAGTTTATATTCTTTTTAAAAAGTTTTTTATATTTTATTAATTTATTATATGACATCTCAGTTGTTATCCCATCCCTTGTATCCTCCCATTCCTCCCTCTCTCTCCCATTTCCCCTGACTCCCCTCCCCTATGACTGTGACTGAGGAGGACTTCCTCCCCCTGTATATGATCATAGGGTATCAAGTCTCTTCTTGGTAACCTGCTGTCCTTCCTCTGAGTGCCACCAGGTCTCCCCATCCAGGGGACATGGTCAAATATGGGGCACCAGAGTTCACGTGAGAGTCAGTCCCCACTCTCCACTCAACTTTGGAGAATATTCTGTCTATTGGGTAGATCTAGGTAGGAGTTTGAAGTTTATTGCACATATTGTCCTTGGCTGGTGCCATAGTTTGAACAGGATGCCTGGGCCCAGATCCGCACATCATAATGTTCTTCTTGTAGGTTTCTAGGACCCTCTGGATCCTTCTATTTCCCCATTCTCCCATGCTTCTCTCACTTATATTCTTAGCAGGTTTTCTTTGCAGTCTAGAAAATTTCACACCCACTAACAATGGGAAAACAGTTCTACTTGCCTTTTATTGGTTCATTGTAATTCAGCAGCGAAGCTGAGTTCACCATGATGTGTGATTAATTTATGAGTAAAACACGTTGCCTTATAGACTGGACCATGCTTCTCTTCTTCTTTTCCCTGTGCTTGTTTGATTCCTTAGCCATGTTCCCTGTGCATCTGGTCTCTTCCTTTTCCAAATCACTTTCTCTTTTCTGTCTCTTCTCTCACCACATTCCTCTTCTCCTCTTTGTCTTCTCTTGTCTCACCTTCTTTATTTTCTCTCCCCTCTCCTCCCCTACCTTTGTCTCCCCTCCCCTCCCCTCTCCATGTACCCTTCCCTCCCCTCTCTTCTTCCTTTAGCTGCTTCTACTCATCATACACACTCAGTGGAATAGGCTAAACATATGTCCTTCTGTATTCATTTTCTTTTGTAAGATGATATATTTTTTAATTAGTATTTATATATATATATACATTTATATTATACATATATAAAATAAACAACATAGAGCAAGAAGAACCATGAAACAATCAGGAATTATATAAATGTTACATTCTTAGTGTTTTGGCTATTTGTGTTTGGCAACCTTGAAGAAAACATCTTTCCTATCTTGGTGAGTCTAAAATTCTGAACGTAAATCAGTATCTATAATATGTTATCTGTACCAACTTAAAATATCTATCTTGACATAAAAACGTCTAACCTCCTAAACAACTTAGCTTAATTGTAAAACTTATCTATTTGGTCTTCAACACCATCAGAGATTTGAGAAGGAATACAATTAATTACCTGAGTAAACAGGAAGTGCAGGTAGGCTGCTTTCCAAGTGAAACACACACACACACACACACACACACACACACACACACACACACACAAAACGACAGAGACAGTTTACTGGCTAAACAGCCACCCAAACCTCTCTATAATGTTGGAGCATCATCTTCAGCCTTCTGGCCCAATATAGCTGACAGACATATTTGTGAAGCAGAAACTTGTTGAGGACTTGCTTACCCTGTCGTGACCGCCTACTCTACCTGCATCCAAGCTTTCCTATTTTTAGGCAGAATTCTGTCAGTGGTTGAAATGAGAACACTTTACCCAGTGGCTTGTTTGCCACATTTTAATCCATCTCCATAAGAAGGTTCTTTGATATTCATCATCTTTGAGGTAGGCTGGGTGTTGCGAGGAGTTAACCTGTCTTATCGTCAAAGACTCCTTAAAACAATGAAAACATCTTTAAATGCCATATACTCTAGGACCCTGAGGTTTTTGAAGACCTTATCTGTCTATAGAATCATACCTATCTGCTACACCTAGGATGTATAGTCTTGTGATATAAATAGACTAGTAATTGACGTGACAATGATTTGATCAATTGACAGTTAACTTGTCTAACTTACTTATCCTAAACAACCAGAAAAAGCACTTTCAAGGTATTGGAAATAAACCTTATATTCTACTTGAGTGATATGGGTACATCATCTCATATTAGAGCAGAAATACATACAATGTATGTGAAGTATAATTTTAAATTTGACTTCTATACCAATGTATTTAAATGTATTAAATTTGAATTCTATACCAAAATTAAACTTATTTTGCATCAATATACAAATTTTTATACTAATGAGTTAAAAATAACCTTGTGAGCACAGTTAAGTACTTAAGTTGAGGAGCCGACTCAATAATTTACTTTTTGTCCTATCATTCCTATGTATTTCTAAATTTCCCCTTCTTTCTTTTCAGCCCATATCTCCAAATCTAAGATAGATAAAGGAAAAGAGAGACATCCCTGAGTCCAACCTCATTTTCTCTCTGGATAAGACTGATAGTAACTTATAGCCAACTCCCAATGAAAATAAACATCGATAGATGAAGAAAGCAACCAAAAACCTACCCAACCCCCCCTTAAGGAAAATGCAGAACTGTTCTCTTAGGGTTTCTTCTAGCTGATTTAAGATGAATAATACCTTTGTAGGGGCCTAAATAAAATTGGGGAAAATGGTTAAACAAGCTAGGAATAGCATTTGTGGTCCAGTTTCCAAATGTTGAGAAATTCCAGGCTTAATAAAAGTTCTGTGTGGGACAGTCTGAAGTGCTGGACCAATTGGGAATGGAAGCTTTCTTCAAAGCTGTCTTGAGAGATGTCCTGTCCTGAAGGAGAACAGCAACTCAAGCACTTGGGGCTGGAACATGAAGGATGTAGGATGTCAGTGTCCGACATGCTAAGAGGAATGAATCCTGTCAGGACTGATCCAGCTTCAAAGTCCAGCTATTTTGTTCTGAAAACATACAATTTATCACACACATTATACAGTCCTAAAATTATAAGTGCATGAAGTGTGCAGGGTGAACATAACAATTAAGGCTAGTTCTCTGATTTTGCACAAGCAGAAGAAAGACATCTGTAAATCTTCATTCATGCCATATGAAGAATGGCATCTAATCCTAAATCACAGGGATTCTGTAACCCATAAGAAGCATTGTCTATGAATAGACATTCATGTCTCAGCCAGTCTCGGGGCTATTCCCAGGTAGTGGGGTTAGGAATATAGGTCACCTGCTTGTTCTGCAGTTTTAATGTTTCACATCTTGGTTATACTCCCCTCCCCCTACTTCCTCTCTCTCTCCCTACCCTAGCCCTTAGAAAGGGGGGCCCTCCTTTCCTAATATCTGATTTTAGCTCTTCAAGTCTCATCTGTACTACCTGCATCCTCTTCCTTTGTGGCCTGGCCAGGCCACACAGCCAGGAGGAAGTGATCCACATTGGGGATCAGAAGTAGTCCCTATTCCCCACATTGTGGGACTCATGAGGAGACTGTGCTGCCTATGTACTGAGAAGAGTGTCTAGGTCCTCTCCATGCACGGTCATTGGTCAGTGTGGAGATATGGTATATGCCTTCTTTCAATTTACTGGATCATGGACAGATAAAGGCACCAAATATGGCTAGTTCTTAATACTTATTCTTTTATATGAGGGGCATTTGGCTGAGAAATTTGTCACCCTTCATGTGCCAGGCACGACTACTCCTGATGCCTCAGTTCCAAAGCCGCATGCTCGGTTGGTAAGGATGACTTTTCCTCATAGAGGAGAATGGTCATAGGTGAAGGGCAGATGAGCAGCTGAACTCTCCTGTTAGAGCCTCCCAACACGCTCTGGAGAGATGCTCTCATGTTTGCTGTGCACCTGCTCCCACTTCCATCCCGCACTCACTTGCTCGTTATCTTTCTGAAGTTGACTCCTCAGCTGGGTCTAAGAAAATGTGGCTGGATTAGGTTTTAATGTACGATTGTTTAAAATATTCTCTGTGTATTAACATGTGAATAAATGCATATGTGTGTGTGTGTGTGTGTGTGTGTGTGTGTGTGTGTGTGTGTGTGTTGAACTCAGTTTGTCAAACCTGGTGGCCAGGAACTTTACCTACTGAGCCATGTTATAGGCCCTAATGTATCATTTATTGATGTAATTAGGATAATTATTTTCCTCAAAGTTTTATTGTTCTTTTTTGCTGAATTTGATTATTGCAATGTAAATGATAGAAAATATAATACTATTGCTTGCATGCTATCATTACTCTTCTAGTCAGTTGTGTTTTCTTAAAGTCTCTTTATGAATTACTTTCAAAAGAAAGTACAAAAGTTATACATAATCTGACTTTCTTACCCAGATGTATTTGGTGGGCAAAAGCACATTTTAAAAGGGCCTCCACATTCCTAGTTTATAAGAATATTTTTCAGTTTTTATTCTTACAGATTTATAAGCCTCCCCCTTGAATAATTATCAAAACCATCTCAAGTCTATTTCTGTATGCAGTATACGAAGGATGAATGTGTAAAGTTGCTAAATCCATATAACAAAGCAAAATTTTCAATGTCATAGCATGCAAAATGGGTGCTTTCTGGTTACGTGTGGGATTGCATTTACCAAAACTTGAATGTTTATATGACATGTATTACATTTATAAACATGAGAAAATGCCTGGCAAACAACTAAGAGAAGGAAAGGTTTGTTTGGCTTGTAGTTTCAAAATCGTGGGTCCTTTATGGTGTGTTTGGCATGGTGGTTGTCATTGTCACCAGGAACCTCTTTATCTATGTTAGCAAATAATGTCTAACTGGTAAAGAGCTCAGCCTTATTTTAGATGTGGAGGTCAGAGGTCAGCTTTCAGGCATCCACACGCTCTTTCTCTGTGTGGGCTTCACAGAGACATAGCTGTACCATTCTCACTTTGAGATGAAAAGCTTAAGCATTATAATCATGAATTACCACTGTCATTGGAGGGCACTGGAGCAGATATTGATATATGATGAACTTTTATGCCTATGTGTGTGTTATGTATATATTTATATATGTATTTTTAGATGTATGAAGTCTGAAGAGAAGGCACTTGGGATTGGATTACATGCCTTTTGCACAAGAACATTGGGTATGAAGAATTTCCCAACATATCAGACCAATATTAAATGCTTAGTAAACCAATAATTTTTTTTCTGAATAAGAAGGAAACTATCTTTTCAACCCAAAACACAACTCTTGCCTTAAAGGGAATAAGGGCTTATCTGGAATCAAACATGAGTGACCATGACATGGGCACACACATGGGCACAACAAAATATCATGTTACAACATGAGGGCAGTTTTGTGAGGTTTATAGTTAGAGAACAAAGGAATTCACGAACAAGGTACTTCTCAAATATACCCGTGGGAACATGAGGTAAGATAGTTACAGCAAAACAGAGAAATCTCTGCTGTAGGATCAGATGCTGTAGCACCTGATGGCATTCTTAGTTTTTGGGTGAATGGAGGTTCATGACCTCCTAAGTCAAGACATCACCAAAGTTTCATGTGATAGTCACACAGAAAAGTGGTCAGACACAGGGATGGGGCAACGAATGATCAATAAGAGAGGTAAAGATAATTTATATCTGCATCTGCAATATCCCAACTGTCAACATCCAGGAAGTTCCAGTGACCTTGTAGCATCTTTAACATAGGTGTTACCTGACCTGCCCACTTTACCCTAAACTTCAGGTTACACACCTTTGTGTTTGTAGTTAGTTTGGGAGTGAAGTAACTGTAGAGAGGAAAACTGCTTCTCCTTGTCTTTAAAGATTTCACCAGAACTTAATTACACCTTTAATCTTTTAATAGATTCGACAATAAAATAAGAAAGAAATGGTTTTGTTAGTTGGATGTACAGAAAACCAATAGAAGACCTTTCAGAAAATGCATGAGGTTCACGATTATGAACTCAATGAATAAATTATCCTTATCTTATATATAGCTTTCCATTTGTTGTAATCTAGAAAGTTTACATTAAATTATAATTCATAAAGTAAGTTTCTGACAATGGGAATGGGTCTTTTGTTGTTATTGTTGATTAGTTTGGGGTGTAATTAATTTTTTTTCTCTTCATTGCAGCTGGAATCCCAGGACCTATTTACCTTGGTGCTTTGATAGACAGAACGTGTTTACATTGGGGAACTCTGAAATGTGGTAATACAGGAGCTTGCAGGATGTATGATATAAATCGCTTTAGGTAAAGATAGTTTTTAAGACCTACTTTTGGAGCTTAAAATGGCCTCATTAATATATAACATTTTCTTGAGTGGTAAAATTACATACGGCATCATTTTCAGAATGCACATGGATGGCATGACTACCTTATTTATATATTTTAATATTTCCCTTATATTTCTAAAGTGCTTGATACATATAAGACTGTGTGGGTTTCCTTAAAACCTTTTAAACTACTTTAGATTTGTCTGCATCTAGACCTTGGTGTAGCAGGGCCAGTGGTATCTTGAGCAGAGCTAGTATGGAAGAGCCAGGGGATAAACAAGACAGCAAGATTCAGGACCTGGGACAGCTGTGTTGTAGGTGTGAACAAAACCTCTCAGAACATACTAAACCATATCCATGGACCGAGAGGGGGGACTCTTCTCTTCTGCAGGGTTTAGGATTACAGAGTTGCAGCACATTTAGGCAGCATGGATTGTGGCATTCTAAGTCCTGAAAAGCTCACAGCTCTCTCATGTTTGCAGCCCAAATTGATGAGAACCCCAAATATGTGTAGTACCATGCAGTTTAACAAAGTGTTTCAGGTGCAGTAGCCAGAGGACTATCTGGAGACTTTGTTCATCTAATTATGACCAATAGTCTCATCGCTGTGAACCCAAAAATTCCTGATTGCATTTAGGGATTAGCTGCCACTGCAACACAATGTGTCTCCATAGAGTGATTGTGGTACAAGCTGATAGTGTCACAAGTGAGAGGAGGTGGCCACATATGGAAATAACTGAAGCCATCACCATCAAGAACCAGGAGACTAAGGAGCCTAGTATTTGAGATCTGGTTGCATCTAGTGATGGGTGATCGCATGCTGCTGCTTGGACTAAAAATAGCTGCTACCATGGTTTCCATAACCCTCGGTGCTTATCAGGCACATGCCACTAACAGTATAGTGAAAGACCTGTGGGTTCACTGATGTCCCACCCTCAAGATCATGCCATGTTGACCTTGAGACAGATTCCAGCTGGCACCTTGCTTGCCCTCTAGAGCAATAGGAAAAGGAAGACTACACACTGCATTGTGGCAAAGACTCTTCCTTGCTCTGAAAGCCTCTTTTCCCCAAAGGGAAAATTTCCCTCTCTAGGTATGAGCTAATCCTACTCTTCTTCTGAGTGAGCATTATACTGAAAAATTTGGGAGAAAAAGAGTGGCTATTGCCCTGTCCCAAATTTTTATTACTGGGCCTGGCTAAGATTATATACCCAGCCTGGGATACCCATGGTAACAGAGTAAAATGACTCACCTACTTTTGCTTGCACATTAGTTAGTGTGTGTCAAAGCTCTGGTTGTCTTGATATCCTCAGGAAGGTGGGGTATATTCATGAATTTTGAGCATGTTAACCCTTCTTACATAAAATGTTTTTAATCAAGGTTTTATAACAGTGGCATGAAAATAAACTAAGATATTTGTTAATGTATTATCTATTTAGAAAAAATTAATGATATTTCTAGACTGCTATATCTTAAGTCTTAAGTATCTACACTTACACACTTCATTGAAACTTTCCTGTGTCGAAGGAGTCATGATCATTTTTTCTATTCTTTTTTGTTTGTTTTCATTTTTAAAATACTGAGCTGCTCTGTGTACAGTCCTAGCTATCCTGGAACTAACTTTGTAGACCAGACTGCCATGCTGGCCTTGAACTCACCGAGATATCTCTGCCTCCCAAATATTGGTTTTAAGGGTGTGCATCATTAAGCTGTGGCTCCATTTTCTCTATTCTTACATAGTTCAGGATTTCCTGTCTAAAAATGTTAACACCAACTCTGTGCTGGCTCTTCTCAGCTCAATTAATGTATTCAACATAGTCACCCACAGGCATGTTCACAGGCGGACATGATCCTCACAGGCCTTCACTACAATTTCTTTGTCAGGAGATGCTGGGTCATATGAGGTTGACAGCACAAGACTTCCCACCAAACTTCACTATAAGTATGTCGAGGACAGGAAGGAATATTTTCATAGTTATTAAGAAATGTGCATGTGTCAAAAATACACATTTTGCAAATACATGAAATCCAGAAAACTTAAGACACGTTTTTATCAAATTTAAGAACAGATTCTTATAACAGTATATAGGTTCTTCTAAGAAATGGTGGAAGGGAAATTTATCTAATTCATTTTAGGTAGCTTGTACTGTCCTCATGGTTAAACTAGACACGTTTCTCAAATGAAAGGAATAAATGACAAAAGAGATGGCTCAGAGTTTAAGAACATATATTGTCCTTCCTGAGGACATGAGTTCAATTCCAATAACCCACACTAGGAAGCTTACAACTTCCTATTACTCCAACTCCTATGCTGGAGTAATTTCCAGAACTCATGAACATATATATATGTTCAGAGGAAAAAAATATAAGAATAATCATAAGAGAAATTGATTATTATATATGCAAAGTTATGTGTGAAAATTATCAAATTTAGTCTACTAACATAGAACATGGCTAGCGGGACTTCCTTTAGGCATACAGGGATTGCAATGTCACAACCATCTGTTGGTATAACAGTATACAAATCCTGAGGAGACAACCACCTGAAAAGTGGCTTTATGATCTTTTATATATGTGGTCAAAATTTGAGCAAACCAAACAGAAAGAGGAGTTCCCTTAACTTGATTTAGGATGTTTTTTGTTTGTCTGTTTGTTTGTTTTGCTCAGCATTTCAGAGAACATATGATAATGGCAGGGGAGGCATGGTGACAGAGTGTGAGGTGATGGTACAGGAGGAACGGTAGCTAAGTTTGAGGAGGCTGGTTATACTGGTTGTTCTTTCTGGAAGAACTGAGTGCTTCCCACATTCATGGTGGGGATTTAATGTTATCCAAACCTTTCTGAAAACATCCTCATAGACACACTCATAGATATACTTCTATAATGATCCTAAATCCAGTCAGGATGACAATGGATATGAACCAAAAGAAACATGAATAAAATATATCTTAAAGTTTTATGGTAAAAAAAATTGACATTTTAACAGACAAAATTAGTAGAACAGAGTAGTAGATTGTATAAAATGCATGGGCATAATAATTGCTGGATATTTTCCTTCAAAGAAATAGAGGATCTGTAAGAATATACAAAACTAGCTTTCACTAAACATTAAGATTTAATACAGATTAGTTCTTTTCAATAGGCGCATTTACCTGGGGGTGCCTGCAGCACTAAGAGCATCAAGCTATCTCCCAGCATTCTTCATCCTAATACTTTTGAGGAAGATCCAACTCCCTGGGGAAATTAACTCTTCAGAAACTGGACTTGCAGAGATGAAGCTCACAGAGAAGGAAAGCATGGATGTGCACAGAAGTCCTGAGGTTGAGAATAACAGAGAACTGAAGACTAAACTGTAGTGAGTTTTCTATTGACCTGTCCAAGCCCCTGAACAGAATTTACATGTCACTAGCTTTGCATAATTAAAGATACTATAGGATCTATTTTTTTATGTATAAAGACATCAACAATTATTTTTACTCGTAATGAAATTATTTACTGATAGCATTTTTAGAACTTTGAGGTCTCACTGAAGATTTCTCTGGGAAGACTTCTTTGGAAACCTCTACACTGAACTTTAAAACTGCCTTCATTTTCAAGGAGAATTTGCTTGCTTCTCACTTAGCTTCAAATAGTTTAAAAAACTTTCCTGTTCCTGAAAATCTTCAGCCTCACCAAATTTATACTTCAATATTGGAGATAATTAGAGCTGAAAATGTTCATCCTTGTTAAGCCACATTAAAATAATTTATTTAAATTCATCCTTTCTACATGAAAGATGTCTCTGTGTGTCTTTAATGATTTAGGACTTGTTAACTCTCTTTTTTTATTCTAGGTCTTTGATGCTTCCAAGATTAGACTTCTCATTAATGTGCCATTTCTTGTTTTCAATCCCTCCTTAATTACTCATGTCACACATTTGATCATTTTGTTTTCAGCACAGATTTAATCAGGTTATTAAACATCATGTAGTAAAATAGTTTGATCTTTTTTTTCTAGCAGTTCAAAGCTGTCCATAGAACTTTATCTTAAAAGCAAGTCTTTAAGAAAGCCAGTCTCTTCAAAGGGCATTTGGAGAGATAGGGTTGTATCTCAGTGGTACAATACATGCTGAATGCAGGGGAAGCCTTGGATTAAGCCCCAATGTATAGCAAAATGCTGACAAAATAAAATAAAATAAAAAATAAAGTAAAATAAATCAAGGTTGGACACAGAATAATATGTTATCACCAGGCCACTTTCTCATATTCAGGAGGCATCTTAGGCCCAGTGTCATTGTATCCATGTGTCCTCAGAGTGCATGGCTATTAACTTTCAAAATCATCTTAGAGTAAAACCTTTCAAGAGGGGCCAGCTAGATGTCTCAGTGGAAACCAGTATTTGCCACCAAGCCTGACAAGCTGGGTTTGGTCCCTGGGACCAACATGGTAGAAGGAGAGAACCAACTCTAAAAGTTGTCCTAAGTTGGGTGCAGTAGCACATACATACTTGTAATCCCAGTTGGTTGAATAAAGGTTACTATGTAATTCAAATGCAGATTTCTATAGTACCCCACCCCATATCTGGTTGTAACCCTTGTTCTAAGAATCACCTGTCTCGGTGTTCTGTAAACACTACTCCCCTATTGTCCCCTAATATTCCAATAAAGCAGCTTATATTTAATCACTGAGCAATCCAATCAAAGGGCAGAGAATAGGGCTGGACTTCCTGCCCACCAAGAGAGGAAGAGTTAGAGGAGGAAGTAGGGGATTTGGCCACAGGCCGAGGTGCAGAAGATCAGAAGAAGATTCACATAGAATAAAGAAAGGACTAAAATACAAGTAACTTGAGGATTTTGGAAAAGACAGAATCAGGATAACATAGAGGGTTAAGAATAGACTTCAACTGCTCAAGATTGTGTGTAAAGCTCTATAAACAAATACAAGAGTATTAATATTTATATGATAGCCAGGGTAAGAAACACACTAAGAGAAACAAACATGGTTCTATAAAAATAACTTCATCACCCAGCACTCGGGAAGGCAGAGACAGAGAGATCTCTGTGAGTTAAAGGCCTGCCTGGTTTGCAAAGTGAGTCCAGGACAGTCAAGACTAGACAGAAAAACCCTGTCTGCAAAACAAAACAAAACAAAACAATAAGTTGCCATTTGCCCTCTACACAGATACTTAGTATACATGCCCCACCAGAAAAAAATATCAAGCAAATAAATAAATATATAATTAAAAAATAGTTTTTAAGAGTGACTTTTGCTGAAAAATTGGTCTCAATGAAATTCAAGGTAAGCATTAAAAACAAGATCAAGTTGTGGTTTGAATTAGAAATGTCTACCCTAGGCTCAGGCAATAGGATATTTGGTTTCCTGATGATAATGATGATTGGAGAAGATTTTGTGTGGGGGATGGGGTGGGGTAGGGGATGCATCTTTGATGGAGAAAGTACACCACTGGGCTGGTTTGTGAGTTAAGAGCATTACCTTACTTCCTGTTCACTCTCTGCTCTTTACTTTGATAGAAGATGTGAAATCTCAGCTTCCTGCATTAGTCGCCATGCCTGTGGCTTCCTGTTGTACCACCTCATCTTGAGGGACTTTAGTCTCCCTGGAATCCTAAGCCAAAATAAACACTTGTATAGGTGGCTTTGTTGTGTTTCATCATAGCAGTAAAAAGTAACTGAAACAGAAGCAATTCCATTTTGTGGCTGATAAAGAATGAAGAAATTTTAAGGGACAATGAGACTTTCTGTATGGACTGTATGCCTGGGCCATATGGATATTTGAGTACTGTTCATACCTGGCCCCGGCCTTCACCTGGGAATTGTGGGAGAGCTGGCTCTGGGGACATGAGTGCTAATCTTGCCCCTAGTCATCTGGGGGAAGAGTGGGTCCCTTACATCCCAGAAATTGTAGGTGAGCCAGCACAGGGGTTTCGGTATGGAGAACTGGCACTGCCACTCATCTTCAGTGTAGTGTCATGGATGAGAGAGAGAGATACTCCCCACCACCCTCATCCCTAACCACCTGCTGCAGATGAGAGACATGGCCCTGGGATTGTGGGAGCATGAGAGCTATCCGTATCCCTCACCAGCTGCAGCACTCTGGAGAACTGACCCTGAACTTCACTTGGGCACCACAATAGAGCTGATGATGATTTTGAGGGCATGGGATAGCCAGCCTGTTGGAGGATATTTGATCTCTGTGAACCATGAGATTGTGTTGTTTATTAGAAAAACCTGTTTTTAATTGAGGTGTTGCTGAACCCTTGCACACATGTTAAATCCAAGAGCTTTCTGCTTGAGCATTGTAAGCAGGATTAAATAAAGTTAACCCTACCTAGGTCAATAAGTAGAGAAAGTAACCAGTTGACAGGGAGTAAACATAGGAGGGGAAAAACCATCGAGAGTAAGAGAAAGTCAGGAAGAAGGAAGTAGAAGGGAGGAACATCCAGTCTGAGGGTTTTTTGAGATGGCATGGAGAGGAAGAACTTCATTTTTCTCCTGGGACATCAGCTGAGGGGAAAGGTGAGCTGGGTGCTTTCTCTGCCTCACTGAACTACCAGGCTTTCACCCTACCATCTGGCTCACAAGTCTTTATTGGTAAAATTGAACTATTGAGATTTTATTAAAAGCAACAATCCAGCATCTGACACTAGTCTTCATTAGTAAAATTGAACAATTGAGGTTTTTTTAAATTTGTTCACTTTAAATCCTAATTGTAGCCCCCTCCTTCATCATCTCCCAGTACCTACCTACCTCCTTCCCCTGGTCCACAGAAAGGGTAGCCCTCCTCCTCTAATGTCTAACATCAACCTATCAAGTCTCACCTGGACTGCCTGTATCCTCTTCATTTGTGACACAGAAAGGCTGTCCCAGCTGGGGCATCAGTGTCCATGTCATAAATAGTCCATACAACCCATATTTTGGGACCCCCTCAAGGAGACTGTGTTTCCTATCTACTATATCTGAGCAGAAGGTCTAGATCTTCACCATGCATGGTCCTTGGCTGATGCATCAGTCTCTGCAGCACAGCCCTCCTCCACCTGATTTGTTGGGTCCATTGGTCTCCTTGTGGATCTCCTGACCATTATAGGTCCTTCTCGTGCCCAACTCTTCCATTAGACTCCTGCGCTCCACCCCAAAGTTTGGCTGTGAGTCTCAGCATTTGCTTGGATGCCCTACTGGGTGGAGTGTTTCAGAGGACCTCTATGGTAGGCTCACTTTCTGTTCTTTCTCTTCAACTGCTTCTTGTGTCTATTCTAATTCTCCTTCTGAATGAGCATTAAGCATCCTCCCTAGGGTCCTCCTTGTTATTTAGTTTCTTTAGGTCTGTGTGTTGTAGTGTGGTTATCCTGTATTATTTGGCTAATATCCATTTATAAATGAGTATATACCTTGCATGTCTTTCTGGGTCTTAGTTACTTCACTCAGGATGATCATTTCTAGTTACAACAATTTGCCTTCAAATTTTATGATTTCCTTGTTTTTAATAGCTAAGTAGTATTGCATTGTGTAAACGTACCACGGTTTCTTTATCCATTCTTTGATTGAAGGACATGTAAATTGTTTCTAGATTCTGAATACTATACCTAGCAAAATTTTCAATCATCACATATAGAGAAAACAAGATATTACATGATGAAACCAAGTTTAAACAGTACCTAACCACAGATCCAGCCCTACAGAAGGTAGTAGAGGGAAAACTCCAATACAAGGAGGCTAACTATAACAAGGAAAACAGAGAAATTGAATAATCCCATATCTGCAAAACCAAAAGAAGGGAAACACACACTCTACCAACACAAACATTAAAAAACAGGAACTAACAACATCTCTCAACATCAATGGCTTCAACTCCCTAATAAAAAGACACAGGCTAACAGAGTAGATGTGAAAAAGGAGCCACCGTTCTGCTGCATACAAGAAACACACTTCAGCAATAAAGATAGCCATCACCTCAGAGTAAAGGGCTAAAAAAACCTGTTCCAAGAAAATGGACCCGAGAAAAAAGATGGAGTATCTTCCAGTATCTAATAAAATAAACATTCACCCAAAACTAATCAAAAGAAATGAGGAAGAACACTTAATACTCATCAAAGAAAAATTATACCAGTGTCAATGGAAGAAAATAACACTGAGACACTGTCAATAGAACAAAATGACAGCCTACAAACTAGTAAAAGATCTTCATCAACCCTATATCCAACAAAGGGCTAATATCCAAAATATATAAAGAACTCGATGAATTTAATATCACCAAACCAAATAATCCAACTGAAAATTGGACAGAAAACTAAATAGAGAAGTCTCAACAGAGGAATATCAAATGGCCAAGAGACACTTAAAAGAAATTCTCAATGTCTCTAGTCATCAGGGAAACTCAAATCAACTCCGAGATTCTATCTTACATCTATTACACACAGGATAACCCATATCTGGTTCATGGCTTCTCTTGTCATGGTGCTTACCAAGACCTGTGATCTCACCCCTGGACCTAACCTAGAGAGAATGTTTTCCTTGATCATAAGTTTGTCCCAAGTGCGTTTTTCTTCCTAGTGCAGTATATGTGCGTATGATGCACCAGAGCAGACTGACCTCCTTTCCTAACCTGTGCGGCCTGTGCTATTCTATTTTTGATTCTAAATTCAAACTTCCTATGAACTATCTCAACTTTTACTTCTTAAAAGTACTTGAATCAAATCAGGAATTGTGTAAACTCATCATGAGGAATTACAAGAGCATCAGTTCATCTCAACAGTATTATTTCATGAAAGTACGTCTTCGTTTTGATCTAAAGGACATTTGCCCCCAAATGGGCTAATACCCAGCAAGCAATCACATCAGACTATGGGATGTGAGGGTCTCCCCACACCCAGTCACATTGTGCCAGAAATATGAGGAATACAGAAATGACAAATATAGCAAGGCAAGTCAGCAGCAAGAATCGATCTGGAGATGGAGCTCCTTGGGCAGTGCCTCTCCAAAGTACACCCATAGCAGCCATGCAAAATGGTGGGCCTCCTCCAGCAAGCTCGCTTCCTCACGGCAGTTCTTCACTCATGGCATGAATGGAAATGGCAAAACTGAGCAAAGACATCAAATTTTACGTAGCTCATACATGCAAGACAGAGAAAATGTTTTATGAAATAATAATGGACAAATTGACACCATGTTTAATTAAGCTTGAATATGACAATTTGCAAACAATTCAGAACTAATTCAGAATAAATCAGCAAGAACAATAGATTACACATTTGAAAGACTTGAATGTTTACTGCTAACACTAAAATATAAGGGAAAGTGGAGAACCAAATTAAACCAGGACAACTCTATGAAAATAACTACTATAAGGAATCCATAGCCAGGCAGTAGTTAGCACCTATAATCTCAACACTTGGGAGGCAGAGGCAGGCATGTAAGTATTACAGTGACTGACACTTAAAAGCCACTTGCAAAAGGCAGGCTGAAGTTCAAAGGGAATGTCCTTTGTGATCTAAAAATAAATAACATACACCTTAAATTTATATATAAAGAGAAAGAGAATATCCACACATATTAAGGTATATTTAGTTTCAAATTTTCAACTAAAGATAATACTTTTTCTTTTGCCAAAAAAAAAAACCAAACCCCAAAACATTTTGCCATAAGAAAGATATAACCTACCAAAGCAAAACACACACACACACACACACACACACACACACACACACACACACACACACAGGCCCAGAATTAGGGTTGGAACAGAGTTTTGTTTTTATTGTTAAAAGAGAATAAAAACATCCAAGAAAAGATTATGGAGACAACTGGACAAGTGAAATATCTGAAGAAAAAGGGCAGAACATCAAGAGAAAACGTCCCAGGGAAAAAAGAGTAAATTGGCCAAGTGGTATCTCCCGCCTCCAGCTGAATGACCCAAAATCCCAGCTCGGAGCCCTGAGCTAGTGCTGGCACCCATGCCACCATCTTGCCTAAACAGCTGCCCCTTCCCTCAGGACATCCACCGGATGTGGGCCAGTGACTGGACAGTTCTGGTGTGTGCTTCCTATTTTCTTCCCACCATCAGGATGGCCTGCTCACAGAGGATTCCCAAATGCTTGTCTCTGCTGCCCCCTACAGGCATAAGTGACAAACGATCTTTATGCAGCCCCAATTCAATTAAATTCAATTACAAAATGAAAACTGGCTCTGGGGTTGGAACATGACTCTATCCTTCTCTAACCTATGGATGCTTGTTAAAGAAAAGTCAAAATTCTTTATCTTATGTCACAAGATCCACCTGGTATAGGACAAAGGGAAACAGAAAATAAGGGACTATTCTATTACCACAAAAATCATATCTTTTGTTTTTGCTTTTTTTTTTTTGTAGACTTTGATCTTTAAAACATCTACTTTATTTGGGATTCTTTAATGCTTCTACCACCATTCCTACTCACCTACCTTAGACAGTATAGAAACATCACATGCCCTCCCACAAGTCTGTTTCTAGAGGACAAACATCTTCACTCTTCATTGTCAAGATTCTGAAGACCCGTTGAACAGCAAACCAGAAACTCAGCAAAAATCGACTGCAATTGCAGCAGCTGGAACTTGGAAGCTCGAAGTGTTCTCTCGAGCATTTCTCTCTAGGAGTATCTTGAAGGCAAAGCAATGAACAGCAACGTGATGTGAAGAAACGCAAAAGTGGTAGATCTTTTCTATTTGGACTATTTATACTTTTCCACAGTCCATAAAGAATGTTTCGCAACTGGCAAAGACCACGTCCTGTCTCCCCTGCCCCCAGCCTGAGGCAGTTCCCTTTCTAGTGCACAAACATCATGCACCCTCCCACAAGTCTGTTTCTAGAGGACACACATTACTCGCCTTCACACAAGTGGGTTCACATCCCACATTTGTGATTAAAAAACAAAAACCTGTTTACGTCTACCACAGATTTTCATTTGGCTCTCTAAAACATTTCTTAAAGTATAAGCAGTGTCTCAAAATGTATAAGATGATTCTGCGTATATAAACTTTATATTGTGATATAGTCATCATGCACAGTACTAATTCTAGAAATACGCAACAATTTGTCCATATGAATTGCAGAAATTTTAACTGCAGTGGAAAATTACCCCATGCCTCTTCTGCTGCCAGGTTCTGCACAAACAATGGACATCATTGGGTTGACTGCTGTTGTAAGGCCCTCTTTTTTAGCCATCCTGGGAATGTGACCCAGGCAAGCTTGGAAAAAATGACACAGAAAGAGTTGAAGGCCTTATAAGAGGAATGTTTCATGGGGATGAGCAATGGCGTGGTGTGAAGAGCATGGGGCTGAGCAATGGCTTGGTGTGAAGAGCATGGGGATGAGCAATGGCTTGGTGTGAAGAGCATGGGGCTGAGCAATGGCTTGGTGTGAAGAGCATGGGGATGAGCAATGGCTTGGTGTGAAGAGCATGGGGCTGAGCAATGGCTTGGTGTGAAGAGCATGGGGTTGAGCAATGGCGTGGTGTGAAGAGCATGGGGATGAGCAATGGCTTGGTGTGAAGAGCATGGGTGCATTTTCTTCAAGATCTGATTTGATCCCATTCTCCACATCAAGGGTCTCACAAACACCTGTGAGGCCAGCCTTGGGTGATCTGATGCCTCTGGCCTCCCAGGCACCGGTGCTAACATGCAAATGCCTAGTGTCTGGTGCTCTATAGATGAAGAAGAAACTGAGTCCATTATTCCTTGTTTTTTCATATCTAAATGACTGCAAAAAGGAGGAGACTCTGTCCCCTTAGTGATGACATGCTGGGCCATTCCTAGAATGGCTAATTTGGGTGGAAAAGTACTAGTGTTCATTAGTGTCTGAATAAGCACCTTCTTTTTGTTGTGTGTGTTTTTAGAATCCAGTATAAAGCATTTATAGTGCTGTATATCTACAATAACTTTCACAAGTTTGCCACAAAGCCCACACTACAGGAGGCACAGAAAGTAGCAGATAAACTTGTGTCACTATGCTTATTTTTCAGCCTTAATTCTTGGTCACCTTACTTTTTATTTATCAGATATGTAGAGATGCCATTAATTAAAGCATCCATGTAGAAATTATGACAAATTCTGTTACACAAACATCAGGTCCTCTTGTGCACTGATGTCAGTGATAAATCTTTGAACAAAAAGTGTATAGTTCAAAGCAGACATAGTTTAAAATATTCCCGGCCTTAAAAAGAAATAACGGGCCTGGCAACATGGCCTAATGGTTAATAACACTTGCTTTTCTCGCAGAGGACCCAGTCTAGGTTTTCAGTGCCCATGTTAGTGACTCTCAACTATCGGCATCTTCAGCTCCAGGGATCCAACTTCCCCTTCTGTACTTGAGTGCACACACAGAGATTCATAAATATTCATAAAATTCATAAATAATCATAAAAACAATATGAAAAGCACTCACGTTCCATGAACAAAATGTCAGTCCCATTTTGTTCCCACCTCCAGGAAGGGGTGTCCTGCTTATCCAGGGTTTTGATCTGGTGGTTTTGACATCCAGTTCTGGTGATTCAGGCCACAGCTGCAGCTGCAATAAAAACCAACTAAAAGCTCCTGTTTCACACTCCCTGCTGGTGAATCTAAATACAAAACAGAGAGGTGCTTTAGGATAAGCCAGGAAAGCAGGACTGATTCATCCTCAGTGATGCACGAAATGCCCCGTGTATCTGGCCTGTGTGGCTGATGTACTTGGCGGTTCCCATGTCTCCCAAATGCCATGCTAGAATGTCCTATTTCAAAGGACAGAACCATTGAAAGAGAATGTAGTATCATAATTTTCAATCTGAAAAATAAAAGGATTTGATGGCAATATATAAAACAAAGGCCACCTCAGAAGGAATAAGGCTGATCCACTTTGTACCTTGGCAACTGAACATTGTTCTCAGACATGCCCTGGGACCTCAGATGAGAACTCTCTGAGGTAGTTCTGGGGAAGGTTTAGAGCCAGCCCAATAGTTTGGGTTTGCTGCTTCTGTCTTGTAAGTCAAAGGAAAATATGTGACCAGGTCACACCTGCACATGTACCAGATCCTGTCTATCTTTGATGTGTCTGACTGGCTAATGCATGGGCAGCAAGATGTGTCAATGGATGTCAAGGAATATGCTGTGTTTGAAAGATGTCTTATGACATCTTAAAATGACATATGGAACCTGAGGAACTCATAGCAAAATTCTGCCTTTGTGGGAAGCCTTTATGTAAATTCTCCACAAAACACTCTTATCTCTTGGTTCTCACCTAAAGTCATGGGAGGACTAACAAGTGGCACAGTTAGTCCGTAAGCCTTAGGTAGCCTGATGACATAATGGCGCCTGAGGGCACCACAAATGATGGGTCTGACAGAAGCTTCTGTGTCATCGACACCCATCAGACTTTTCTTGTCCTCTTTTGCTCTGCTTGGGTGTTTCAGGCTACCACCCATCACAATTATGACTGATATATTCACCCAGCTATGGTGATAGGATGTCCGCCCAGGGGCCACCTTTTAAACAATATTTGATGTTTAAATTCTGAATCCAAAAGAAAATCAATGTGTCTGAAAGGACAAATATCCAATATCATTTATTTTCACAACACAAACTGTGAGAGCCAACAGGCAGAATTCTTCTATGTAATTGTGGGACAATTATCAGAGTTTGAAATAAAATCTATCGAGGTGTTGAACAAAAGCAAAAAAAAAAAATTTAAGGAAATGGAAAATTGAACAAAACCAAAACTAAACAAGTAGATTAAAATAAGCTCTGTGACTATTGCTTTTAACAAATACAATTTCTATTAAAAATAATTTTTATTCTTTTGTGTATGACTAAATGTGTGTGTGTGTGTGTGTGTGTGTGTGTGTGTGTGTGTGTGTAGGGGTACATGCTCTGTGTTTGCATGTGTGCAGGATAGAGTTTCAGATTGATGTCTTCCTATGACACTGTCCACTTTAGTTTCTGGAATTGGATTTCTCACAGAACCTGGAGCTCACTGGTTATAAACTGGACTGGCTGGCCAGTGAACTCTTGGGATCCACTTGTCTCCATCCAGTCCGACTGCAGCAGGAGGCATTTACCATTTTCTGATCATGTTAGGCTATTTTGTCAATGCTGACCCTCTAAAATCAGGTTTGCACACTTGCATCCCAAATACTTTACCTATTAAGCATTCTTATTTAATAGCTTATCTTTTAAGCATACATATTTTAGAGTAATAGCCATGCTAAGAGTTGTCTATAGAATCTGTAATATATTGGGGTGTTAGTGTTTTATTGTTGGGAGGAGACACCATGACTACTGCAACTCTTACAAAGAAAAACATTGAATTGTGTCTGACTTCAGTTAAGAGGTTTAGTCCGCTGTCATCATGGAGGGGAACATGGCAACATGTAGGCAGACATTGCTCTGGAGAAGGAGCAGAGAGTTCTATATCTGATCATCAGGCAGCAGAAAGAGAGAGTCCTTGGGCCTGCCTTGAGCACTTGAGACCTCAAAGCCCATCCCTCTGATACATTTCCTGTAACAAGGCCATGTCTACTCCAACAAGGCTACACCTCCTAATATCACCATTCTCTATGAACATTTAAATCACCAGAATTCCCTAAGGAGTCCATGAACTACAGTCAAGTGAGGTAAAGGAGAGTTCTTGTTATGTAGTTCCTGACCCCTGGGAAGAGACCGTAGACTCAATCCAATCATAATTAAGAAATTTATGTTTACCGCTAGCAGGACAAACTTGCTATTTCCTTGAGAAAGGTGGTGAGGGAAAGATTTTAAAGAATGACAAGAAGACAGAGAGTGTCTGCCCAAGGAATCCAAGAGCTGTTTTGCTCTGCCTAGATGAGGTAATCAAGGCAACTTGAATGCATGCATAAGCAGAGTAAAGAAGACAATTGGCAGCTAGTCATAACATAACATAAGTAGATGGTTGTGGGTGTACATTTATGTGTGTGTGGTCACAGAGTTAGACTTAGTGAGAATTCATCATGTATTAACTGGAGTCAGAGACAAAGGCCTAGTAGGTACCAAGATGGTTATCTAACTGAAAATGGATTTTTAAAAGACATCACATTCACCACTGGCTCTAGGTCACATGATTAAAATGATTTATTCACATTTATTAGGGCTAATGGTTCTTATTTTAATTGTGGTGAATACACATATGACAGAGATGTCTTTAGCATAATGAGAACTAATTTCAAGTTTATATTTAGAAAACAACCAAAGAGAATTTGAAATGTTGAACCCTTTACTATGTTAGTAGCATTCAGTGCTTTACTAGGGCTAGATTAATAGCTTACCTGAACTACACTGATTAATATTAAAACTGAGCTTTTGAGGTCTTAATATAAAAATAATATAGCAGGAGGGAAAGAAATATAAAACTTAAAAAATTATATACCTTAAATCATTTTCTCAGACCTTCACAACTTACAAAAACTTTGATATCATCAGACCTTTGTAACTTTCTTTTGAGCTTTTTAGTGTGTGTGTGTGTGTGTGTGTGTGTGTGTGTGTGTGTGTGTGTGTGTGTGTGCACAACCTATCACTTTATTTCAAAAATTCTCGTCACTGGAGTCTTAGGCAGCAGCAGTCTCTTTAGCAGCCTTTCTCTCTTCCAGCATCCTCTGCTTTGCCAGGCACTTTCTGGCAAAATAATAGCTCCCAAGTCAAAGTAGCAGTCATGGTAGGCTTTAGCTACCTTGGTGAGCTGCTCCAATTCCTCTGCACAGTTCTGCATTGAGCTGAGCTCTCTCCCTCCCTATGCTGAGAAGCCTTAAGCCTCACCTGGATGATGTTGACTTCCTGGCCAACTTTATAGTCCCTTCTCCTTTGCAACTCAGCCTCAAAGATACACAGGACATCACCCTCTTTGCATTCTGCAATGTCTAGCACACGATGATAAAGTAGGTGACAGCAGTAGGTTCAGTTCCTGGTGTGCTATTGCTCCATAAACTCTCTCAGGAGGGTCATGGGCTGGTCCATGATGAGCTCATAGGCCTTCGTGAAGTAGGTGATGGGATTGAGGAGTGAGGTATGCGGTGAGGGAGCTGGCCTGTGGAGATGGGGGTCTCAGAGTCCAGTAGGGCGTAAGCAGGCCTTCACTGTCGAACTTGCAAATCACTCCAAGTCTGGACCAGATCCTGAGCTCTTTATCCTTAGTCTTTTACAATACGTACACTAAATCATTTTCCTAGTTCCTCATACTCTTTTTTTTTTTTTGGATGATGAATTTTTTTCCTCCTTTATTAATTTATTCTTGTTACATCTCAATGGTTATCCCATCCCTTGTATCCTCCCATTCTTCCCTCCCTCCCATTTTCCCCTTATTCCCCTCCCCTATGACTGTTCCTGAGGGGGATTACCTCCCCCTGTATATGCTCATAGGTTATCAAGTCTCTTCTTGGTACCCCGCTGTCCTTCCTCTGAGTGCCACCAGGTCTCCCCCTTCAGGGGACATGGTCAAAGGTGAGGCACCAGAGTATGTGAGAAAGTAGTATCCCACTCTCTACTCTACTGTGGAGAGTGTTCTGTCCATTGGCTAGATCTGGGTAGGGGCTTAAGGTTTACCGCCTGTATTGTCCTTGGCTGGTGTCTTAGTTTGAGCGGGACCCCTGTGCCCAAATCTGCCTATCATAATGTTCTACTTGTAGGCTTCTAGGACCTTCTGGATCCTTCTACTTTGCCATTCTCCCATGATTCTCTCATCTAGAGTCCCAATAGAATGTCCTCCCCTCTGTCTCAGTTTCCTGCTAAGTGAAGGCTTTTGTGGGACCTGCCCCTTGGGCTAATATGCAGATATAAGTGAGTATATACCATTTGAGTCTTTCTGCTTCTGGGTTAACTCACTCATTATGATCATTTCTAGCTCAATCCATTTATCCACAAATTTCGGGAATTCCTTGTTTTTAATAGCTGAATAGTATTCCATAGTGTATATGTACCACAGTTTCTTTATCCATTCTTCTACTGATGGACACTTAGGCTGTTTCCATGTTCTGGCTATTCTGAATAAGGCTGCTATGAACATGGTTGAGCAAATTTTCTTGCTGTGTGCTGGAGCATCTTCTGGGTATATTCCAAGGAGTGGAATAGCTGGGTCTTGAGGAAGCCCTAGTCCCATTTTTCTGAGATAGCACCAGATAGATTTCCAAAGTGGTTGTACTAGTTTACATTCCCACCAGCAATGAAGGAGTGTTCCTCTCTCCCCACATCCTCGCCAGCATGTGGTGTCGCTTGAATTTTTGATCTTAGCCATCCTGATGGGTGTAAGATGGAATCTCAGTGTTGTTTTGATTTGCATTTCCCTGATGATTAAGGAGGTTGAGCATTTCTTTAAGTGTTTCTCAGCCATTTGATATTCCTCTGTTGAGAATTCTCTTTTTAGTTCCATGCCCCATTTCCCAATTGGGTTATTTGGTTAGGTGGTATTTAATTTCTTGAGTTCTTTATATATTTTGGATATTAGACCTTTGTCAGATGTGGGGTTGGTGAAGATCTTTTCCCAGTCTGTAGACTGTCGCTTTGTTCTCTTTACAGTGTCACCTGCCTTACAGAAGCTTCTCAGCCTCATGAGGTCCCATTTATTAATTGTTGACATTAATGCCTGGGCTGTTGGTGTTCTGTTCAGGAAGTTGTCTCCTGTGCCAATATGTTCCAGGCTCTTTCCAATTTTTTCTTCTAAGTGATTTAATGTCTCTGGTTTTATGTTGAGGTCTTTAATCCACTTGGATTTGAGTTTTGTACAAGGTGACAAATATGGGTCCAGTTGCATTTTTTTACACATAGACATCCAGTTAGACCAGCACCATTTGTTGAAGATGCTATCTCTTTTCCATCGAATGGGTTTGGCTTCTTTGTCAAAAATCAAATGACCATATGTGTGTGGATTCATATCTGGGTCTTCGATTCGATTCCACTGATCAACCAGCCTGTTGCTGTGCCAGTACCATGCTGTTTTAATTACTATTGCTTTATAGTACAGTTTGAGATCAGGTATGGAGACTCCTCCAGAGCACCTTTTATTGTACAAGATTGTTTTAGCTATTCTTGGTTTTTTTTGTTTTTCCATATGAAGTTCAGAATTGAGCTTTCAATATCTTTAAAAAATTGTGTAGGTATTTTGATAGGGATTGCATTGAATCTGTAGATTGCTTTTGGTAGGATGGCCATTTTTATTATGTTAATTCTCCCGATCCATGAGCAAGGTATATCCTTCCATCTTCTCATGTCATCTTCAATCTCTTTCTTTAGGGTTTTGAAATTTTTTTCAAACAGGTCCTTCACTTGCTTAGTAAGAGTAACTCCTAAGTACTTTATATTGCTTGTGGCTAATGTGAAGGGTGTAGTTTTCCTAATTTCTTCCTCTGCAAGCTTGTCATTTGTGTATAGGAAGGCTACAGACTTTTTTGAGTTAATTTTGTATCCAGCCAATTTGCTGAAGGTGTTTATCAGCTGTAGGAGTTCTCTGGTGGAATTTTGAGGGTCACTTATAAAGACTATCATATCATTTGCAAATAGGGATAATTTGACTTCCTCCTTTCCCATTTGAATACCCTTGATCTCCTTATGTTGTCTTATTGCTCTGGCTAGAACTTCGAGAACTATATTGAAGAGATATGGAGAGAGTGGGCAGCCTTGCCTTGTTCCTGATTTTAGAGGAATTTCCTTGAGTATCTCACCATTTACTTTGATTTTGGCTATTGGTTTCCTATATATAGCCTTTATTATGTTGAGGAAAGTGCCTTGTATTCCCGATCTCTCTAAAACTTTAAACATGAATGGGTGTTGGATTTTATCAAATGCTTTCTCTGCATCTAAAGAGATGATCATGTGGTTTTTTATTTTCAGTTTGTTTATGTGGTGGATTACATTGATGGATTTCCGTATATTAAACCATCCCTGCATGCCTGGAATGAAGCCTACTTGGACATGATGAATGATATCTCTGATGTGCTCTTGTATTTGTTTTGCTAGTATTTTATTTAGTATTTGTGCATCGATGTTCATCAGAGAAATTGGTCTGAAATTCTCTTTCTTTGTTGAGTCTTTGTGGGGTTTAGGTATCAATGAGACTATGGCCTCATAGAATGAGTTTGGTAATGTTCCATCCCTTTCTATCTTTTGGAGTAGCTTGAAGAGTATCGGTATTAGCTCGCCCTTGAAGGTCTGGTAGAATTCTGCACTGAAGCCATCTGTCCCTGGGCTTTTTTTGGGTGGGAGACTATCAATGATTACTTCTATTTCTGTAGGGGAAATGGGACCATTTAGCTTGTTTATCTGTTCTTCACTCAACTTTTGCAAGTGAAATTGATCAAGAAAATCATCCATTTCCCTTAGATTTTCAAATTTTGTGGCATATATGCCTTTAAAGTAGGATCTTATGATTCTTTGTATTTCTTCAGTGTCTGTTGTTATGTCTCCCTTTTCATTTCTGATTTTGTTGATTTCAATACTGTCTCTCTGCTTTTTAGTTAGTTTGGCTAATGGTCTGTCTATCTTGTTGACTTTCTCAAAGAACCAGCTCTTGGTTTTGTTGATTCTTTGGACTGTTTTCTTAGTTTCTAATTTGTTAATTTTACCCCTGAGTTTGATTATTTCCAGACGTCTAATTCTTTTGGGTGTTTCTGCTTCTTTTTTTTCTAGGGCTTCCAGTTGTGTCGTTAAGGTGTTTATGTGTGATGCTTCCAATTTCTTTTTAAAGGCACTTAGTGCTATGAATTTTCCTCTTAGCACTGCTTTCAATGTATCCCACAAATTTGGGTATGTTGTTCCTTCATTTTCATTGAATTTCAGAAACTCCTTGATTTCTTTCTTTATTTTTTCCCTGACCCAGGTGTCATTTAGCAGAGAGTTGTTTAGTTTCCACATACGTGTAGGCTTTTTGTTATTTCTGTTGTTGTTGAATTGCAGCCTAAGCCCACGATGATGTGATAGGATACAAGGTATTATTTCAATCCTCTTGTATCTGTTGAGGCTTTCTTTGTGAACTACAATGTGATCAATTTTGGAGAAAGTTCCATGGGGTGCAGAGAAGAAGGTATATTCTTTCTTGTTTGGGTGAAAGGTTCTATAGATATCTGTTAGATCCATTTGACCCATGGCATTGGTTAATGATGTTATTTCTCGGCTTAGTTTCTGTTTCGATGTCTTGTCCTTTGGTGGCAGTGGAGTGTTGAAGTCTCCCACTATTATTGTGTGGGGATCGATGTGTGGTTTAAGCCTTCTTAGCAGATCTTTTACAAATGTGGGTGCCCTTGTATTGGGAGCATAGATGTTCAGAATTGTGATGTCATCTTGGTTGACTTTACCTTTGATGAGTAAGAAGTGTCCATCCTCATCCCTTTTGATTAATCTTGGATGAAAATCTATTTTGTTCGATATTAAAATGGCTACGCCTGCTTGCTTCTTGTGTCCATTTGCTTGGAATATTTTTTTCCAACCTTTTATCCTGAGGTAATACCTATCATTATGGGTGAGATGTGTTTCTTGAATGCAGAAGAATGTTGGATCCTGTTTATGCATCCATTCAGTTAGTCTGTGTCTTTTTATTGGAGAATTGAGACCATTGATGTTGAGAGATATTAACGGCCAGTTACTATTAAGAGTCTTAATTTTGATGTTGGTTCCAGTTGAGCGTTTGTGTAGTTGTGTTTTTGCCATGGTATAGTTATCTATTTCCTGAGTAGTTTTGATTGTAGCTTGACCCTTTGGGATGGAGTTTTCCTTCTAGTACCTTCTGTAAAGCTGGATTTGTGGATAGGTACTGTTTGAATTTGGTTTTGTCATGGAATATTTTGTTTTCTCCATCAATGGTTATTGATAGTTTTGCTGGGTAAAGTAGTCTGGCCTGGCATCTGTGGTCTCTTAGGGTTTGCAGGATCTCTGTCCAGGCCCTTCTGGCTTTGATGGTCTCTGCTGAGAAGTCGGGTGTAATTCTGATAGGTTTGCCATTAAATGTTATTTGGACCTTTTCCCTTGCAGCTTTTAATATTTTTTCTTTGTTCTGTATCTTTTGTGTTTTGATTATTATGTGACGGGCAGTTTTTCTTTTCTGGTCAATTCTATTTGGTGTTCTGTATGCCTCTTGTATGTTTATAGGCATCTCTTTCTTTAGGTTGGGGAAATTTTCTTCTATGATTTTGCTGAGAAGAGTTTCTGGGCCTTGGAGTCTGATATCTTCTCTTTCTTCAATGCCTATTATCCTCAGATTTCTTCTTTTCATGGTGTCCTTAATTTCTTGGATGTTTTGTGTCAGGAGTTTTCCAGATTTGGCATTTTCTTTATTGGATGCTTCAAGATCTGATATTGTATCTTCTAGACTTGAGATTCGTCCTTCCATCTCTTGGATTCTGTTAGAAAAGCTCAGCACTGTGTCATTCGCCTTCTTCTCTGAGGCCTCGCGTTCTCGTTTTTCTTCTGTTTGTGTATTTATCATTGAATCCATTTTCATTTTCATATCTTGAACAGATTTTTTAATTTCTATCATCTGGTTGTTTATATTTTCCTGAAAATTTTCCAGTTCCACTCTATGTGCTTCTTTTATGTCTCGCACCTGCTTCGCTGCTTCTTCCTGCATCTGATTTCGAATTTTATTTGTTTCCTCCATTAACATCCTCATTACCAAGGATTTGAGGTCATTTTCTTGTGTTTCCGTTGTATGTGAGTTCTCCGGGTTGTTTTCTTTGGGATAGCTGGGAACTGGAGACGCCATGTTGTTTTGGGGATTTTTGCGAATGCTTTTACGCTGTCCCTTAGACATCTTGCCGTCTGTTTTTGTTGGGTAACTTCCAGAGTTGAGTGGAGGGAGTCTGATGATAGATTCACTTGTTTTCTCATGATTTCCATAGGCTGGAAGCACTGAAACTTCACTGGTGTGGATGGCAGGAGGTTAGCCCTGTAGTTTTGGGCTCTCACCGCCAGTAATCCTCAGGTCCCCTTTGCTGAGGGTCCTGCAATCGTTCTGGGTCTCTGAATGATCGTTGGGTCAGGCCAAGGTATCCACAACCTTTTGGGTCCCCTGCCAAGTCCAGCCAGGGATACTGGGCCCGAGCCACGCATCGAGCTCAGCTAGTTTCTCAGGGCCTGAACAGTCTGCCACAGCAGGAGAACTGCAACTGCACTGAGCAAGCACCCAGGGTATAACTGAGCGCTCTGCCCGGCCCGTGTCACAGCAGGCAAACTGTGGCAGCGCTGAGCAAGCACCTAGGGTAGAAGTGAGTGCTTCGCCAGGCTTGCGTCACAGCAGGGAAACTGAGACCGCGCTGAGCAAGCACCCAGGGTAGAAGCGAGCGCTCCGCCCAACTTGCGTCGCAGCAGGGAAACCAAGGCTGTGCTGGGCAAGCACCCAGAGTATAACTGAGCGCTCCGCCCTGCTCGCGTCACATCAGGAAAACTGCGTCTGCACTGGGCAAGCACCCGGAGTATAACTGAGCGCTCTGCCCCGCTCGCCTCACAGCAGGAAAAGTGCGTCTGCGCTGAGCAAGCACCCAGGGTATAACTGAGCGCTCTGCCCTTCCCGTGTCACAGCAGGAAAACTGCGTCTGCGCTGAGCCGGAGCCCAGGGTAGAAGTGGGCACTCCACCTAGCCTGCATCACAGCAGGGGAGCTGCGCCTTGGGCAGAATTGCCCGCCGAGCCGAGCTAGCCTCTCCCCAGCACAGCTCACTGAGCAAACCCAGGACTCCGGGGCCGAACCGTCCGCTGAGTCCAGCCTGGGTCTCCAGGCCACGCGACCCAAATCCTGTTCAGAGTCTCCTCTCCCGCAGCAACTTCCGCCGTCCACCACACTAATCGCCTCCACTGTAAGGCTCTGAGCTGCAAACCTCAGCCACCGCCGCTGGCGCCGCTGGAGCCGCTGGCGCTGCCGGAGCCGCTGATGGCACTGCTGTCCTCACCGCCGCCGCTTTGATCCGAGAAAGTCCTCGCTCCTTCCGTGTGCAGGGGCAGGCAGGTCCTCCGCACCCTGGTCCCTCCGAACCGTGGAGCACTTCTGCTGCCGTGGTGGTGTGGGGACCTTGGTGTTCCTGGCTCAGAAATCTGTGCAATTCCCTGGATTGTTCGCTGGAGCTTTCAAACACGGTCCACACTGCTCGCCGCCATCTTGGATTCCCTCTCTCATACTCTTTATTAACTCTAATTTTTAAATCTGATTATTTACTATGACACATAGTTGTTTTGTTGATAGAAAAGCAAGTTTTAAAATAAAGAAATAGTAAATTTACATTGAAACCTATTTTGTGAGTTTATATCTTTTAGTGAGAAACTTGTCAACATGGTAAACTCTCTTCTTCTTCTTCTTCTTCTTCTTCTTCTTCTTCTTCTTCTTCTTCTTCTTCGCATGTAAGCCAGGCAAGGTTTTGTTTTTACTTATGAAATGGACTGACCATGCAGATGCAGCTATCAGAGGAGGCGCTGGGTGCTTGCTATATATAAACTGATAAAAGCCATACTTAGCCAACAACATGAGAAGAATAAATTTGATCAGGTAATATAAACCCAGTGGACTCTGTATTAATTAAAATGGCAGACACTTACCTGAATGGTTACATCAGCTCTTCTGTGGTGGGCTAGTGGTCAGAGGTCATCATCAGTCTTTGACAATCACACAGGATGGCATTGTCTTCTGCCGTCACACAGCATTAGCCAGAATCTTTCTGTGCATGAAGAACTTGAGAGATTGACATACCTTAGCTAGGTAATGGGCGTTTGGGGGGTAAAACAATTCTCCAGTATCTTCCCTGTCCACATTTTGGGAAAGGTCTTGGTGGTAGGTGAGGCATGGGGCAGTTCTTTGCCAGTGGTTAGTGTTACCACAATTCAGGTGGAGTCACATGTTCCATGTCAGATTTCTTGAAGGGGAGCTATGGTGGTCTCTAGAATCTTGCAGTTTTGTCTGTCATGGGACGCATTAATTATCAATCACAGTTTGCTTAGGAATCTGAGGTCCAACACTTAATATGTTAAGTATACCTAATTTTAAATAAACTTTATTTTTTTAAATAACTTGATTTAGGCTTAACCTTAAAAACATGTAAAGGCGAAGTAAAGCTTAACCCTGAAAATGAATCCCATTTGCAGGTAGAATGATTTTAAGGACAGTTCTGAGCACATTGAAGATGAATGGCTTTCCTGTGGAGGAGGAGCATGGATGGAAACTGACCTTTCTTTTTCTAGACAAAGTGGGGCAATCAACTCTACAATGGCATTTGGACAGTCCCACCGGTGGTTAGCATTTCCATAATCCAGGTGGATATACAGTGCCTATCATCTTCTTGGGGTCATTGGAGGGGGGTACTGCTGGTATCTATGGTCTTGACATAGTGTTTAAGCTTCTTTTAAATTTATTTATTTATTCTATTTATATACCAACCATAGTCCCTTCCCTCCTCTCCTTCCAGTTCCACACTCCCAGCCTCTTCCCCCAATAACCCTCCCCTTCTCCTCAGAAAAAAACTACATCCCCAAAACCAACCTACCCCAGCACATCAAGTGGCATCAGGACTAAGCTCATTCTCATCTACTGAAGCCAGACAAGGCAGCTCTGCTAGGGGGAAGCAATTGAAAATCAGATAAAAGAGACAGCACCTGCTCAACTTACTAGGGGACCTACAGAAATATCTAGCTGTCTATTGGTTACATAAGTGTAGGGCACCTAAGTCCAGCCCATACATGCTCTTTGGTTGCTGCTTCCAACTCTGTAAGCATCCATGAGCCTAGGTTAGTTGACTCTGCTGATCTTCTTGTGGAGTTCTTATCCCCTTTGGATCCTTCGATCCTTCCCCCAGCTCTCCAACAGTCTTCCCCAAGCTCCGCCTGACCTTTGGCTGTGAGTCTCAGCATCTGATTTGATCTGCTGCTGGGTGGAGTCTCTCAGAGGATGGTTGTGCTAGGCTCCTGTCTGTAAACATAGGAGAGTATCATTAATGGTGTCAGGGGTTAGCGCTCTCCCACGGTGTCAGTGTCAGGTTGAGCCATAGACACTCCCTCAGTTTCTGCTCTATCTTTATCTCTGCACATCTTGTAGGCAGAGTAACTTTTGAGTTGAAGATTTTGTAAGTGGGTTGGTGCCCCGCCCCAGCCAGTATAACTTCTGTCTGGCTAGAAGGTTGCCTCCTCAGCTTCCATGTCTCTCTCTGCTAGGAAGTTCAGATTAGAGTCCTATTCGTATCCTCCCTTGAGCCTACTCTGTCACATGTCTCCATTTTGTCTCAGAGATACACTCACTCAGTTTCCTTTTTCTCTCCAAGCCTTCTGGGCTCTCTTCCCACTCTCCCCACACCTCACCTTCTACCCTGATATCCCTCCCCGACACCCTCTCCTACCATGTTTTCTCTCTTCATCCTCTTCTGTTGTCTTCGACATCATGGAAGATTATATATAATAAATAATGGACATCTACCTGACATATGCCTTAAAGTATTTTAAGCATTATTCTGGGAAACTCTTTTGTCACATCAGGGAATTGAGTTCTCCTAAAGCTTTGTATAATGAATACTATTACAAATTTAAGGATATAGAATTTAATTCACAGTGGGATTGAACAACTATCTAAGGTTTCAAAGGTCATAAGCGGCAAAGCCAATCTATACTTCTGTAGAATATTAGCATCTGCAGCAATCTGACCCTTGTAAAATGTATGTGTCTGTGTATAAGTCCAAAGCCAGAATCTTCTGAGTGGGATCACAGTCCAACTTATTTTATGTCTCCTCTGGTAATTTCTATGCTGTTTTCTATAAGCATCACTATAGAATTTCTCCAATTAAAAATAGTGATGGAGCTAGAGGTCTGTTATTTAAGAGTCTTGCTGCCTGACGAAGGCCTAGAAATGGGGCCCCAGCACTGGCTAGAGGACTGCACATGACACTGGCACCCACATCAGATTGCCCTCAAACACCTGGAACTCCAGGGGGGATGCCAAGTCACGCTTCTAGCTTCCATGAGAACCTGCACACAAACGCATAGACACACAAAGAAAATAAATCATTATAAAAACTGACAGAGTATGCAGAAGCCTATGGTCTCAGCTTTAGCACTACAGAGGGAGAGGCAAGAAAGTGGTTTTTAAGTTCAAAGTATGCCTTGTCTTCATGGTGGACTCTGTTTTTTTTTTTTTTTTTTTTTTTTTTGGTTTTTCGAGACAGCGTTTCTCTGTGTAGCCTTGACTGTCCTGGACTCACTTTGTAGACCAGGTTGGCCTTGAACTCACAGCAATCCGCCTGCCTCTGCCTCCCGAGTGCTGGGATTAAAGGCGTGCGCCACCACGCCCGGCCTATGGTGGACTCTGTTAATCAAGGTACAGAAGGTGAGCCTGTCTTAACAAATCACAAAAATATTAAATACTGTTGGAACATTAATCAGTGTTCCTGGAAGTAGCTCTTTAATCTTAATAGAATACTATATACTTTTCAGCCAGACTAACTCAGATTTATCCTGAGTCCGTTTGTTAATTATTATTGAAATATTTTCATTTCACTCAGTGCATCTGGCAAGTCTCCTTGTTTCCTCCCTCTTTTGCTTTACCTAAACAACATTAATGAATCAGCCCAAAACCATCTTAAGTTTCTGCTCAGAGCTATTGAATTGCCAACAGGTGCTTCAAGTCACTGCCAGGATGCCCCACTGGCTGCATATATTTGGTGTCAGAGCAGTGCGGCTCAGACTTCTAGGTGGGGAAAGTTACTTGCATAAATTTCACAAAGGGAACAGCACGAGGCTCTGAATAAATGCTGGGGATAATCAAGGACTGGGGCCGTCAGAGTTGTGTATGTACAAGCATGCCATTTGTCAGCATTATGCTTCTGATCACTGTCCACTTGATGCCATGTGTCCTTCTATTTACACTTCCAATGTGCAATTTGAAAAGAGGAGATTCACAAAGCACACCAATGTTAAAAGTGGAACTTCCTGAACTTAAAAAAAGAATTGTTTCATAAATTTCTTTCTCATGATCCTCAAATTTCATTTTTGATTGAAAAAATTTATCTAGTACCACATTTAACCTAACAGTGTATTATGTAAATAAAATCAAAGCTAAAAAAATTGTCTAGTACTGTATTTAACCAAATAATGTATTATGTAAATAAGATTGGAGCTCTGTCTTTCCAATTTAGCAGCAGTTCCTCGCTAATAGAGGCATGTCCCATGAAAGCCTTCACTTACCAGGAAACTGGGATAGAGTAGAGGACATCCTATTAGGACTCTAGATGAGAGAAGCATGGGAGAATAGCAAAGTAGAAGGATCCAGAGAGTCCTAGAAACCTACAAGTAGAACATTATGATAGGCAGATTTGGCCCAGGTGTCCCACTCAAACTAAGGCAGCAGCCAAGGACAATACAGGCCATAAAACTTTAAACCCCTACCCAGATCTAGCCAATGGTCAGAACATTCTCCACAGTTGAGTGGAGAGTGGGATATGACTTTCTCACGTACTCTGGTGCCTCACCTTTGACCGTCCCCTGGAGGGGGAGACCTGGTGGCACTCAGAGGAAGGACAGCAGGTTACCAAGAAGAGACTTGATACCCTATGAGCATATATAGGGGGAGGTAATCCCCCTCAAGAACAGTCACAGGGGAGGGGAATAAGGGGAAAATGGGAGGGAGGGAAGAATGGGAGGATACAAGGGATGGGATAACCATTGAGATGTAACAAGAATAAATTAATAAAAAAAGACTTTTTTTTTTTACATATTTCTTGTGTGTTAGTCACTGCACTAAAAAGCACACTTACACATGGTATCTAAAATATCACTTTGAGTAGTAAATAGGCTGGGTTTTTTTTTGTTTTTTGTTTTTGTTTTTTTTAAAAGAATGTGGTGAGTTCTCTCTGTTCAGTGGATTTTCTGGCTGGAAGCCTCCAAACAGTTGGTCTCTTCTTTGTGGAGAGACTGTGTGCTCTGAGAAGACCTGGTAACTGCTGTCTTTTAGCAGTGATGCAGAAGGAAGGGCTTCATGCATTAGATTCTTCTGCTATCTGTCATGACCTCTATTTTTGTCCTGGTACTTTCAGAAAGATAGATAATGTTTTCGTTTCTATATGTCTCAATCACACAGACAGTTTGGAATTAGATCTTCAAACTTGTGCTTATTTTAGAGCATGAGGGCTTAAATCATTATACTCCACCCAAACGACACAGGAAGATGGTTCTCAATAGTCTTCCCTTTGAAGGTGACTGCCCGATGGCAGTAGTTACCCACCCACTACCACTTAATCATCCATCTCTCCCAGTAGCTTCTGGGACCTCCGGAAACCAAACACAACCTATTCATCTTCTTATCCCTAACACCTACTATTGTGCTTGGAACTTAGTAAAGCCTTAATAAATGTTTGTAAAATGGATGAATAATGACATCTGCTATTGACAGATCCCTAGACAATCCCTATCATTTTCATCTATAGCCTATGAATGTTCTTCCCTATTTACACCATGAGTAAGCTGCACCTCAGCCTATATGGCCACATTCTGTCCCATAGTACATTTATTTATTTACAAGAAATTTTATTTTCCCAAGAGAAGCTTAGCTTCTTAGGCATCTGAGACCTTGCATCTTTCTCTGCTGACTGAGGTATCTTAAACAATGCCACTTTCCCATAGAGCATCAGGCTTATCTTCTCCTTTGTTGAATTTTGGGCTTAATACAGTGACTGGCACATAGTCAGTATTAAATAAAGTACTAGCGAGAACTAGTGTCATACATAGCCACTCTGGGTGACTGGGATTGGGAACTCTGGTATATGTGCTAAATGTTTTATAAACGTAAAACAATTCTGGGTTACTTGTTAAGTAACTTGTTAAGTTTTAACTTTATTCTTAGTTTTCGTGATTGAAATGATTGTATGTCTCCCCAGGCTTCTGTGAATGAGCAGTGCCCCAGAACATCTTTCTCTTCTGGAAATTCCAAAGGGTTTTTGGAATTCAAATAACATAAGAAGGAAGCCTGGCCAGACAGCTTGTGCTTCAGTGAGGCAGAGGGTTAGTACAAACACAGCAGATGTCTTCTCAGTCTTAAAGACAGCAGCCTTCAACTGAGTTCAAAGGCTTCACCTGGGTCTCATTTGCTTTTACTGAAGGAAGGAGCAGCCTTATTCTAACCATGTTGTCATTAGCTTAAGGTCACAGCCTGACAAGCTCTGAGCCTATCTTTAATACTACCAAAGAACAAACGTAGTTGTTTGTGTTGGCTTTTTCAATAGAATTCACACGAACCCAATCTTTTCTGCTGTTATTTACAAGGTCCTTCAGAGTAACATAACCTTTCTAGATAATTTTATAATATTTGAGGTACCTATTAAATTGTTTCAATTCAAGAGAGATTGTGTGTATGTGTGTGAGTGTGTGTATGTCTTTCTGTTTAGTTGATGTGCATATACATGTTTGTGGGGGGGCTTGAGTGTATATTGTAAGTATATATCCTAGTGCAGGTGCACATACACAGGTGTACATATTATAGGCCGGAAGTCAAGCTGAGTGTTTTCCTCTAGAAAGTTTAACATTATGCTTTTAGATGGCACCTTGTCTTAGCTTGGGATTTATTGCTGTGAATCATTTATTGCTGAGACAGTATAACCACGATGCCCACTTCAAAAAAGAAAAATATTTAATTGGAGATGGCTTAAAGTTTTAAAGTTTAGTCCATTATCATCATGGCAGGAAGAATAAGGGATTTCAGGCAAACATGGTGCTTAAAAAGAAGCTGGGAGTCCTACATCTTGATCCAAAGTCAGCAAAAGCAGACTGGGTTCCATACTGGGCTTGTGTTGAGCACAGGAGACCCCAAAGTGTCACTACCAGTCCCCAGTGAAACACTTTCTAAAACAAGGCCACACATACTCCAACCAGGTCACACATCCAAATAGTGCCACTACTCTGGATGGGTGCCTTCAAATCATAAGTCTATAGGGGGCCGAACCTATTCAAACCACCATAGATCTTTTCACTGAACCTATTGCTAGTGCCAGTAGTGCCAGGTTGGAACACTGCTATGATCATGCTGTCCGGGACTCTTCCACTGTTGGGGTTACAGGTCGGTGCTTTGTATTGAGCTCCTAAGAATTCAAACTCCTCAAGATTAGAATTCAAACAACTTGCCAACGGAACCACCTCCCTAGATGTTCTGGGCAGTTTTGTATCAACTTGAGACAGGCTAGAATCATTGGTGGGCCAATGGTCCAGCTTGTATACATTTTCTTGATTGATGGCTGATGGGAGACAGCACAGCTCACTGTAAGAGATGCCACTACTGGGCAGGAAGTCCTGGGTTCTATAAGAATTTAGGCTGAGCCAGACTGGAAGAGCAAAACAGTAAGCAGCATTCCTCCATGGTGTTTGCATTGCTTCCTGCTTCCATGTCCCTGCCTCAATTCCTGTGCTGACTTCCCATGGTGATGAACTGTGATACAGAGTTGTAAGCTAAAATAAACCTTTTCCCCTGTTGCTTTTCGTCCTGCCATTTTATAAATGCAATAGAAACTCTAAGACAGCCTAGTCCTAAGACATATCCCCCCTCCATCCTCAGATTACTCTGTACAGTTCAGTAAATAATTTAACAGCTGTTGAGTTTAATAATGTAACAACTATTCCTCTACAGAGTTGTCTCCTTAGCCTTGATATGAGGGTTTGTACCTAGTTTCATTGTATCTCACAATACCATGTTTTGTTGATATCCCTTGTAGGCCAACAATTTTTAAAAATGGAGATGAAGATGAGTGGGTCTTAGGGAGAAGAAAGATTGAAAGGAGGGACTTGAAGGAGTTTAGGGAGAGGAAACTGTAGTCGGGATGTAATGCATGAGAGAAAACTAAAAAAAAACAAAAACAAACTACAATTCAGTATCAGAAATATAAAACATGGAATGACTTCTTACAGTTTAGTAAATAATTTAACAACTGTCTCTTTTGTTAGAGACAGCAGTAGGACACGTAAAGGATAGACATCTGGAAACAAACAGAAGGACAACATGGAAGAACCTGAGAAAAAGGTTGGGATCCATGGGGTCAGACGCTTTGCCAAGATCAAGGTATGGACTGTTCCTATGAATGCATGTAAATATGATGAGTCTTTTTAAACAAGCATTGAGAGTCCATGTACCATTGCTCAGCTTGCATGATGTTGTGTGACACAAATGCCATTTTACCCAATGTGTTGTTAATGTTTTGCCTTAAACAAATTTGTTTTTTATTAGGGTTATCTAACCAGAATTATTTATCTAGGAAACTTAATCAGAATGATTTAGAGGATCTTAAAGGAGAATGGGTTTTAAATTTTCTTGGTGTTCATTATGCTATGGTAGGGTTTAGTCTGAGGTCAGAGAGTAACCCAGTGCTCAGCCTTCAGGGGTTCCTGACCTCTAGGAAACAGTTCCCCTGACAGAACCACTCTGTTGATTAATATGAAATGATGACCTCATGGCCTGGTCAGACAAATATTTTCTTCAAGCTTTGGCAACAGAACAATCATTGTTTGTAAGAAAATCATCTATTCTTTTAGCTGTTTTCAGTATTTAAGAGACAACTACTGTTCTCATAGCTCCAAAGACATCTCTGCATCCCAAAATGTGAACTGATATTAACCCCGGAAAATTGAATCCTGGTTTGGTTTCTGCAGAGTCTGTCAAACATTCCTTTCTGAGATGCTGCCTCCTAAGTCATTTCATTGAGTGTTACTTTTACTTTTATTCGCATATGGTGGAATCTATATATTAATGTAAAAGATGCTCAAACTTAGCCCCTGGAAAGTGCTTTTACCTGCAATGATGTACAAATTATTGGACCCAAAACTTTATGTTTTCCTTCAGTTCTCACATGCTTCTGGGGATCCCAGGTGCCCTGGATTCCAACCTTCTCCAGATGCTTGCCAGATGTGCCATTCTGCACAGTTTATACAACCTGTTTATACTTCACTGTTTTTCATCTAACAAGGGTAATGATAGTCTTATGTTTCAAGATTAAAACCTATTTCTGAGACTTCTCTCTCTGTGGATCTGTCTCTCTGGGCCTATGTCTGTATGTCTGTGTCATCACCTTTTAGGATCATCCTCTACTTCTGATTTGTGAGAGTAGACACAGGTGCTCTCGCACACCTGCATCCCACATCTATAACACCTCCTCCGCCTTTAAGGTGTTTTGCCCTTGTGTATGCTGGTGTACCAGGTATTCATAGCCTTGGAGGCCAGAGCAAGGTGTTGGATCCCCCACAGTTGGAGTTACGGGTGTTTTCAGCCACCACATCTGTGCTGGAAACTGAACCCAGGTCCTCAGCAAGAGCAACCCATGCTCTTAATCACAGAGCTCCATCTCCAGCTTCAAACTGTACGGTAATGATGAGGATTGTGATTATTAGTTCCTGTGATTGTGAAAATTTGTTGAGAAAACTCATCAGGTCTCTATAATCACTACTAACAGTTCATTTCTTCTAAATGTCTTAATGAGCATTCCTAATACTGAAAAGAGACACCATGACCACAGCCACTATTCTAAAGAGAAACATTTAATTGGCTCTGGCTTACAGTTCAGACATTCAGTTCATTACCATCATGGAAGAAGCTATGGTGATCGAAAGGTAGACTTGGTGCTGGAGAAGGAGCCATTAGTTCTGTATCCAGTCAGCAGGCAGCAGGCAGAGAGTGACTGTGGGCTTGGCTGGGCCTTCTGATTCCACAAAGCCCACCCACTGAGGCACTTCCTCTACCAAGGCCAATGTCCTAAGAGTACTGCTCCCTGGTGGCCAAGCAGTCAAATTTATGAGCTTACGGTGCTGTTCCTATTGAAACCACCACAGATATGTAGGAGTTTAAAAAGAGTCGATATTGGCATGAATGTTAAGAAAAAAGTTAAAGCCATGACTTTACAAGAGAAAATTTAGAGTAATTACTTTACAATAATCAGTTATCTTTTTTTTCTGAATTTAGAACTATCTAGAATGTTAGTGGTCAGATGGTTTGCAGGAAAGTCCTGCTTCATACGTTTAGAAACATATTCATTCAGAAAAGTTTGCTGAGACAGGGGAAAGGATGGCATTCATGGGCTGCAGTCATGCGTGCACTGTGACTTCCCAGGTGCCAAAGGTTACTTCTCACCCAGGGGCTACACAGATTGCCCTGGTTAAGCTCCATAGGTAAAAGAAAACTAAACCAAAACTAGTGAACCTTGAAACTTAGCTGCTAACAAGAAGAGTGTAATGGGAAAGAGAGGAGGGGAAGAAAGGAGGAAAACAATAAGCAGAACATACCATGTGTGCATGAAATCACCAACAGTACATTTAATAAAAACTATTAAAGAAAAGAAGGGAAAATTTCTCAAGGGGGCTGGGGAGATATCTGGGTCAGGAAAGTAGTTGTCTTGGATGCAGGAGGGCCTGAGTTCAGTCCCCAAAGCCTGCATAAAAACTAGGCATGGAGAAAACATAACTATAATTCTAGCACAAGAGGTGGATGGAGTCAGACAGATAATTGGGGCTCACAGACCAGGAAACTTGCCTTGTGGGTACATTCCAGGTAGGTGTGTGTCCCTATAACTAAAAAAAAAAAAAAATGAACAAAGCTTGAGGAATTACACCTGAGGTTATTCTCTCCACATGTGCATATCCACACATGAACTCATCCTGCACAAACATACACATACTATCACAAAAAGAAAGCATGAAAAAACTTAAGAGACAAAAGGAAACTTATAGGGCATATGAAATGACTGTTCCAAAGTAGTTTGCTTCAGACTCTGCAGTGCTGAGGTACGAAGTCAGCAGGACTAGCTTTACATATACAGATGTTATGTAGCAGTAGACCTGAGGCAACATGGCCACTGGCTTCTTTTACTTTCTACACAGAACCAAACACTTTAGAGAAAGAACAGTGGGTTCATTACCAATTTAGCTTCCTTTTCCAAAGCACAAAAAGAATAATTGGTCTTCCCAAGCTTTACATGTTGGATCTGAACTACAAAAGTAAAGTGAAAAATTAAAATATTTGCAGTGGGAAGAGAGAACGTATCTGTAAATGACATTTGAATTTAGAAGATAAATTTCTAGAGATGGAATTACACTGCATTACAGATGTAGAGTACTTTTGAGGCATACTGAACATGGTGTCCCCATTTCTCAATTGGTTTTTCTGTTTGCATATGTTTCTGCTCATGTTTATCTAAATTAATTGGTACTTGGTGCCAATAAGTTTATGACAATAAGTACTAATCTAATACAGTGTAATTTGAGCACACAGCCACCCTTTATTCTGTACCTGAGGGACTCCAGAAATGTTCTGCTCTGGGTTTCTATGCTAAGAACACCACTTGGACTGCTGAGATAAAGTGGTACAGGGAATATTCAGCAAGAAAGAATAAAAAAGTCAGAGGTCATTTTGCTGTGGCCATTGACTCCAGTAGTGAGAATGTAGCCTGCTGTTCCCAAGAATGAAGAAAAAAAGGACAAAGTGTCGAACTGATCCAAACATCCAGCGACCTGTCATTCCTGCTGAGGGAGCATAGTAGGCTTGCTGCAGAAACAATGCCTGGTGAAATTATGCGTTCTGTTCCTTCCCTCTTTTAAAGAGGACAGCACTTGTCCTGCAGAAAACAATACAATGCTGAAGACCCACCAACACGTGTGTCTTACATAGACCAACTCCTTATCACAACGTCATACATTTCTGTTTGAATAAGGTACACTGACAAAAGGACAAAGCCATACTTATTGACAAAACTCTCCACCACTAAGCAACTATTCCGACTTCACTTTTCTAGAGTGAGGACACTGTGACAGACAGAGGAGAGATTACACTGTAAAGTTTCCTGCATGTTCAAGGCCTATTTAAGTTGGATACAACTATTCACCTCATGGCAGAGGCTGTTTTTTCTTTATTTTTATTAATTTATTCATAAGAGGCTGTTTTTTCAATTGATGGCAGATATATATGTAGAGACCAACTTTCACTTTTTCTTAACTTTTTTCTTCCTAGATGCTTCTGTTGGCATTAACCTGGGCATATGTATGCAAAGCACTATCAGGAGCTTATATGAATTCCATGCTCACACAGATAGAGAGACAATTTGATATCCCCACATCTATAGTTGGATTAATCAATGAGAGCTTTGAGATAGGTGAGTTATTTTTACATTACTTATATATATATATTAATATTTTACCCTTGTTTCCTGCATTAGACTATATAATCTGACTGTGTTACATGCTTCCTCATGTTGACTGAGTAGCCTGGTGTGGTTTGAAGAACCTGCTTATTTAAATAGCCTCATGATGGAAGCTAATTATCACCACACAGCCTGGTATAGTCTGTTTCTCCAAAGAGTGGTAGAAGATTAATGGCATTAATGTGTAATTAGCCATTTGACAATTTCAAGAGAAGCTAAGGTCATTTCCTTGGCATTTTAGAAGGTACATGTGGGAGCCTGGAGGAACTTGTGTTCCAACTGAGAGAGCAAATGTTTCTATTACCCTCCTGTGTCTGTGAGGTTGACGGCTCTCCATTGCTAATCACTAGGGAAGGTGAGGGAGTTTTCCTGTGTCTGAGTTCAGAAACAACCCTGCTTTTGGATGATGAACTGGGATATGCCAGTACAAAGAGTGACCGAGAGAAATATTCCTTCTATACACAAAGTGACCTGGAAGCCTTGGTTTCTCTCTTCTCTAGTTTAATCATACTTTTTGCTTCCTTCACAGTGAACTTGCCTTTAATTTATTTAATCAAAACAGCAAAGAAAATTGGGATTGAGAAGAAGCTCACTCACACCGAGGATGCTCTGCCCTGTCTCCCAGGGTCAAGCTCATCAGTGATTCCTCTTGCCCCTGTGTCCTAGGCCTTCAGTGGAGTCAGGATGAATGCCTTACATGGACCCCACACAGATTCACTCATGGTCTATGTGTTAGATGCAGCAAGTGGGGGACATTGGTTACCCAAGGTCCTATGGGACACAGTTGTGCTAAGGTAGACAGGCTAATATGAGGAGGGAATTTTTTTCCTTTATCCAATATATATGTCAGAAAAGATCCTATGCATCCAGAGGGGATATAACCATAGATTAGAAAGATGCCCAAAGAGGTCAAACAGTGGATATCCTGGGACATTACCTTCTGCATGATAACTTCAATGACAGTCAGGATGTAATAAGAAGACAGATGTGGGCACATGCCACTCAAAATTGTGCTAAGTATCTTCTATTTAAATAGCAGATTAGAGAGAAACAGAATTGGAAGTAATGAAAAGTCTTCATATATCTTTCAAATATTTAAGATCACTTAGAGGTATGCTGTCATTAATGAATAGTGTTTCAGTTTCCTGACCTTTCCTCTATGTACAATAAGAGTAGGGTAAGCATTCTCATCAAATTGAAAATATGTAGTTTGTAGAGAATATATTCACATACTTGGTTCTTTTCAACTCACCTTTTTGCATGTCCAAAGTCAGGATAATTCTAAATAGAGCTTTAATATTCTCCAGAGTGGAAAAGAACCTTCCTTAAGTGCCACAATTGCTTTACGTATGAAAACAATACACAAAACATCCTAAGCTCCCATCCCTGTATTGAGATGGTTGTTAAACAATGGACCCTAGAGTCCAAATGCTGGAGAGGCTGTTGACTAAGAGCTGCTAATACTTCACTGACACAAGCATTCCCATTTCCTCTTCCAGGAAACCTTTTGTTGATTGTATTCGTGAGTTATTTTGGAAGGAAGCTGCACAGACCTATCATGATTGGTGTTGGGTGTGCAGTTATGGGCCTCGGGTGTTTCCTAATGTCTCTACCTCATTTCCTCATGGGCCGGTGAGTATTCCAGTCTTTGATGATATTTTAGATTCAACTTTCACCTACAGGAAATGAGGCCCAGAATTCCTCTTTGCGGGGAGCAACGCTTCCCCACAGTATAGGAGGCTAATATAGAAATTAAAAGATATGGTGTCTGGTCTACAAATAAGATTTGTTACTCTTGTGGTCACGGTTCCATGTATGGTCCAATCCAGTCTATTTGTCGAGTGAGGACGTGAGACACCTGTTTCAAGAAGTTGAGACACATGAACAGATTCTCTGAATCTACCAACCCTTAGGCTGGGTCCTTCATCAGGGTTATTTTGATGCTTTGGTTACAAGTGGCCTACAGTTTAACCTAATTGTGGGGCAGCAAGAGACAGAACAATGTCAAGGCTGATTTTTATTTTCCTATATCCAAAAGTAACTTACACAGAACATAAAAAAGTGAAATTTTGTCTCGTTATCTCTTACTCGCTTTCTTGATTTCTGGGGACAGTTTTCAGTTCTTTTTTCTGTTTGTCTGAGTCTTGGTAGTTTTTAATACCCTAGTGTTAAATGATATAAAAATTTACTATTTATATTTTCATGACTATAAAAAATGTCTTCTACCCTAGAAACATGCTATTTTTTGTTGTAGAACTTTATTTTTAACTAGATTTAATAACTTAGCCCCCAAATTTTTTTTCATTTTCTGTACTCCACCTTCCTCTGAACTTTGACCCTCTAGGCCAGCTCAGGGACATTTTAAAGAAATTCTCCTCCATTGTTTTCCTCATCAAATTGCTTTATTTCTTTCTCTCATCTTCCTCTTCCTCCTGCCTCCCCTCTCCAGTTTTTATTCTTTCTTTCTTCTTTCTTCACTTTTCTTTTGTTTTTAAGGTATTCCATCTATTTTGTGTGTGTGATTGTTTCAGTCCCATGGATATGCATGCCTGGTGTACCCAGAGATCAGAATTATAGTTATGTGTCTCCATGCCCCTTCAGCTGCAGGTCCTTTGAACTAAAAGTCTCAAACATTTTTCCTTTGGCCAAAGCTATTTTTTACAGTCTGCTGTTGTCCAGTGGGAGGCATTAGCCAGGAAAAGCAGCCAGGGCTGCAGAAGAACAAGAGAATCTGAAAAGCTTAGTTGGTAAGGTGTCAGACCTCCTCTCTGAAGGCCCAAGGTCCAAGATCACAGTTTTTCTTTGACACGTCAGTGATGAATTTCTTTTTTTTTTAATTTAAACACATTTTTATTGAAAAATAAAATAATTCATATTACATCTCATTTTCTATCCCATCCCATGCATCCTCCCATTCCTCTCTCCCTCCCACTTTCACCCCATTCCCCTTCCTTATGACTGTGACTGGGGGGACCTCCTCCCCCTGAATATGATGCTAGGGCTGTGATCAATTTCTAACTGTGCTGACAAGTTTCATTTTTAGCTTCATAGTCTGAAACTGGTGATTAATAGTATATATCCTTCACCACTTCAATCAGGTGCCTTAGGTCAGGACATTTTGCCAAGTTTCCTATCCTCTTTTCTCCTTGGTAATCTCTTCTGAGGGAGCATCATCTTATTTTCTCAAGAATTCAGTGACTCTTCCTGTTGGCTCTCCATCTCTTTCCATTGTCCCTGGCTCCTTCAAGTACAGCAGTTCTTTGTCTTTGACTTTATTGTAATAGGTTGTCCTCATGATAGCCTTGGCTATTCATATCTAAGAAGGAATAAGAACAGAGAGATAACTGGAAATTCTGTCTGCAAGCACAACTTGATTGGTGGGAGCTGTGTGTGTGTGTGTTTCAGTAGGATGAGCCAACAGAAGATTGAGCAGAGACTGGCTGATTTTGAGCTGTCTCTGAAAGAATTCCCTGCTCTTGCTAAAGAGGGAGAAACTTGGCTTCCAGACAAAAGAAATGGGAATATCACCTTTTTACCATGCAGAGTTAAATATTATAATAACTCTCATTTTTGGCCTCTGTGTCCTCACTGTACCCCTGTGAGCATTTCCACTTGGAGAGATGGAGAACAAGTCTGAGGATCTAGGTATTCCATAGGTGCACTCTAAAACTCACTTGAGACTTTGTTTTTGTATCCACCTGGGCCCTACATTGGGAGTCTCTTTTTGCAGATTTCCAGGGAGGCCTGGAACATAGTTTATTATTCCCAGTAGCATGGTGGTTACGTTGTTTTTACCTTCTGATTCAGTGGCCATTCAAATATTGATGCCCCAACCTCAAAATTTTATTGAGATTAATTTGACTATCATTTTAATCTCTTTCTTACATTTAAAAAATTAGATATTTTGTTTGTATATGTGTGGGATGATGTGTGATGGTGTGTAATGGTGTATGTGTGTGTGTGTGTGTGTGTGTGTGTGTGTGTGTGTGTGTGTGCATGTGTATTCTTTCCTGTGAGGTCATTCAACAACTCTGAGGAGTCTGTTTCTATTCTCTCTACCTACCCTATGGGACCTAAAGGGAATCTATGTTGTCAGGCTTGCACATAAGCATCTTATCCCATCAAGGCATCTGGTATCTTACAAGCTCATAACTCAAGGCACATGGCGGGCTCAAACTCACTCTATAGATAAAAAGATATTCATGAACTTCTCATCCTGTTGCCTGCATCCATAGGGCTGGAATTACAGGCATTTCCCACCATGTCTGGTTTTCAAATGCTCAGGATCAAAGCTGAGATTGTTGCTTGCCAGGTACCAATGGCCAATTGGGCTACATTTTCATATCTAAATCTCTTTATCATTGAAGAAAGGAGCTTTTTCCTTTTATTTATTTTGAGACATTCTCATGGCCATTTTATTGTAATTTGGGGGAAAATAGATATTGAATGAACAATTGAATTTTAAGTGGATAATGAACCAAATGAAAGTTATTTTATCTTTTTTTTTTGAAGGCGTTTTTGAAGGGAACCAAAAGATTCCAGAAGAAAATTTAAAATTATTTTTACATTCTATTCTATTCTATTCTATCAATGGAAAGAAAGATTAGATTATTATTGTGCTTTCTCACTTTCTGCCAAAGGTGATAATTCTTTGACTCTGTCCTATTCTCATGAGTTAATGAGTAGAGACTCACAGTTCACTGACTAACTATGTGGGGACCTCCAGGAAGTTGTTCTAAGGGAAACAACTTCTGTTCTACGCAGCATAGAAAGTAGAATGTTGGTAACTATAGCTTCCTACTCATACAGAGTTCATCAGCCTGCGATTTCCTTGGTTGTCTTTCTTCTAAGAAAGTCTTAGAAATAAATCCATAATACCCTCCATTGGAGACAGACATAGAAGAAGACATTTTCCTCATTTTGTATTCTACCATTTTTATTTCTAGGACAAGCTGATTCTTGGTGATTTCCTCAAGTTAAATGATCAGTTTATTAGCACTTTTGGTCCCATGACACTGTGTTGTCGGTGGATTCTGTCACCCCTCAATGATGTGTGGACTTTTTTGAGACAGGCTCTAATAAAGCCCAGGCTGCCTTCAAATATGCAGAGTAAATGACACTGGCTCTGAGTATCTGATTCTCCTATTTCTACCTCTCAAGTGCTTTGGTGACAGTCACGGGACATCATATGCAATTAGTGCTGTTCCGAAATTTAATGCCAGCCTAATGTGCAGCCTAATGATACAGATTTCTATATTTCTTTCTCTGTGTGTGTGTGTGTGTGTGTGTGTGTGTGTGTGTGTGTACATGTGTAGGTCACAGGACAACTCTATGGAGGTATTCCTCTTCTTCCACCTTCATGTGAGTTTCAGGCATTGAACTCAGGTCATTAGGCTTGTGCAGCCAGTACTTTACCTGCTGAGTCATTTGGCTGGCCCTGCCGTGGGATTTTATGATGATGGGAGTGACTGCTGTGGAAACGTGTCTTTACTGGCTCGGGATGCCATGTTTTCAGGGAAGCAGGATTCAGTAATCTGCAGATGCTCTCGTTGTACCCCAGCTAACTCCTCAGAGTGAGTGTTTCATGTGTCCACACAGATATGAATACGAAACAACGATCTCACCTGCAAGCAACTTGTCCTCAGACAGCTTCTTGTGTGTGGAAAACAGAATTCAGACCGTAAAGCCGACGCAGGACCCAGCAGGTTGATCAGTGCTTCTCATTGCTTTCTGCTCAGAGACTTGGCCACAGAATACTCTTTTATGAAGGGCTTTGACTACAACACAGGGTTTAGTAGGAAGACAAATAAGCAAAATGTATTTTTCTCCTTCAGTGAAGTGAGTTATCTAATAACCTAGCATACTCTCCCTCCTGAGTTATAATGTTTTTAATGAGGCTCCGTTGTTTCTTAAGAACATTATAAATTTAGTCTTATAGCGAAAAATGATGCAGGTGGATGGGATGAGGGACATGACGCGACCTCTGTGGTTGGTCTGGTTTTGTTTCCCATTGCTGGAATCAAACACTGACCTGAGAAATGTATACTAAGCATTTTGAATTATCTGTCAGTAACACTGTCAAAATGTTGTTTTCTCTTATTTTAACACAGACTGTGTGAAAGAAATCAAATCCTTAATGTGGATCTATGTAATGGTAGGAAATGTCATACGTGGAATAGGTGAAACTCCCATCATACCCTTGGGTATTTCCTACATAGAAGATTTTGCCAAATTGGAAAACTCCCCCTTCTACATTGGTGAGTATAAAAATCATCCTTGAGACTTGATATCCTATGAACATATACACGGGGAGGAGGTCCCCCTCAGTCACAGTCATAGGGGAGGGGAGTAAGGAGACAATGGAAAGGAGGGAGGAATGGGAGGATACAATGGATGGGACAACAATTTAGATGTAATATGAATAAATTAATAAAATATATTTTAAAAAAAGAAAAGAAAATCATCCTTAGAAGGGCAGACACCAATTATTGATTTGGATGCTTTGTGGTTTTCAGAGGGTGAGCAGAGTGCTGCAACACTGTTGGTCATAAGATTGCTCAATGGGGAAATTTAGTAGAAGCCCAGGCAAGGCCCTTCATCAAGCTGCTTCTCACTGGTGGAGAGTCCTTTGGTGCCACCACATTATCTCAAAATCCTTTAAAGGTTCCCCAATATTTCCTGGAAATGTTCCTTAGAGTCTTTTTTTTTTTTTCTGCTGTTAGGTTCTCATTCTTTTATCTCTCAGTTATTACGACTTTAATATTGGCCATTTTGTGTCTGTAGTATTTTCAAATATAATTTTACTTTTTTATTTCCCCCCCCTCTTTCTGTGACTGGGGGTGTGTGGGTGTGTTTGTGTACGTGTCCACTTGCATGTCAATGTGGTAGTCAAAATTCAACTTTTACAAGTTGGGCTGTGGATTGAAGTGTGGCCTGTGGTCCTTGGGCCAGGTTTGGTGGGCAGGTGCCTTTACCTGATGAAACATCTGGCTGCCCCTGTGGTGTTTTCCATGTTCTCATAATCATCCTTAGTGAGTAAGCCTTACCAAATACTGTGATAATCATGTCTTCTCTGTCATAGTCACCATAGCAACTGGTTGCTTACTCATCAGACTACCTCTTTTCTACTTAGAGCTCTGCGTCCTGCATCTCTATGACATCACTTGTAAAGTTTCCTTCCCAGATAGATTTCTTCACTGTTTTAATAAATATCTGTATTTATCCTTCTGTTGTATTCCTTGAAATTTTCATAAAAATCCATACATTTTTTTCAGGCGAGAGGCAATTTAGTTCCATCTTCTTATGTTGTCTCCTAAATAATGAGTTTATTATGAATAATTTCCTTTATGTTCTTGAGTAAATCTACCTGTACTTGATTATAAATGCATTACTGTATTTAGCAGTGTTTTGGGATATGTGGCTTGTAACCCTCTGGGGATCAAGTGACCATTTCACAAGGCTTGCCTAAGAGCATCTTAAACCATAGATATTTACCTTATGATTCATTACATTAGCAAATTTACAGTTACTGAGTAGCAACAACAACAAAAAAATAAACTTTAGGATTGAGGATTACCATACCATGGGTCCAAAGCATTGGGAAGGATGAGAAGGGCCGATGAGTAGGATATTTTTCAATTAAAGTAGACTTAAAAATAAAGTATTATGCTGGGCAGTGGTAGCGCATGCCTTTAATCCTAGCACTCATGAGGCAGAGGCAGGCATATTGATATGAGTTCGAGGTCAGCCTGGTCTACAAAGTTAGTCCAGGACAGCCAAGGCTACACAGAGAAACCCTGTCTCGAAAAACCAAATAAATAAATAAAAAAATATAAAAAAATAAAGTATTACTTAAAAATACCAAAAACAAAAACAAAACTACACCCACCCCCCCCAACACACAAAGAGGGTAAGAAAACACAGGAACAGACTTAGAACTAATCAAGATTAATTAAATTAAAAATTATTTTGTCCTCTTTTGAGACTTTTTAGTTTGGCAATATTCTTTTTTAGTGTTAATCGAATCATTCTCTCTACATCCTTTCACAGTAATCTAAGAAAAAAAATTGCAAGCACTTTTCTAACATAAGCTGTTAGTATACAGATCTCTTCATCAAAACTCTAGAGACAAATTACATGCATAAGTCTATAAAAATATATAATAGCTATTAATATGAAAAGGTAGATTTCATGTAGCTGGACCTTTGGCTACTTTATTGGGTTCTTTTTCCAACCTCTCTATATAGCCCCACTTCCTTCCAGTCTCCAGATACTTGGTAGGAGAGAAAGGTTAGAGGGGAAATCGGGCATCATTATCATAGGCTTCTACATGCTGATTAAGGGCTTGAGTTCTTTGGGGGCAAGTCTGATATTGTTCAGGATATCTGCAGCCAGCAACCTGCAATCCAGCCAATAGCAAGCATTAAGCAGCTACAAAAGGAGTAGCAGCTGCTGCCTCTTTTGGGCCTGTGGCAATTATATACCCTCAGAAAAGTCCCCAGAATTCCAAACCCAAACTATCTGTGGCTGCCAGAGCATGAGATAAACATAGTCCCATAACACAACCAGAGGTTGTTAAAGAAACTCTCACTACATTTTATGTATGTGCTTAGTACCCAATTAACTTAGTTTTCTAAATGAAAATCTATATAATCAGATAATATTATATATGTGTGCATATTCATAATCAAATAACTATAAATAAATAAGAAATAAAGAATATAGTTTCATATATCACTCTATAGCTGAAGATATATAAAAGTCAAATATAAAAATAAGAGTTATCTCTGCTAGATAGAAGTAAAAATCAAGAGAAATGAGGTTGGTTCGGGAAGACATATAAGTACTGAGAATTCACAGGTCCACACACTGGGGATTCTTGTACTTAATGGGGAGAGTGAGAAGAGGAAAAGTCAAACAAAGAGCATACATGCGAAGAAAAGATGTCATGGAGCCTGGACATCTTGTAGGAATCATTGTGTAGAAGGCATCAAATAGCTGGGAGTGTTTGAGAGAACAGGAGAGATAGAAGTGTTGGGTTGGGTATTGAAAAGCCAGGCACACGGGAGGACTAATCCATAGAAACACAGAGAAAGAAGAAAGGACAAAATCTAAAGTGGAGACAAGGAAGGAAGTCGAAGTTGTTCAGACCTGAGTTTTCTGTCGGTGGAGATGGCTCAGGAGAGATTCTACACTGCAGATCAGTTGGGAGATGCTGGAGACGGTTTCAAAGAAGCCAGGTGTGGTTGGAAAGGACCCGGACAGTGTAAATAATCAGTGTGAGGAAGGACACCAGGATAACATCAAAGAGAGGCGCTGTAAGGAGGACACATTCTTTTGTGGAAGTAAGTTTAAAGAGCGGAGCTTTGATAAGGATGCAATACAGGACATTCACTGTAACGCACACTCATTTAGAAACTGTGTTAGTTAAATAAAACTTTGGAGACAAATGGGGCTCACTTGGAGAAAAGAGGGTCATTTGTCTTACAATTGCATCGTAACAGGAAGTCACAGTGGCAGAAGCTTGAAGCAGCTGGTCACACCTACAAGAACAGAGAGAATGAGTGTGTGCATGCTATATCTTTGCTTGCACAGTTGTGGTCACGATTTTCTCCACTCTTACACAATTCAGAACTCCCTGCCTAGGGAATAGTGCTGCCCCAAATGGGCTTGGTCTTCTCACATCATTTAACACAATAAAGATAGTCTCCTACTGACATGGCCACAGGTGAACCCAATGTGGACCATATTTCTTTAAGAGTCTCCCCCCCAGGTAATTCTAAGCTATGCATAGTGGACAACTAAAGCTAACCATCACAGAGACACTAGAAACTTGGCTCACATCATGGCTTTGACGGGGCTGCCTGTCACTGTATAGCCTTTGCCTTCATTTCAGCATACAAGGGAATTTGGAAGGTGCTTTAAGTAATGAAGCTTCTGTGTCAAAGTTCTTTCACTTCAATGCATTCCCGAGATAGTGGTTGATAAAGAGAAAGGATTTGCTTGGCTCACAGCTCTGGAGGTTTTACTGTATGTCCTTGGACTGTAGAGTTTGGCAACCTGTCACAAGGGAGCTAATTATGGTGTGAATTAAGACCACTCGTCTTATTACTGGGAAGCTAATATAATGAGCAAGGGGATATAATTCTACTCTAAATGACGTAAGGACTCACCACCATGTCCTGCATTGAAGGGTTCCATCAGACTCTAGTGGTGACCACTCCCCCTCCCCCTCCCCCCTGCCCTAGGAAACAAGTCTATAACACACAAGGTTCTGGGGAACACTCTATAATGAAACAATTAGAGCTTCTTTCCCAATGTTTATAAAAACCCCAATGTACATGTAACATACACATATATATGTAATGTATATCTATATGTTACAATATACCAAGCTTAATTTCTTTATATGTTGAATAAATTAAAATATCTCAGATAGTGTGGTGTGTAGCTCATTGAAAGATTACTTGCCTGAACTATTGGATTTGATATCCAGCTCTGCAAAGGGAGGAAAAGAAATCTAAGATTAAAAATAACTTAATCTCAAGGCTTTATTTGTCCAAGCACATTCTTTGTGTGTTCATATAAACTCTTGTATTTGTTTACTTCCAGGAATTTTAGAAACAGGAAAAATTATCGGCCTTTTGATTGGACTTTTGTTGGCATACTTCTGTGCAAACATTTACGTAGACACTGGATTTGTGAATACAGGTAACAAAATGCATTTTATTTATACAGTCCAGTTCCGAGAGTGTGGGAGAATGGTTAGAAATGCTGTACCAGTGGCTCTTTTGATCCTTGGTTATATATACATCACTTACCGATATAAGGGGAGCAGAGATAAGGATAAAATGTCACCTTCTGATTCAAAATCCACCATTCTCCCACCATATTTCAGCCATGCATTTGGTTTACAAAGTTTGCATACATAGGTTTTTCAATGAGGCATATTGGATAACAGAATAGTTTATAAAGGTTTCACATGACAAATAGAAAAACTCATTTGCTTCTAAGAACATATCGATTATATGCTTCTAGATAAAATTAGTTAATTTCTAAAATAGATATACAAAATTGATAGATATACAAAGACTGATTGGCTAACATGCATTTTTCTCATTTTATCTTATTAACTCTGTGTGTGTGTGTGTGTGTGTGTGTGTGTGTGTGTGTGTGTGTGTGTGTGTGTGTGTCTTCATGTCTTCATGAGGTCAGAGGAGGTCAGGTCTCCTGATATCAGAATTATAGGAAATACGGAGTTTCCATGTGTGTTCTTTGAATAGAACTCAGGACATATTCAAAAGCAACAGTATCTCTTGGCCTCTGAACTCTCTACAGCCTTCTTCCTCTACTCCTGTAATGTTTTGAGACAGAGTAAATCAGGTTAAAGCTAGTATGTTTCAAGTCTTATTTCTGTCTTTTTGAAACATAGTTTTAACTATTATGGCACATAGTACTCCAGAACCCTTTCTTATTACTTAACTTTAATTTCACCTAGTTGATGAGCCTCAGGCACTTTTTATGCAGGTCTGAATTAACCCAGTGGAGTGGCAGAGGCCAGTAATCCCAGGCTTCGGGAAGAAGAGGCAGAAGATCATAAGTTCAAGGTCCAAAGAACAAATGACATACAAAGTTTATGCTCAGATGGAATATGAAGCTTAAAAACTTTCTACAGTTTACAGGAAAGAATGATGCAAGCTCATACAGTATCTCTATTTCTTTACAGATGACCTGACCATAACTCCCGCTGACACACGCTGGGTCGGTGCCTGGTGGATTGGCTTTCTGATCTGTGCAGGAGTGAATTTCCTCATCAGCATCCCCTTCTTCTTTTTTCCCAAAACTCTCCCCAAGGAAGGACCAGAGGATAATGTGGATGAAACTAAAAATGGCAGAGAAGAGAAGCACAGAGAAAGAGCCAAGGAGGAAAAACACGGAATCATTAAAGGCAAACAGGAAAACTTTAAGCTCTACTGGTTCAGATGGTCTGTGGTTAGTGGGCACTTGTCATGCTGTGTTGAGTTAAGGTAGCTTGTCACTAATTGGCCCTAATCATGTGTGATAAACTTCTTCCACAGTTACCACTTGGCAACAACTGACATGATAGGGAACCTGACTTACCTTAGATTAGGCTTTATGAAAAATTCAAGTTAATCGGAGTACTCTGTGAGCAACTATATTTACCCATCTATTTGAAAAATCTATTTAATAGAAAATGTTATTCTCATTAAAAAACATGAACAATCAGAAATCCAAGATGAAGATAAAGATAAAAATCTGTTTGATAAGAAAAATGTAAATTTAGCTGTGAGCATTCTTAAGTCAAGGCTGAGCGAGAAATCATAACAGGTGACAAGTGCTCTACATTTGAAGGTGTGTGATAGTTTACAGAATTGGTCCTTTAGAACAGACTGTTTTAAACAAGCAGTGATGTCATTAACCTATGATGCAGAGTGGAGATGGTTCTGTGAGAAGCTAGGATGGGACAGCGAAGCGTCCTGGCACAGACTGCTGGAGGGAGCACTCTACTGAGGATATTGCTATTTGCTCCACCACTCACACCCTCCCAGATCTATATGCACTAAATAGTCACAAATCTGCCCTGAACACTACAGATCATGGATGAGGAACCAGTCATGCTGAGAGCCAGTGCAGGGGATTGAACATTCTTTGAATCATGGTCATTTTAGCAATTCTCCTTAAAGGGCCAGTGCTGACTGCTCTGTGAGATTTTGTCATCTGTCAGATCAACATAATTTCAAAGATAGGAAAGAGCTGAGCAGAGAAGACACACAGGAAGTAACCGAGCCCTGTGGAGACTCAATTAGAAGGACAGGGAAGTTAACAAACAAGGTTGAGTTCAAAAGCACACAAGAGTTCTGACAGCAACCACCTCACTCATAAAGATGGATTTTTACCACTAAACTCCATTTGTTAAGTTAAATTGTTCTGCTTCTACTTCTAGATCATTTATTCTTGATACTTTCCCCCCAGTGAAATTCTAGGCTATTTATTAAGGATGGTGCAAAATTAGAAATTCAAAGCAGCAGATATGAAAGCGGATAAAAGAAAGAGACTATTAAATGTGAATTGCAGCCAAATTATCTTCAGTAAGATCTAATCCTTGTAGAGACAGGATCCAAATCTGACTCTCTGCTTCTTAAACAGCTTGAATCTCGGCTTCTTCTTTTTCTTCTTCTTCTCCTTCTCCTTCTCCTTCTCCTTCTCCTCCTCCTCCTCCTCCTCCTCCTCCTCCTCCTCCTCCTCCTCCTTCTTCTTCTTCTTCTTCTTCTTCTTCTTCTTCTCTGCCTCCTTCTCCTCCTGCTCCTCCTCCTCTTCCTCCTCCTCCTTCTTCCACTTCCTTCTTGATTTTTTAATTTTTAATTTTTTATTGTTTGAAGACAGGGCTTCTCTGTTTGGCTTAGGCTGTCCTGGACTGGCTTTGCAGACAAAGCTGGCCTCAAAGTTACAGAGATCAGCATGCCTCTGCCTCCCTAAGGGCTATTAAAAGGCGTGTGCCACCAAGCTCTGCAGATTCTCAGCTTCTTAAAGAGAGAAAAAAATTCACTTTGAAGGTGTTTGGTATACACCAAATGAGTCAGCATTTTTTTTTTTTTTACAGTGAGACTGATATGTTGAAATGTTTAAAAATATCACTAGGTGCTGGTGAGCTGGTGATGCTGTCTGGGCTGCAGCATGATTCCTGGAGCCTTCCTAAGCTTTTAACTTATCCATTCTTGCATTAAAAATGATAGCGTCAGATTCTGAACTCAAACTTCATCAAAGCTGGTTCTCTGCAGATTATAGATTATTAACTAGTCATTCTCTAGAGAATGCAGAATAGCGATAGAAGAAAAGGAGAGAAAAAGAAATGGAAGTGTGTGGCCACACACTTGACTCCATTTTCCTCTCATTATGCGTGTCATTGGGTTCTAGCTCTTACATATCCTGTTGTGCCAGTAACTTCCTGAAGTGACCTAAACAGTGACATAGAACTTCATCCCCAAGAGGATAAAGATTTATAAATACATTTGTGTCACAGCACTGTACCTGTAAGAAGATTTTAGGAGAAGACAGGACACAAAATGCAAGGTCAGATTAGCTTGGTGGTCTTTACACTCTTGTTTCAGATTTCTTGCCATTCATGAAGAGCCTGATCTGCAACCGGATTTATATGCTTTTCATCCTTATAAGTGTGCTCCAGTTCAATGCATTTACTAACTCACTTGTCTTCCTGCCTAAATACCTGGAGCATCAATATGGAAAATCCACTGCAGAGGCAGTCTTCCTCATAGGTATGTGCTTTCATGATTTCTTCAGTACCACTTCCCTGTACCACAAAGATATGATAAACAATAAAACGATGTGACTAAGGTACTACAGTGGAATTGAAATCTGTTAGGATATTCTTGTAAAGTTCTTCTTCCTAGTCTCCAGGGAAATCAAGAAAAGAACGGGAAACGAAAAAGCCTGAAATGTGCTCTAGTTCTCTCTCCAGTCAGAATTGAAATCCTCACACCTATGGCAGGCTTGGGGGAAGCTCACACCAGTCAGTTTTCACACACCAATGTGTCACTTCAAAGAGGGATGCAGAGTCAGCTCCCTGGGACTCTGTGTCTCACTCCCAGATTTTACCTCTGGGCTTCCGTTCTTGCTCTCCTCATTCCTCCTCAGTCAGAGGCTCAGTCCCTGGTGGTCTGAGGAGTCTGTGCAGCCACAGTCTGCTTTTCTTGTTAGCTCACTAAACTCAGGCATCATAAGCAACTTGGATTTTTCTTGGGTTCATTTTGTTCCTGAAAACTGAGGACCACAGGCTGCTGGCATCCACCTCACCCAGAGTTCTCTGAAAGTCCAAATGCCAGTCCTCACCCTGAGCTGTGTAACATTAAGTGCCAAGGTGTGGAGCTGCAGAGGACGGTCACTATGTCCCAAGCCTGGTGCTTCACTGTGATTCCAACCCAGCCAGGGTTTTCTCTTCCTGTGTCTTTCCTTTTTCTCCTTTGATACTAGCTTGGAAAGATTGTCTTGGGGGAAGAATGCTGGCCAATAGACAATGCACAAAGTGTTGTACACTTGATAAGTGTGGAGTCAGAAATGACCTTTAAAATCATCTGGAGCTGAGACAAATTCCCACTAAACAGAGTCAAACAACTACATAAAATATCTAATAGTGTGTGTGTGTGTGTGTGTGTGTGTGTGTGTGTGTGTGTGTGTGCACGTGTTTCTGTGTGTGTGTGCTGCCTATAAAGTCTTTATAGCCTGCCATAAATTATTAATAAATGCTAACTATATTTTTAAGCTGACCTCATGGGACATTTGGAAGCCTCTTTTTATGTAATATGTGAGTAGAGTTAGGATTACTGTATATTACAACTAACTAGCTTCTTAAGTAAGATGTATTGGACAAATTTATAATATTTATTTTTATGCTTTCTTTTATAATATTATGCTACCTACATGCTTAGGTCTTCATACATTACCTCCAATATTCATTGGATATTTACTTGGTGGCTTCATTATGAAGAAGTTCAAGATCACTGTCAAGAAAGCTGCGTACATAGCGTTCTGCCTGTCCCTGGCTGAGTACCTTCTATCTCTCTGCAGCTTTCTCATAACCTGTGATAATTTCCCTGTCGCTGGCCTAACTGTCTCTCATGATGGGTATGTTGTTTCCTAATGAAAACCATACTATTTTCACGACCTCTAGTCCAAGAGTTATATGTGATCAGGTCATTTTATTACAACCTAATGGCAATGATCCATGGTTCCATCTACCCTTCCCCCCACCCATCTGTCCTATCACAGCCCATTCAAGTGATGTGCTTATTAAACAGGTGCGGGAACTACCAGCGAGTAAGTGTATGATTCCACATGTGTATGGGTGGTTGCCATGGTGATACCCTAGTCTGCTTTAAAGTATAATAAAGGAAGATAACAGAGCTTTTGGTCTAGATTATCTGTGTATTTTATACTCCCATCAACAGATAACTTTAAAAGTTTACTACACAGGCCAGCAGACCTTCATAAGTTTCACAATCAGCTAAAATTTAGCACAAATGAATCGAATACATGGTAAATCAACTTATGTATAAATTTATATATGTCACTGGTGTACTTATATCTCATATACTCTGTAGTGTTAGATTTTTACATTTTAATTGTTTTCTGTTTATATTCTGTATTAACAGGAAATTTAAAACTTATATTAGAGCAGAGTTATATAAGCAACTCGCCTGCTAAAATGAAATAAAACATACACTTGGATGTTCCTTTCAAAGGGTTGGGGGGAGGACTCAGTGGTAAAGTGTTTGCTGAGAAGGCAGGAGCTCCTGAGTTCAGATACCTGGAACCCGGGTAAATTTGACTTGGTGGGGTATATGCAAGCCCAGTGTTCCTACTGTGAACTGAGCTGCACAGCGTGGAAACCCTGACATTTCAAGGGACTGCTAATCTGTCATTTGTAGCAGCAAACAGTAGGGGATTCTGTCTCTAACAAGGTCAAAGGTTATATTCTGACCTCCACATGTGTGCTGTTGTACAAGTGTGCCTAAACACACACGCGCGTGAGCGCGCGCACAAACACACACACACACACACACATTAGAGAGAGAGAGAGAACAGAGACAGAGACAAACTGAGAGAGACAGAGAAACAGAGAGATTAAAAGTAAAAAAATCTTTCAAAAGTCTTAAGAATTGTAAGATTTAAATAATTTAAAATATGAATCATAAATAATATATTACATATGACACATATCATCTGGTTTGAATCTCTTTTTAAGACAGGCTTATTTTCATTTTCTTTGTAGAGGTAGAAATTGAAACTTAGGGGAATTAGTGAGTTAACATTAAATAGCTTCAACAACACCAAAGTAGAACTGTACGTACTGAGCTCATCTCCAGTCATGCTGACTGCACACTGTATTTAAGGGACAGGGTTTAATTCAGCCACTGGACTCAACATTTTTTTCTTTCATTCCCATTGTAAGTTCTGAGCACTTTGTATATCTCAGAAGAGCATGGCTGGTTAGCCAAACCAACCTGTTTTGGGGACTGAATGCAGAATCTATGTTATAAATGTAAATTGCAGATTTTGTTTAAATCAACTCTGTCATTTTTTTTTTCATATCATGTAGAACAATGAAAGATTAGCCATCTTCATTTTAGCTCTAACAGCACATCACTTTCCTATAGGGTAGGCACTTAGTGTTTGTTTTTGATGTAACTGAAAAAAGCAGGCATGAGACCAGTAGAGCAAATCATGTGTGTGCCAAAAACCAGTTTAAAGACTTCACATTGATATTCGGATGATCTGACTGTGTTCTGGGAAGGCAAAAATGTTGTGTCTGTCTGTCTGTCCGTCTGTCCGTCCGTCCCTCTCTCTCTCTCTCTCTCTCTCTCTCTCTCTCTCTCTCTCTCTCTCTCTCTCTCTCTTTCTCTCTCTCTCTGTTTCCTTGTCTCTGTCTCTCTCTGGGTTGTGTGCATGTGAACATATGAATGCTGAGATGAAGAGAAGAAATTAAAGTGCTTGGGTGCATTTTCAGCATCTGTAACATTATTTTAAATCCTTTCAGAGTCCAGCAGCCTCCATATGTGGAGAATAAAGTCCTTGCTGACTGCAACACCAGGTGTAGCTGCTTAACAAAAACATGGGATCCAGTGTGTGGCGACAATGGCATAGCATACATGTCAGCCTGCCTTGCGGGCTGTGAGAAGTCTGTCGGAACAGGAATCAACATGGTGAGCATCCTTTCAGTGTTGGGGCTGATGTTTGTGTACTGCATTTATATGTGCTGTGACCTAAGCCTACATCTGCTAAGAAGCAAAAGTTATCATGCCTAAAAATTAGATTTATACTTTTTGTGAACAACTCAATTTACTTTGTATATGCACACTTGCCCTTTAAATTCCTAAATATTATGTAGAGCTTCAACAGAGTCTGAGCATTATTTTGTAACTTCAAAGCAGTTGAGAACATTATTCCAGTAATCTGAGTTAAAATGTCTGGACAGGATGGAGAGATGGCTCACTATAAGGAGCACTTGCTGCTCTTTCAGAAGATATGTTTGGTTCCCAGCACACACATGGGGCAGCTCACAAGCCCAGCTCCAGGCCATCTGACACTCTCCTCTGCCTTCCTCAGGCATCCACATGCACCTGTTTGTGTACACACAGATACAGAAGCATGCATGTAAATCCACATTAAAGTTGAAACTGTAAATTACTCTGGACAAATCTTGACCTTTGTTGTGATAGGATCTTATGAAAGCCCAGGCTAGCCTCAAACTTGCTGTGTAGTTGAAGTGTACAGAAACTTTATTTTTTCATATCATGAGCTTTCTTCAACTATTTTTATGTATGCATGTGAGTATGTATGTATGCATGTTTATATATAAGGTGTGTGTGTGTGTGTGTGTGTGTGTGTGTGTGTGCAGGTGCCTTTGCCTATGGCAGAGAGAAGACAGCCTATGCTGTTAAATCTCGGGCACCAGAAAACATTTAGGCTGGTAGCCTGATTATTTAGAATCTTAAAGGAAAAAAAGACATTTAATTAGCAAGAAATTGAACCCTGGACTTTCTGTTTCAGAGTTTGAAACCTTGTCAGTTGAGCTACTGGATCTCTCTGAGAAAGGGGAGGGCCCAAGGGAACCTTTGAGAGGAATCTTGCTTTAAAATGCAGGAAGTTGTTTTGTTGAGGAGCTGTCCTGAATTCTAGAGGATAAGGAAGCTTAAGGATAGTTGTTAAGTTGGGAAGGAGGAGGGCACCGACAACTCCCCGGGCTCCAGGATTGAGCCTAGCTGTCCAGAGGCTGCAGTCCTCAGACCTGGGAGATCCGCTGTTGTCAGTGAAGTCAAGAACCACCAGAGTGAAGACCACAAGCCACCTTTTCCCAGCCATCCCAGAGAGTGCATGTAGTGGCAGCCAGCCTGTGGCCAGCCAGAGGGCAGGTCCTTGTCAATTTTATTTTTATGCCTGTCTTTGTACCTCTGTCCTTTTTGTTTTGGGTGTTTGAGTGGTGGGAATAGAGAGAAGCCAGGGAGAGAACTGGACACCTCCAGGCTCTAGAGTTCTCCCAGTGTTGGGCTGGCCAGGGTAGACAGTCTAGGGGAAGTACTTACCTTGGGTGGGCACAGCCCCAGGAAAAGGTGCCAGTGTTTTATTAGATCTGACACCCTTGAGCTTAACTTTTGTAGCCTGAAGCCAGATTGGAAAAGTTGTGGGCAAGGTCGGGACTTAGTTTTGCCTCTGTGCTGAAAATGGCAGAGACTCCTGTGGATTTTACTTCGGACAAACAGGATCATCACTGACTTGAATAATTCAGTTGTAGAGGCCTTTAGTGGGGGCACATTTAGAGCCCTGAAGCTTAGGAGCATTGGCTCTTTCTTGGCCCAGCTCAGATGAGTCAGTAGGCACTTAGATTTGTGGTTGGGGACTGAGATGAGTTTGTTTACACTAAGGTTGACTGGTTGATATGGTTTTAAACAGGTGTTGTCAGGGGAAGAGATTGTTTTATTTTTAGTTTGGATTGTACAGAAACAATTTGTACAACAAAATATCTTCTGCAACTCTGTAAAGAAGGGGTTTTGGCTAAAAAGTTTAAGGAGTCCCCAGGGAGTATAATCTGAGTCTGATTTTTCCTGAATGAGAACACTGGGAAATTTTGAAATTCTGGTCCCCAAAGGAGTCATGAGTAGAAGTGGCAGAGTCTGTCAGGAATTTAATCTGAGTTTTTGATCTTGTCACAGAATCATGGAGATTATAAGGCTGGTCTGTGGTATAGGGTAGGAGATGAGAGGCCATGGAGTTACTTGGCTATTTGTTATTTATTTATTTATTTATTTATTTATTGGTTGGCTGGCTTTTGAGGGGGTGGTTCTATCTAGGAGCCTGGGAATCAGGGGTTGTTTTCTTCACTGGAAGGGGAATGGAATGAGGGCAGCCTGTGTTTGCAGTAGAACTCTGTGAGTAGCTGGGTGGTTGAATTGAGGCGGGGGGAATAAGGTAGGTAAGACTGTCCAGTATGTAGCCCTCATACAATAAGGTAGGTAAGGCTGTCCAGTATGTAGCCCTCATAGAAATTCTTTTGGGGAAGATTTAGGAAGGGTCATATATTGGATTAGTTTGAAACATTGGAGGATCATACTTAAGATACATGGAAATTGGGGAGATGTTATTATATCCTGAGTATTTATATTTTAGACAACGGAAGCAACTTAGGACCATGTATAAGGGTTATAAATATTGTGTGTGCTCATAAAAGGGTCCTTCCTATGTGAAGAACTGCTTCCCATGGTGATAGAAAAAGACAGGAAATGCTGCTGAGGATGGTCAATGTTCCCTAAACAATTTCTTGTTAGAGGGATTCACTGCCATCACCAAACACCAGCCTAGTGCAGTTTCAGGACTGGCAGCCGCCCCAGATGTCTTTTGCTTGATTGCTGTGTAACCAGTTTTTGTTTAGAGAGGCTATAAGGTCATCTCCCACACCCAGTTGAGCAGTCAGGGTCCAGAGGTTAGGTTAGGGAGTCTTCCACCAGTGTCAGAGAGTTGCCCTCATCAAAAGGCTTCAGTCACAAACTCTATCGGACCCATGCAAGGAGTCTGACCAGAAGAGAAAAGTAGGAAAAGTAGATGATATAAAGATTTTTACCCCCGTCAAGACTTTTTAAGCATGGGAAAACTCACCCTCCTTTGTTGTGACTGGTATTTTTACTTTTTAGCAGTAGATGAAGAAGTTGCCCCATGTTAGGTGCCAACTGTGGGTTCCTTTCTCCGGGAGGCTGAGCTAAGAATCTGATCACAGAGTTTTTTTTTTTTTCATCCTTCTGGAGACTAGCTGAAGAAGGCTCTGTCTGGTGAACCAGTCATGAGGCCTCTTTGGCAGTGAGGGAACTTTCCATTCAGATCCTCTAGCTTTTGGGAGCACTGAGTGTCTTAGCTGGGCTTGATACAATGGGAGTCTAGTCGGGGAAGGGAGCCTCAGACTTGTAAAAGGTCAGGTAACCAACTGCACTTGGTTAAAATAAAGACAGTAAAGAGTCAAAGAACTAGATATTACTTCACTAAACTTAATGATAAAAGAAAGACAAAGACTGGGAGCTGTGCAGGGAGAAATGGGGGAGTGAGGACCCCCACCTCAGACCTCTGGATTTTTAAACCAAAGGTATCTGAATTGCAGGAGCCACACCCTAGACAGTTCTGGACGCTTGTCTCCAGGACAGCTTTGATATGTTTTTCTTCAAAGATTCAGCTTTTGATACCTTTTAGCCTAAAGTCTACGCTGTTTGCTTTGAAAGTGTCCCTGATCCTCTTGGATTTGAGTTTTGTGCATGGTGACAAATATGGGTCCAATTGCATTTTTTTTTTTTTACACATAGACATCCAGTTAGACCAGCACCATTTGTTGAAGATGCTATCCTTTTTCCATTGAATAGATTTGGCTTCTTTGTCAAAAATCAAGTGACCATATGTGTGTGGATTCATATCTGGGTCTTCGATTCGATTCCACTGATCAACCAGCCTATTGTTGTGCTAGTACCATGGTCTTTTAATTACTGTTGCTTTATAGTACAGCTTGAGATCAGGTATGGAGTTTCCTCTGGAGGATCTTTTATTGTACAAGATTGTTTTAGCTATTCTGGGTTTTTTGTTTTTCCATATGAAGTTGAGAATTGAACTTTCAATGTCTTTGAAAAATTGTGTAGGTATTTTAATAGGGATTGCATGGAATCTGTAAATTGTTTTTGGTAAGATGGCCATTTTTTCTATGTTACTTCTCCTGATCCACAAACAAGGGAGATCTTTCCATCTTCTGATGTCATCTTCAATCTTTTTTTATGTTAATTCTCCTGAACCACGGACAAGGAGGATCATTCCATCTTCTCATGTCATCTTCAATCTTTTTCTTCAGAGTTTTGAAATTTTTTCAAACAAGTCCTTTACTTGCTTGGTTAGAGTAATTCCTAAAATCAGAGACACTAAGTCAGTTAGAAGAAAAAGTGGGGAAGAGCCTGGAACATATTGGCACAGGAGACAACTTCCTGAACAGAACACCAACAGCCCAAACCTTAGGGTCAACAATTAACAAATGGGACCTCACGAGGCTGAGAAGCTTCTGTAAGGCAGGAGACACTGTCAACAGAACAAAGTGACAGCCTACAGAGTGGGAAAAGATCTTCATCAACCCTACATCGGACAAAGGTCTAATATCCAAAATATATAAAGAACTCAAGAAATTAAACACCACCAAACCAAATAACCCAATTGGGAAATGGGGCTCAGAACTAAACAGAGAATTCTCAACAGAGGAATATAGAATCGTTGAGAAACACTTAAAGAAATGCTCAACGTTCTTAGTCAACAGGGAAATGCAAATCAAAACAACTCTGAGATTCCATCTTACACACATCAGAATGGCTAAGATCAAAAATTCAAGTGACACCACATGCTGGTGAGGATGCAGAGAGAGAGGAACACACTTTCATTGCTGGTGGGAGTGCGACCTAGTACAGCCACTTTGGAAATCTATCTGGCGCTATCTCAGAAAACTGGGAATAGGGCTTCCTCAAGAATCAGCTATTCCACTCCTTGGAATATACCCAGAAAATGCTCCAGCACACAACAAGAACATTTGCTCAACCATGTTCATAGCAGCCTTATTCATAATAGCCAGAACCTGGAAATGCCTAAGTGTCCCTCAGTAAAAGAATGGATAAAGAAACTGTGGTACATTTACACTATGGAATACTACTCAGCTATTAAAAACAAAGAATTCCTGAAATTTGTGGACAAATGGATTGAGCTAGAAATGACCATAATGAGTGAGTTAACCCAGAGCAGAAAGACTCACATGGTATATACTCACTTATAGGTGGACACTAACACAAGGGACATGTCCCATGAAAGTATTCACTTACCAGGAAAGTGGGTCAGAGGGGAGGACATCCTATTGGGACTCTAGGTGAGAGAAGCATGGGAGAAGGGTGAAATAGTAGGATCTAGATGGTCCTAGAAACCTACAAGAAGAACATTATGATAGGTAGATCTGGGCCCAGGGGTCTTGCTCAAATTATGGCACCAGCCAAGGACAATACGTGCAGTAAACTTTGAACCTTTACCCAGATCTAGCCAATGGACAGGACATTCTTCACAGTTGAGTGGAGATTGGGGTCTGACTTTCACACGAACTCTGATGCCCCATATATGACCATATCCCCTGGATGGGGAGACCTGGTGGCCCTCAGAGGAAGGATAGCAGGCAAGCAAGAAGAGACTTGATAACCTATGAGCATATTCAGGGGAGGAGGCCCCCCTCAGTCACAGTCATAGGGGAGGGGAGTAAGGGGAAATGGGAAAGAGAGGGAGGAATGGGAGGATACAAGAGATGAGATAACAATTGAGATATAATATGAATAAATCAATAAAATATATTTTTAAAAAAAGAAAAAAGAAAGAAAGTATCCCTGCATGGATCTAACCTTTTACACATTTTAGGGTCTGCCAGCCTTGTACACCCATCTATTTCCAAGCACAAAGCTTAATGGAAGGGAGTGTCTCCTCCACCTACAGACAAAGGCCCACAGCTGTGTAGGTGAAGTGGACAGAAACTTTATATTTTTCATATCATGAGCTTGCTTCAACTATTTTTATGTATGCACGTATGTATGTTGTATGCATGTTTGTATGTATGTATTTAGTGTGAGTGTGTGTGTGTTTTTCTCTGTGTGTGTGTGTCTGTGTATGGGTGCAGGTGCTTATGCATATGGAGGACGGGAGATAACCTAAGCTGTTAAATCTCAGGTCCCATGTAATTTGTCCTTTTGAGACAGGAACTCACAGGTGTTGAAAGATTATTAATATTTAATGTTAAATTTTATTTGTAATTTTTTTATAAATCAATGGTTACTCCTTAACCATACAGAGAGACTAAGATTAATTTTGTTAGCCTAGAGCACAATACTGTGCAATAAATACTCCATTATAAACCTCCAAGCTAGTATATTTTCCTCTATTCATATTTCCCACATTATACTTGCTTTTTACTCATTTCCTAAGTCTAGCTCATTTCTCCTCACGTTTCCCAGTCTCCTCCGCATGCATTCCTCTTGTACTCCTTTTCTTTCTCCTCCTCTCACTGACCAGTATGTTCCATCCTATTCTCTTATTGCTCAATATTGACTAGTTGGCTTTTATGGGCAGTAAAGAGAACAAATGGTGGCATGCTTACACAAACTCAAGACAGGAGATACTTAGAGCAAACATCACAATCCAATGTCCAGATTGAAACCAGATAGTGGGGTAGAGAAATCAGCATTTGAATGAACCAGGGTTAACTGCACAGTCCACAAGGATGTTACGCCAATACACTGGCCTGGAATTTGCTGGTTCTTGTAGGCTTCTTGGTAAGTGAGCCCCAGAGAACCACTTGTTCCCAACTTCAGAGCACCAGTGCTGCAAGTAAATCCTCTAAGCATGTATTTCTCATGTGTGTGCTGGGGATGCAAACTTAGGTCCTCATGTTTGTGTAAGAGTTTTCTGACTTCCATCTCTCCAGTCCCTAAACATGATAGTTTATCATGATAAAGAGTCTAGCACTTTTCTTGATTGATAAGCAAGATTAAATATAAATTTTGATTCCTAACCAGACCTGGAAACAGAACAATTAAAAAAATATCAACTTTATTTTTTATATAAACTCTTTTCTTGGGGACATGACTATTTAATTGTAAGCACCTAATTATTCCAACAACATTCTGAAATACATTTTGTTGTAGTACTTAGTACTAGGTAAAATATATCAAACAAGACATTATTTATTTACACCACAAGAATTATATGCTGGGACCCATGTTGTGTAAGGTAAAAAGTATCTTTCACAACTTATTCCTTTACTTCTACTTATATGCCATGACAAACACATATCCATACATAGACACATTTATGCACACACACACACACACACACACACACACACACACACACACACACACACACACACACAGCCTACCAGCCAACCAACTGAATAAGTAAAAATAAAGTGCATTCAGAGTAATTGAATTTTTGTAAATTTAATCTGTTTAATTAAAAAAGTAGTGTCATTTAAAAACCTACATGCTCATATTTTGTGATAGAATTCTGAGATACAAAAAGGAGCTGGAAATAAAGAGGAAAGGAAGCCTCCATTTTAGTTAGTTAGTATTTTTTATTTAATGGTGTTTGTGCTCAAACTCTGTTCTCATTCATCCTAGGTAAGTTCTCTTCTTCTCAGTTATGTCATTGGCCACAACACTCTCCATTTGATCCGACATCTGTGTAGAAAATACAGAAGGTTTAAGCCCAGTATTTTTCTTCCTTAAATAGAACACTGTTTTCTGTTTGTTTGTTTTTTGACAGGTGTTTCAAAACTGCAGCTGCATTCGATCATCAGGAAACTCATCTGCTGTCCTCGGGCTGTGTAACAAGGGCCCTGACTGTGCTAAGATGCTGCAGTACTATTTAATCTTGACAGTAATTTTCAGTTTCATCTACTCTCTAGCAGCCATACCTGGGTACATGGTTCTCCTGAGGTAATAAGTAAGACCTTCATTTATATTTCTCTTTCCTTTTTCATAGTGTACACACATGTAATTGTGTGTGTGTGTGTGTGTGTGTGTGTGTGTGTGTGTGTGTGTGTGCCACTAAGAACACAGGGAGGTCAGAAGACATTTTTGGGGATTCAGTTTTCTCCTTCATCTTGTTTTGAGGCAGGGTCTCTCTTGTTATTTCTGCTGCTGTGCTGCCTGTGCACTCCAGCCTACCTGGGCCTCAAGGTGCCAAGCAGTCCTCTTTTCTCCTCCTATTTCACTGGGAATGCTGGGATTACAAATGCATTCCACTGACTTGGGTGTATTTATTTTAATATTTTACTAATATTCCTGGGTTCTGGGGATTAAATTCAGATCACCAAGTCTTTATGGCTAAAATCTATACTTGCTGAGTCATCCCACTGTTGTCATTTAGATTTTTGTTCTTTTATATTAATGTTCCCAAGAGAGGCCCTTGTTATTGGTCCCTAGAACCTCAGTGCTCTAAACATACATTTATCGAGACTCTTATACTAAACATTCCTGAATTTAGCAATAATTTAAAATTTGGTAGAAATTTCCTTCCCATCCTTTCTATTTCTGACCTTTATAGCTTAAGCCTAAATGAAGCCACACCATGTTTTGACAGGTGGAGAATATTTGGGTAGCACTCACTTCCTGTGGCTCAACCAACTGACTGGCAGAGTGTGAAATCTTGTGTAAAAGTGACCAGGGTCCCTTCACGTCCTGACCTCAAACCGTCTTTATAAAGAAACACGTATGCAATGGCAGATGCTCTCTAACCAGGAAGTACATTAGTGCACTAGCATAGACTCTGGACAAGGAGAGTTATGAGGTCAATGGCAGATGCTCTCTAACCAGGAAGTACATTAGTGCACTAGCATAGACTCTGGACAAGGAGAGTTATGAGGTCAATGGCAGATGCTCTCTAACCAGGAAGTACATTAGTGCACTAGCATAGACTCTGGACAAGGAGAGTTATGAGGTCAATGGCAGATGCTCTCTAACCAGGAAGTGCATTAGTGCACTAGCATAGACTCTGGAACAAGGAGGGTTATGAGGCCAATGGCAGATGTTCAGATCTTACACATAAAATGAGGATGTGGCAGAGCCACGTTTCAAAGTTTATATTCTTAGCAGGTGTTCTTTGCAGTCTAGAAAATTCCACACACACTCACAATGGGAAAACAGTTCTACCTGCCTTTTATTATCTCATTGTAATTTAGCTGCGAAGTTGAATTCACCATGATGTGTGATTAATTTATGTATAAAATACAATGTCCTTATCGACTGGACCATGTTTGTCAATTCTTTCTTTCTTTGTGCTTTTCCAATTCCTTGCCCAGTCTCCCTTTCCACTTCCTTCTTTACCAAATCCTTTTCTCTTTTCCTTATTTTTTTCCGTTCTCCTCTTCCTCCATTACACTCCTCTTCTCCTCTCTTATCTTCTCTTATTTTCTCTCATCTTCTCTGGTCTTGTCTTCTTTATTTCCTTTCCTCTCCTCTCCTTTTCCCTCCTCTCCTCTCTCCTCATATTCTCCTCTTTTCTGTCCCTTCCTGACTGCCAACACACCCCTTCCTCCCACTTAGCTCTTCCTTTCCCCTGATTCTACCCTTCACACATACTCACTCGAATAGGTTAGATATATGTCCTTATTTGTTCATTTTCTCTTGTAAGATGATATATTTTTATACTCACGAAATGCAGAAGTGGTATATGCCCTTCTTCAGTTTATTGGTCATGGACAGATAAAGGCACCAAGTATTGATACTTTTTAATTCTCATTTTTACTGAGGGACATTTGGCTGTGACGTTTGTCACCCCAACACATGCCAGGCAGATTCAGCTGCTGTTGGTCAACACTGTCTCCTTTCTCCCTCAGTACTCCCTGTGCCTCAATGCCAAAGCTGCATGCTCAGTTGATAAGGATGTCTTTTCCCAATAGTGGAGGATGGTTATAGGTGAAGGGCACATGAGCAGCTGAACTCTCCTGTTAGAATCTCCCAACATGCTCTGGAGAGACGCTCTCATGTTTGCTACGTACCTGCTCCCACTTCCATCCCACACTCAGTTGCTCAGTTATCTTACTTTTAAAGGTGACTCTTCAACTAGGTCTAAGAAAATGTGGCTGGATGAGGTTTTAATGTATTACTATTTAAAATATTTTGTGTGTATGTGCTAGTGTGAACATGCATGGTATGTTTTTGTGTTCCTGTGCGTGTTCTTCTGCCATGGCATGCATACTGAAATGAAAAGACATTTCCCAGGAGTTGGTTCATTTTGCACCACATGGGTTCCAGGTACTGAACTCAGTTTACCAAGGTTAGTGTCAAGGAACTTTATCTACTGAGCCATCTTATAGGACCCAATGTGTGCTTCATTGGTGTAATGAGGGCAAGGGGTATTGAAATTATTTTTCTTATATTTCTTTGCCCCTTCTTGCTGAATTTAATTCTTTCAATATAAATGATAGAAAATATAGCACTGCTGTTTACATACTATCATTATTTTTCTTGTCTGTTGTGTTTTCTTAAAGTATTCCATAAAATGATTTCCAAAACAAAATTCCAACAGTTATACATATGAGCAGCTGAACTCTCCTGTTAGAACCTCAAATATTTTGATTTTCATACCCAAGGATGTACTTGGTGGGAAAAGACAATATTTTAAAATGGCTTCCATATTTCTAATTTATAAGAATATTTTTTCAGTTTTTATCCTTATGAACTTATGGCTTCCCGTTTGAATGTAATTCTCAAAACTATCTAAAGTCTATATTTGTGGGCAGTATAATGGAGAAAAATGTTTAAAGTTGTTAAATCCATATAACAAAGTAATTTTCTCAAAGCCATATCATGGGTAATTGGCTCCTTCTTTTTTTATCTGTGGGAATTCACTTACCATACCTTAAATTTTTATATGGCATATGTTATATTTTTTTATTAATGTTAGAAAAAGCCTGATAAACAACTTAAGAGAAGGAAAGGTTTGTTTGGCTTGTGGTTTCAAAAGTTGGGTCCTTTATGTTATGCTTGGCATGGTGGTTGCCACTGTCACCAGAAACCTCTTCATCTAAGTTAGCAGAAAAATCTCTGTTAAGGAGCTCAGCTGTGCTTTAGATGTGGTCCGAGGACAACTTTTAGAAGTAGTTACTCTCCTTCCTCAGTATGGGTTTAACAGAGGCAGAGCTGTACCATTCTCACTTTAGGATGAAAAGCTTAAGCATTAGAATCATTAATTACCACTGTCACTGGAGGATGGTAGGGCAGATATGGATTTGTGTGATGAAATTTTATGTATATATGTATGTATATATCACATATATTTTTTCAGGTGTATCAAATCTGAAGAGAAGTCATTGGGAGTTGGATTACATACATTTTGCACAAGAACATTTGGTATGAAGTTCCCCCACATATCAGACCTATATTAGGTGCTTAGTAAACACAAATAGTTTTGCCTAAATAAGAAGACAGAAGTTATCTTGTTAACTCGAAATACAACTCTTGTCTTAAACGGAGTACGGGTTTATTCTAGAATCAAATCATGAGTGACCATGACACGGGCACACAGATTCAGGTGATTCGAACATGCTGTAAAATGAGAGCTGTTTGGGATGTTTATAGTTCGAGAATAAAGGAATCCATGAACAAGGTGCTTCTCAAATATACCAGTGAGAACATGACATAGGGCAGTAACAGCGAAGCAGGGAATGCTCTGCTGTAGACCCTGATGCTATCTGCTGGCACTCTTAGTGCTTCGGTGGGTGGAGGCTCATAACCTCCTAAGTCAAGACATCACTAAAGTTCCTTGTGATAGTCACACGAACATGTGGTCAGATGCAGGGATGGGGCAATGAATGATCAATAAGAGAGGTAAAGATAACTTATCTCTGGATCTGCAATATCCCAACTGTCCACGTGCAGGATGTTCCAATGACCTTGTAACATCTTTAACATAGATGTGCCCTGACCTCTTTACCCTGAACTTCAGGTTACAAGCCTTTGTGTTTGGAAATTACCACTTGTAATTAGTTTGAGAATGAAGTAACTATAGAGATGAAACCTGTTTCTCCTTATCTTTAAAGATTTCACCTGAACTTAATTATACCTTTCATCTTGTAGTAGATACACCAATAAAATGAGAAGAAAATGGTTTTGTTAGTTGGGTGTATAGAAAACCAATAGAAGAGATTTCAGAAAATACATGAGGGCCATGATTATGAACTAAATCAATACTTTCCTAGCATCTTATACATGGATTTCATTTGTTGTGATCCAGAAACTTTATATTAAGGCATAATTCCTCAAAGCAAGTTTAGAGCATTTGATTTGTAATTCATTATATTGCCCTTTCAAAACTAGGGAAATTGAAGTGCTTCCAAATAAATAATATCTTTCTCTTACTCTCTTTTTTTCTACCATTGGGGTGGGTCTTTTGTCATTATTGTTGTTAATCTGTTTGGGGTGTGGTGTTTTTTTTTCTCTTCACTGCAGGTGGCATCTCAGGACCTATTTACCTTGGTGCTTTGATAGACAGAACGTGTTTACATTGGGGAACTCAGAAATGTGGTGATGCAGGGGCATGCAGGATGTATGACATAAATAACTTCAGGTAAAGATAACGTTTAAGACCTACTTTTGGAGCTTAAAATGTCCACATTCATATACAACATATTCTTGAGTAGTAAGATTACATATGGCATCATTTTCAGGATGCACATGGATGGTATGGCTTTCTTATTGATATATTTTAATATTTCCCCATTTTTACAAAGTGCTGGATACACTTGATACCTTGAAGTAGCAGGGCCAGAAGTACTTTGAGCTGAGCTAGTATGGCAGAACACAAGAGATAAACAGGACAGCAAGATTCAGGACCTGGGACAGCTGTGTTGTAGGTGTGAACAAAACCTCTCAGCACTTACCAAACCACATCCATGGACCAAGAGGGGGGACTCCTCTCTTCTGCAGGGCTTAGGATCACAGAGTCTCAGCACATTTAGGCAGCATGGATTGTGGCACTCTAAGTCCTGAAAAGCTCACAGCTCTCTCATGTTTGCAGCCTGAATTGATGAGAACCCCAAATATGTGTAGTACCATGCAGTTTAACCAAGTGTCCCAGGTGCAGTAGCCAGAGGACTATCTGGAGACTTTGTTCATCTAATTATGACCAATAGTCTCATCTCTGTGAACCCAAAAATTCCTGATTGCATTTAGAGATTAGCTGCCATAGCAACACAATGTGTCTCCATAGAGTGATTGTGGTACAAGCTGATAGTGTCACAAGTGAGAGGAGGTGGCCACATACGGAAATAACTGAAGCCATCACCATCAAGAACCAGGAGACCCAGGAGCCTAGTATTTGAGATCTGGTTGCATCTAGTGGTGGGTGATCGCATGCTGCTGCTTGGACTAAAAATAGCTGCTACCATGGTTTCCACCACTCTCATTGCTTAGCAGGCACATGCCACTAACAGTATAGTGAACGAACTCTGGGTTCACTGATGTTCCACCCCCAAGATAATGCCAGGTTGACCTTGAAACAAACTCTGGCTCTTACCCTGTTTTCTGTCTAGGGTAGTAAGACCAAGGAAGCCTACAGAGTAACTTTGTTTGCTACAGACTGCATTGTAGCAAAGAATCCTTGTTCCTAAAGCCTCTTCGGTCCAAAGAAATTATTCCCTTCTTTAAGTATGAGCAAATCTTACTCTTTTTTTTTTTTTTAAAGTCAGCACTATACTGAGAAATTCTGGGAGAGAAAAGTGCTGGTCGTTGCCCTGTCCAAAGTGTTTATGGCTGTGGCTGGCTAAGATCCCATTTTCATCCTAGGATACCCATAGTAACATAGTGAAAAGACTCAACTACCTCTGTCAGCATATCTGTGTGTGTTAAAGTTCCAGTTGCCTTGACTTCCTCAGAATGGTGGACTGTATCCAGGAATTGTTAGCAAATTAACGCTTCTCCCATAAACTGATTTTGTAAATTGTTTTTTTTAATAGTGGCAGGAAAATGAACCAAGATATTTGTTAATCTATTATCCATTTAGAAAAAAATTAATTATATTTCTATACTGTTATATCTAAAGTGTTAAGAATCAGCACTTATATACTTTATTTATACTTTCTTCTATAGATGGAGACCTGATCATTTTTTCTATTCTTGTTTGTTTGTTTGTTTGCTTGCTTGCTTGCTTTCCTTGTTCAATATTTGGCTGCTTTGTATATAGTACTGGCTGTTCTGGAACTAACTTTGTGGAACAAGCTGGCCTTGAGTACATAGAGATATATTTATCTATGCCACCACCCAACTGTTGGGTTTAAAGGTCTACACCATTAAGCCCTGGCTACATTTTCTCTATTCTTATGCAACCTCTGCCTCCCAAGTGTTGGGATTAAAGGTCTGCACTACCAAGCCCTGGCTAAATTTTCTCTATTCTTATGCAGTCCAGGTTTAAAATGGTAACACCAACTCTGGGCAGGCTCTTCTCATCTCAATTAATGTCCCTTGGATGTGTTTACAGGTTAACATACTCCACTCAGGCATATGCTAGATTGTATGGAGTTGACAACTATGCATCATACCAGGTTTTAGTGTAGACATGTTGAGAACAGGAAGGAATACTCTCATAGTTATTTAGAAATGTGCATATGTCAAAAAAATTTAAACACACGAAATAAAAAAACTTTAAGGCATATTTTATCAGATTTACAAAGAACAGATTCTTATAACAGTATATAAGTTCTTCTAAGAAATGGTGGAATTAAAAATTACCTAATTCATTTTAGGAAGCTTGTACTGTCTTCGTGATTAAACTGGACAAGTTCTTCAAATGAAAGAATTAGTGGCTAAAAAGATGGCTCAGAGTTTGAGAACACATATTGCTCTTGCTGAGGACATAAATTCAATTCCACATTGGGAAGATCATAACTACCTCTTACTACAACTCCCAGGTTGAAGTTACTCCTAGGACTCATGAGCATACATATATTCAGATAGCAAGCACCAATGCATAAGTTAAAATAAAATCAATTATAAGATAAATTGAATCCTGTACATGCCAAATTCATGTATGAAAATTAACAAATTGAATTTGCTAACTAAAATGACTGAGTCATTATTTTAGATATATAAGAATTGCAATATCACACCAGTTCTAAGGAGAGACCACATTAAAAGTGACATTATGATGTTTTATACAAGTGTAATCAAAAAAGGAGTTCCCTTAGCATAATTTAGAATGCTTCTGCTTATTTGTTTTGCTCAGTATTTCAGAGGCCATGTGATAATGGCAGGGGAGGCATGGTGGCAGAGTGTGAAGTAAAGGCACAGGTGGCTAAGTTTGAGGAGGCTGGTTACGTTGACTGTTCTTTCTGGAAGCATTGAGTGCTTCCCAGATTCATGATGGGAATTCAATGCCATTCAAACCTTTCTGAAAACATCCCCAATGACAAACTCAGAGATATACTTCTATAATGATCCTAAATCCAGTCAGGATGACAATGGAAATGAGCCAAAACAAACGTGAAGAAAATATGTGTAAAGTTTTATGGATTTTTTTTGACATTTTAGCAAACAAAAGTAATAAATCAGTAAAGTATATTATATAAAATACCTGGGCATAATTGTCTCCATGTAATATTCTTCAAGGAATAAAGGATCTGTAAGAATATACAAAATTAGCTCTCAAGAAACATTAAGATTTAATACAGATTAATTCTTTTCAATAGGTACATTTACCTTGGGGTGCCTGCAGCAGTAAAAGGATTAAGCTATCTCCCAGCATTCTTCATCCTAAGATTTATGAAGAAGATCCAACTCCCTGGGGAAATCAACTCTTCAGAAACTGGACTTGCAGAGATGAAGCTCACAGAGAAGGAAAACAAATGCTTAGATGAGCGCAGAAGTCCTGAGGTTGAGAATGATGGAGAACTGAAAACTAAGCTGTAGTAAGTTTTCTATTGGTCTGTGCAAGCTCATGCCAAGAATGTACATTTCACTTGCTTTGCATCATAAGAGGTACTACAGGAATTATTTTTTTTTTAATGTGTAAAGACCTCAACAATTATTTTTACTCATGATCAAAATATCCGCTGATAGCATTTTCAGAACTTTGGGGTAGCACCTAATATTTTTCTGGGAAGACTTCTTTGGAGAACCCATACTGAACTTTAAAACTGCTTTTATTTTCAAGGATTTGCAAATTGCATTTCATTAATTTATTTGTTTAAAACTCAATCAAGGGAAGTGTTTGCTTCTCACTTATCTTCAAATCACTTTTAAAATTTTCCTATTCCCCAAAATCTCTACTTTCATTGAATTTACTGTTCAATATTGAAGATAGTTAGAGCTGAAAAATGTTCATACTGGTCAAGTCACATTAAAATAATTTGTTCAAATCTATCCTTTCCACATGAAAAATGTTTGTATGTGTCTTTAACAATTTAGAAGTTGTTAACTCTCTTTTTTTATTCTAGATTTTGATGCTTCTAAGGTTAGATTTCTCATTAATATGTCCTCCCTTCTTTCATTACTTATGTTACACATTTGATCATTTGTTTTCAGCACAGATTTAATCATGTGATTAAAATCATGTAGCAAAAAGTTTCAACTTTTTTTCTAACATTTCAAAGCTAGCCATTAAACTTTTTATTAAAAGCAAGAGTTTGAGAAAGCCAGTCCTTTCAAAGGGCATTTGGAGAGATAGGGTTGTATCTCAGTGGTACAATGGATGCTGAATACAGGGGAGGCCTTGGGTTAAGCCCCAAGGTATAGCAACATGCTGGCAAAATAAAATAAAGTAAAATAAATCAAGATTGAACAAAGAATAAGATGTTATCACAAGGCTACTTTCTCATATGCAGGAAGCATCTTAGGCACAATGTCATTGTATCCATGTGTCCTCAGAGTGCATGGCTATTAACTTTCATGATCATCATAGAGTAAAACCTTTCAAGAGGTGCTAGCTAGATATCTCAGTGGAAACCAGTATTTGCCACCAAGCCTGACAAGTTGGATTTTATCCCTCGGACCAACATGGTAAAAGGAGAGAAACAACTCTTGAACATTGTCCTGAGCTGGGCCCAGTGGATTAAATTTGCAATCCCAGCTATTGTCATAAGGTCATTGCATAATTAAAATAATGATTTCTGTAACTTCCATATCTGGTTGTAATCCTTGTTCTAAGAATCACCTGTCCCAATATTGCACAAACACTGCTCCCCAATTATCTCCTGATATTCCAATAAAGCAGCTTACATCCAATCACTGAGCAGGGGAGAGAATAGGGCTGGACTTCCTCCCTGCCAGAAGAGGAGGAGTTAGAAGAGGAAGTAGGGGATTTACCCACAGGCAGAGATGCAGGAGAAGTAAAGAAGCTTCATCTGGAGAAAGAAAGGACTAAAAACAAGTAACTCGGGAATTTTGGAAAAGAAGTAGTCAGGACAAAATAGAGGGTTAAGAACAGACTTAAGCTGATCAAGATTGTGTTGTAAAGCTTTATAAACCAATTAAAATAGTATTGATATTTGTGTGATAGCTGGGTTAAGAAATAAACTAAGAGAAATAAACATAATTATATAAAAATAACTTCATCATCCATCCCACAGGAAGGCAGAGGAAGAGGCAGAGACAGATGAATCTCTGTGAATCTGAGGCCACCCTGGTCTACAAAGCACAGCTAGGACAACCAAGGCTACACAGAAAAACCCTGTCTTGAAAAACCAAAACAAAAAGTTGTCATTTGCCCTCTACACAGGTACTTGGTGTACAGGCCACACACCCCAAAATCAATGAAGCAAATAAATAAACATATAAATAAGGATTAAAAAGTTTTAAAGACTGTCTTTTGCTAGAAAATTGGTATCGATGAAATTCAAGGTAAGCATTAAAAACAAAATCACAATGTTGTGGTTTTAATGAGGAATGTCCCTCCTAGGCTCAGGCAATAGATATTTGGTTTTCTGTTGATCATGCTGCTTGGAGAGGATTAGCGTATGCACCTCTGATGGAGGGAGTGCATCACTGGGCTGGCTTATGTGTTGAAAGCCTCACCTTACTCCCATTTCACTCTCTGCTTATTATTTTGCTTGAAGATATGAAACCTCTGCCTGCTGCTCTGGTCACCATGCCTGCTACCTGCTGTCATGCCCCCTTGTCTTGAGGAATGTCTATCCCCCTGGAATTTGAAGCCAAAATAAATATTTCTATATGTTGCCTTGTAGTGGTTAATCACAACAGTAAAAAATAACTGATGCAGAAGTCATTATATTTTGTGGGTGATAAAAATGAAGAGCTTTTAGGGAACAGCAAGACTTTCTGTGTGGTGTTCTGCCTGGGGACATATTGATGCTTGAGTACTGTTCATAACTGGCCCCATTCCTCACCTGGACATTGTGGGAGAACTGGCTCTGGGGACATGGGACCAGGAGTGCTGATGCTGCCCACAGCCAGCTGCAGTACTTGGAAGAGTAGACCTCTCACATCCCAGAAGTTGTATGTGAACCAATATAATCCATATCAGTATGGAGACCTGGCCCTTCCATTAATCTTCAATGTAGTGTCATGGGTGAGAAAGATGATCTCCATCAAATTCACACCTAACCACTTGCAGCAGGTGGGAGACATGGCTCTGGGATCATGAGAGCAGGAGAGCTATTCTTATCCCTCACCAACTGCAGGACTCCAGATAATTGAACCTCACCTGGGCATCACAGTAGAGCAGATCCTAGCTGCAGGGTCCCAGGTGAGCCATCGTGTTGCAGGACATTTGATCACTGTGAATTCCAAGATTGTGTTATTTACTGGGAAAATCTGTTTCTACTTGTGGTGTTGCTCAACCCTAGCATAAACCTTTAATCCATGAGATTTCTGCTTGAATATTGTCAGCAGGATTAAATAAAGTTAATCCTACCTAGGTCAAGAGGTGGAGAAAGTAACCAGTTGACAGGGAGTGAACCAGGTAAAATCCACAGAGAGTAAGATGAAGTCAGAAAGAAGGACAGAGGGACACACAGGAAGTAGAAGAAAGCAACATTCAGTTGGAGGGTTTTTTTGAGATAGTATGGAGAGGGAGAACTTCCTTTTCCTTTTGATACATCATCTGAGAAGAAAGTTCAGCTGGGTGATCTTTTTCTGTTGTATTGAACAGGAGGCATTCACCCTAGCATCTGGCTCCCTCGTCTTCGTCTTTATTTGTAAAATCGAACTATTGAGGTTTTCTTAAAAGCAACACTCCAGCATCTGGCTTGGTAGTCTTTATTAGTAAACTCGAACAATGGAGTTAAAAACAAAAAACAAAATGTTTCACACTCCAACATGTGGCCTGACCACAAGGACAGAGAAATCATTCCAGCTGAGGACAAACTGAGAAGGCATCAGATTTGGTAAAACATCTGAAAGTCCTTTAGGAGAGAATTAAGTAATATTAAAAGAAAAAAATCTTTCCTTTATTAAGGATAAATCATGACACAGGTCATTAGGACCCTGTATAGTGCTACTTTAGCTGTCTTGAGAATAGAAGCAGGAAATGAAAAGACAAATGACTTAACTGAGGTTGATAGCCAATCAGTCTGGTAACTCATGGTTTATCCTTAATAGTCATAGTGGTTTTGTGCTAAGTATAAAAGTGATATGATAACTGTGTCAAATATTAAAAGTGAGTTAATCAGATACAAGCCCTAGATAGATTTATAAGTGAAAAATAAGAAATATACTAATACACAGAAGAGCTGAGGCAAGAACCTACCATATCACTGCATGATGTAAATGAAGAGGGGTAACCCAAGGTTCTTAAACAACCAACCTTACTTTATCCGGTTACAATGCAAGAACTGCCAGCAGATGATAGGTACCCCCAAGCTCGTAAAGAAGCTAAATAGAATCCTATGGAAATGTTAGAATGGGGAGATTTAAGGAAGCAATCATTGCATATGGTATGCATTTACTTTATATGAAGCAGTTAATAAATTCATAGGCAAATCAGAACAGAATTATCCCCAAGGCTGGAAAGATTTGTCAACACAATATTGGAAGCTGATCCTCAGTTCCGATGGGGAAAATGGTGGATAGAGGAAGCTAGAAACAGAGTACAACTGGAATCCAGAGCTATTAATATTTCTAAGAAGTAGTTCCTAAATAGAGGTCAACTACAAAGGCAGCTTGAGATGGATGATGACACCTTCCTGCTATGTCATTTAGCTACTTTAAATGCTTGGGATGAGACTGAAATATCAGAAAAGAGGTTTGAGATACCTACTAAAATTACACAAGGCTGAAAAGAAGCTTTCATTAATTTTTTTTGGGGGGGGCACGGATTCACTGAGGCTATAATTAGAATAGTATCAGATTCAGAAGTAAAACAGATATTAATCGAATCTTTGGCTTTTGAAAATGCTGATTCAGAATGCAAATGGGTGATTAGACCTTTAGAGACAAGATCAGTACTAATAGAGGAATGGGTTAGAGATATGGCTGATACTGGAGCTCATGTTTATGATGCTAAACAGATAGGAGAAGTAATTTCTAAAACACTTAGGAAAAATCTAAATATCAGATATTTTAATTGTGGTCAGCAAGGCCATTTGAAAAGTGATTATAGGCAAAGTATTACTAGGAACAATGTATATATATATATATATATATATATATATATATATATATTATATATATATTATATATCACAAAGATATGCCTTCTGGATAGGCAGAAGGTATGGCAAAGGCTGGAAATGGACTAATGAATGCAGATCAACAAGAGATTGGCAAGGTAACCCTTTGCCATTGGAAAATTCCCTATGGAGCCTTCTGAAGGCTCCAATATCAATTTTAATTCAATCATCCCCTTCAGTGTCAGAGAAACTCATCCACAAATAAAAGACTTAATGCCTCTTGTTAAAAACAGCACTGCTCTGGATGTAATCAATGACAGAACAGTTTTAATAGATAAAACAAAGAATTCAGGAGAGATCAGAAAAAAAAAGTATTTTGGCAAGCTGATACAAATGACCAGAGATCTAAGCTAAAAAAAAATTTAAAAAAAAAGTATATATAATTGGCATTAAAATAGAAGGTTTAAGAGGCATAGGAGCAGATGTAACAATAATTTCACCAAAATCTTGGCATCAAGATTGGCCTCTTCAGGATGTAAATATCCAGCTTCTAGGGATTAGAACTTTATCTCAGATAAAACAATGTGCAAGATGGGGTTGAGTGTATAAGGCTAGAGGACAAGTAGGAAAATTAAAGCCATATGTGGCTAATGTAGTCATGAATTTATTGTGACATGATTTGTTGCAGCAGTAGAAAACACACAGATTAGCATTCCTCCAATCTCAGAAACAAACCATAAAATAAAGACTATTCCTGAGAAAAATATTAAAAGGTATTATCAAAAGCAGTCACGTTTTGTTCTTTTGACAGTGTCTCCTGCCTTACAGAAGCTTCTCAGCCTCATGAGGTCCCATTTATTAATTGTTGACATTAAGGCCTGGGCTGTTGGTGTTCTGTTCGGGAAGTTGTCTCCTGTGCCAATGTGTTCCAGGCTCTTCCCCACTTTTTCTTCTATCTGACTTAGTGTCTCTGGTTTTATGTTGAGGTCTTTGAGTCACAGTCATAGAGAAGAGGAGTAAGAGGAAAATGGGAGGGAGGGAGGAATGGGAGGATACAAGGGAAGGGATAACCATTGAGATGTAATATGAATAAATTAATAAAATAAAATTAAAAAAAAAAGAGCAGTCACGGACACAGCAGCTGTGGAGCGACATTGGCCATTAGAAAAAAAAGTCAAATTGTATCAGCCTGTATATTTAAAGGTGTGTTGATCTCAGAATGGCAAACAGGATCTGTTACATTGGGGAAGAGGTTTTGTTTTTGTTTCTACAGGAAAAGAAAGATTATGGATACCATCAAAATTGATAAAGATTATATTAAAACAGGAGCTATCATCGGACAGCTTGGTCACTTAGTCCAAACTAACTTATAAAGACTAAAGTTATTTATTCAATTAAAAGGATATTTTTTTTGTTATTTGGTATTAAAAAACACAGTTAGGAGATCTAAAATGTTTTAAGAAAATTCAAAGAGTTACTGCATTTAAAAATCTGTTTTTCTAAATCTCTAAGAATTGGTGTGATTTAAAGCTTAAATAAAATAATTAAGCAGGGCAGTGGCAGCCCATGCCTTTAACCCCAGAAGAGAAAGGTGGATCTGTATGTTAATTGTTTTAAATAGCTAGAGTTGCAATGAACAGGTTAGTGTTGGTTCATACATTTAATCCTAACACTTGGGAGGTACAGGCCTTTGACTGCAGTGCTTAGGAGACAGAGGAAGGCACATAAGTGTTACAATGACTTAATTGTAATCATTGTAATGATTTAATTAGTCACGTGCCAATGACAGGCTCAAATTCAGGGTGAATGTCCTTTGCAATAAAAAAGTAAATACACTTAAAGGTATATCTAGTTTCAAGTACTCAAAAAATTTTTTTTTAATTTTCGATTGAAAGGAATACTTTTCTATTTCCAAAAAACATTTTGTCCTAGGAAAGATATAACTCACCAGAAAGGAAAGCACATCCCCCAAGACAAGTATCCCAGATGATCCTGCTTCACAGACTGACTCAATAGTTATTTCTTCAAAAATCTGATTCCAGAAAAACTTCAAAATGGCAAGAAAAGATGGTCCAGTCTCATTGACTGTTCCAGACAGGACTTCATTTAAGCCTGAATTTTCACTACACATAGAGACTGGACAGCAAATGTTACAGCTAACTTTCTTAAGACTTGACCTCTTTCTCAATTTGTTTGGCCCCTTAAGAAAACTACATGCCAAATCAGTAGGAAGCAATTTTAAGAGAACAATACCCCAATCTCAATTTCACAATTAAGCTTACATTGTTTAGGATTTAAGAAAATATTTTAAAGAAGTTTTTTTGTTGATAAATGCAAGTTATGATAGTAAGTGATTTAAGTTTATAAGTTTGGACTGACAAATATGTGGTCGACAGTAGGATGCTATCTCCAAGGTTGCTTAGTACAAATGAACTGGACATTGTGAATGTAATTTTTAACAGATAGTATATAGTTTATTGATGTTAGAGGAAAAAGTCTTTTCTTTCAACAACAAAAGGGGGGGGGGAGGAAATAGATCAGTAACTTAAAGTGCTCATGCGTCCCTGCAGAGAGGCCTCTACTGAACTGTGGGGACCAATGGAATTAGCTAGCACATGGCTTACTGATGGTTCATCAACCACTAATAGAACCAAAACTAATAGAAAGTAGCATCCTATAGACCAGAGGATGGAATGGCCATATTGAAGAAGGGACCCCAAAATCAGTGTAGCAGTATCGGCTGTAAGACAAATAACTAGGAAAACAAAGGGAACATCTCTGTCTTTTCCAGCTCATGGTGCAATGGTGTAGCTATAAGGTCATCAAAATGGAGAGCCTACTAACTGGCACATCGCTGAAATTCAGCTTTGGCACAACAAGCCAGGGCAAACTGAGGCAAGGGGTAGAGTCAGCAGCTGACCACCCAGCAGACTTTTTTTCTGAGGGTAAAAAACCTGACTTCGATGGTTGGAACTGATTGTTACTGAAAGGGGCTTCCACTGATGTTGGCAAGCATAGGCCAGAACAGATTGTAACTGCCTCCATAGAGAAACTCTAAACTCTTTTAACTCTTCAGGGCCCAGAGCTGATTGCTCCTGGCAACTGTAGGCCAGTTCTGCTTCTAGCTGGTAAGAAGCTCTAAACTCCTTTAACTCCTTAGACTCTATACAAGCTAGTGCTGATGTCTCTTGGCTTAGGCTGCCACTGCTGGTGGTTAGCAGGCCACTGATAATGGCCAGATGGTAAAAGAGAAACACACACACACACACACACACACACACACACACACACACACACACACACATTCACTCATATTTAGTGGATGGTGGATGGAGCAAAGCTTCAAATCCAAAAATTTATTTTTTCTCTTAGCTTTGTATACTTCTGAAAACAAAGTTTTCTAATAATAAGAAAAATTAGCCCATAACCCTGAAAGCAACTATCACACAACAAATACATTTTGTTACCTAAGAGGGAGTTGTAGCAAGATTATTGATCACATGCTTTCCTACCGAAACGTGAACCAAAGCAAACATTCTTTATCTAGCTTCCAAAGAAATATTTTTTATCTCTCTCTCATTCCAAGAGTTTATTATAAATTCAAAGCAATTGGTTTTTATGTATGTTCCACTCCACAAGCTCATTATAAGTTCAAAGCAAAATTGTTTTATGCCATAGGTTAACAAGGTTTTTTTTTTAAACCAAGAAACAGGTCATCTATCTTAGTCTTATTTTTGAAGTCTTGTATAGCTAAACTTGCTAATCATACATTCTCTGCTCTTACACTCATAATAGAATTACCCCTACCTAGTTAATGGATTTTCTTATCATGATGCACACCGATATCTGTGATCTCATCCCTGGACCTAACCTAGAGTGAATGTTTTCCTTGCTCATCTGTCCCAAATGTATTTTTCTTCCAGGTGGTTTATGTGCTTATGGTGGATGAGAGCTCACCAAACTACTTTTATAATCTTTGCTATTCTACTTTTGATTCTATCTTTAAAGATTCTATCAATTATCTAAACTTTTAATTTCTTAAAAATACTTGATTTAAATCAGGAATCGTATAAAATTACCAGGAATTACATAATCATGAAGTCATCATCAGGTATTACAAAATCATGAATTCATCTCAGCAGTGTTGGTTCATAAAAGTACATCTTCATGTTGATCTGCAGGTGACCTGCCCAACAGAATAGGCTAATACCCGGAAATCAATCACGCCAGACTAAAGGCAGTGAGAGTCTCCCCACACCCAGTCACACCATGACAGAAATATGAGGATACAGAAATGACAAGAATGAAAAGGCATGCCAGCAGCAGGAAGCAACCTGGAGATGAAGGCCCTTTGGCCATGCCTCTCCAGGATACACCCACTGCAGCCATGCAAAATGGTGGACCATCTCCAGGAAGCTCAGCTGCTTACTGCAGTTCTTCCTTCATGGGGACTGCCAACAGATAAACGTCAAAGGTGTCTCATCATGAGAGACATGAACAGAAATGATAAAACCTAGCAAAATGTAGCAAAGACTTCAAATTTTGTGTAGCCCATACATGCAAGGCATAGGAAGCATCTGAAAATAATGAAATAATGAAATAATGGACAAACCGATAATTAACTAGTTTAATTAAGACTAGAATATGAAATTTTGCCAGGGAAAAAATTAAGAATAAATCAACAAGAGTGATATACTGCATATTTGAAAAACTTGAATGTTTACTGCTAACACTAAAAAATAAGGGGAAATGGAAATAAAATTAAACCAGGACAACCCTATGAAAATGCCTGGTGTAAGCCAGGCAGTGGTTCACACCTTTAATGATAGCATTTGGAAGGTACATGCCTTTAATACCAACACTTGGGAGGCAAAGGCAGGCACAAACGTGTTACAGTGATTTAAGTTTAAAAGCTACTTGCAAATGGAAGGCTGAAATTCAAAGTGAATGTCCTTTGTGGTCTAAAAACAAATAACTTAAACCTTGAATTTTTATATGAAGAGAAATGAGAATATATGTGAATTTATCCACACATATTAAAGTATCTTCAGTTTCAAATTTTCAAAAGATTTTTAAAATTTTAATTAAATATAATAATTTTTCTGTTGCCAAAAAAACTAGCCATAGGAAAGATATAAGTTTCCCCCAACAACAAAGTACCGTCCCAGAGTTAGGGTTGAAGGAGGGTTTTATTTTTATTTTTACAGGAGAATAAAAGCATCCTAGAAAGGACTCTGGAGACAACTGGACAAGTGGAATATCTGAAGAAAAAGGACAGAACATCAAGAGAAAACGTTCCAAGGAAAAAATAGTGAATTGGCCAAGTGGTATCTCCCGCCTCCAGCTGAATGACCCAAAATCCCAGCTCGGGGTCCTGCTCTAGCGCTGGCACCCAAGCCACCATCTTGCCTAAGCAGTTGCCCCTTCCCTCAGGACATCCACCGGATGTGGGCCAGTGAGCGGACAGTTCTGGTGTGTGTTTCCTAGTTTTTTCTTTTAATTTATTTTAATTTTTTTCCTGGAAAGTTTTTTTTAATTTAATTAATTTATTCAGATTACAACTAAATTATTATTCCATCACTTGTATCCTCCTGTTCCTCCCTCCCTCCCGCTTTCACCCTATTCCCCTCCCCAAGGACCGAGGGGTACCTCCTCTGCCACTATGTGGTCATAGGCTATCAAGTCTCATTCTTTCTTTGAGTGCCATCAAGTCTCCCCCCCAAGGGGAGGTGGTCAAATATATTCACTTACCAGGAGATTGGGACAGATGGGAGGACATCCTTCTGGGACTCTAGGTAAGAGAAATATAAGAGATGAGGAAATAAAAGGACCCAGAGGGTCCTAGAAGCCTACAAGAAGAACATCTTGACGGGTGGATCAGGGCCCGGGACCGTCTGCTCAAACTATTGCACTAACCAAGGACAATACAAGTAGTAACCATCAAACTCCGACTCTTATCTACCCGATGGACAGGACATTCTCCACAGTTACATGGAAAGCAGGACTGACTCTGATGAGCTTCCTATTTTCTTCCCACCATCAGGATGGCCTGCTCGTGGAGGATTCTCAAATGCTTGTCTCTGCTGCCCCCTACAGGGTGAAAGCGGGAGGGAGAGAGGAACAGGAGGATACAAATGACAAACGATATTTATGTGGCTCCAACTCAATTAAAAACTGAAAGCTGGCTTTGGGGTTGGAACATGGCTCTCTCCATCTCTAAACCTATGGATAATTGTTGAAGAAAAACACAGAATCTCTGTTGCATGTCACAAGTCACCTGGTATTAGACCGAGGGAAAAATCGAAAAAGAAAATGAACTATTGTATTGCCACTGATCTCACAGTCTTTTGATTTTCATTTTATTTTCTAAAACATTTTCGGTATAAACATTAACTCAAAATCTGTAAGATTATTATGTGCATATAAGCTTTCTCTCATGATGCCAGTGCTCATACAGAGAACTAACCAATCAATTCTAGAAATAAGCTTCCTGTCGCTTCCTGTATGTGTTTTCAGATTTGACTCTGAAGCAGGTAACTGAGAAAAAAGTTTGGGTACCTTGGATGTACTTAATAGATTGTGGTACTCAAACCTTTCAGAGATCTTCTGAATATGGCATTTAAAATGCTTAAGTTTTCTACAGTCAACCATGACTGTTTCTAACAGTAAATCTTGCGCTCTCCAAGAAGATGATGGGACTATGAAACAATGGATCCACATGGATTGTAGTTATTTTAACCAGTGGGTAAAACTGCCCCATGCCTCTTCTGTCACCAGGTTCTGTGCAAACAGTGGACACTTTTCAGTTGACTGCTATGTTTCGTCTAGCTGGGATTGCCACTAAGGTGACAAACACCACCCCCAAAACCAGCTGCAGACTACAATCTGCTCAGGACATTCAAATTGCTAAGTTTATATGAGACTGACACAAACATATTAAAGAACTTTAGATCAAAAAATACATAATCCCCAAACTTTCTAATACAACCAAACCTGGCACTGTGGAAAGCTTGGCAGGAATAGCTTCATTATTATAAATATTTTACCATATTAGAGTTAAGATCTTCCCTTTTATTTACACCAAATAGGGGAAATGTTGCAGAATATTTGATCACATTGTAAAGACTGAGAGTCTGTGTAAAACCTGGAAAAACCTGTTTCTAGTTGTGTGGCTCAGCCTTAGCACACACCTTTAATCTGGAAGCTTTTTGCTTGATTATTGTAAACATGATTAAATAAAGCCAACCCTAGATCAAGAGACAGAGGAAGCAGCCAGTTGACAGGAAGTGTACAAAGGATTATTAAGGGGGAAAAAACGTAAAGAATAAGAGGAAGTCAGGAGGATAGATAGATAGACACATAGGAAGGAGAATGGAAGGATTTTCAGTTTGAGAAATCTTGTTAGGGATGGTGTAGCAGGAGGGGGCAGGCTTTTAGGGATGTGAGCTGAGGAGAAAGGCCAGCTGGATGCTTTCTCTGCCTCCTTGAGCTAGCAGACTTTCACCTCAGCATCTGGCTCCGGAATCTTCATTGGTAAAATCAAACTATTGAGATTTTTGTCCAAAATAACCACCAGATCCTAGGGTGTAAGCATGGGAGATTTGGGGATGCCAATATCTGCTGTGCAGTGCCAGAGGCCAGGAAAGAGATGGCCCCCTCACCCCTTGCCACTTGCACCAGACAAGAGAGCTGGCCTCGAGGTCATCAGAGAGTGCAAGAGCTGTCCTTTCCCTCACCTACTATAGCACTCAGGAGAGCAAGCCCTGCACTTAGCCTGGGCAGCATAGTATAGCTGGCCTGGATTTGGGGATTGCAGGTGAGCCAGCTCTGAAAGTGTGAGCATGGGAGGGCAGGCAGTGCTTCTTGTCGGCTGTGTAGTGGACAAGGGAGAGATGCTCTTCTCCCCTCCTTCATCTCTTGCCTCCTATGACAGAGAGCAGAAAACACAAGACAATGACATTTCACACTTGGAGCCCTCTGCTTCAGAAGTCCAGTAGTCTAGCTAAGAGAATTTTTTAAAACAAATGTAAGGCTTATAGCCTCAGTGCACAACTCAAATGATAGAAATCAACCAGAGGCTGGGCCCCCGAGTGTTCCCTTGTTAAGTGATCCACTTTGGGCCTCTCTAGCCCCTCCACTTGGCCACCTCTATGGTTCCTCAGCTATTGTGTGGCCTAGTCTTCAGCTCTTAGTATCACCAGGGTTCCCTCCGAGCTATAAGGCAGGTCAGAAAAAAACTGTTGGATCTTATCGAATTACAATTAAGACAATTTGACTGAGTCCAAATTTACAAAAACAATTAGACTCACTGTTCACGTGGTCTCTGGAGACATCTCTGGAAACCATAGACTATGGAAAATATTGCTGTGTCCAGCTTACCACCTAAAATCTTGCTGCTGTCCCAGAACAGATGTCACAGAGACGACATAGAAAAAAACAGAAAGAAGACCCAGAGACACCTCCTACCTTGAAACACAGTGGAGATCAAGGACCACAGTGAAGAAGAAGGGCCAGGGCTGAGAAAACACCTCTCAGCAGTTGTCCCCTGAGTTTCCTACCCCAATACACCACTCAGATCTTGGTGAAACCTTCTATAGTTATGGTGTCAGAACCCAGAGCAAATATAAAATGTTGCAAGGTAAATTTTTATTTTACAGACTTACCAGTCTCTTTAGAAGTAGGAGAGAAGAGAACTCTTTTTATAGTTAGGCTCAAGCCTGAGACGCATAGCAAATGATTACAAAAATGGATTTTTTAACAGTTTATGATTCATCTACATGTTATGCTTTCATAGGCAACCAGTTCTTAGCACCTGAAACAATGGAAACAATTTACAATGTGTAGACAATAAGATTATAGAGGAAGAACAAGTCAAAAAAACAAGCTGTGCTTTAGCTTGGGACATGACTAGAGAAAAACAACATAGGAAGCAATACAGAAATAAATCAAATTCTAACATTATGTTTAACTAGGAAAAGAAAGAAAAACGGAGTCAGCTCACCCTTAACACTGATACCCACTTTGTCTCTCCAAATAAATATCTAGACTCCCAAACAGAACCAATTGGTCTGCATTTGAGGAGTATACTAAAGAGCAATTCTTTCCTTTGTTTTTGTAAATATACAATAAAGAAACACTCAGTAGCCAAAAGAAGCCAACTGTGGGGCACAAATGTTGGTTTGTTTTTGTTTTTGTTTCCAGTTTTGAAGTAAGTTCCCACTTTTAAATCTAAGGCTAGCATTATCTTCCTACCTTCCCTCTTTATGCAGGGATTGCAAATGTGTGCTACAACTTGGGGGAAATCTATATTTTTTTCCTGTAATCATCTCAATAATATTATCTGTTCTTTGAAGACATGGCATACATGAACACCATATCTAAAGAAATGGCTTAGTGCTTTAAATAGTTTTGGAAATGTATTCACACACCAGATATTAAATTTTAAGTAAAGTTGAATTTTTCTAAAATGCAGCTGTGATTAGACATTGCTCTGTGAAACAAAGACTGATAGATATAAGATTGTAAGAGCATGAACTACCAATGCAGGTGGATTTCTCTTTGAAGATGTTCTTGCCGGTGATGGCGCAGAGTGTAGAGGCCTTCACAGGTGAGTTATGGGGCCAACTTTGACAACTGATTTAAAGGCAATAACAGCAACTTAAGTCATTCTAAATAAAACATGATCTTATTGAATAGCAAGAAAGCACCACCACAGCTAGAGTTCTTCTGTTTGTTTCATAGACGGAAAATTACTTCTTCCATGGAATCTTCCACCTAAAGATGATAAGAGCTTGCAAAGATTATTGAAAATAACCATTAGGATGCTGGGAAAGGGTAAAATGGCTATTACAAATTATGCTATTGGCACAGCCATATTCATTTAATGTGGCAAGAATCATGAAGCCAGCCCAGCTACTTGAAATACTTCCATCAAATGCTGGTAAACTGTTCTTGTGGACTGTGTACAGTTTACCTGTGTTAATTCAAATGTTGATTTCTGCACCCCACTCTCTGGGTCAATCAGGACATTGCATTGCGATGTTTACTCTAACTATCTCCTGTTGCAAGTTTGTGTAAACATGTCACCATTTGTTCTCTGTGTTACCAATAAAACCCAACTGGTCAATGCTGACCAATAACAGATAATAGGGTATGCTATCCGGTGTGTGAGGGGAGGAACGAGAAGGGAGGAAGAATGGAGCCATGAGAGCAGACTGGTAATCACCAGGAGGAATGAGCGGGACCTAGCATATGAGGAAAAAGCAAGTATATAGTGGGAATCAGAACGGGAGGGAACTACACCAGCATGGAGGTTTAGGATGGAGCAATTCTTGCGCATCGTTCTGCTATAGGCTAGGTAAATAGATCCTGTTCTCTCTGTGTGTTTATTTGTGAATAATGCTGGCTAAGGAGTAACCACTGATTTGACTAAGATAATAATTAAATAGTAAATATTGATAATCATTACACAATCAAAGCTGATTGGCTTGCTATCTCTGACTTTTGGGTTTTGGTTTCTGCATGTTACACTATTGGGGATTTTATGCATTATGATTCAATTTATGCCTTTTCCTGAGAAAAAAATATGTCTGAGTCTTTTTAGGAAAATCCCAAAATTAACTTTATTTGTTCATTATTTGTAAGTCTCCCTTCTGCTCTGGAGATCACTGAGCACAGATAAATACACAACAAGATGATGCTGTTACTCCAGGAATCTTCTCACAGTATCTCTCCCTAAGCAAACTCAAACAGTATATTGATGTAGGGTAAAGACAAATAACAAATCCTGACGTGCAAGGAAAATAGGTAACGGATTCAAGGCATCCTTTTATTATAGGTTTAAAGGTCTCTAAAAAGGTTGTCTTAAGACATGGGGTCATACGGGGATACACCCCTGCAGGAATAGAATTCAGGCAGTAATGTATATTGACTAATATAAATCTTTCTTACTTTATAACATAGATGATGATACATAGAGTAAAAGGAGTTAGGTATTGGTATTTGCTATTCATAAAAAGACTGGTTCATATATTTTCTGTTTTTCTGAAGTGCTCGCAAACTACAAACATTGCCAGCCTATAAGCAGGCTGTCATATGTTAAATGCGTTTGCTTTGGAGGAAACATTCCTTAAATTGGAGTCATTTGGATGATGATGATGATGATGATGATGATGATGATAAATCTTTTCTGTTTGTTTTCTTTTTTTATTAATTTATTCATATTACATCTCAGTTGTTAGCCCATCCCTTGTATCCTCCCATTCCTCCCTTCCTCCCAATTTCCCCTACTCCCCTCCCCTATGTCTGTGTCTGAGGGGGACCTCCTCCCCCTGTATATGCTCATAGGGTATCAAGTCTTTTCTTGGTGACCTATTATCCTTCCTCTGAGTGCCACCAGGCATCTCCATCCAAGGGACATGTTTAAATATGGGCCACCAGAGTTTGTGTGAAAGTTAGATCTCCTCCACTCAACAGTGGAGAATGTCCTGTCCATCGGCTAGTCTGGGTAGGGGTTCGAGGTTTACTGCCTATATTTTCCTTGGCTGTTGCCAAAGTTTGCGGAGGACCCCAGGGCCCAGACTCGCCTGTAGTTTTCCAGGACCCGCTGACACCACATGCTGGCGAGGGTGTGGAGAAAGAGGAACCCTCCTTCATTGCTGGTGGGAATGCAAACTAGTACAACCACTTTGGAAAGCTATCTGGCACTTTCTCAGAAAAATGGGAATAGGGCTTCCTCAAGACCCAGCTATTCCACTCCTTGGAATATACCCAGAAGATGCACTACCACACAACAGGGACATATGCTCAACCATGTTCATAGCTGCCTTATTCATAATAGCCAGAACTTGGAAACAACCTACGTGTCCCTCAGTAGAAGAATGGATAAAGAAACTGTGGTACATCTACACTATGGAATACTGCTCAGCTATTAAAAACAAGGAATTTCCAAAATTTGTGGACAAATGATTGAACTAGAAATTGTCATAATGAGTGAGTTCACACAGAAGCAAAAAGAGCTAAATGGTATATATTCACTTATATCGAGACACTAATCCAAGGTGTACGTCCCCATGAAAAACTGTACCTACTGGGAAAGTGGGTAAGAGGGGAGGACATCCTATTGAGACTTTAAGTCTGTTTGTGTTTTCTAATTGTTACTAAACTTATAACCCTGGGCATGTAATGAAAAATCAAACAGATACTCTACATCACTTGGATAATCATTTTTCTGTCTCTGTTCTGTGAAATGTTTATAAAAAACCTAACTGCTTCAGAAATAGTTTGATTATGAGAAGTCAGAGGTACCTTAGAGGACTGATTGCTAAACAGTCAGAGCTGGTAAATTCCCTTGACTGCTGTGTGTGACTCACTCCCTCTCCTCGTTGACTCCTTATCCTCTCTGATGGCTACCCTGTCAGCAAACACCCTTCACTCTCCTCTTTATGCTGGGCATGGCCCATAGAATGGCCACCCTCTCTCATCTGGTAACTGAACAGGGACCCACCTCACCCCCAACAGAGACTCATAGAGGTAAGCCTACATGAGGCAAAATAGGATTTCACCGAAGTGCTTTACAGGCCCTTGGGTAATAAATAGAGCAGGTAGAGAGAGGTGAAAAGGCAAGAACTATAAATAAGTCTACTTGTGATAAGGATAGGACTTCACCAACGGCTTCCTGCTGCCCCTAGGTAAGAAATGGAGCAGATAGAGACAGGCAAAAAGACAAGAGCTATTAATAAGTCATTGGCCATAAGGAGTCTAAAGGAAAAAGACTCTTTATAGATATAATACAGCATACTTTAACAAAAAGGGGAATCAAAGTTAGCACTTCCCAATCAACTGCTTTCTTAAAATTTGCACAGAAATATATTCCATGGATCCTGCACATGGGACTTTGGATTTAGAAACCTGGGATACACTAGGAGCCATTTTAGGCAAGCTTTAGATGCTGCCAAGCAACAAGAGAAGGAAACCTTGCCCTGCTCCTCTGCAGGAAAAGTCAAAAGTCAAAAGAGAAACTACTTCACCATTAGTTCAAAGACTAAACATAGGTCCCCCACTATATGCCATTTCTCACAAAACTTCTAAGATCGAGAGTGAAAACAATGAGGATGAAGATGAGGGTGATCTACTCTCTCCCAAGAAGGAGACATATTAAGAGGAAGAGGCCACAAAACTCCATAATTGAGATTGCTCTCTTTTGATATCTAAATCCCAGTCCCAGGCTAATGAGTCTAAAAAGGGTATAATCCCTGTTTTTTTTTTTTTTACTAGGAACTAGAGAGACTCTTAAAGAAGCTAATCATTAAGAGAAATGATTGGCTACTAACCAGTTATTTTTGATGATGAAAGGGATGAGAAACCTTCATGGGAGTTTACCCTATAAACTTTAAAAAGAAACTTAAGTAGGCTACTTGAAATTATGGACCCACCTATCCACATACAATTACTTTAATGGAAAGCTTGAGCAGTAGATCGATGGCTCCATATGAATTAGCAAGAAAGGAAACTACCTTACAAAAAAAGTTGGCAGGAGAGGGACTAGGATGACTCTGGATATGTTAATGGGAAGTGGAGTCTGGATTCTAGTTAAAGATCAACCACATCTTACTGGACAGGGTCTCACCAAATATTCAGCTACCACTGTAGCAGCACCGAGAAGGCCCCCTTCCACTGATGTTAAGACAACAGCGTTAATTAATATTAGACAAAGGGCTGATGCACCTTTCAAAGTTTTCTTATCCCTGCTGATGAAAATATCCCTGTGAAGAAAACAGTTCCTCAAGATGAAGCTGTGCAAATTATTATTAAACAGCTCACTTTTGAGAATGCAAAACTCTGCTTGCCAGAAAAGACTAATTAGGAAATCAGGAGATCTTAATCAACTTGTTAGAGTATGTTCTGAGATCATCCCTTCCTATTTACAAGGAGTTAATATTTAAAAGGTCAGGAAAACTATGCCCAACAAAGGAGGGAAAAAGCATGTTTTTAGTGTGACCAATGAGGTCATCTTACTAAGAGACTGTATAAAGAAAGAGAGAGAGAGAGAGAAAAAAAGGATTCACACTTGAGGGACAGCCCTGAGCTCTAGCAGAATGCCATAGACAAATATAACTTTCATTAATAAGCCCAAAGCAACATGTCCTAGATGTCGAAAGGGCCTTCACTGGATAAGATAGTGCTATTTCAAATATCATAAGGATGCAACATTGCTCCTTTCTATAAGGACACAAGGAGAAAGACCTAGCTCTGCTAATGAGAGGAATAGGATCCCAGTACGCCAGCTGGGAAACTGGGTAGTGGGCCAACCCCAGGTGCCTCAAATTATAGGGGTCTCACAAAACCGTTTTCTCAACCACAAAGTGTCCAACAACTCCTTCACACTACCCCAGGAAGTGTAGGATTGGACCTCAGTTACACCATCCCAGAAATATTAACCTCAGATTCTACCATAACTTGTACACGCTGGGGGGTTTCCTCACTCTGTCTCTGGGATTTATTCTTGGAAGAATCTCTACCTCAGTATAAGGAATTGAGGTCATTCTAAGGGTAATTGCTTCAGATTGTACAGGAGAGATCAAAGTTATGCTTCAGGGACAGGGAGTTGCACAATTGCTCTGTAAAAATTTTTAAATTAGTTTAATAGATACAAATATTGTTACATATGAATAAAATAAACTACATGCAGCAGGAAGAACCACGAGACAATCAGGAATTGTATAAATGTTACATTCACAGTCATTTGGCTATTTTTATTTGTCAAACTTTAAGAAAGTATCTTTCCTATCATGTAGGATCTAAATTTCTGAATGAAAATCAATATCTATCATATCTCATCTCTATTAACTTAAAATATGTATCTTGATCTAAAAATATCTTAACCCCTAACCAACTAAGCTTAATTGTAAGACTAAACTATCTGGTCTCCAACTTCATCAGAGACTTGAGAAGGGATTTAAATACCTGGATGAACCAGAAGTGAAGGTTAGCAGCTTCCAAACTGAAAAAAAAAATGACTGAGACAGTTTACTTCCTGAACAGTCACCCAACACTCTCTATAATGTTGGAGCATCATCTTTGGCCTTCTAGTGCAATCTCTGACAGACTTATTTGCAAGGCAGGGATTATTGAGGACTTGCTTACCCTGTCTTAGCAGAGTTTGGCCGCTGACTCTGCCTGCATCTAAGCTCACCCATTTTTAGGCAGAATTCTGTCTGTGGCAGAAACAAGGACATTTTTCCCAGTAGCTTGTTTGCCACATTTGAAGCCAATCCCATAAGGAGGTTCATTAATGCTGATCATAGATACAAGGACTGATGTGTCCTGTTTTGCTGGAAAAAAATTTGCCATCCTCTTTGCAAACTTAAAATACCCCATCCACTTTAATTGGCTTAGGAAAAAGTGCCAATGTGGCAGAAAATGCTCAGATTTTAACATGGTCAGATGAAGAATCTTCTGCTTTCTTTTGTCCCTATGTGATTCCATCTCTATCTTACACATTATGTGAAAGAGACATTTTGAAACAGATGGGAGTTCTTTTGATAAGTCCAAATGATAAAGTTGCTGCTCAAATGATAAAAATGAAATTTGATCCCAATAAGGGACTAGGGAAAAAATAGTTATGGTATCACAGAACCCACAAAACCTAAGCAAAATCAAAATAGACAAGTATTAGGATTTGATAAAAAAAATCTTTTTCTATGGGCCACTATTGAAATAGCTGTTGACTCCATTACCTGGAAATTTGAAAAAAAAAATACCTCAAATAGTCTTAGCCTTTATCAAAAATTTGTAAATATGGCTTTACAAAAATCAGAGATTAATACTCACAGGTTTATTTGGTTCACTTTATTGATGATATCCTCATGTCTCACAAAGACAGCGGCTACCTAGAAGATGTATTACAACAACTGATTTTTCAGTTGTCAGCCTATGGGCTTAAGTTGGCCTCAGAAAAGTTGCAGGCACAACTTCCATTTAATTATGCGAGTCATATTTTAAGGACACAAACAGTGACTCACTAGCCTTTAGAATTAAGCCTAGATTTAACATTTAACAATGTTAAATGATTTTCAGATACATTTAAGGGATACAAATTGGATTCATCCTATTAAAAGATGGCCATTACTGAGCTTAATTCTTTGTTTGACATGCTGAGGAGGGAACTCTCCTTGATGCTCTCTCCCTTAGAAGGCAAAACAAGCTCTGCAATTAGTACAAAAAGAGATTTCAAGCCAACAATTAGAATGAATTAATTATCGACAATCTTGGGATGCGCCTAGCAAAATGGGCCACTTGAATGGATTCATTTACCTGTGACAGCTAGAAAAATTCTTATTTTATATCCCTCTTTAGTGCCTCTTTAATCCTTAAAGGGAGAACTCAAAGTAAGGAAACATCTGGTTAAAATGTTTCTATTATTATTATTATTCCTTATAATGCCTAAAGCTTAATCACCTTTTTTTCTTTTCTTTTTTCTTTTCAAGACAGGGTTTCTCTGTGTAGACCTGACTGTTCTGGACTCAATTTGTAGACCAAACTGGCCTTGAACTCACAGTAATCCACTTGCCTCCGCCTCCTGAGTGCTGGGATTAAAGGCGTGTGCCACCACACCCAGCAAATCACCTATTTTCAAAAAAAGGTTTTTTGAGGCAGGATTTCTCTGTGTAACAATCCTGGCTGTCCTAGACTCACCTTTGTAGACCAGGCTGACCTTGAACCCACAGCGATCCACCTGCCTCTGTCTCCCGAGTGCTAAATCACCTTCTTATGCATGCTGAATCATGATATATATGCTTAATTAATTTTATAGAACAAATACTACACCGTCATCTAATACATCCTATTTTAGACTTCCTAAAATAACATCCAACAATTTTCCCATCAAGGGTGTCTCAGGAAACCTTACCACAGCTGCCTCCCATAGTTTTTATCAATGGCTCATCTAATGGAACATCTATAAAATAATAGATCAAGAGACTCACTCATGGATGACATGGGGCAACTCAGCCCAGAAAGTTGAATTAATTGCTATAATCTCTGTCTTTTCTGATTTAAGGGCTGTTAGTTATGCAGCAGTGCTGAAATATAATTTCCTCACACTTTTCAAAAGAAGTAAAGATCCTCAGGGTACCAACCTTCCCACAGGTGTAGCTTTCAAGTGGTTTAGTGCCACAGAGAGGATGAGGAGGGCAGCTGGCAGCTTTGAGATGCACATCACTCTCAAGTTCCCTGAAAAGAGAGAGCATTGAAGTCAAGCTACTTCCTTCAGTTGTGATTAATGCAATTTAAAATTAGAGCCTCAAAAGAAAATTCAAAATATATTTTTACAAGGATCTCTGTTATTTTACTGATGCTTGGCAACATTGAAATAGTTAAAAAAAAATACTGAATTTCATTTAAAAAAAACCCGAGAATTTATGATATACTATTCTTTTACTCATTGCTGAAATAAGTGCTACAGGTAACACTAAGATTGCTTTTCTTTTACTAAGTAATATCTTCCCAAGCACAGCATGTCCTTAACCTTACAGTGGTAAGTGTCAGCAGTGCCAGAAAATTCTTTGACAGCCAGAAGCTTCAGGAACTACAGCCCAAGCCTGTATGCATGGCTTGGTAACTTACAATCTGGCTCTTATCTATCCCTGACTTTTTTAGCTCTGTCCCCAGACAGGCTCTGCCATTAATTTCCATCCTGTAGATGAAAAGTGCTTCATAGGCAACCAGAGGAGGTGGGCCACCATCACATTAACATGTGGGTAAATATTAGCAAATCACAGTCTGTGTGCCTTTGTGTGGTTAATGGTGCATCAGGGGCAGTAGCAGTTTGGAGTTTCTATTATTGTGAATAAAAGTGAAAACTTCAACAATTAAGTGTATCAATAAAACAATAATTTATGGAAGAGTTATAACCAAGGACACTAAGATATATTTTGTAATACCACAGTGAGAAGTATTTTTAAAAGTAAATAAAAAGGAAAGCTAACTGGACTCGGTGGATTTTTTTTTAAAAAAGGAGTACAGGTATTTAGGAGGTAGTACATGAAGTGAGGGGTAGTCTGGGAGGAGAAGGAGGGAAGGGAGTGGAGGATGGATTAGATCAAAGCATATTGTATAAATGTATGAAGTGCTCAAGGATAAAAATAGATATTTAAAAAGACAGCAAGTGTTATTTATAATGATCCAAGGAAACAGCAAAAGTGTAAAATCAACAATTTTATATCTAAATATCAGAAGTTAGAGACACCTCATTGTACATAGGCACACAGAGTTTAATTCCTTCCTTATTTATTTATTACTTAGTGCACGTATGTGTACATATTCAAAACTACAGTGTGCATGTGGAAGTCAGAAGTACAGTGCTCTCTCCCACCATTAGGTTCTTAGCAATGGACAGCAGGTCCTCACAATGGTCAACAAGCATGGACCCTCCAAGCCACCCTTCCAGTATTACCTGAGCACCATCTAACGCATTCTCTTCTTACTTTCATTTCCTCTCTACTGTAGTTTGATGTTGGCAATTGAATGGTCTCAGGTTTCCTTATTTTGGCAAAGATGCTTCTCATGTGAAGTTGCTTCATAACCAGTCACACCAGGTGACCTATAATATCAGTTCAGAGGTTGAGATTACCCCGAAGAACTATTACCTTGACTACTAAGAACTTGTTACTGCAATTAATAGTTACAGGTTTCCACAGACTTTGCCAATGATTGCCTGAAAGCACTGTGCAACTGAGAATGGAAAATAGAGATGGATGAGTTACGTGATTTGTTTATCATTTATTAGCTGAGATTTTTAAATAGGTAGACTATCCCTCCTTATCTGTTGCACTACATTTAGTCAGGTTAAAACAAATCCAAAGTATTATTTGATTTCTCTTGTTGGACAGTTTGAGTAAAGCTTGAGATCAGGTATGGAGATTTCTCTGGAGGATCTTTTATTGTACAAGATTGTTTTTAGCTATTCTGGGTTTTCTTCCATATGAACTTGAGAATTGATCTTTCAATGTCTTTTAAAAATTGTGTAGGTATTTTGATAGGAATTGCATTGAATCTGTAAAATTGCTTTTGGTAAGATGGCCATTTTTACTATGTTAATTCTCTTGATGTATCAACAAGAGAGATCTTTCCATCTTCTAATGTCATATTCAATCTCCTTCTTCAGAGTTTTGAAATTTTTTTCAAACAAGTCCTTTATTTGCTTGGTTAGAGTAACTCCTAAATATTTATATTGCTTGTGGCTAATGTGAAGGGTGTAGTTTTCCTAATTTCTTCCTCTGCATGATTGTCATTTGTATATAGGAAGGCTACTGACTTTTTGACTTTATTTTTTATCCAGCCAATTTGCTGAAGGTGTTTATCAGCTGTAGGAGTTCTCTGGTGGAATTTTGGGGGTCACTTATGCACACTATCATATCATCTGCAAATAGGGAAAGTTTGACTTCCTCCTTTCCCATTTGGATTCCCTTGATCTCCTTTTGTTGTCTTATTGCTCTGGCTACAACTTCCAGTACTATATTGAAGAGATATGGAGAGAGTGGGCAGCCTTGCCTTGTTCCTGATTTTAGAGGAATTTCCTTGAGTATCTCTCCATGTAATTTGATTTTGGCTATTGGCTTGCTATATATAGCCTTTATTATGTTGAGGTATGTGCCTTGTATGCCTGATCTCTCCAAAACTTTAAACATGAATGGGTGTTGGATTTTATCAAATGCTTTCTCTGCATCTAAGGAGATGATCATGTATTTTTTTCCAGTTTGTTTATATGGTGGATTGTTGGATTTCTGTATATTAAACCATCCCTGCATGCCTTGAATGAAGCCTACCTGGTCATGGTAAATGATATCATTGATGTGTTCTTATACTCGTTTTGCAAGTATTTTATTGAGTATTTTTGTATTAATGTTCATAAGAGAAATTGGTCTAAAATTCTCTTTAGTTGATGGGTCTTTGTGAGGTTTAGGAATCAACGTGACTATGGCCTCATAGAATGAATTTGGTAATGGTCCATCCATTTCTGTCTTTTGGAGTAGTTTGAAGAGTATCAATATTAGCACATCCTCGAAGGTCTGGTAGAATTCTGCACTGAAACCATCTGGCCCTGGGCTTTTGTTGGTTGGGAGACTATCAATAATTGCTTCTATTTCTACAGAAGAAATGGTACTATTTAGCTTGTTTATCTGTTCTTCACTCAATTTTGGCAAGTGGAATCGATGAAGAAATTGTCCATTTCCCTTAAATTTTCAAATTTTTTGGAATATATGCCTTCAAAGTAGGATCTTGTGATTCTTTGTATTTCTTCAGTGTCTGTTGTTATGTCTCCCTTTTCATTTCTGATTTTGTTGATTTGGGTACTGTCTCTCTGCCTTTTAGGTAGTTTGGCTAATGGTTTGTCTATCTTGTTGATTTTCTCAAAGAACCAGCTCTTGGTTTTGTTGATTTTTTGGACTGTTCTCTTTGTTTCTAATTTATTGATTTCAACCCTGAGTTTGATTATTTCCAGATGTCTACTCCTCTTGAGTGTTTCTGCTTCTATTTTTTCTAGGGTTTCTAGCTGTGTCATTAAGTTGCTTATGTGGGATGTTTTCAATTTCTTTTTAAAGGCACTTAGTGCTATGAATTTTCCTCTAAGCACTGCTTTTGATGTATCCCACAAATTTGGGTGTTTTTTCTTCATTTTCATTGAATTTCAAGAAGTCTTCAATTTTTTTCTTATTTCTTCCCTGACCCAGGTGTCATTAAGTAGAGAGTTGTTTGGTTTCCTTGTATGTGTAGGCTTTTTGTTAGTTCTGTTGTTGTTGAAGTGTAGCCTAAGATCATGGTGATCTGATATGATATAAGGTATTATTTCAGTCCTCTTGTATCTGTTGAGGCTTACTTTGTGACTTACGATGTGATCAATTTTGGAGAAGGTTCCATGGGGTGCAGAAAAGAAGGTATATTCCTTTTTGTTTGGGTGAAAAATTCTGTAGACATCTGTTAAGTCCATTTGATTCATGGCATTGGTTAGTGATGTTATTTCTCAGCTTAGTTTCTGTTTCAATGACATATCGTTCAGTGAGAGTGGGGTGTTGAAGTCTCCCACTAATACTGTGTGGGGATCAGTGTGTGATTTAAGCTTCATTAATAGATCTTTTACAAATGTGGGTGCCTTTGTATTGGGAGCATAGATGTTCAAAATTGTAATGTCATTTTGGTTGACTTTGCCTTTGATAAGTATGAAATGTCCTTCCTCATTCCTTTTGATTAATTTTGGTTGAAAGTCTATTTTGTTAGATACTAAAATGACTACATTTGCTTGCTTCTTGTGATCATTTGCTTGGAATATTTTTTCTGGTCTTTTACCCTGAGGTAATGTCTATCTTTATGGGTGAGATGTGTTTCTTGAATGCAGAAGATGTTGGATCTTGTTTATGCATCCATTCAGTTAGTCTGTGTCTTTTTATTGGAGAATTGAGACCATTGATATTGAGAGATATTAATGACCAGTGACTGTTAAGAGTCTTAATTTTTATGTTAGTTCTAGTACAGTATTTGTGTGGTTGTGTTTTTGCGATGGTGTAGTTATCTATTTCCTGTGTAGTTTTGGTTGTAGCTTATCCCTTTTGGGAAAAGTTTCCCTTCTAGAACCTTCTGTAAAGCTGGATTTGTGGATAGGTACTGTTTGAATTTGTTTTTGCCATGGAATATTTTGTTTTCTCCATCTATATTTATTTATAGTTTTGCTGGGTAAAGTAACCTGGCCTGGCATCTATGGTCTCTTAGGGTTTGTAGGACCTCTGTCCAGGCCCTTCTGTCTTTTACGGTCTCTGCTGAGAAGTCTGATGTATTCTGATAGGTGTGCCATTAAGTGTTATTTGGCTCTTTTCTCTTGCAGCTTTTAATATTTTTCTTTGTTCTGTATATTTTGTGTTTTGAATATTATGTGACAGGAAGTTTTTTTAAATTTGGTGTTCTGTATTTGGTTTTCTTCATCTGGTTGTTTGTATTTTCCTGAATTTGTTCCCATGCCTCTCTATAGGCCTCTTTTATGTCTTCCTTGCTGGCTGTGTCTTCCTGCATTTGATTATGAATTTTATTTGTTTCCTCCATTATCATCCTCATTACTAAGGATTTGAGGTCATTTTCTTGTATTTCCATTATGTTTGTGTTCTCTGTGTTGTTTTCTTTGGGATAGCTGGGATCTGGAGACACCACATTGTTTTATTTTGTTTTTGTGTATGATTTTACTCTGTCCTTTAGTCGTCTTGCCATCTATGTTTTGGGGAGGTAGCTTCTGGAGTTGGGTGGAGGGAGTCTGAGGAAAGATTCGCCCATTTTCTTATTATTTCCCTAGGCTAGAAGCTCCAATGCTTCACTGGTCTGGATGGCAGGAAGCCATCCCTGTAATTTGTGTCTCTCACAGCCAGTGATCCCCAGCTCTGCTGTACTGTGGATTCTGTAATTATCCTGAGTCTCAGAATGCATGCTGGGTCAGGCCAAAGTGTGCATAGCCTTCTGGGTCCCCTTGTGGCACTAGAGCACTCTAGGGATTGACACAGTTCAGATCACAGGGGTCTGATGTCCACTCTCCTCCCTGTCTCCTTGAGATTTCCTTAGTTCTGGAACTCTGATGCTCCTCTGGTCTGTGGTTCCTGGTAACGTTTCCTGACCCAGACTGCTCACATAGTCCAGGTTAGTGTCATGGGGCCCAAACCACACACACACTGAGTCCAGTTAGCATCTATGGATCCAACATAAACGTTGAGTCTAGTTCTCACCTCTGGACCCCAGTGGGTCTCCGGGCCCAATCCATGCATTTAGTCCAGTTAGCTCTATGTCCAACCAGGGTCTTGGGCCCAAACCATACACTAAGCTCACCAAGTTCAGCTAGAGTCTCAGGACCCGGATCACATTCTAAGTCCAACTAGAGTCGCTGGACCCAAACTTCCCATCATGTTCAGCTAGGTTCTCTGGGCCCAAACCCTGTGCTGAATTCATCTGGAGTCTCTGGGCCCAGACTGATCACTGAGCTCAGCTAGAGTCTCAGGGGCTGAACCATGCACTCAGCTTAGCCAGGATGTCAGGGGCCAAACCACACACTGAGTCCTGTTTGGGTCACTGGGCCCAAACCACACACCAAGCTCAGGCAGAGTCTCTGGGCCAAATTGCCAGCCAAGTTCAGCTAGGTTCTCTGGACCCAGACCATATGCCAAATTCAGCTAGGGACTCTGGGCCCAAACTGCGCTCTGAGCTCACCCAGAGTCTCAGGGGCCTAACTGCGCATTGAGTCCAGTTTGGGTCTCAGAGCACGAGCTGCATGCCAAGTTGCGCTTGGGTCCCAGGGCCCAAATCTTGCACTGAATCCCCTCTCCCACTGGTCACCATGCCAATTGCCTCTGCTGGAGGGTTCTCAGCTGCCAACCTCAGCTGCCACTGTTGCAGCTATGGTACTAGAGCATCTGCGCTCCTCCTATGTTCAGAGGCATGCAGGTTTTCTGTGTTTTGATCCTTTCAAACTGTAGAGTACTCCTGCTGTAGTGCAGTACGGAGCTTGGTGTTCCTGGTTAAGAATTCCATGACATTCCCTGAATAGTTTACTGGAGCTTCTTCTAAACACGGTCCATGCTGCTACCATCTTGGAGAACCTATTCTCAATATTTCATAATCTTTATTAAGCACACATGCAGGTTTGTGTTAATTAATCCTTTCTAGAATTTTTCAAAGAACATTGCAGCTTGAATCCCCACTATAAATAAAAGAGCTTTCAAAGTGATTCACACGGTGTGGGGAGATTATTCAGTGACCAGGATTTGGTTCCAAGCATCCACATGGCTGCTCACCCATGTGAATGCCACATGATTGGCATCCACCAACCACTGGAACTGCAGAGCATCATATTGGCCAGGGCTTTCTCTTCTTATTTTGCCAGAGGGGGCCTAGATGTAAGGACAAGATCATTTATTAATAAGCTTTACTTTTCATGTTGAGTTATATTTACATATTATGTGCCCATTAGTCCTGGTTCTGGTTGAATCCAGCCTTGTCTCAGCACCCTGTTTGTGCTCAAAAGATGCTGTTTTAATTAGATCAGTGCTATGGTTTTGGATCTCACATGGAAGTGCCTACCATATTTTTCAATATGGTAAATCTGACATGTTTATTCTTGGACTAAACTTTTAGTTATTTTACCTTTTTATATTGATTTATTATGTATTTATTTATCTGCATTTGCTTGCGGGCATTTATATTAGTGGCACATATACAACATATGTGTGACCCAAAGTAATCATCTCGCTCCTCCCAGTGTCTGCTTCCCAGGAATAGAACTCAGGGTCTCAGGCTTGTCTGTAAGTGCTGGTACCTGCTGAGACAACCCATAGGTGCTAAATTTTCTGCTTTACAATTGTTTATAATTTTCTACAATTAAAATAATTTTTTATTAAAACACACAGAGACACATACACAGAGAGAGAGAGAGGTGGTGGGGGGGAGGAAGAGAAAGAGGGAGACAAAAGGAGAGAGGGAGGGAGGGATGGAGGGAGGAAGGGAGGAAAGGAGGGAAAGAACTAGGTCTTATAGGCTAACCATGCTGCTTTTCTACTAGTGCTGTTGTAGGACTGGCTTACTTCTCTCATGGATGTTGCAGGGTTTAGTAATATTTCGAGTGCATTGTTTTCTCTTCTTCCATCACTAGCACAGGACCAATAGAGGGTTTTACTTATTCCATGTGTGCAGTGTTGTCATCCAATGACCAGCAGAGGCTGGAATAGAAGACTGTTTCTAACTACTAGCAATATGTAACTATTTACACTTGTTACGTCTTGTAAGACTTATGTTAGGAGAGTCTTTTCCTGGAAGCCCCAATGAGAGACAAAGTCTGAGATCCATGCAAATGCAAGAGGCTTTTATTGATTTGTTGCAACGGAGTCTGCCTGCCTTTGGGAAGGAGGAGACCCCAAGCAGCAAAAGCAGTGTCTTTTTCATACCCTTTAGAGAAGCAGACTTCAGCAACAGTGATTAGTACAAACTTGATTGGCTAACAGGGTGACCTTTAAGTTGATAGGCTGCAAGACCAGGGATAAGCAAGGGGACCAGGGCCAGACCGTAGGAGGAAATTTTTTGTTTGTTCTGGTCACTGTGACCTGTAGCTCTGATTAGATGGCCCTGGGAGCAAGATCCTAGGAACAGTTACTAGTTATGTGTTTGTGGCTCTCCCTGGAAACTCTAGGGAGGGCAGAGGTTGGGGGGAGAGTCAAGTGCTCAGGCCCTGAACTGAAAATTGTGTTGGCTTGGTCTCTACAGTGTGTTTCTTGATGAACTAAGTTCCTGTTCTCATTGCTGTAACCAAATACCAGACAAGAAGGAAGTTAGGGGAAAAAGAGATTATTTCAGACAATGGCTTAAAGTACAGAGTTTCATGGCGGAGGATGCAGGAGTGGGCCACTGGTGAATGAGCAAAGTGATGGGAAGAGTAGGGACAGGCTGGAAACCTGAAGGCCAGCCCCACAAGGACATATTTCCTTCAGAGGGCTTCATGTATTAAAGGTTAATTTTTTTTAAAGTTTTTTAAACTTAAAAGGTAGTATAATAAATGCTCATTGTCAAAAAATTGGAAAAAACAGGAAGAGAAATAAAGAGAAAAATAACTCATTGCCCTTTTAAAAATGTCTATAAGAGGGTAAAAAATGTCCCCAGATTATTTGTATCTTGTCCTGCAACATTGATACCTCCCACAGTCACTTACCAATGATCTAATCAGTTCTAATTAGTTCATCAGTTTTGCAGAAGTTTCTCTTGTTTGTGCTAGACAGAGGGTTCCTTTTAAATTCTTGTTTTGTATAAAGATGTAGTTTTATTATTGACATTTGATTGTATGAGCAACTCACTAAATAGACCAGGCAAGGTTTGACATTCCTGGAATCCTTTTGTATTTGCTTCTGGAGTACTGGAATTACAGGCATGTTCCATAAGAGCTGTTTTTTGTTTGTTTGTAGTTGTTGTTTTTTAATTCTTTGTAGTTGTATATTTTTAAAGTTGTAAAATACTGAAAATTATTGGCCAATGCTAACTTCCTTCAAGTTTATTGAAAGCAGTCAAAATGCACAGAGAAATGAAGGAGCACTAAGCAGCCCCAACCATGGCACACAATGGGCTGAGAGTACAAACCCTGGCCCAACCAGGGCAAACATTGCAGATGGATTTTGCCCCTTTACCCCTTTCCTCTCCCTAGCATAAAACCACTATATTCCTAACACTGGTCCAAAAGGTCTGTTCCATTATTTGTCCACTAACTCAATTATGAACAACTACCAAGGTCCATGAGTCAAAATCTCATCATTTGGTTAATATGTCCTCATGGTTAAGGTCCTCATCCTAACACACAATCCCCCTTCCCCCCTTTAAAGAGCACTCCTACAGAAACAGTCTCTAACTCTCTTTTGCTTTTCTTGTTCTTGCTGTTGCTGCTGCTGCTGCTGATGATGATGATTCCTTTGCAGCTCCACCACTCTCTACAACTCAGAGGTAATAAATCTTCTTTGTACTAAGAATTCGGCATCTGTGTATGTGTGGTACTGGTTCCTGGAGGTTGATCTCACTTTCAGTGCTTCCGTGACTTGAGTAATAACTTGAAAAGGTCTACAGTATCCCAAAAACAGCTTTTACACTTTCCATACTGCTGATACTGGTTCACTTGGTCCAATAGTGGCTAATTGGTGAGTTTTCCCCTTAGTTCCCATCCTAACCACTCCCCAAGACATAAAATGATGAGAGTTGAGTTTCCCTGTTTTGTCTTTTGGAGGTGGAACAATGCACCACACCACAGCAGCCATGGTGGACTCCTGTGGACCACTGTTAGCACATTCTGTCTGGGTCAGATTGACTGGCAGTTTTCCTTTCTCTTTGGTGGCCACTCAGCTTTATGGTCTTGTTATACCAAACCTACCTCTGCCTTCTCTTTCCTCTTCAGCTACTCTCTCATCTTAACCCTTTCCTGTTCTAAACTTCCTGCTTCATCTTTTCCTCTGACAAAACTCCCCTTACAGCTTACACAAACATAGGACCCCAAATCTCTTATATCTTAATTATGCTCTAAACTTCCAAGGCTACCTCATGTCCTTACTTTGTTCAGTGGAGTTTCATTTTTCCACACTTTCCCTCCTTCCTTGGACTAGACAAACCCTACAAAGCTAAGCCTAAAATCATACTAGACAAATGAACCTCACACTCTTCAGATATCTCCTTAATATAATATTTTAAATGATCATCCTCCCATTAGAGAGATTTATTCATGCCTAATATAAGCCCTAGTGTCTCCAAAGAAGACAGATAGGGCACTGTAATTATTTCATCTAGATTATGGTAATGCTAACCACCAAGTAAAACTGCCTCATGCCTTGCCTGCTTCAGGGCTCAGTTCAAACTGTAAACACTTTTGTCTTGATTCCCATACTCTGCCTTGTCAAATTAAGGACAATTTCCCCAAGTTTCTCCCCTATAGAAAAAATTTCTTTCAGACATGGGTCCTAGAGCCAAGGATTCACTGCTTTGTGTAGGAGCCGAAGACCTATGACCACTGTCCAGCCATCAAGACCACAGGATTCTAGGACAACTGTGTGGATAACGAAAAAGTCTTTGACATTTTAATTCATACATATGCCTTTCAGATCATACCTCCTACTATAATATATCCTTTCAAGATGTGATATTGAATGAGCAGCCAAAACCCATACTATATCTCCTTCCCATGCTGCACATCATACACCTCTTTCTATTACACTGAAAGACCCTTTGCCTACATCTCTAAACCCTGACACTACCTACCCTTAGCCAGCCTCTGAGGCTTCAAACCCATTAGTCAACACCTTTTATCCAAACTGTTTCTATGGGTAACCTCTTCACCCTACAATGTTCCCTTATTGGTAGTCAAAAAAAAACTAGTAAAACTTTTATGTTTGCTTCAAGACTTTCTCTCTGCTAGTGTTCCCATTGTCCCTCTCTGCTCTACGGTTCCCTTCATATAATTGCCTTTCAGGCACTGATTATGCACCGGACTTTCCTTCCCCCTTTTTAGTCCTTCCCTCTTCAGTTGCCAAGAGGCTGATTCTACCTCATTACTCAATTTTCTCAGCTCCACGAGTTACCAAATCTCACCTTAAAAACGCCCAACTCTGCCCCACCAAATAATCTACTTAGATTTTCTTTCACACAACCCATAAACATCTCAATTTAAACCACCTTGCCAGTATCCATTCTTTACACCTTCCTTGAACAAAATCCGAGCTTTTAAAATTAAAAGTTCTCATTCCTGTCTCAGCCTTTTGTCTCAATATCTATAGACATTTCCAACTTTTTACTTCCAAAACACATAAACACTTTCTAGGACTGATGTTTGTTCTTGTTGCCTATTTCTCCAAGAGGAGGCAAACCAAGGGCCAAATAATGAGACTCAAAACAAGGAAAATGAAGGCAACCAGTGAAGCACAATGTTTCAACTGCAGAGAAAAACAAGTAATGGTCAGTACCAGCACTGCTGCATTTCCCCACATGGTTTGTGAAGATCTTTTTCCATTGCTCTATTGACAAAAATAGTCTCAGAGACTGAACCACCAATCAAATAGCATGGCCAGACTATAATTATACTCCCTACACATATGTAGCAGATGTGTAGCTTGGTCATCATGTGTGTCCCTTAACAATGGGAGTAGAGGCTTTCCCTGACACTGTTATCGGCTTTTGGATGACTTTCCTCTAGCTGGCCTGCCTTGTCTGGCCTCAGTGGGAGGGGATGTGGGAACATGATTAGTCCTAATGCAATTTGGGGTGCCAGGGTTGTTGGTGTCCCATGGGGTCCTTCCCTTCTCTGAGAAGTATGAGAGAGGGAAACTGGGGATAGGGATGTGAGGATAGAACTGGATGGAGAAAAGAGAGGGGGCTGGAATCAGGCTGTAAAGTGATTAAATAAATAAGTAAATAAATAAATAAATAAGTGGAAAAGAGAAAACGAAACTTGTTTCAGATTTCTATCCTCCTCTCTATGCTATTGTTTGGGTCACCAATCTTTTACCATAACTGTAAAACACAAGCCTGCTGTCCTTTCTACACTTTACAGTTTAAATGATGACTCAGGCAGGAAAACTGGACAAAGATCTTTAACACTATTAGAAATGGTGTTTCCAGCCTCCTGATAACCCATCTTTAGTGTCTTGATAGCACAGACTTAGTAATTTGGTACCCATTCACATTTGACAACCTGCCCCTATAACTGTCTGAAATTCACATTCCACTGGTGAACACACTAACTGTAAGGGTTTGAACATGGTTTGTCCCCTTCATGTCTTATATGAAAACTTAATCTCCATCATGAGATAGTAGGAGATAATTGATCTGGGAGAAGTCACTAAATTGGATTCCTCCTGTATGAATGGAGCAATTCATCACTCTAATTAATAGGAGTTATCTCATGTGACTGTGTTATAAAAACTACTTTAACTAGGTCTCTTATGCCTTCATATTTCTAACTGTGTGGGTCACTGTTCTTCCAGCACTCCAATAGCAAAAAGACCATTTCCTTGGTGAAATCCAACAGTCTTGAATGAAAAGAGTGAATTCAAATAAACATTAAAAATGTAATTAGATACTCATCAGCACTGCTTCACTGGCAGCAACAGATGTATGAGGATGCTGAACTTGATGTTTGTTACAATTCTGCCAAGTTCTTTGTGCTACCTAAGCTGCCCACTATCTTCTGTTGTTTTTCAGAGTTAAATCTGCACTTGAGTTTCATAGAGCCTTGCCCTAAAATGTTTTTTCAATATTTTATTTATGTATGTATGTGGGTGTTCTGCTTGAATGTATGTTTTTGTGTACCATGCATACGCAGTACCTGTTGAGGCCTGAAGAAGGCACTGTGTCATCTGGAACTGGAGTTACAAGCCATTATGAGCCACCACATGGGTACTGGGAACCAAACCCAAGTCTGAGAACAAATGTCTGTGTAATTGTGACAGTGACAGTGACAGACAGAGGGAGGGCTGTCAGATCTTGTTTGTATGTCCTCTGGAGAAGATCCACTTCTTTGCATTTTTAAAATGGTCTCTTCTCTATTATCTCCCTTGAAATTTTTGAACTTCACATTTTATTTCATGGGAACGGTTGCCTTCCTGAGCTTTCAAGAGTTATACCAGAAGGATGCTAGCTTTACTATGGCTAAATATTAAACTTTGATTGACTCTTGTATGACAGGCATGGGGGGTAGAGTAAGGTGGGTATTAAGGCAGTTTAAGATGTGGGTTTTGCAAAGGACAGGTGAGTATGCAGCTTGTCAAATGCTAACTATATTTGGCAAATACTAACTTTATAATGCAAAATTTCCAGAAGGTCTGCTTGGAAACTGTTTTGTTTTGCTTAAAAAGACGGCATACATTGTGAAACAACCATTCACTCACTATCAGTGTTGAAATTTCTACTTCACTGTGTTCTCACTGGCACTTTAACCAAACAAACCAACCAACAAACATGTTAGAACTTTCATTGGCCTTTTTATCTTAAACAATTGCTGCTTTTGAGCTAGGGAAAGAAACAAGTAGATAAAGTGCTTTCCAAGCAAGCATAAATGAGTGTAAAGGCAGGGCAGGTGCAAAAAGATGGCATATAATCCCTGATACAGAGTATTTCACTGGCATACTGGCTAACTAGACTAGAGATGGGCTTAACTTGAGAGAATCTGTCTCAGTATACACGGTGTGAATGACAAAACACACACACATGCAATACAGTCACATGCCTACACATGTGATTTTAGAAGTGTGATCACACTTAAACACACACACACACACACACACACACACACACACACACACACACACACACACACTTTCCTTTCCTTTACTATTTTCTACGAGGAAATTCTTCCTCATATATTTCAGTAGGATTCTAATGTATTAATGTAATTCTTCACTATCCTTAATTAATCAGCTTATCATATGTGTCATATCTGACATGAACTCCCTGTGATTTTTAAATAACTTTTTTTATTCCTACATTAGCAGTTGACTCCTAACCATGTGCCATGGTAGTGGTATAGTGGTATATGCCTGTCATCCCAGCACTACGGAGGCAGAGGCTGGTGGAACTCTGTGAGTTTGAGAGCAGCCTGGTCTACAATGAAAGTCCAGGGAAGCCAAGGCTACACAGAGAAAGTCTGTCTCAAAAAAACAAAAACAAAAGTGAAAGACAAAACAAAACAAAGACAATTGACTTCACAGGTGATATTTTGAAGTTTTATTGACTGGGCCCATACATAGATTCTTTTTCTTCTGTGTTTCCATGCTAAACCAACGTTGTTAGTTTGTAGATTAAGGTGGACACCTGCATTCACCCATCTCCTCCTTTCCAGTCAACTAAATACTCCTTGCACACTTATATTCTTGATTAGCTGCTTTGCAAACACATCTCATCCATACTCTCAGACCCGAAAGTCAATTGAACTCCTTGCTTCCTCACTCTCTTCTATTTAACATCTTTTTTTTTTAAATCTTCATGGTGACTGTTTAGTGTTTTTCATTTTCCTTGATTGGTCCACAATGCCTTGCTCACTTTCGTTTCTGTAGGTCATTTTGTTCCTTTCAGTGAAAGAACGATGCCATGAGCATGTTCTCTTACATCCCTTTACCTCAAATTTTCTTCATTGTTCCCTTACTGTTATTTGTAAAGTTGTTATTTCTTTTATATGTATGGTTATTTTGCCCGCATGTCTGTCTGTCTGTCTGTCATGTGTGTATAGTGACCTCAGAGGACAGAAGTGGGTGTTGGATCCCCTGAAACTAGAGTTATAAGTGGTTATGATATACCATGTTGGAAATTCAACACACGTATTCTGCAAGCTCAGCTGTTCCCTTAGCCACTGAGCCATCTTTCTGGCCTCAGCTTTCCTTTCTTTGATGTAGCCCACTACCCCTTCTTATATAAGAATTATGCATGGGAACATATAAAGAGCTGTGTATCTATAGCATATCTTACTAAAAGATGACAGAGTTAAACAGCAAACCACCTATGTTTGTTCCTAGAGAGGGGGGTTAATAGCTGGGAGAGGATGTAAGAGTCCCCATGTTTCTACTAAATGGAAGGACAATGTTTCACTGAAACCAATCTTGCTAAAGTTCTGGCCAAAAGCAGATAGGAAAGCAATACCCAAACCAAATGAAGCAACATCAAGCAAGAAATTAAACAGGTATTTCTCCTGTGCTGCAATCTAGTAAACACAGAAGCAAGCAGCCAGAGGACAAAGTGCACTGAGGAGATAAAGAGGAACAAACGGAATTTCAACAGGACTGTATATTAGAGAGCTTTAAGCTTTCTGGAAAGGCTTAAGTCAAGGCAAGTGTCTCATGTGTGGAAAACTACTTCTCCTGTAATCATCTCCACATTCTCTAGATATGTTTGGTACAGGAAGTGACACTGGTGCTATTCACAGCTGACTCTGTTAAAGGCATAACTCATGATTTGAACCTCTTGTTCAGCTTCTCAGTCTGGTCTTAAAATGCATCCAAACTCACAAACTGGCTAGATTGCTGGTGGAGGGTTTGTCTGTGTTCTTGTCTTGTTTTGCATAGCAAAAGCACACAAAGGGGTAGCATTATTGATGTCTGGATAAGTTTTCCCCAGAAAGGCATATTCTACATACCGTACTTCAAATATAGGAAGTAAAAGTGTGTGTGTGTGTGTGTGTGTGTGTGTGTGTGTGTGTGTGTGTGTGTGTGTATTCAGGCTAAACATGTGAAATTTAGTATTGTCTCTTGATTTCTGATTGCAAGAAGCTGGTCAAAGTAAAATAAGATTCTAGGAATCAAACAAGTCACTGTTGATTTTCTATGTTCTTCCTTTGCCTGGTATTGGTTGGAAGCTTTTCAGCTGGAAGACACTCAATAGGCTGTCTTTGATACAGCAATTTGGGGATGCGGGAAATAAGTGCTTTTCATAAGACTCTTGCTGATGTGACTCTTTCCATTACCAGAGAGAGGACCTTCTTCTAAGGCTTCTTCACATATGTTCTTCTTGCTTGGCCAAGGTAAAGCAAAGCCTATGTTTCCTTAACTCAGATGTACAGAGTAGGTGGAATGAACAGCATGCATTTTCTGATGATCACCAGCTGTGGATAGTTAGTGCATGTTCACTGTGTGCAGAGCTGTATTCTGTGACTGAGACTTCATTAAGAACCACCAAGGGATGGGATAACTATTGAGGTGTAATATGAATAAATTAGTTATATATATATATATATATATATATATATATATATATATATATATATATATATATATAAGAAAAAAAAAGAACCACCAACTAAAGTGGTTCCCCCTGCAAGGGTTTATGCTCAGTGTGTATAGAGTGTCAGTACTGTAATGAGGTTATTGCTCTAGAGATCTTTTTTGTGGTATGCTCACCCACCTACTGAACACTTATGCACTGTATTCCTAAAAAATTTGAGAGGGCAGACATTTTATCATACATCTTTAAAATAAAACAAACAGTGCAAAATGGTTTAGAGTTGTAGCTGGGTTTACCTGAGAATGGGTGTGGTATACTCCTACTCTTTATGTGAATGCTAAAGAGGAGACATATGATATTTTTGTCTACTTAATAAAAGTGCAATGAGCTGTTTTCATGATCACTGATGATTGATATGGATTTGTCCATATACTGTGTGATCCTTGCAGGATCCTAAACAATTCTGTGCTAACAAGAACACTGTGCACTTGGCTGTTACTTACTCTATATGCATTTCACATTTAGGTTCAAAGTGCTAAACAGAGGAGTGTGACAATCAGTATTGGGTTATGCAGGTTGTATATAGTTTTGTTGAATCAGTGAACTAGATGTTGCCTTGCCTCTTTCCCTCTACGGATGTGTTTGAGATGCTTCTGAAAGATACAATGTTTTCTACAGAAAAGGTTGTCACATTAGAGGAAGGTGGGGGCTAAATTATTAACATTTAATCTATTTTTAAGTGCCTTGCTTTGTATGTTTTGTTTAAAGTTAAGGCGTTTGTTTAAAAAAATTTTTTCTGACATAGCAAAAGTGTTTTGAAAGAAATCATCAAGATGGTGATAAACACTACCCAGATGGTTACTTAATACTTATGAAAAGAAATATTCAGAAGTATCTGGGGACTGCCTCTAGTTTCTCTTGGCTAAAAAATAAACTTTAGATTTTTTAGCCACTAAAGAAAGTGAAGACAGCTTTGACATCATAGAAGAGTATGCCCTGTCTTGCTGATGAGAAGTGTGTATAAATGTTACATCTTTGAGGAGAAAGTTGAGAGCCAAGGAATGCCAACACCTTACACTGCACAACACACATCACAAATGGATTTGTTAGGGCTTACAGTATTCCTTTTTGCATTTACTGTAATTAAACAATCAGGGAGTCAGCAAATGGTATGAAGAAATTATCATTAGACTACTTCCTGTTGAATGCGGGCATCAAAGTCCTTGGGACAAACTTGACCTTCATCACCGGAGTATAATTTGGGAGTCCCCAGCCTCTGACAGCTAGTGACTTTCAAACCTGAAATAGCAAATAAGTCAAGGTCTGGTTAGAAAGCGTTTGGATTTATTATTGAAGAAATCTAGACAAGAGGTTTATAATGCAGGATGTGACTAGTAGGATTAAGAAAAGGAGAAGAAGGGTAAGAAGAGTATTACCCAACTCCCTGTTGGACTTTCATTGAGCCACTGGCCAGAGGCATGGAGATTTCTTACAGTTTTGGAGATCTGTCTGGCATTGTTGGATCTTGTCTTTTACAATACCTGACTGGTTGACATAGAAGCAATATTCCTACCCGAGGAAGAGACATTTAGGTTCAAAGTGCTAAACAGAGGAGTGTGACAATCCTGTTATTAATCGCTGTTAATAAATTCAATCATCACTGATTCTGTAGCACTATTTGCAGCCTATTTCTTCCTGGAGAATAGCCACCCATGGAGATCCTAAGGGAACTTTTATGAAAACCGATGGCAATGAGAGGTGAAGTGAAAGAGTATCCTAATCCAGTGGGTAAGACTATAGTGGTCATTAACTTGACACAGATTGAATGAAAACTCTCCAAAGTGACCAGAAAGAGTGTTATTCAGTAGCTGATATGCAACTAGGATGGCCAAAATTTGTCCCATGATATTTTCAGAAATGATGTGGGTAACCACTTTAAGTTTATTGCCACTTTTTATAGCAATCTTTTTGGTCATAGAAAAAAGAGGAATAATGAAGGATAGATAGATAAGGGAGTTGTAGGGGTTGAGTTGGCCTTTGACAGCCGATCTTTCATAAACTGAGTCCAGTAACCAGAAATTCCAGAGATGAATTTTGAGCTCTGACCATCATAGCAGCCATAGAAAGTAGTGGCTGGCTGTGTACAGCAGCAAAGAAAGTAAAAAACAAAATCAATGAACACATAACAGAAAAGTCACACACTCAAAGACCAGTCAGAAACAAAGCATGCAGTGACCACTATCACTCACATATTCAACTGAACGTGAACTGATTTCCATCTCAGCTCCATTATTAACAATGAAAATTATAGGTACACCAGAAAACAGACCCATCTGCAGAAAGAAAAAAAGAAAAGGACACAACTTTCCAAACAACCAGGAGCAGGGAGGTGGGCTACATCTCACCTTTTGCCCTGGATAACAATGAAAGAGTTTTATAATAGAATAAGAGGGAAATGATGTTTGGCTATAGAGGGGTTGTGTGCACCCCATATCTGGGAATCAACCTAGGAAGCTGTTAAGGGAAAAGATTGTGCCAGATCGTGTGGTTTGGAGGAGGAAGAAGAGGAGGACAAGTAGCAAGCCTGGAGTCAAGAGGATGCATGGAGCAAAAGACAAGAGGTACAGAGGTTTCTACTTCAGCTAAGAGGTCCCTTCCCAACAAGGGGACAAGACACGTTGGTACCACTAGGAAAGAGTGGGTAAAGAGAATACCCCCCCCCAAATACATCTAAATGGTGAGGTTTGGTAAGGCTATACCCCTAATCTAGCAAAAAACAAAGTGGAAGGAGAGGTGGATGCCCAAAACTCTGTCAGGACAGAAAAAGAGGCCCCAGTTTCCCAAGGAAAGGAGATACTCATACTGTGATGGCTACCTGGGGCTTCCTGTTAGATACGGAAGTGATTGGATCAAGGAGACCTGGGATTCCTCAGTTGTTCATGGTCAGACCTAAGAGGGCTGGAGGATGATCTGGGCTTGATGTCCTCATGCCTTGAAAGATATGAGGACAGTCAGTCACCCAAAGTACCTCTTGGTGTCACCATGGGCATGGTTGGAATGGTTTATGAGAGTTTGGACAGGCCCAGGGCCTAGTGACCCTCCCAACTGCATCTGAAACAGCGACAAGGAGGTTCTTGGGCTTTGAGAATCCTTTAAGCTAAGAAGAAAGATGGCTTGGAGATATGAAAGTCTGAGCCCTGGATATAGACAGAAGGCACTGCCAATGGAGAAGAGAAACAAAGCAGCCAGTGAAGAATACGTGCAGAGGGGTGTGCAAGCTGCAGTAGGCCTACTCCTTTGCTTTCTCTGTCTTGTGCTAGTGTCACCTTCATGCTCCTACTTTGCAAACTTACAGATCCATCACAGGTAACTTAAAAGACAGTTTGTCTACACTGTGTGAGGGTCAGGGAGATGGGGCTTGGAGAGGAGAAAACAGAAATAGGGAATCGGGAGTCTCTTCCCATTTTCATGATTGCTCCCAGTATTTGTGAAAGTCTGGGATGATGTTAGGATCCAGGGTGCATTTAGGTAGCTCCTTAGGTTGACTATCTAAGGGGAATTGAGGCCATATCTTATGTATGGCTCTTCAGGTCAGTTGTGAGATGGAGAGACTGGGGATTTCCTAGAAGGCATCCCAAAGGGGAGTGAGAGATTATGGAAGAAAGTGTTCTCATGGATGAGAAAGGCAGGGGAAAATGTCACTGCAACCTGTAGGCATGAATGTCCCTAGGACTCAGGGAGCAATGGAGGAAGACACAGCTGTTCAGTGTGTCATCACTCCACCCCATGGGGGTCAGGGCTTTAGCCTTGCTAAGTCCAAGGAGAGACTTGGTGTCTGGTACTAGAGCTTCTGCATATGTCAGAAGGTGAAGAGGCCAGATGGCAAGGACAAAAACCAAGCTCTAGGAGGAGGCATCTCAACCATGGGAAGGTGTTGGAGAATAGTATCATAAAAGTGAAGAGGTCATAGAGGAGATATAGGATTGTAGGCAGCTTCAAAGGGAAGGTAGGAGAAGAAGGCAGTAAGTCAGCCAACAGTCTGGTTGGACTTAAGGAAACTGCAACATTGGAGCTCCAAGGGTAGGGAGATGGGGTCGGGTGAAGAGGGCCAGACAAAGCACAAAGTCGGTGGCTATAGGTGATTTCATCACCAAGAGTACCATAATAGGGCCAGATGTCCAACGGCCACATCCTTGTACTCAGGGAAACATTTACACTGACCAAAGAAGAAACTGGCTGATGAGATGCTGAGCATTTGGTGAGCTGGGAGGTGACTTTGCAGTTGGTGAGGTGGAGATCAGCTTAGAACCCAAGGGATAAGCAGGCACAAGGAGAGCCTAGCAGAGTCACGGACCAATGAGGAGAAAGGCAGGTGCCAGGAGAGCCTATCAGAGTCACAGACCAATGTCAGCTTTGCAGTTCTGAGGGGAAAGGTGTCCTGGCAGGTGAGAGCCAAGGAATACCACAAAGTCACATCACACACCAAGTCTCACCCAAGAGATTTGTTAGGAAGTAAAAAATCCAGGAGCGTGGCTCAGAAGAGAAGCAGCAGAGAAGTGAGGAGAAAGAAGGGATTATATAGGATTTCTTTGTGGTAGGAACATTCCAGGGTGGGGATGTGTGGAATTTCAAGTCCAGAGCCTGGGCTTTTTACTCTGTAAGGCAGGGTTTGAGTCCAGCTGTTAGGTTAGTTAGAATGTTTTGTGACTGGAGGTCCCCATGGGAGGGTCTTGGCCATTTTCATGTCTCAAGGGGCTTGCAGGGTGACCATGGCCAGCTCAGGCATGGGGGAGGAGAAACAAAAGGAAAGAAAGACCAACAAGAGATTGCACTAAATGGAAGCATGTGAGGAGAGTTGAGGATTTGATGTTTCATCTATATTTGGTGTAGATTTAGATCATGAGCATTCTCTCCTGGAAATCATGTCATTCTACCATTCTTTCCAATGGTCCTCTCAGGAACTTAATTGGACTTGAAGTTTTATGTGAGAGCCTCAAGTCTGGGGTTCATATTGGTTTGTCTGTTCAGAACTGCCAAGAGAGTCCCTATAATTTTCACTAATATCCTGTGTATCTTCAGCCTTATTTACACAATAAGTAAGCTGTACCAGAGCCTACATGGCCCAATGCTATGCCAGTGTAGTTTGATCTATTTACCTGTCTGTCTGTCTGTCTGTTTGTCTGTTTGTCTAATATCAGCTATCTGCTATCTATTTTAAAGAAATTTTAGCTTTCCCAGGAAAAGCATAGGTTCCTAGGGATCTGAGTCCAAGTGACTTTATCTGGTAATAGAGTGTCTTAAATGACTTCACTTTTCTATAGAACAGCAAGCTTGATTTTTTCTTTCTTTTTTTTTTTTTGTTGAACATTGGTGCTACATGCAGTAACTGGCACATAGTAGGAAATTGATAGGTATTTGTTGTAATTTCAAGGCAGTAAAGAGAAGTAGGATCATACATAATCACTAAGTGGCAACTGGAATTGGAATTGTGGTAAATATTTAAATGTTTTAGAAACTTATAGTCATTCTAAATTACTTGTTAAATGGATGCTGTTCAGAGGACTTTCATAAATTAGTGCTGTGGATACCCTGAGAAGTCATACAGGCATGTTGAAGTAGATTTCCTAGGATAAATATGAAAAATATCCTACTTTCAAGACACAGTTTAATGAGGCTGGTACAGTTCAATAGAACTCTTCATTTTTCCCCATTGCATATAAATACTTACACTAAAATATTACCTATACAGAGATGGACATGTTTGCCCATGCATAATATGTAGGTCATAAATAACTATTGATAGGCCTTTATTTATGTGTATAGTCTTTCCATAAATGCTACATTTTCAAACCTGGAATTATATTCTTCTATAAATCATAGACTTGTTATTGTTACTTATGTTAGTTTAATGATTAAAATTATTCTGAGTCTTCTTAGGTTTCTGTGAATCAGCAGTGCCCCAGAAAATGTTTCTCTTCCTGAAATTCCAGGGAAGTTTTGAAATTCAAAGAGCTCAAGAAGGAAGCCTGGTCAGACAGCCTGTGCTTCAGTGAGGCAAAGGTTACTACAAACACAGCAGTCTTCAAGTGAGTTAAAAAAGAGAACACCTTGGTCTCTTTTGCTTTGGTTAAGGAATTTTAAAGCTTTATTTTAACCACATGGGCATTAGCTTGAGGACAGAGACTAACAGGCTCCAAGGCTATTTTTTTTATTTAAGTAATTTATTCAGATTGCATCTCAGTTGTTATCCCCTCACTTGTATCTTTCCATTTCCCCCTCCCTCCCTCTTTCACCCAATTTCTCTCCCCTAGGTCTGTGACAGAAGAATACCTCCTCCCCCACAATATGATCACAGCCTACCAGGTCTCATCCTGGTAGCCTGCTTACCCTTCCTTTGAGTGCCAGCAGACCTCCCACCAAGGGGAAATGGTCAAATAGGGGGCACCAGTGTTCATGTCAGAGACAGGCCCTGCTCTCCACACAACTATGGAGAATGTGCTAGATCTGAATAGGGGTTCTAGGTTTACTGCAAGCATTGTCCTTGGTTGGTAGAGTAGTTTAAGCAGACTCCCCTGAGTCCAGATCTGCCAGCCTTGATGGTCTTCTTGTAGGATTCTAGGACCCTCTGGATCCTTCTATTTCCCCATTCTACAAAACTTCTCTCACATGGAGTCCCAATAGAAAGTCCCAGCATCTATTCCAATCTCCTGGTAAGTGAAGATTTTCAGGGGAAGTCCCTGTTGGGCTAGTGTCCAATTATAAGTGAGTATATACCATGTGTATCTTTATGGGTCTGGGTTAATTCACTCAGGATGATCATTTCTAGTTCCATCCATTTGCCTTCAAATTTCATGATTTCCTTGTTTTTAATAGCTGAGCAGCACTCCATTGTGTAAATGTATCACAGTTTCTTTATCAATTCTTTGATTGAGGGACATCTAGATTGTTTCCATATTCTAGCTATTACAAAATGAGGCTGCTATGAACATGGTTAAGCATATGTCCTTGTTGTGTGGTAGAGCATCTTTTGGGTATATTCCAAGGAGTGGAATAGCCCTATTCGCAGCTTTCTGAGAAAGTGGCAGATTGATTTCCAAAGTGGCTATACTAGTTTGCACTCCCACCAGCAATGAAGGAATCTTCCCGTTTCTCCATATCCTCACCAGCATGTGCCGTCACTTGAGTTTTTATCTTAGCAGTTCTGATGGGTGTAAGATGGAATATCAGAGTCATTTTGATTTGCATTTTTCTGATAACTAAGGACATTGAACATTTCTTTAAGTGTTTCTCAGCCATTCAATATTCCTCTGTTGAAAATTCTCTGTTTAGTTCCAAGCCCCATTTCTTAATTGGGTTATTTGGTTTGGTGGTGCTTAATTTCTTGAGCTCTTTATATATTTTAGATATTAGTCCTTTGTCAGATGTAGGATTGGTGAAGATCTTTTCCCAGACTGTAGGCTGTCACTTTGTTCTATTGACAGGGTCTTCTGCCTTACAGATGCTTCCCAGCCTTATGGGGTCCCATTTATTAAATGTTGACCTTAGACCCTGGGCTGTTGGTGTTCTGTTCAGGAAGTTGTCTTTTATGCCAATGAGTTTCAGGGTCTTCCCTACTCTTTCTTCTAACAGATTTAGTGTCTCTGGTTTTATGTTGAGGTTTTTAATCCACTTGGACTTGAATTTTGTGCATGGTGATAAATATGGACCTACTTCCATTTTTCTACATTTAGAGATCCAGACCCAGTTAGACCTGCATCATTTGTTGAAGATGCTATCCTTCTTCCATTGAATAGATTTGGCTTCTTTGTCAAAAATCCATAGGTGTGTGGATTTACTTCTGGGTCTTTGATTAGATTCCATTGATCAATCAGTCTATTGCTGTGCCAATATCATGCTGTTTTAATTGCTGTTGTTCTATAGCACAGCTTCAGATCAGGTATGGAGATCACTCCAGAGGATTTTTTATTATACAGGATTGTTTTAGCTATTCTGGTCTTTTTGTTTTTCCATATGAAGTTGAGAATTGATCTTTCAATGTCTTTAAATATTGTGTAGGTACTTTCATAGGGATTGCATTGAATCTGTAAATTGATTTTGGTAAGATGGCCATTTTTACTATGTTAATTCTTTTGATGCATGAACAACATCCATCTTCTTATGTCATATTCAATATCCTTCTTCAGAAATTTGAAGTTTTTTCAAACAAGTCCTTCACTTGCTTTGTTGGAGTTACTCCTAGATACTTTATACTACTTGTGGCTATTGTGAAGGGTTTAGTTTTCCTAATTTCTTTCTCACCATGATTGCTGTTGGTATACAGGAAGGCTAATGACTTTTTTGACTTTAGTTTTCATCCAGCCAGTTTGCTAAAGGTGATTATCAGCTGTAGGAGTTCTCTGGTGGAATTTTGGAGGTCACTTAATGTACACTATCATATCATCTGCAAATAGGGATAATTTGACTTCCTCCTTTCCCATTTGGATCCCCTTGATTTCCTTTTGTTTTCTTATTGCTCTGGCTAGAACTTCAAGAACTATATTGAAAAGATATGGAGAAAGTGTGCAGCCTTGTCTGGTCCCTGATTTTAGAGGAATTTCCTTGAGTTTCTCTCCATTTAATTTGATATTGGCTGTTGTCTTGCTGTATTAGCCTTTATTGCATTATTATGTTCCTTGTATCCCCAATCTCTCCCAAACTTTAAACATGAATGGGTGTTAGACTTAGTCAAATGCTTTTTGGGGGTCTAAGGAGATTATCATATGGTTTTTTCTTTCAGTTTGTTTATATAGTGCATTACATTGATAGAATTCTGTATATTGAACCATTCCTGCACACCTGGAATGAAGCCTATTTGGTCATGGTGAACAATATCTTTGATGTGTTCTGAGTTCAGTTTGTGAGTATTTTATTGTGTATTTATGCATCAATATTCATAAGAAGAATTGGTCAGAAAATCTTTTATTTGTTGGGTCTTTGTGGAGGTTTATGTTTCAAAGTGACTCTGGCCCCATAGAATGAGTTTAGTAATATTCTATCAATTTCTATTTTGTGAAGTAACTTGAAGAGTATTGGTATTAGCTCTTCTTTGAATGTCTGGTGGAGTTCTAAGCTGAAATGATCTGACCCTGGGCTTTTTGGTTGAGAGACTTTTAATGACTGCTTCTATTTCTGTAGGGAAAAACAGGACAGCTTAATTTATTTGTCTGACCTTGATTCAACTTTGGCAAGTGAAATCCATCAAGAGAATTGTACATTTCCCTTAGTTTTTCAAATTTTGTGGCAAATAGGACCTAATGATTCTTTGTATTCCTTCAGTATCTGTTGTTATGTATCCCTTTTCATATCTGATTTTGTTGATTTGGATAGTGTCTCTATTTTTTAGTTGGTTTGGCTAATCGTTTGTCTATCTTTCTGATTTTCTCAATGAACCAGATCCTGATTTTGTTGAGTCTTTGAATTGTTCTCTTTGTTTCTAATTTACTGTTTTCAGCCTTAAGTTTGATTATTTCCAGCCATCTACTGTTTCTTTTTTCCCTAGGGCTTCCAGATATGTTGTTAAGTTGCCTATATGAAATGTTTCTAATTTCTTTATGAAGGTACTTAGTGCTATGAATTTTCCTCTTAGTAGTGCTTTCAATATATCCCACAAATTTGGGTATATCTTCATTTTGATTGAATTTTAGGAAGTTCTTAATTTCTTTATTTATTTCTTCCCTGATTCAGTTGTCATTAAGTAGAGAGTTGTTTGGTTTCCATGTTTGTGTAGGTTTTATGTTATTTCTATTGTTGTTGAAGTCCAGCATTAGTCCATGGTGATCTGATAGGATACAAGGTATTATTTCAATCTTCTTATATCTGTTGATGCTTGCTTTGTAACCTACTATATGATCAATTTTGGAGAAAGTTCCATGAGGTGTTGAGAATAAGGTATAATCTTTTGTGTTTGGGTGAAAAGTTCTGTGGATATCTGTTAGATCCATTTGACTCATGATCTCAGTTAGTGTCATCATTTCTTGGTTTAGTTTCTGTTTTGTTGGTCTATTCTTTGGTCAAAGTGGAGTGTTGAAGTCTTCCACTATTAATGTGTGGGGATCGATGTATGGTTTAAGCTTTGTTAATATTTCTTTTTACAAATGTGGGTACCCTTGTATTGGGAGCATAGATATTCAGAATTGTGATATCATCTTGGTTGACTTTACCTTTGATGAGTATGAAGTGTCTTTCTTCATTTCTTTTGATTAATTTTGGTTGAAAGTCTATTTTATTAGATATTAAAATGTCGATACCAGCTTGCTTCTTGTGTCCGTTTGCTCAGAATACTTTTTCTCAACCTTTTATTCTGAGGTAACATCTATCATTATGGCTGAGATGTGTTTCTTGAATGCAGAAGAATATTGAGTGTTGTTTATGCATCCATTTAGTTTGTCTATGTCTTTTAGTTGGAGAATTGAACCATTTATGTTGAGAGATATTAATGACCAGTGACTGTTAAGTCCCTTGATTTTGATGATGGTTGCAATACAGTGTTTGTGTGGTTATGTTTTGCAACAGTGAAGATATCTATTTCCTGTGTTATTTTGGTTGTAGTTTGTCACTTCGGGTTGGAATTTTCCTTCTAGTAACTTATATAGAGCCTGACTTTTGGATAGGTACTGTTTGAATTTGTTTTTGTCATAGAATATCTTATTTTCTTCATCAATGGTTATTGAAAGTTTCACTGGGTATAGTAGTCTGGACTGGCATCTGTGGTCTCTTAGAGTTTTCATGACCTCTGCTCAGGCCCTTCTGGCTTTTATGGTCTCTGCTGAGAAGATGGGTGCAATTCTTGTAGGTTTGCCATGATATGTTACTTGGCCTTTTCCCTTGCTGCTTTTAATGCTTTTCTTTGTTCTGTACATTTTGTGTTTTGATTATTATGTGGTGGGAGGGTTCTCTTTTCTTGTCTGTTCTATTTGGTGTTCTGTAGGCCTCTTCTATGTTTATATGCATCTCCTTCTTTAAATTGGGGATATTTTCTTCTATGATTATGTTTAAAATATTTTCCTGGCTTTGGAGTCAGGCATCTTCTCTTTTCTCAATGACTATTATCCTCAGATTTTGTCTTTTTAAGGTGTTCTTGTTTTCTTGTATGTTTTGTGTCAGTAATTTTTCAGATTTAATATTTTCTTTTATGGTTGCATCAAGTTTTTCAATTGTATCTTCTACTCCAAGATTCTTTCATCCATTTCTTAAATTCTGTTAGAGAAGCTTACCTCTGAATTTCCTGCTTTCTTTTCTAAGTTCTCTCATTCCTGGCCTTCCTCTGTCTGTGCTTTTATCATTGTTTCCATTTTCATCTTTGGATCATGAACTGTTTTATTGGTTTACTTCATCTGATTGTTTGTGTTTTCCTAAATTTCTTCCTGTGATTTCTTCATTTCCTTTCTATAGGCCTCTTTCGTGTCCTCAATCTGTTTGGCTGCATTTTCCTGCATTTATTTACAGATGTTATTACTTTCCTCCATCATCATCCTCAATACCAAGGACTTGAGATAATTTTATTGTGCTTCAGTTGGTTTTGAGTTCCCAGGATTTAATTCTTTGGGATAGCTGGGTTCTGGAGATGCTATATCATTTTGGTTTTTGTTGTTTGCATTTTTACACTGGTCTTTAGTCATCTTGGTGTCTCTGATGTTGGGAGGTAGTTTTTGGTGTCCTTCACTGGTTGTTGAGAGCAGTTCGTTAGTGACTGTCCATAGGCCAAGAATCTTCACCTCTTCTCTGGATCAGGCAGGTTACCAGGTTTTAGCTCCAGGGGGCTTTGCTCCACACCTTGGGCTCCCCACTGGGTCATCAGAGGCCAGTGCTCCTCCTCTGCAGCCCAAGGATCAGTATGAGATAGTGTAGGTGTAGCCAGTTATCCTGTCTTTGGCTGGGCTTTGAAAACCCTGCCCTCCGGTACTGGGGCTTTGGGGGCCTGGGCTCAGTCTTCCCTAGAGTGGCACATCCCCCAATGGATTGTGGAGGAGTCTGGCTAGGCTTCTGCTTGATCCATTCAGACCAGTTCAGTCCTGCCTGAGAGCACTGGAACCCCTGCTGAGTTGGAGCAACTGGCTAGGTTTCTGACCAATCCATTCAAGCCTTGCCACCTTAGATCAGTCAATTGGAGAGGGAGGCTATAGAACTGTTTCTGGAGAATGTGTCCACAGCCATCTGGGCCCCCCACATGGCTGCTGGGCTTCAGATACTGCTCCAGCATTGTCACCAGCCCCTGGAGCTTTCTGTGGATTTATGGGGTGGTCTGAGATCAGAGCCACCCATTTACCTGGGTTCTCCCAAGGCTATAATATCCAGACTCTTGTGCTTCATAACCCACAGTTCAGTCTCAGATACTGAGGCCATGATATAAAGCACAGCTGAAGCCTGCAGGTGTGTATGGGTCCAGATTCTAGGAACTGGGCACCCATCTTCCGTGGGCCAGTTGGGTGGCCTAAGGCCAAACCCACCTGTGTTCTGCACTGTGTAGACCCCTCTCACCTAGGGTTCCCCAAGTCTTTCAGTCTGTAGCTCCCAGCAGAGTCCCTAGTATTTTTTCTGCAAATCAGATACCATGCATGTTCAGCGCCACCAGCTTGGATCTCTCCTCCAAGGCTATCTTTAATATCACCAAAGAATACGTGTAGTTATTTGAACTGGTTTTTTCAATAGATATCAAACAAACCCAATCCTATCCTATGAAGTTATTTATAAGGTCAGTCAGAGTAAAAATCTTTCTAGGTATTGTTATAGTATTCCAGATACAGGTAAAATTGTTCCTATTCATGTGTGTGTGTATGTGTGTGTGTGTGTGTGTGTGTGTGTGTGTGTGTGTGTGCAGAATATATGTATTTATGGGTTTGTATGTATGTGTATACCTAAGTATGTACACATGTGCATTTTATGGAGGCTAGAAGTCAATGCTGAATGTCTTCCTGTAGAATGTCCCACCTTATGTCTTATGATGGGGTCCCTTCAGTCAACTTAGTGGTTCATTAAATTAGAGTGCTAGGTTGTCACATTGCATTGATCTTGCTGTCTGAGGTCTCCCTGTATTGGAGTTACAGGCAGGTACATAGAAGCCCAACTTTTTCCATAGTTACTAAGAATTCAAACTCAGGACCTCAAGCTTAGTAATCAAACTCTTTACCCACTGGGACACCTCTCCAGTGGTGCTGCACAGTTTTACACTAAGTCAACACCAGTTAGAGTAATTTGGGAAGAGGGGACTTCATTTGAGAAAATGGCCCAAGGATATTCTTACAGTCTAGTCTACGGTGCATATTCTTGATTGATTGTTGATCTGGGAAGGCTCAGCTCACTGGAAGTGTGGCTATGCCTGGAAGGTAGTCCTAGGCTGTATAAGAGAGCAGGTTAAGGAAGCCTTCAGGAGCAAAGCAGTAAGCAGCATTCCTCCATGGCTTCTGCATTGTCTCCTGAATCTAGGTGCCTGCCTTGAGTTCCCGACCTGATTTCTCTCAGTGATGAACTGTGATGTAGCATTCTGAGATAAAATAAACCTTTTCCATTTAATATGCTTGTGGTCCTGGTATTTTATCACAGCAATAGAAACTCTGCCTAAGATACCCTATCCCTAAGACAGATTCTTTGGATAGCTTCTTACAGTTCAGAAAACAGTTTATTTAACATTTTTTTTGTTTTCTTACAAAGATAGCAGCAAGATATTTAAAGCATAGACATCTGGAAACAATCAGAAGAACAACATGGAAGAACCTGAGAAAAGGGTTGCAACCCATGGGGTCAGATGCTTTTCCAGTATCAAGGTAGGGATTGTTTTTATGTATGCAAGTGTATACAGAGGAAAGTCTTTCAAACAAAGCACTGAAAGTGTTTGTAATATTGCTCATCTTACAGGAAGTTTTCCATTACAAATGCCATTTTACCCAATGTGTTGTTAATATCTTGCCTTAAAAAGTTGAATTTATAATTATGGAGGTCTATCGAGGATTATTCATTCCAGAATCTTAGAATGATTCAGAACAATGGTTCTTAATCTGTCAGCCAAGACCCTTTTATAGGTCTAATGACTCTTTCACAGAAAATGCATGTCATATATTTTACATATCAGGTATGTAAATTATGATTCATGACAGTAGCAAAATTAACGTTACAAAGTAGCAACAAAATAATTTTATGGCTGGGTCAACACCACATGAGGAACTGTATTAAGGGATTGCAATCACAGCACAAGGAAGGTTGAGAACTACTCTAGAGGTTTTTTAAAGAGGAATGGGTTTTAAATGTTTTTGGTGTGTATTATGTTATAGTAGAGTTTCATCTGAGGACATAGGCAATCTAGTGCTCAGCCTTCAGGTTCCTGACAGAACTAGAAATTAGTTCCACGAACAGGAGTGCTTCATTTATTAATATGCAGTGGTGACTTTATGACTTGTTTGGAAAGATATTTTTTCAAGCATTGAAAATGTAATATTCATTGTTTGTAAGAAACAAATCCATTCTGTTAGCTATTTGGTTGATTTTTAGTATGTTAGAGACAACAATTGTTCTCATAGCTCCAAAGGCATCACAAAATATGAATATATTTACATCACAAAATATAAATGCAAGAAATTGGAGCACTGGCCTAGTTTCTGCACAGTCCAGTCCCTCAAATATTCATCTCTAAGATGCTGCCTCCTAAGTCATCCTATTAAATGTTCATTTTAGTGTTTATTCACATTTACTGGAAAGTATATATTAATGTAAAAAAGACTTCAGACTCAGCCTCCAGAACTTGTGCAAAACCTTCCAAGTTTTCCTTCAGTTCTGAGGAGCCCAGGTTCCCTGGATCCTAACCTCCAGATACTTACTAGATGTGCCATTTTGCACACTTTGTACAACCTTTTATACTTCAGGTTTTATTTGAAAAGGGTAATAGTAGTATTACATTTTAAGATTAAAAAAAAATCAGTCTGAGCCCTCTCTCTCTATGTATATCTGTCTTTCTGTGTCTGTGTCTGTGTCTGTCTCTGTGTCTGTCTCTGTATGTGTGTGTGTGCTCACCTTTAGGCTACCTAATACTACTGATATGAGAGATTTAGCCCAGGCACTCATCTGCACCAGGCAACTTCTCTTTCTCTGATCTGTAACTCCTCCTAGACCTTTAGTATGCTTTAATTTCTTTAAATATGTTTTATTTTATTTATATGTGTGTTTTGCCCTTGTGCGTGCTGGTGCACCATCTGTGTGTCTTGTAATTTTGGAGGAAAAATGAAGGTGTTGGATCACCTAAAACTAGAGTTAACAGGTGGTTTTGAGCCACCATGCAGGTGCAGGGAACTTAACACAGGTCCTCAAGAAGAGCAGCCAGGGCTATTAACCATTGCACCACATCTCCAGTTTCAAGTCTTTGGATAAGAATGACTACTATTGTGATTACTAGAGAACATTTGTAGAGAAAAGATGTTTATCTTTCTTAACTGTTTTAGTTAGAGTTTTTATTGCTATGAAGAAACAGCATGATCACTGAAACTCTTATAAAAAAGGTACTTAATTGGGCCTGGATCACAGGTTCAGAGTTTTGGTTCACCATGGCTGTAATAATTGTGGCATGTAGGCAGACTTGGTGACAGAAGAGGAGTTGAGAATTTTATATCAAGATTGACAGACAGTAAGAAGTGTATGTCACTGGGCTTAGCTGGAGTTTCTGAAACCTCAAAGACCATCTACAATGACACAGTTCACCCAATAAGGCCATACCTACTCCAGCAAGACCACACCTAATCGTGCCAGTTCCTGGTGGCGAAGCACTTAAACCTGTGATCCTATGAGGGCCATTCTTATTCAACCCACCACAGTTACTTTGGAGTTTATTAATTATATATATATATCAGTGTGGATGTTTGGGAAAATGTTCAAACCACTAATTCATATGACAACATTTAGCGGTAACTGTTTGAAAATAATTACATTCCTCTCCTCTGAATTTAGAACTATATAGGAAGTTGAGATGATCAAAAGGTCTACATTGCCAGACTAAAGATTCTGCTTCTTGAGTTTAGACATATAATCATTAAGACAAAGTTTCCAGGACAGGGGAAATCATGGACTCCATTGCCTTCGATCATACATGCACTGGCATCAATGATTGGTTCTAACCCAGTGGCCACACAGATGGCCATGGTTAAACTACAAGATCAACAAAGCCAAACCAAATCTCATGAGTCCTGAAAAAGGACTGCTGGGAACAAGGATTTTGGTGAGCAAGAGAGAGGAAGAAAGTGATAATCCAAATACACATGCCTGTATAAAATCATCAAACAGTAAATGTACTCAATAAGGATTATTAAAGAAAATGTATCAAGGGAACTAGGGAGATACTTCAATCAGTAAAGTATTTGTTTTTAAAACAGGGGAGCCCGAGTTCGGTCCCTAAAGCATATATAAAAGCTAGGCATGTCAACATAAAACTGTAATCCCAGCATGGGGAGAGAGATTCAAGCAGATACTTGGGGCTCACTAATGAGCCAGCCTTGTCTCCTGGGTGAATCCATGTTTTTCTTTAATGTATAAGTCTCGAATAATTGCACCTTAGGTTGTCTTTTTATCTCTCCACAAACATATTTATACATGAACTCATCCCACGTGAGTCTGCACACATATAAACAGAAAGAATGGATGAAATTTTTAAAAAGAAAAGAAAAAAAAAAAGAAAATTCCCTAAGGAAGCATAAAAGACTGCTCAAAAGTTCTCTGGAGATTCTGGAATGTTGAAGGAAAAAAATCAATATAGTTAGCTTTATAAATACAGTTGTTATAGCAGTAGACCTGAATCAGCTTGGTCACCGTTTTTTTTTTTTTTTTTTTTTTTTTTTTTTTACTTTCTCCACAGAACCAAATACTTTGTAGAAAGATCAGTTGCTCAATGCCTATTTATCTTTCTTCTTCAAAACACAGATGGAATAAATGATCTTTCCAAATCTGACTTTTTTTAATGTGGTAAACTTTGATATTAAATACAGGACCTGAATTATAAAACTAGTTTTCAAATCACGAAATGCCAATCACATCCTCTGAAAGAATTGCTGTGGAAGGAAAGAACAAAATGTTTATACTTCTGATCTACACTAAATTGGTTTTCACATTTCCCATCCAATTCTTTCTTTCTTTGTCAGTGCTGTTTTTTTTTTTTTTATCTATTTTATCAGGATTTCGTATGTCTCAAACTCCCTTCCAATCATTATCCACCCTAACCTTCTAATCCCCCAACAGTAGGTAGGAGAGAAAGAAGGTTAATGTGGAAAGGTGCTATAGGTCACTTTTGCTACTTCCTGCTGGTTAGGGTCATCTGGTTTCTTGGGACAAGTCCAATCTTCATTTCGAAATATCTCCATTTCTTCTTGTCAAATTGCAACAACAGCAATCAGGAGCAGCAGAGGGCAGCAGAAGCAGTGTTATTCTTCCTTGGAGACTTTCTGTGACAGCCCCCAACCTCTGGGATCTAGAGTTTATTACCTTTCACAGTCCTCGAAATTAAATTATCTGCAGCTGTCAAAAAGCCCCTCTCAGAGCCCACACGAGGCGAATAATTTGTTGCTGTGGATAATATAAATTAGTCTCATATCCCACATCTGAGATTAAAGCAAAAACATGTTTACATAAGGTAACTGAGTCGTTAAATATATCAAACCTTTCACTATATTTCCCCCCTTTTACTTTTAAAAATGACTTTTTCTCTTACATGAATGAGACTGGTTTGTTCTTGCTTTCTTAAAAGGAGATTATCAACAAACCAAACACTTTTGGATCAACAGTTTCTTCTGTAATTCAGTAATTCTCAACTGCCCTTATCTGGACTGGCTCATAATTTTTGCTACAGAGCCTTGAGCTAGGTCTCCAGGGCTATTTCCTGACAGCAAGAAGTCACTTCATATATCCCTTTTGGTCGTACATTCACTAGCCAAATGATGCCTTTAGCCGCAGTATCTACAAACCCTGGGAAGCTTGGATATCCCATTATAGCCAGAAACCGTTTGTTCTCATCTAAGAGTGAAAGTGGCGCATATTCCCTAGAGGTGATGCCGCTGCCACTTTGAGCTCCGAGGTTTTATCCTCACAACTTCTTTGTAAATGGCCAAATTCACTGCAATTGAAGTACCAAGTACTTTGATATCTGAGACCTCTAGCTATGGTTTGTCCCATGATAGTGGCATGATACTTCTGAGAGTCAATATCAGTTGTGTCTCTTCTTCATTCATTTGTTGGGGCTGCTTGGCCCTTTAATGGTCTAATCTTGTACATTCAACATTTGCACTCTAAAATGCTATGGTCTCTATCAACACCTGTCTGGCATTAAGGTTTGATATGGCTTTGTTTACAGCTCAAACCAATCTGTGAAGATTTCTCTAGAGCCTTGTAGTATCTTAGTAAATGAAGTAGATCTTTTTGGTTGGTTGGTTGTTTTTGAGACAGGGTTTCTCTGTGTAGCCTTGGCTGTCCTGGAACTCATTCTGTAGACGAGGATGGCCTCAAACTCACAGAGATCCACCTGACTCTGAATCATGGGTGCTAGGATTGAAGGGGTATGCCACCACCTCCCAGTTAAGAAGTAGATCTTTCCCCAGGCTCCTCAGCCATAGCCCAAGCTCTTAATGCTGCCAAGCAGCATTTTAAAACAACATTAACAGACAGAATTTGCTCTTGTAGGTCTTGTAACTCTTTACCAAGTAATTGATCTTTATCCACATTTATCCCTCTTGTGTTATTCTATTGTTCTGTTTTCTTCCCTTTATGGAGATAACCATCCTAACTGCTAACCAGCTTCCAGCACAGCTGAAACAAAGCCCTTCCAATCTTGGAGAATAATTATGTTTTAAGTAGCTTAATTACTTAATATTTGTTTAATAGAAGGGGAATGCATTATATAGGAAACACCAGACTCTTTAAACTGCTTTAGATCTGACATTGCTATTGGACATCATGTTATCTCATTATATTCATGATCAACATCATTAGCAGGCATGTGCTGCACAATTGCTGAGAAAACTGATGTGACTTCGTTATTCTAGGTAACTCCTCTGGCAGTGCACCTGGCTCAAGATTAACCCTTTTTTTCTCTGTACAGCCTCTGCTCTTCCTGGTCCCTTACTTCATGAAGGGGCTGCAGGAACCTGAAAGCAAAAGCGCGTGGAACAGGGTGGGGTGTCAGCTGTGAGACACTCTGGCTCGCAGTTAGTAGGTATCAACCCTTTTGTTCTCCTCTCTCTGACACTTTCTGCTTTCCAAACACTCCCATCCCTATCTATAAACTCTCTCATTGCACATCCAATCTGCAATCCTTTCACAAACAAGAGAATTGAGTGACACTTCTGGTTTTTCAGCAATTCTCCCAATCATTTGTAAAACAACATGTAGGAAGATTACAAAGCAAAACCAGAAAATCTCCTTTGGGAGAAAACACAGCAGCACCCACCATAAACTTTTAGCACACATGCAGAAACAGTATTTTCATTCCTTCATGCTCTGATGTCTCCCCTACAGAATTAAACACCAAGTTTCCCATTATACCTAGAGACATCTGGTGGCCACTTGTAGGCATCTTTATTTGTTATATTTGTATTTCTTATATATCTTATTCCCTTCTCCCTTTCCACCCTTATCCACCCTAAACCTTCAAACCCCCATCACTAGCTGGGAGAGAAAGAAGATTAGTGTGAAAAGGAAGCATAGGTCTCATTTGCTACTTCCTTCTGTATAGGGTCATCTGGTTCCCTGGGGCAAGTCTAATCTTTGTTTCAGAATATCTTCAACTTCTTCATCTTTTCAAATCACAACAACAGCAACCAGGAGCATCAGAAGGAGCAGCAGCAGTGTTCTTCCTCCTTGGAACCTTTCTGTCTCCTTTTCCCTCTCTCTGGAATCTGAAATTTATTATTTCTCCTGAGAGTCCTCATAATTAAACTCTCTGCAGCTGTCAATGAGCCCCTCAGAGAGCCCACATGAAGCAGATAGTTTGTTGCTGTGGACAATCTGAATCAGCCTCATATCCCACACCTAGGATTTTAAAAAAATGAAACAAACAAAGAACATGTTTACATAACAGTTTTTAAAGATGCTAAATTTTCTATTACATTTTTTCTTCCTTCCTTTCTCTCTTTCTTTCTTTTTTCCTTCTTTCATTCTGTCTGCCTTTCTTCCTTTCTTGTATATGTTTTCTATCTGGCTTATCCAAATTAATTGGTAATTGTAACAATAAATTCATAAGCAGAAAATACTAATGTAACACGGCATAATTTTGTTTTCTTTGGCTGAAATAGTACAGAAGATTGAGAAGCTGGAATAATGACATTTACCATCAACCAGCTGCTGGAAGATAAGTTGAGGGAAACAGGAAGCTCAATCACTACATCACTCAAAAGAGAGTTATTTAGTCACAGGCAGGTAGTGAGGAGTCTTATCAGCACACAGACTTTATCCTGCACCTGAAGAACTACAAAAATGTTCTGCCCTGGGCTTCTAGGCCATGAGCACTGCTTGGACTGCTGAGATAAAGTATTACAAAGAATACTGCACCATGAAGACAAAAAATATGAAGGCCACTTTACTGTGGCCATTGCCTCCAGTGGTGAGAACATATTTTGTTGTGTCCAAGAATGTAGAAAAAGAAGACAGGGTGTTGTGTTGATTTGGCCCAGGACATCCAAAGAGCTGTCATTTCTGCAGAGAAGGCATGATAGGCTTGCTGAAGAGACAATGCCTTGGTGTAATTCTGTGCTCTGTCCCTTCTCTTCTTTAAAGAGAACATTTGTTCTGCAGATAAGAATATAATGCCGCAGAGAAACCCTGTATCAAATATATATATCCAAATAAAACACAAATATCTGTGATATCTTTCTGTATGAGTAAGGTATACCAGTAAGAGAGTAAACCCGTAACTATCAATAAAAATTCATCGCTGCTAACAAAATATTCTAACTGCATGTTCAGAGTGAGGACATGGTGACAAACAGAAGAGAGATTACACTTTAAAATTTATTGTATGTTCAAAGGCTGTTTATGTTGGGTACAATTCTCCGCCTCATGGTATTGGCTGCTTGGTCATTAGATGACAGATATATAATCAGAAAACAAAGTTCTCATTTGTTCTTCTTAAACATTTCTCTTCCTAGATATTTCTGTTTGCATTAACATGTGCATATCTCTCCAAAGCACTATCGGGAGTTTACATGAGTTCTATGTTCACCCAAATAGAGAGACAATTCGATATTCCCACATATATAGTTGGATTTATCTCTGGAAGCTTTGAGATTGGTGAGTTATTTTTTTTTTTACAGATACTTATCTTTATATATTTGTATTTTCTCATTTTAATCTTATGGAGTTACATACTTCCAGGTGTTGATTGAAGAGCCTATTTTGATGTGAAGGAGTCAATTATTTAAATATCTTCATGATAGTCCCTAAGTATTGCTGCATGGCCTGTCACTATCTTTTTTTTCCCCTGGGGAGTTGCAGAAAATTTAAAGTATTAACATCTAATTTTATCATTTGATAAATCAAAGAGAAGCTAAGGGACTTTCCTTGGAGTTTTGGAATGTTGCTGTGGGGGCCTAGAGGAAATTGTATTCAAAGGAGAGAGCAAATGCAGCTATTCCCATCCTGTGTCTGTGAGGCTGATGGCTCTCCACTCTTAGTCACTACGGAAGATGAGGGAGCTTGCCTGTATCTCAGTGTGTCATACACAATTCCTAAGAAGAATAGATGAAGGTCAATCTGCTTTTGGGTGATGATCTAGGATATGCGTGTACAAAGGGTGAGAGAGGAAAATATTTTCTCTATAAACAGAGTGATCTGGAAGCCTTGGTGTCTCTCTTCTCTAGCTTAATCATAATTTTTCCTTCTTTCATGGTGAAATTGCCTTTGATGTATTTAATCAAAGTGGCAAAGAAAATCAAAATTGAGAAGAAGCTCACCCACACTGAGGATGCTCCATTCTGTCTCCTAGGGTCAAGATCTTTAGTGCATACTATTCCAGTCACTTCTAGGCCTCAACTGGAGTCAGAATGAATGCCTTAGATAGACATCACACATATTCTATTAATGTTCTATATGTTATGTGCAGCAGGTGTGGCCCTGAGGAGTTAAAGGTTTCCCAGGCAATGAAATGGAGAGGTTAATGTGAAGGATAGATTTATACAGAGGGTGAAACATCAAAGGTTTTGTGTGGGCATTGAGCCATTCCAGTTTATAGGAAATTGTTATAACATGAACCTGGAGAGATGTGCAGAGATGAGAAGTGGATAGAGACCGTAGCTTGCTCTGGACTGTGTATTTTACCTCTCAGGTGGTGGCTGAGAGCCATTATGAGGTTGGAATAGAATATTGATCTGACTGTCCTGAGGACTCATATTGAAAACCCAATGATATTTGATTTTAGGATAATATTTCACTTGCAAAAACTAAACCATATAGGCAAAGAATAAGCTGATTACACTGAAGTAAAATTATCAGAACATTTAAACAGGCCATCAGGCAGAAATATTTGTACTTTTTAACAACAAGGTAAATATTAACTAATCTTATTTTCAAGTAATTATTGTCTTCAAGTCATTTTGCAGCATTACAACAACCATGATGTCCTAAGCCACTGCTTATACTTTTAATGGTGACAGAATCATGGCTGCTCAAGTCACTACTGCTTCCTACTTTACTAAGGACAGAAATGCTAATGTCAAGTTAATGATTATTAGAAATAATTATCACTCAAGTTCACACACACACACACACACACACACACACACACACACACACACAGACACACACTCACACGCTCATGCAAAATAAACAAATTTTAAAAATCTAGTTTCTCTGAACTCCATGGATTTTAGACTAAAGGTTAGAAATTCCTGTTCAAAGAAAAAATAAATCTTTTTACTACCACTGGCCATGGCAGGTGACTAAGGGGATGTCTTAAGTAGAAAAAGTTTTGAGAGAAAGGAATTCACCTTGGCTGATGAAAACAACATTTGGTAGGCATTTCCCTAATTGTTTTGCAAGTGACTTCCCACTAGCCGGAACAGCACCTTACCTCTCGCCCACTGATAATTTGAGAAATATAACAAGGCAATGGAAAAGATGAAATCACCCTAATGGGAAGAGAGAATGTTTTTCTTCCCAATAACTGTTTCAGACAAGATCATGTACATTCAGGGGTGCACAGCCATAGGCTAGAAAGATCCAGAACTAGTTCAAACAATGAGTATTCTGCATTATGAAATCCATGACAGGGTCTTTGGAAGCAAAGACAGGCTGCAGGAAGGATAATAAGAATAGAGAGGCAAAGCACAAGACATTTAAAATACCAACACGTTTCTTCTACTTAGACAGCAGACTAGAGAGAAATAAAACTGGAAGAAAACACAAAATCTTCAAATATCTTACAAATAGCTAAGATTATTTAAATATCTGCTAAGTCATCAAAGAAAAGTGTTTGGATTTTTTTTTATCTTTCCTTTATGTATAACATGAACAGTGTAAACATTCTCATCAAACTAAACTTATGTAGTCTGTAGAGAACTTACTTATATATTTGGTTCTTTTCAACCTTGTTTCTGTGTGAATAATACTAGTGATTGAATCTAGGGCCTCACACACACACTAGTCAAGCATTCTCTCACTCTGTATTCAGCCCATTAATTAATTTTTTTACAGGAATTTTCACTAAGTTGTCCAGAATGGTCTTGAACTCATTCTGTACCCCAGGTCACCTTGGACCTTGCCGTCTGCCTCTCTTGACCTCCCAGAAGCTGGGGATGACAGGTCTGTGGCTTCAGGCCCCTGTTTTTCTTTCAAGTCTCAAACATGTTTGTCAAAGGCCTCTCTGTCAAGAACAGGGCTTCCTGCTTTACACCAAAGCTTTCTCCTAAAATACAAGGATGAAATTTTGGGTAGACCTATGAACTAGCTGGAGGATGAGGACTCTTCTCATCTCTCTGCTAACAGTATCACCTTGTTTAAGGAAAGGCATAACAAAAGAAGCAAAAATACAGCTTGGCCATGCTGAGTACTAAAGGTGTTTTTAAATTGTAAGTTAAAAAAAAATTTAATCCATTTGCTTCTTCATATAGTAGGCATGACAGGAGAGGGCAGGACGACACCAGGTTTTGTATTTAATCTCAAAAACAAGATAACTCTGAATAGAGTGTTTAATATTCTCCAGAGTGGAGGAGAACCTTCTATCAGGGTCATAATTGCTTTACATATTAAAACAATACACAAAACATTCTAAGCACACATCCCTATATTAAGGTGGTTGTTAAGCAATGATCCCTTAAGTCCAAATGCTGGAGTGGTTATTGACTAAGAACTGCTAATACTTTACTGAGACAAGTATTCTTTTTCCTCCTCCCAGGAAACCTTTTGTTGATTATATTTGTGAGTTATTTTGGAAGAAAAATGCACAGACCTATCATGATTGGTGTTGGATGTGCACTTATGGGCCTAGGGTGTTTCATAATGTCTCTGCCTCATTTCCTCATGGGCCTGTGAGTATTCCTGTCCTTGATAATATTTTAGGTTCAGCTTTCACCTAAAATAAATGAGCCCCAGAATTCTTCCCTGAGAGGAGCAATGCTCCCTAAAGCACAGAAGGCTAATATGGAAATTAGAAGATGTGGTGTCGGGTCTGCCAGTATGATTTGTGACTCTTGTGGCCTCAGGTCCATTTAAGGTCCCATCCAGTCAATTTGTAAAGTGGGGACATGAGACACCTGTTTCAAGAAGTTGAAACATAAGAAGTAATTCTCTGTATCTGTCTACCCTCGTGCTGGGTCCTTCATCAGGGATATTTTGATATTTTTGTTACAGGTGGCCTATAGTTTAATATAATCATTGGTTCACCAAGAAATAGAGCAATGTCAAGGCTGATTTTTATTTTCATGCTTACCAAAATACAGAAAATTGTAAATGTGAAAGTATGTTGATTTATCTCTTACTTCCTTTTCTGCTTTTTGGGACAGTTTTCAATTCTTTCCTCTTTTTGCCTGAGTACTTTTTTGTGTCAAAACATATATAAAATGTAATATTTACATTAGCATGACTATAAAAATTGTTTCTATAATACAATACTCTTTTTTCTTGTTGTTTTTGGGTTTTTTGTTTTGTTTTGTTTTTGGGTTTTTTGTTAGTTTGTTTTTGTTTTGTTTTGTTTTGTTGTTTTTTTTTTTGTTGTTGTTCTTGTTTTTGTTTGAAACAGGGTTTCTCTGTATGTAGCCTTGCCTGTCCCGGACTTGCTTTATAGACCAGGCTGGCCTCAAACTTCCAGAGATCTGCCTGCCTCTCCTCCCAAGTGCTGGGATTAAAAGCACCACCCAGCATTATTCTTTGTTATAAAATTCACTATGAATTTGTTTTACTTCTTTCCCTCACCATCTTCTTCCTCCTGTCTCCCCCTCCTCTTTTTCATTATTTCTTTCTTCTTTCCTTTTCTTTTTAAAAAAGATCTTTCATTTGTTTTAGGTGTGTTTGTGTGTGTGTGTGTGTGTGTGTGTGTGTGTGTGTGTGTGTGTGTGTGTGTACCATGTGTGTGTCTAGTGCAAACAGGGATAAGAAGAGGGTGTTGGATCTCCTGAGCCTGGAGTTACAGAAAAAAATGTCAGCTATTATGTTGGTGCTGAAAAATGAATCTAAGTCCTCTTCAAGAGCTACAAGTGTCCTTAACCACTTAGTCATTTCTCCAGACTGGTTTTTCTTTTCTTTTGGAGACAGGGTCTTGCTATAGAGTCGAGTCTTGTCTGGAATTTACTATGTATAGGCTCTTGGAGATTCTCCCGGCTCAGCTTTGAAAGTGTTGCTACTATAAGTACGAGCCACCACAACCCCCTTCCTTTGTCTCTCCCTTGCTGTTAAATACCCACTGGAGGAGCAGCCTATCCTCTACTCTCCCAGAATTCATGCTGTAGAGGAAAAATTCCCTGTAGACTGCGAAGACATTCTCAAAGTTTGAGAGCTTTGGAATGAGAATTAGTAGTCTAACCTCTGTGGCCAGTTTCTTTTCTTTTTTCCTTTTTCTTTTTTCTTTTAGATCCACAGCCTGAATGATGATTCATGTTAGTACTCTGCCACCTCAGGCAGGACGTTTTGTTACGTTTCTCACACTGTTTTCCTCTTGACATCTCTTCCTTCCTCCCCTCCTCCTCTTCCTTCCTCCTTTTGCTGCTGTGACTTCAGCACTCGCATCATGGTTTTCCTTCATATCTTGCCATCTTTGTTTTGTAACTTCATGTCTTCTCCTCTCCTTTGTGCTTCCTGGAGACAACTTTGTCATCCAGTCTCTTGAGTGGGCTTGTCACTCATATTATCATATTTAAGTTTGTCATTGTCAAGGACACCTCTCTACCTAAAATGTCTCTTCTGAAGAAAATCTTATTTTCTCAAGGATTCAGTGTCTTTTGCTGGGTGGCTTTCATCTGCCTCCATTGTCTCTGGCTCCTTTAAATGTAGCTTTTGTTTGTCCTTGGCTTCACTGTCATAGAGTGTTCCCTTGATGGCCTTGGTTATTTATTCATACTTAAGGTGGAATAAAATATTTAAGAGAGGATAAAAATGAGCAACAGGTGATTGAGTAGGGACTGAAAGATGATTGTGCAGGACTGGCCACTTTTCAGCTACCTTGAATATATATATATATATATATATAACTTATGGTCCTAGGCAAGAATTCTATGCTCTTGCTAAGGAAGTAGAAACTTGGCTTACAAGCCAGGAAAAGGGAGACTACAGCCTTTTAGTATGCTGAGTTTTAAAAACATAATGACCTTTCTTTTTGGCCTTTGTATTCTCAGTGTACAATCTAGTGAAACAGGCATGGGCCACCATACTTAGTTCATGTATTCTAGACCTTAAATCTAGAGTTGCATGTCCAGCCTGGTGATACAGATTCCTGTTTCTATTTACTTATTTATTTATTTATTTGTGTGTGTACACATGTGTATACCTGTGTGTATGTGTGCATATGCATGAGTGTCACATTTGTGTTTGCATGTGGGTTACTGGACTGAACTCTGTCCTTATCACATTATTGAGGATGACTGAAGTGACTGCTGACGAAACAAGTTTTTACTGGCTCTGGATAGCATTCTTTCAGGGAACCAGGCATCATCAATCTGCAAATGCTCCCTTTGCACTCAGCCCCTTATGGTGAGTGTTTCCTGTGTCCACACAGATATGAATATGAAACAACGATCTCACCTGCAAGCAACTTGTCCTCAGACAGCTTCTTGTGTGTGGAAAACAGAATTCAGACCGTAAAGCCAACGCAGGACCCAGCAGGTTGATCCGTGCTTCTCATTGATTTTTGCTCACAGACTCGGCCACAGAATACTCTTTTATGAAGGGCTTTGACTATGACACAGGGTTTATTAGGAAGACAAATAAGCAAAATGTGTTTTTTCCCTCAGGGAAGGGAGTTATCTCATAACCTAGAATACTCTCCAACCTGAATTTGAATATACATTTTAAGAATTTTCTTTCCCAAAGACTTTCTTTCTTAAAGTGGGTATTAAAAAAATAAGCCAAAGACAGCCACTCCCACACCACTGCAGAGCTAGTCTCACAGGGAAAATGGCTTAGATGGATTTAGACACAGTGTCATCTATGTGATTGGTCTAGTTTAGTTTTCTGTTGCTGTAATAAAACACTGACCTGAGAAGCATTTACAGAAATTTTTGAATTAATTGTTAGTAACACTTGACTGTCAAATACTCATGTGTTTTTTTTCTTTTTTAATGCAGAGTGTACGAAAAAAATTAAATCATTAATGTGGATCTATGTAATGGTAGGAAACATTATTCGTGGAATGGGTGAAACTCCCATCACACCCTTGGGTATTTCCTACATAGAAGATTTTGCCAAATCAGAAAATTCCCCTTTATACATTGGTAAGTTTGAAATTCAGCCTTAGGAAAATAGAAACCAATGATTTATTTTGATGTTTTGTGATATTCAAAAGAGTGAGCAGAGTGCTACAGCACTATTGGTCATAAAATTGTTCAATAGAGGAATTGACAAATAGCTCCAGATAGGCCACTTCATCAAGCAGCATCTCACTGTTAGAGAGCCCTGTTGTCTTTATATCACCAGTTCTTTGATGCTGTCACATTGTCTCTAAACCATTGAGAGATTCACCAACATTTCCTGAAAATTATTCTTTAGATATAATTGGGGTTTGTTTTCTGTTTTTTTGTTTTGTTTTGTTTTGTTTTTTTTGCTTTTTTCTTTTCTTTCTTTCTTTCTTTCTTCTTCTTGTTCTTTCTTTCTCTCTCTCTCTCTCTCTCTCTCTCTCTCTCTCTCTCTCTCTCTCTCTCTCTCCCCCCCCCCCCCGTGTGTGTGTGTGTGTGTGTGTGTGTGTGTGTGTGTGTGTGTGTGTGTGCAACACGTGCATATATGTGCACTTGCATGTCTGTGTGGTGGTGAGAAGATAGCATTTGGGAGTTGGCCTGGGGATTGAACTGGGGTCCTTGGACCATATTTGGTGAACAAGTGATTTTATCTGCTGAACAATCTGGCTGGCCCTGTAGTTTTCTCTACTAATGTTCTCATAAGCATTGCAGTGTAAGCCTTAATAAACACTCTTTTAGTTATGTCTTCTTTATCATGTTCACCATACCAACAGTTTTTCTATTTACCATTTGCTCTATTTTCCTACTCAGGGCTCTGCACCCTGCTTCTCTATGAAGTTAATGGTACAGTGTCCTTCCGTATGACCCTGCAGCCAAGAGAGGTTTTATCATCACTTGAACAAATATCTGGATTCATTCGCTTGGTGTATTCCATAGGCTTAGATTTTTCAAAAAACCCACTTTATTCAGGGTTCTCAAATACTTCTTCCTCTCTTCTAACCTACTGACCAGATATAGAGGACAAAGATGGTTAATAGGAAATGGGGGGATTGTGGACCTTTTAGAAGTAGTTCCTTGGAGCAATTACTTCTTCCTTGTCAGGTTACCAGCAGTAGAGTAAAATAGAAAACACCAACCAGCAACACAAATCAGCAGCAGGGGCATGAGCCAGCAGAAACAGCTGGACTCTGCCAAATTGGCACCAGTGAGCCTAAGTGGCCAGAATCAGCTGGCGTACCAAAAGAAACTGTCTGGCACATTTTTCTCTGCAAAGTGAAGATCACTGAAGCAATGCCATTGTCTCACTGTTGGTGGGCTTCTATGTATCTTATTTCTAAAACATCATATGGACTCTTATGTGTCTGTTTTCAGCAAACATCACATGCAATCTCACAAGACAGCTTCCAGTAAAACATCACATGTCTCTCACGGGTCTGTTTTCAGCTAACAAAGGTCACACGCCTCTCTTTAGTCTGTTTTTAGCTGACCAAGATCATGTGCCCCCTCATGAGTTGGTTTTCAACTGAGGATGAACTAAAAACATTTCCACATTCCACATTTGGGACCAAAACAAAAAAAAATTACATAAAAGAAACCAAAACTTTCACTACAATAGTCCTTGAAATTATCTTTAAAAAATCTGTGCATCTTCCAGAGTAGGGGAAATTTAGTGTCCATCTTCTTATGTTTTCTCCTAAAGGATCTGAATTTATAATGAATAATGTGTTCATGTTCTTCAGTAAATCAATCTGTAGTTGATTATAAATCCATAATTTTGCATATGCAGCAATTTTTAACCTATGATTGGCAACTCTTTTGGGGGTGGAGTGTTCACAGGGGTCATACAAAACCATAATGAAACACATAATGTAAGTAAAATTTACATTATGATTCATAGAAAATTGCCATTTTTAAGTAGCAACAAAATAATTTTATGGAGGAATGGTATTAAAGGATTGCAGCATAAGAAATGTTGTAAGCACCTGGTATATGAGATTTTTTTAAATTAATGAAGACAGAAAAACAAACAACAGCAACAACAAAAACAAAAATCAAAGAGGGTAAGAGAAAACAAGAGGCTTAGGATTAATGAAGATGAATTAAATTTTAAAAATAGGTTTTGTTCCTTTGTTCTTTTTAGATCTTTTCACAGACATCTAAGGAGAAAAATACAAGCACTTTTCTACAACAAGATCTTAAAATATGGATCCCTTTATCAAAAAAAATCTAGAGACAAATTATTTATATAAACATATTAAACATAAAAATATATTAAGGTAAATAAGATACATGATTGGTATATCTTATGTTTAGTACATAATAGCATAGTTTTCTAAAGTGAATAACCATATAATTATATATATTAGAGATATTACATGTCTGTGTACATAATCAAATAACCATAAAACAATTAAACTAAGATATATGGTTCTATAGTTAAATAGATATAGATGACACATATAAAAACTAAGAGTTATTTATGTTAGACAATAAGTTAAATATATAAGAAATGAGGTTGCAAGCCAGGCGTGGCAGAGGCAGGCGGATCACTGTGAGTTCGAGGCCAGCCTGGTCTACAAAGTGAGTCCAGGACAGTCAAGGCTACACAGAGAAAGCCTGTCTTGAAAAGCAAAAAAAAAAAAAAAACCAAAACAACAACAACAACAAAAAGAGATGAGGTTGCCTTGGTAAGACATATAAGTGCTAAGAATCTGTAGATCCACACACTGGGGGATTGTTCTATTTAACTGGTAGAGTAAGAGGAGGAAAATCAACAAGGTGTATCTATGGGAACAAAATGAACTGTAAACATATAGTTTGGAGAAGGTGTTAGGAGGAAGCTGACAGAAGAGAAGTTGGCCAGCAATGTTAAATATGTTAAGAGAATAAATATCAAAAATAGAGAAAGTGATTCATGATAGAATACACAGGTTGTACCAAGAAAGCATCTTAGAATCAGAAAGCATCTGTCTGAACATAATGAGAGCCAAGGAGTCCAGGTAGACAATGTAGGACAAGAAAGAGCCCAGTAGAGGTTGGCAATCCTGTAGGAAGTATTGAATACAGGATCCCAGCTTCAGGAAGAAAGAAGAGAAATTCCTGGTGGTTCTGCAGCAGGGAGAATTGATCAGGCAGGGAACAGCTGGCCAAAGGGAACAACTGTTGGTGAACAATTTGTCAGAGAAATTAATTGTTGAGGTGAGATTAAGAAGAAATATTGATGACCAGAAATAAATTGTGGTGCAAAACTGAAGGGTCTTCTAGCTCAGGAGAACTTTATTTTTCCTTCTGCTATCTTCCTTGGGCCAACTCCAGTATTTTATTTAAAGTGAAGTTCAGTTTTTTTCATTACAGATTATGCCATTTTTTCTTTTATAATCAATAGAGCATTTAAAAATCAACAGAGCAAGAAAATAATCTAACAAAAAATCTAAAAGTTTCTATATAAACTGCAATAATGGTGAACATGACCTGATTATTATTTCTAAAACAATACTCATGAAAGTTCAATCAAAGTTTCCCCAGGCTAAAGCAATTGTGTTTAGATGAATGTCATAGCAACATAGCTTGAAACTAAATGTGCTTAACAGAAAAAAACTTAACTTACTTCCCATCCCAAACCAACAAGTGTGCTATTCATCTTTATAAAAGCCTAAGCTAAGGGGTGGTCTATTGTAAAATATTTGTAAATCATGACCTTCCATGACCACTTTCTGTTGCTCTCAAAGCAGATTCTTAAAAAACAAGTTTAAATTTTCTACAGCTAACAATATCTAACCAGGTACTGTATGTCAAAGTCCCAACTTTCTTTTCAAACAGTTTCTGCCTGGGAGGTCACAGTAGTCAGAGCCGAAACTCTCTCATTGTCTCAAGCCTTTCACCAAATGCTTTCTTTCAAGTTTTTCTGTGGGAAAAAAATTCCAGTCTGAATTTCATTTGGGCTGAAAAATAAACAGGAAGGCAGTTTTAGTTGAAAAAACCAGATTTCAAAGTAGTTTTTAGGCAAAATTAGACCTGTGCTATAGATAATATTTAAGAGCAGTGATGATCTGCTGTAGCTCTTTGGAACTTTGTCAAGCAAAGCCTCCATGACTTTTCTTTATGTATCTGACAACAGAGCATCAAACAGAAGGGAGTGTTTGAGGGAACAAGGGAGACTAACCCAAAAAACCATGGAGAAAGGAAAAGACAAAATTTAAAGTGGATAGAAGGAAGGAAGTTGAAGTGGTTCATATCTGGGCTTTGTGTGAGTAATGGTGACTCAGGCGAGACTGTGAACTGCAGATAATTTGGGAGATGTTGGAGGTGGTTTCAAAGAAACAAAGTGTGGTTAGAACGAACCAAGAAAAGTAAAATAATTAAGATAAGAATGAAGACCAGGATAATATGAAAGAAAAGAGCTGTAGTGGAGACACATTCTTTCCATGGAAGAAGTTCCAAGGGTGGAGCCTCATGATGAGGATGCATTAAAAGAAATTCATTAAAGCACACATTCATTTAGAAACTGTGGTTATTTCAGTTTTTGTTACTATGAGAAAATGCAACTTTGGAGGAAAGGGGCTCATTTGGCTTACAATTCCATCACAACAAAGTAGTTGCATTAACAGGAGCTTGAAGCAACTGGTCACACCCACAAGAGTAGAGAGAGTGAGTGCATGATATGCTTTGCTTGCATGGTTGTGCTCAGCTGTTTCTTCCATTCTTCCACAGTTCAGGACTCCCTGACGAGGGAATGGTGCTGCCCACCGTGGGCTGGGTGTTCTACCATCAATTTCCTTATTAAAAAATCTTCTACTGGTATTTCCATATGTAAACCCAGGGTAGACAGTACTTTATTAAGATTCTCCTCACAGGTGATTTTATGGTGTGTGAAGTTGACAACGAAAGATAACCATCAAAGGGACACTTGAAAACACAGCTGTGGGAACATCAAAGGGCGTTTCTCACATCATAGCTCTGATGGGACTGCCTGTGAGAGTACAGCCTTGCCTTTAACTCAGCAGAAAAGAGAATTTGGAATGTGGCTTTAAGTAATGAGGCTTCCATGTCAGTCAACTTTCTTTCCCTTTAATAAATTCCAGAGATGATGGATTCATTTGACTCATATCTTCAGAGGTTTTAGTCTGTGTCCCTGGACTGTGTAGTTTGGAGGCTTCTCATGAGGCAGCTTATTATGGTGTAAGGATGAGTGTAGTAAAACTATTCATCCTGTGATGGGAAAGCAAAACAAAACATGGAAGAGGCCTTGAATCTACTCCAGGTGACCTAAAGACCAAGCACCATGCCCTACAGAGGAAAAGTTCTACCAGCTGCAGTGGAGCCATCCTGAGAAGCAACTCTGAAACATATCGTCTTCTGGGAACTTTCAATATTGAAACAATAGGATCATCTTCTTTCTCAATAGTTATAGAAACCAGTGCATATTCATGTAACATATATATGTACATATAGCATATACATGTACATGTAATATTGATACAAAGTTTAATTTCTTTATGTGTTGAATATGTAAAAATATCTGAGGTAGTGGAGTATGTAGCTCAGTAGTAGAGCTCTTGCCTAGCCTATTGCATTTGATAGACCAAGCTCTTAAAAAGAAGAAAAGGAAATCTAAGATTATAAATTATTCAATCTCAAGGCTTTTGTGCATGAAAACTCATGTGTACTTATATAAATGTTTGTCTTTGTTTACTTCCAGGGATTTTAGAAATGGGAAAGGTATTCGGCCCAATAATGGCACTTTTATTGGGATCTTTCTGTGCAAGGATTTATGTAGACATTGGTTCTGTGAACACAGGTAACAACACAATGCAATTTATTTATACAGTCCAGGCCCTAGAGTATGGGAGAATGTTCAGGAATGCTATGCCACTGTTTCCTTTGATTGTCAGTTAGGTAAACACTACTTACAGATGGCAGACCTAAGGGAAGAGGAGTAAGGATAAAATGCCACCTTCTGTGGCAAAATCCATTCTCCAGCCACATTTTAGGCACAGTTTTGGTTTAAAAATGTTACTTACAAAGGTTAGTTTCAATGAGACAGTCACTGTGGATAACAAAACAGATATGTCAGTTATGTACTGGACACCAATTTATAAAGTTTCCACATGACAGACATAAAAATATCATTTACTGTTGTAAAATGTCTCACCACATACTGATAAATAAAATTAGGTATTTTCGTTAGTTTTATTATTTATTTACTTTACATTCCAAGAGCAGCTTTCTCTCCCTCCTCTCTTTCCAGTCATTCCCTCTCACCTCCCTCTCAAACCTCCCCTTCACCCATCCTCACCTTCTCCTAAGAAGAGGGGAGTTCCTCCCCATGTATTTCATCCAGCTTTGGAATATCAAGTTTCAGTAAGGCTGTTGAGGATAGACAAGGCATCTCAGTTAGGCAAAGGGATCCAAGGGCAGGCAACGTAGCCAGAGATGGCCCTGCCCCTGCATTAGGAGCTCCCACACGAATACTGTACTGCACACGTGTTACATATGTGCAGAGGGCCTGGGTCAGTCCCTGCATGCTCTCTGCTGGGCACTTCAGTCTCTATGAGGCTTTATGGGCCCCAGATTAGTTGGTTCTGTAGGTTTTCTTGTTGTGTTTTTGGCCATTCCTACCCCTCTTCCACAGTATTCTTCTATCTCCACAGAATGTTTGGCTGTGGGTCTCTGCATCTGTTTCCATCCATTGCTGGGTGAAGCCTCTCAGTTATGCTAGGCTCCTGTCTGCAAGTATAGCAGAATATCATTAGTAGTTTCAAGGGTGCACGCCCTCTCCTAGCATGGCTGTCAAGATGGGCAAGTCATTACTTGGCCATTCTCTCAAATTCTGCCCCATCTTTTACCCCTGCACATCTTGTAAGCAGGACAAATTGTGAGTCTAAGGTTTTGTGGCTTGATTTGTGTCCTCTATTAGAAGTATTGTCTGGTTATAGGAGATGCCAGTTGAGGTTCCACATACTGCCCCCTCCCCCGTTATAGACACCTTAGCTAGGATCACTCTCATAGATTCCTGGGAGTTTTCATTGTTCTGGGAGTTTTCATTGTCCTAGTTTCTACCTTGTCCCACAGATACTCCACCCAATCCAGTTGTCTCTCCCTACACCGTCTCTCTCCATCTTCTCCCCACCTCATGCCTCCTGCTCCCAAGCCCACCTCCTCCTCCAAATAGTTTTCTAATGAATATACAAAACCAAAAAATAATAGGATATCAGGTATTTTGTTTAATTATTTTTATTTATGTATTGGTGTGGAAAAAGAGGTTGCCTGATGAAGTCAGAGAGGGTGTCAGATCTCTTGAAATCATAGTTACAGGAAGTTGTGAGTTCCAGAGAACTCAGGACCTCTACAAAAGCATTACTACCTCTTGGCCCCTGAACTGTTTCTCCTGGCCCTTCCTCACCCACTGTGATGCTTTGAGACAGGAATATATCAGGTTAAAGCTATTTTCTTAAATATGTCTTTTTTTTAATGTAAGTTCAACTATTTTTTCCATGTAGTGCTCTAGAACCTTCTCTTCTTATAATTTTAACTTCACCAAATTGATTTTCTACAAGTAAGAACTAGTCCAGTAGTGTGTTAGATGTTTGTAATCCCAGAATTTGGGAGGAAGACATAAAAGATAACAAATTCAAGGCACAAACAAGAACAAATGTGTGAATAGTGAATAGTGATGTACAAATTTTATGTTTAGATGAATTTATGGATATTAATAATTTTCTTCAGTTAAGAGAGAAAGGAATTATGCAAGCTAATACAATATCTACATTTCTTTACAGACGACCTGACCATAACTCCTGCTGACACACGCTGGGTCGGTGCCTGGTGGATTGGCTTTCTGATCTGTGCAGGAGTGAATTTCCTCACTAGCATCCCCTTCTTTTTTTTTCCCAAAACTCTCCCAAAGGAAGGACCAGAGGACAATGTGGATGAGACTAAAAATGGCAGAGAAGAGAAGCACAGAGAAAGAGCCAAGGAGGAAAAACGTGGAATCACTAAAGGCAAACAGGAAATCTTTAAACTCTATTTGGTTTAACTGGTCTGTGGTTAGTGGGCACTTGTCACACTGTGCTGAGTTAAGGTAGCTTGTCACTAATCGTCCCTAATCAGCTGTGATGAACTTCTTCCACAGCTACCACTTGGCAACAATTGACATGATAGGAAACCTGACTTACCTTACATTAGACTTTATGAAAATTTCATGTCAATCTGAGCACTCAGTGAAGAAACAGATTTACCCATCTGTTTCAAATGTCTATTCTACAAGAAATAATAATCAAGTTAAAAATATTAATAATCATAGATTCAAGCTAAACATAAAGGCAAAGAAAAGCCGGTTTGATAAGAAAAATGTTAGTTTAGCTGTGAGCATGCTTGAAGTCAAGACTGACTATCAAGATGACTTCAAGAGGAATCATGACAGATGACATAATCATCTACCTTTGAAGGTGTGTGACAGTTTTCAGGAGAATTGGTCCCTTAGAACAGACTGTTTTAAACAAGTGGGGATATTACCAACCTATGATGCAGAGTGGAGATGGCTCTGTGAGAAGCTACGGTGGGACAACAGAGTGTCCTGGCACTTCATTGATGACATTGCTATGTGGTCCACCACTCACAGCCTACACACCTATGTACGCTGAGTAGTCACAGGTCTTCCCTGAATGCTACAGACCATGGCTGTGGGTCCAGTCACAGTAGGAGCCACTGCAGGGACTTGAACAATTCTTAGAATCATGATCATGTTATCAATTCTCCTGAAGGGCCAATACTCACTCCTCTATGTGACTTTGTCATCTGCCAGATCAACACGATTTCAAAGATAGGACAGAGCTGAGCAGAGAAGAAGACACACAGAAAGTAACCGAGCACTGTGGAGACTCATTTAGAAGGACAGGGGAGTCAACAAACAAGATTGAGTTCAAAAGCTCTCGGGAGTTCTGACTGCCACCATCTCACTCATAAAGATGGATTTTAGCACTAGAGTCCACTTTTTTTCTCATTAAAGTGCTCTGACTATTTCTAAAATTAGAAATCAAGACAAAACCCATGAAGGCATGAAAATGAAAAATACTGCTAAGTGTGAATTTCAGCCAAATTTTCTTCAATAAGATCCAATCCAATCACTAGAGACAGGCTACAAACGTGACTTTCGGCTTCTTAAACAGAGAAGAGTTGTGAGGTTCCTGATATACACCAAATGGTTGGCATTCTTTACAGTAAGACCTTCCTATTGAGATGTTTAAAAGTATCACTAGGTGCTTTTGATGCTTGTTCTGCCAAGAAGTCTGGCAAGATGCTGAGGTTGTCTGCACTACAACATGATTCTTGGAGCCTTCCTACACTTTCTGTTTTTTGCATAAAGGAGTGATAGCATCAGTGTCTGAATTCAAACTTCATCAAAGCATGTCCCTTATAGATTCCAGAGAACAGACTAGTCACTTCTAGTGAATGTAGGATACTAATAGAGGGAAAGGAGAGAAAAAGAAATGAAAATGTATGGCCAAAGACACAATTCTATCTTCTTATACTTTTGCTTGACCGACACAATCGGGTTCTGGTTCTTTTGTAGCCAGTTGTGTCACTAACTTCCCCAAGGGACTTAAAGTATGATATAGAACTTTATCCCCAAGGGCTAATGATTTGTCAAATGTATTTGTGCTACCGCACAGGATCTGTGAGAAGATTTTGGGAAAGCACTGGACACAAAATGCAAGGGCAAGTTAGCTTGACAGTCTCTACACTCCCTTGTTTCAGATTTCTTGCCGTTCATGAAGAGCCTGATCTGCAACCCAATTTACATGCTTTTCGTTCTTACAAGTGTGATACAGATCAACGTATTTGTCGGTACGTTTACCTTCATGCCTAAATTCCTGGAGCAGCAATATGGAAAGTCGAATGCAGAGGCCATCTTTCTCATAGGTATGTGCTCCCATCATTTGCATAGTAGCACTTCCTGCTCAGACAATAGCATGATAAAACTACCCCCAAGGACATGATAAACACTAAGATAATGTGACAGGGTGACTACAGTACAATTTGTATATCTTAGGATACTCTTTAAATTTTTTTTTCATTTCAGTCTCCAGTAAAATCAAGAATCTATAAGGAAGGGAAGAAGCCAGAACTACCCTCTCTGTTCTCTTCAATCTGAACAAAAATCTTCGCAGTTATGGAAGTCTTAGGGAAGCTCATATGGGTCAATTTTCAGAGTGGGAATATACTAATTCAAAGTGGGATGGAGAGTCAGCTCCCTGGGACTCTGTGTCTCACTCCCAGATTTTACCTCTGGGCTTCCGTTCTTGCTTGCCTCATTCCTCCTAAGTCGGTTGTTCAGTCCCTGGTGGGTCTGAGGAGTCTCTGTAGCCATAGTCTGTTCTTCTTGTTAGCGCACTAAACTTAGGGATTATAAGCAACTTTGGAATTTTCCTGGGTTCATTGTACTCTTGAAAAATGAGAGTCACCTGTTGCCGGAAACCGTGTTGTATAAAGTTTCCTGAAAGTCCGAATCCCAGTACTCACACTCAGATATATAAAGTTAAATGTCAAGGTGTAGAGCTGCAAAGCATGGTTACCTTCTTCCAAGCTTGGTGCTGACACTGTGTGAATGCAACCTGGCCAAGAATTTCTCTTTCCTTTCCTTTTTTTCCTTTGATCTTAGCTGTGGAAAGAGAGTCAGGGAGGCAGAGTGCTGGTCAACATCAACAATAGGCAAACATGTTCTGCACTTGATAAGCATGGACTTGGCAACAACCTTTAAAATCACCTGGAGCTAAGTCAAATTCCCAATAAACAGAGTGGAAAGAAATAAATGAAGTGTGTGTGTGTGTGTGTGTGTGTGTGTGTGTGTGTGTGTGTGTGTGTGTGTGTGTGTGTAATACTCAATAGGTGCTTATGACCTACTGCAATTGACTAAGCAGTTTTTTAAAGTTAGGTTATGGGCATTTGAAAACTTTTTATATAATATGTGAGGGAGTAGGGGTTATAATCAGTGTATATTCAAGATAAACAGTTTCCTAAAATGTACTGAACAAGTTTATAACATATTTATTTTCTGATGCCTTTTCTAAATACAATTTTCCTTGCATTTATAGGTGTTTACACATTACCTCCAGTATGTTTTGGATATTTAATTGGTGGCTTTATTATGAAGAAGTTCAAGATTACTATCAAGAAAGCTGCATGCATAGCGTTCTGCTTATCCATTTCTCAGCTTCTTCTCTCACTCTGCAACTTTATATTGACCTGTGATAATTTCCCTGTTGCAGGCCTAACTACCTCTTATGACAGGTATGTTGTTTAATCATAAAGAGCAAATTATTTTCACAATTGCTAGCCTAACTTCTCCAAGAGTTATATATAAGAAGATAATTTAATAATGATTCAATGGCGTGATCCATGGTTATCTTATAGGTTTTTTTCCCCTCATAAACTCTATACCAGCTCATACAAATGTAAGCAAGTTCTGAGAACTGCTAGTGATTAGGTTTATGACTTCCCAGGCATACAGATGGTAGCATGGTGATATCCTACTGTGCTTTAAAGTGTACAAAAAGTGTAGTAAAGTGTAAAAAATTAGGTTTTGTAGCCTACATTACCCATGTATTTTATACTCCCACAGTTAGCACTAAAAGTTGAGTATGAGGCCAGCAGGCCTTCATATGTTTCCACAATGGGCTCAAATTTAGCATAATTGAATCTAATACATGATAAGTCAATTAATGTATTCATTTTTTAAAGATTTATTTATTAAGCATACAGTGTTCTGCCTGCATGCATGCCTGCATGCCAGAAGAGGGTACCATATCTTATTATAGATGGTTGTGAGCCACCTTGTGGTTGCTGGGAAGAGTACTCTACCTCTGAGCCATCTCTTCCGTCCCCTATCTTGTGTGTACACACACACACACACACACACACACACACACACATCTATATATACATATATGTCACTGGTATAGTTATATCTCATGTACTCTGTAGTCTTGGATTTCACATTTTAAGGGTTCCCTGATCATATTCTATATTAGCATGAATATGTTAAAACAGTATAGGACATAGTTATAAGATCAAACAATCAATTGAAATGAAATAAACCATACATGTGGAGGTTCCTTTCAAAGGGCTAGAGAGAGGACTCAGTGGTAAAGTGCTTGCTGAGCTGGCAGGGGGTCCTGGGTTCAGATCTTCAGAAACCGTGGAAAGCTTGACATGGTGGGGTCCGTGTGACCCCAGTGTTCCTACTGTGAGCTGAGGAGCTGAGGGGCACAGGCAGGAAAATCCTGAACGTTCATGTGCCTGCTAGTCTGGCATTTGCAGCAGTGAACAACAAGAGACACTGCCTCCAGCAAGGTGGAAGGTTATCTTCTGACCTCCACATGTGTGCTGTTGTACAAGTGTGCTTACACAAACACACACACATGAAAGAAAAAAATTAAAAGTAAAAAAAAATTCAAAATTCTTAAGAACTGTAATATTGAAATGATTTCAAATAAAATAAGTAATTTTGTTCAGGCCAGCTTTTTCATTATTCTCCATCATGCAGTCAGTGTGTGATTAGTGATCTTCAATTTAGTTTTAATGTCATCATATTTTCTTTTTTTAAATTTATTTTTGTTACATCTCAATGGTTATGCTATCCTTTGTATCCTCCCATTCTTCCCTCCCTCCCATTTTCCCCTTATTCCCCTCCCTTATGACTGTTCCTGAGGGGGGATTACCTACCCCTGTATATGCTCATAGGGTATCAAGTCTCTTCTTGGTAATCTGCTGTCCTTCCTCTGAGTGCCACCAGGTCTCCCCCTCCAGGGGACATGGTCAAATGTGAGGCACCAGAGTATGTGAGAAAGTCATATCCCACTCTCTACTCAACTGTGGAGAATGTTCTGACCATTGACTAGATCTGGGTAGGGGTTTTATAGTGTAGACAATTAATGTTTACTTTTAACGAAATTGAAAAAAGGAGTCATGCAACCACTGAAGTAGATAATTTGTGTGCCAAAAACAGTACAAAGACCACATGTTACTGTTTGGATGATTTTGTTTCTATTATGGGGTAGAATAAGATTCTCTCTCTCTCTCTCTCTCTCTCTCTCTCTCTCTCTCTCTCTCTCTCTCTCTCTCTCTCTTTCTGTGTGTATGTGTGTACATGCTGAATGAAGAAAAATAATAAAGGTTTGAATGGGTTTTCAGTATCCATAACAATATTTTAAATTATTTCAGAACTCAGCAGCCTTTACATGTGGAGAATAAGGTCCTTGCTGACTGCAACACCAGGTGTAGCTGCTTAACAAAAACATGGGATCCAGTGTGTGGTGACAATGGCATAGCGTACATGTCAGCCTGCCTTGCGGGCTGTGAGAAGTCTGTTGGAACAGGAGTCAACATGGTAAACACCCTTTCAGTGTTTGGGCTGATGTTTGTGTACTGCATTAACGTGTGTGGTGATCTAAGCCTACATCTGCTAAGAAGCAAAAATAGTCATGCCTAAAATAGTTTAATATTTTTGTGAACAAATCAATTTAATCCGTATACTCATACTTGGTGTTACAATTCTTAGAGATTATGTAAAGCCTTGACAGAGTCTGAGCATTATTTTGTAATTTCAAAGCAGCTGAGATCATTGTTCAAGTGATCTGAGTTAAAATATCTGGGCAGGATGGACAGGCCATCTGACACCCTCCAGGCCATCTGACACCCTCCTCTGTCCTCCTCAGGCACCCACATGCACCTGTTTGTGTACACACAGATCCAGGAGCATGCACGTAAATCCACATTAAAGTTGAAACTGTAAATTACTCTGGACAGAACTTGACCTTTGTTGTGGTAGGAACTTACAAAGCCCAGGCTGGCCTCAAGCTTGCTGTGTAGTTGAGGTGGACAGAACACTTACGTTTTCATATCACAATATGTATTATTTATTTATTTATTTAGTGGTGTGCAGGTGCCTGTGCATATGGAGGCCACAAGGTAACGTCAGCTGTTGACTCTCAGGCCCCATGCACTTGGTGCTTTTGAGACAGGATCTCACTGTCCTGGAATTTGTGGCTTCTGTTAGACCATCTGGCAACTGAGCCACAGGAAGTCACCTGTCCTCACCTTCAGATCACCAGTGTTGCAAGCACATCCTCTGCGCACGCATTTTCCTATGTGTGCTGGGGATGCGAACTCAGGTCCTTATGCTTCTGCAGGACTTTACTGACTGTTCCACCTGCCCGGCGCTTGTCATGAGAGTTTAGCAAGATAAAGAGCCAAGCAGTTTTCTTGACTTAAACATGTTGTAATACTTAGAGTTAGTGGAAATATATTTTTAAAATTGACTTTATTTTTTAAATAAACACTTATTTGTTGACATAACTTTGTTTATTAGTAAGCAACTAACTATTCCATCAACATTCTGAAAGTTATTTTGTTTGAGTACTTAGTAGTAGGTTAAAATGCATATTTTTTTGCTTTTTAAAAAGATTATGTGCAAGTTATAATGTTGGAGCAATGGGTAAAGGTATTTGACACTAAGCCTTAATACCAGAATTATATTCTGGGACTCACTTTGTAGAAAGAGAGTACTAAGTCTCGTAACTTATTCTGTGACTTGTGCATGCATGCCATGGCACACACATATCCACACATAGACACACTCATGCAGATGTATGCATACACGTATACACATATATGCACACATAGATACAAAAATAACCAAGTAAACAAATAAAAATAAAATAAGGTGTGAATTCAGAATATGAATTTTTGCACATTTGTTCAGTGTACTTAGAGAAGAATAATACTATTTTCAAATATATACCTTTTTATATTTTATGATTTCTGAGATAGCAGAAGAAACACAGAAATAAACAAGGAACCTCCTTTTTATCAGTATTATTATTTAATGGTGTTTGTAGTCAAACACGGGTCCTCATTTGAACTGTATGAGTGCTCTTCCTTTGAACTGTGTCATTGGCCACAACACTCTCCATTTAATCTAACTAGCTGTGTAGAAAATTATGAAGGTTTTGTCCCAGTATTTTTCTTCCTTCAATAGCACACTAGCTTTCGTTTGTTTGTTGACAGGTGTTTCAAAACTGCAGCTGCATTCGCTCATCAGGAAATTCATCTGCTGTCCTCGGGCTGTGTAACAAGGGCCCTGACTGTGCTAAGATGCTGCAGTACTATTTAATCCTGACAGTAATTCTCAGTTTCATCTACTCTCTATCAGCCATACCTGGGTACATGGTTCTCCTGAGGTAATAAGTAACCCAGCCCCTTCATTTAGCTTTTCCTTTTTCCTTCTTCATAGTGTGCATATGTGTGTGCATGCATGTGGGCATTTGTGCCTGCGTGGGTGTCTGCGTGCCTGTGTGCCTGCTTGCATGTGTGTGTGTGTGTGTGTGTGTGTGTGTGTGTGTGTGTTTGTGTGTGTATGTGTGTATGTGTGTGTGTGTGTGTGTGTGTGTGTGTGTGTGTGTGTGTGTGGATGTGGATGTGGGCTCCTGGTTCAAAAGACAGTGCTGGCGATTCAGTTCTCTAGTTGCATTTTTTATCTGTGGCAGGGTCTCTCTTGGTATTTCTGCTGATGTGCTGCCTGTGTACTCATCCTATCTGGGCCTCAAGGTCCCAAGAAATTCTGTTTTCTTTCCTACTTCACTGTGAGAATGCCTGGATTATAGATGCATGTCACTGATTTGGACTTCTCCATTTTATTTTTTTTACATCTGTTCCTGGGTTTTGGGGATTGAACTGGGGTCATCGAATTTTTGGAGTAAGGACATTTACCCACTGAGCCACACCACAGATGTCATTTAGATATGTTTGGCCATTTTATCTTATTACCTTTCCCAATAAAGGCCTTTGGAGTCATGATTCCTAGAACATCAGGGCTTTAAGATACCTTTATCAAGACCCTTATGCTAAACATTGCCAAATTTAACAGTAATTTAAAGTTCACTGAAATTTTTCTTCCTGTCCTTGTCCATTTTTCTCCCCTTATTGACCCTAAGTGAACAGACTTCTTTTTTTGCAGCTAGACACTAGTTGCCTGGCACTCATTCCCTATGGCTCAGCTAACTGACTGGCAGTGTGAAACTTTCTGTGTAAAAGAGACCAGGCCCCCTTGACATTCTGCTCTCAATCTGTCTTTAACAGAAAACATGAATGCATTAATCGATCCTCTCTAACAGGAGGTACATGAAAGCAGTGTAGATATTCATCTCTCTAACACAAACGGAGGAAGTTGCATTTCAAAGGTTTATTATTATTATTATTATTATTATTATTATTATTATTATTATTATTATTATTATTATTATTATTATCAGGTGTTCTTTCCAGTCTAGCAAACTTCACACACACTGTCAAGGGGAAAAGGTTCAGCTCTACATTTTTTTTTCTCATTGGAATTCAGAAGCAAAGTTGCATTAGCTATGATCGTCGTCACACACTGCACCAAGGTTCTCACGTCTCTTTTCCTTTCCCTGTGCTCTTTCGTTTCCTTGCCCACGGGCCCTTTGTGCCCCCTCCTCCTCCTCCTCCTCCTTTTCTCCTCCTTTGCTTCTCTCCTCTTCTCCCCTCACACTTCTCTTTCTCTTCTTCTCTCTTTCCTCCCCTACTCTCCCCTTCCCTCCCACCCCTCACCTCCTCTTCTCTCTTCTCCTCCTGCCCTTCTCCTCAGTTCTTCTTTTAGCTGCTTCTGCTCATCACACACCCTCAGTAGAATAGGCTAGACATATGTCCTTCTGTATTCATTTTATATTCATACAAATGGAGACGCGGGTTATTCCTTGCTTCAGTTCATAGGTTCATGAACAGATAAAGGCACCAAGTATTGCTAGTTCTTACATCTTAAGTTCTTGCAAGGGAGGGACATTTGGCTGTGACATCTGTCACCCCATCACATGCCAGGCAGACTCAGCTGCTGTTGGTCAGTGGTGTCCCCTTTCTTCCTCACTACGCCTGATGCCTCAGTTCCAAAGTCGCATGCTCAGTTGGTAAGGATGACTTTTCATCATAGAGGAGAATGGTCATAGGTGAAGGGCACATGAGCAGCTGAACCCTCCTGTTAGAGCCTCCCAACATGCTCTGGAGAGACGCTTTCATGTTTGCTGTGCACCTGCTCCCACTTCCATCCCGCACTCACTTGCTCAGTTATCTTACTTTCAAAGCTGACTCTTCAACTGGGTCTAAGAAAATGTGGCTGTATGAGTTTTAATGTATGATTGTTTAAAATATTATTCATGGAATTATTTCTAAAATGAAATCCAAACAGTTATATATAATTATTTTCTTGCCTAAGGGTGTATTTGGTCAGGAAAAAGAACACATTTTAAAAGGTCTTCCATAGTCCTAACTTATAAGCATATTTTTCAGTTTTTATCTTCACGGTTTTATAGGCCTCCCTTTGTATGTAATTATCAAAACCATCTCAAATCTATTCTTTTAGGCGGAATAGAACAGACAAATTCTAAAGTTGTTAAATCCATATAGCAAAGTCATTTTCTTAATTTCATAGCATACATAAAGGGTACATTCTCTGTTTATCTATGGGACTGTATTTACCATATCTTGAACTGTTATGTGACCTGTGTTTGCTTTTTAATCAACATGAGAAAAAGCTGGCAAACAACGTTCGAAAAGTAAAGATTTATCTGGTCTGTGGTTTCAAAGGTTTTGGTCCATCGTAGTAGGCATGGCATGGTGTTTGTCATGGTAACCAGGAAACTATTAATCTAGGTTAGCAACAATCTCTGTTAATGGGCTCATATATGCTTTAGATATGGAGGTTAGAGGCCAGCTTTCAGAAGTCCTTACTCTCCTTCCCCTGTGTGGGTTTAACAGAGGTAGAGCTGTGCCAGTATCACTTCAGGATGAAAAGCTTAAGCATTGGAATCATGAGCTATCATTCACTGTCATAGGAGGATGATAAGGCAGATTTGTATTTGTGTTATGAACTTTTATGTATGTATGTATGTATGTAGGAATGCATGTATGTGCACGTATGTATGTTCATATGTATATATGTATTTTTCAGGTGCATCAAGTCTGAAGAGAAGTCACTTGGGATTGGATTACATACATTTTGCATGAGAGTATTTGGTATGAAGAATTTCCCAACAATAAGACAAATATTAAGTGTTTAGTAAACCAATTAATTTTTCATAAATAAGAAGAAAGCAATTATCTTGTCAACCCAAAATACAACTCTAGCCTTAAAGGGAATAGGGCTTATCTGGAATCAAGCACGAGTGACCATGACACGGGTACACAGATTCAGGTCACCAAAATATCACATCACAATATAAGAACTGTTTAGTGATATTTATAGTTAGAGAACAAGGGAACCCAAGAATAAAGCACTTCTCAAATATTTTCTGCTGTAAGCTCAGATGTTATCTGATGGCATTCTTAGGGTTTGTGTGGGTGGAGGCTAGTGACTTCTTCAGTCAACACACCCTCAAAGGCTTCATGTGATAGTGACACGGATATGTGTTCAGACACAGAGATGGGGCAAGGAATGATCAATATGAGAGGTATAGATAATTTGTCTCTGGATCTGCATTATCCCAACTGTCCACAGCCAGGAAGATCCAAGGACCTTGTAGCATCTTTAATAGAGGGTGTTTTCTACCCAGTGTTTGCTGAATGTCAGTGTACAAGCACTTGTGTTTGGAAAAAGCTTCTTGTAATTAGTCTGAGAATGAAGTAACTGCACAGATGAAAAACGCTTCCCCTTGTCTTTAAAGACCTTACCTGACTCTAATTATGCCTTTCATTTCTTAGTAGATTCAAGAGAAAGGGGGCTGGAAAGGATTTTGTTAGTTGGATATACAGAAAACCAATAGAAGACATTTCAGAAAATGCATGAGTGTCATAATCATGAACTCAATGATATATTCTTCTCAACTTATATATAGCTCTCATTTGTTGTGATCTAGAAACTTTCCATTAATTTATGGTTCTTAAAAGTAAGTTTACAACATTTGGTTCATAAATTGTTATGTTGTTCTTTTTAAATATGGAAAGTGATGTGATTCCAAGTAAAATTACACCTCTCTCTCTCTCTCTCTCTCTCTCTCTCTCTCTCTCTCTCTCTCTCTCTCTCTCTTTCTCCTTTCTTTCTTCTTATAAATAGGCTAAGTTTGTTGTTGTTGATTTGTTTGGAGTGTGGTTTATTTCTTTTTTCTCTCTTCATTGCAGCTGGCATTCCTGCACCTGTTTACTTTGGTGCTTTAGTAGACAGGACCTGTTTACATTGGGGAACTCTGAAATGTGGTGAGCCTGGGGCATGCAGGATGTATGATATAAATCGCTTCAGGTAATGATAAGTTTTGAGATCAAGTTTTGTAGCATAAAATGCCGTTATTCACATCTAAATTTTCTAAAGTGATAAAATTATATTTCACTTAATTTTCAGAATGCACATAGGTGGTATAACTTCCTTACTTATGTTTTAATATTTTTACATTATTTCTTCAATGCTTAATACATTTAATCATGAGTGGGTTTCCTAAAAATCCCTTTAGAATACTTTAGAAAGGGAGCAGGTGTCAGCATAGAGGCCCTGGAGTAGAAGGGAAATTTGCATCTTGAGCTGAGTTAGCATGGCAGAACACAAGAGATAAATAGAAGAACAAGATTCAGGACTTGGGGCAAGGATAATACAGATGGGAACAAAATCTCATATTTCCTACTGCCCTTTACCTATGGACAGAGAGAAGGGACTTTTCCCTTCTGCAGTGGTTGGGAAGACAGACTCTCAGAAGATTCATGCAGCATGGTTCTGGCATCTAGTTCCTGGAAAATTCACAGCCCTCCCATGCTTGCAGCCTAACTAGATGAGAACCCGAAATCTGTACAGGGCCATGCAGCTTAAAAAACTGTGCTGGGTGCTGTAGGCAAAGCCTATCTTGAGAAGGGAACTTATTACGTTTGACCAACAGTCTCATCTCTGTGAACCTATAGATATGCTATACTGCACTTAGTGGTTGGCTGCTTATGAACACAACTTAACTCAGAAGAGGGACTGTGGGAAAAAAGAAAAAACCCACTGAGAGTGTCACAAGAGTGAGTAGTTTGCCACAGATAGAAATACCTGGAGCCATTACCCTGAAGAATCAAGACACATGGGTACCCACCATTTGAGATCGGGGTACATCCAATTGTGGGTGTTTTCATGCTATTGTTTGCTCTAAAAGCTATTATTTACATGGTTTCCACCACTTTCCAAGCTAAGCAGGGACCTCACTAACAGTACACTGAAAAAGCTGTGTGGCATCACTGCTGCCCCACCTCTAGGGGTTATGACAGGCTGATCCTGAAGAAGACTTTGGCTGTTACCTTGTTGCTCTCTAAGGCTGCATTCCCAATGAAGAGAGCAGAGGAAATTGGTTACAGAGTGTATTGTAGCAAAGACTCCTTCTTGCTTCTATAACCTCTTCAGCCAAAAGGAATTTTTCCCACCTGATGTTTCAGGGTGAGCATTATACTGAACAGTTCTGGTGGGCGAGAGAGGGAGAAGTGCTGGTTAATACCCTGTTCCAATGTGTGTATGTCCGGAAGTAGCTGAGGTTCCATTCCTGGCCTGGTATGCCCATAGCAACAGTGTAGAAGGACTCAAGTGCAGTCAGTGTATCTCTGTGTTAAAGTTTCAGCTGCCTTGACATCCCCACAATGGTGGACTGTCTCAGAATTGTGAGACAAATTATCAAGGTCTTTCATAACAGTGACAAGGAAATAAACTAAGATATTTCCTAATCTATTATACATCTAGAAAAAAAAGACAATTATATTTCTAGACTGTTATATCTAAAGTCTTGAGCATCTATACATATATATTGTAATTATATATTCCTTCCATAAAAATAGCCGTGAATATTTTCTATTCTTATATAGTCCTGAATTTTGTATCTGAAGAGTGTTACCTCCCACTGTGGTCTAGATCTTCTCACCTCAATTAATGTAATCAGAAAATGTCCCATGGTCATTTTCACAAGTCAGTATAATCCACACATCCTTTCCAGGATATTCTAAATTGTATATTGACAGGACACAATACTTTACTATAAATATGTTGTGAACATGAAGGAAGACTTTCATAGTTATTTAGAAATGTGCACATGTCAAAAACACCTATTTTCCAAACACACTACTTCCAAAATCATTAAGGCATATTTTATCAAATTTACAAAGAATAGGTACCTTATAACAGTATATAAGTTACTGAAAAAAAATCACAAAAGGAACAATTACTTAATTCATTTCAGGAAGCTTGTACAGTTTTCATGCTTAAACCTGAAAAATTATACATGAAAATGAACAACTCAAATCTACTAATATATGACAGTGACTAATAGGACATATTTTATGCAGCCCAGGTCTGCTTTTCCACTAAGGGTATCCAGGCACATTGCACACTTGGCTGCACTAGGGGGCGCTGAAGAGTAGCTGGGCCAGGTGGGTGGACACAGGATTTGGTTGGCATGAGTGCTGAAAGAAATAACCTCTGGAGACTTTTTTTTTTTTTTTTTTTTTTTTTTTTTTACTGAAAGAGCTCTGTTTATTGGAGGGAGGACAAGGACTCTATAAACCTTGGTGAGTGGATAGGGGTTTTCAAGGTGAGGGTACATCATTGGCTGGGACCAAGGTGCTGGGAATGTTTCATTTGCATGAAGAGGCATTCTAGGTGCTTTGCTGGACATTCCCCTTATAAAGAAAAAGGACGTATTTTAAAAAATATTGATATGCTGTGTTCCACAAATAGATTGTTTTGTGATATTGAAACCCTTGTATGTCTAAAATTGTGACAGCTGAACTGTGAAACTGGTGGAGCTGGCCTGGAGCAGGAGTGAGTTCAAGATGTATCCAAACCTGAAAATCTTGTCATGACACTGTCAGGAATAGAGCTGTTCCCTCCCTGTTATGGGCCTGCATCTAGCCTTGTGACTCTCACCTCTGCCACCCTTAAGGTAGTCACATAGCCTGGTGGCCTATAATTCTAGATTGTCTAAAATTGACATCACTATGCAGCAGACCATATTTTAAAGCTAAACCTTTCTAAACCATCCTCCTAGATGCCCCCAAGATGTATTTCTGTATGGTCTTAAATCCAGTCAGGTCGACAATGGAAACTTGGTATCACCAACATGAAAAAATGCATTTAAACTTTGGTGGTAGAAGTCATTTTATGGCATTTTTAACAAACGTAATTATTATCTCTCCAAAAAAGATTATGTAAAGTACATGGGAAAAATAATCACCAGATGTTTTTCTTCAAAGAATAAAGGATCTGTAAGAATATACAAAATTAGCTTTCACTAAACACATTAAGATTTAATACAGATTAGTTCTTTTCTTTGTTCTTGGCTTTTGTTTGTTTTTGAGACAGGGTTTCTCTGTAAAGCCTTGGTTGTCCTGGAATCTCTTTGTAGATCAGCCTGGCCTCGAACTCACAGAAATCTGCCTGCCTCTGCCTCCCCAATTGCTAGGATTACAGTCATAAACCACCACCATGCCCAACTCAACTAATTCTTTTCAATAGGCGCATTTACCTGGGGGTACCTGCAGCACTAAAAGGATCAAGCTATCTCCCAGCATTCTTCATCCTAAGATTTATGAAGAAGATCCAACTCCCTGGAGAAATCAACTCTTCAGAAACTGAACTTACAGAGATGAAGCTCACAGAGAAAGAAAGCAAATGTGTGGATGTGCACAAAAGTCCGGAGGTTGAGAATGTCAGAGAACTGAAAACCAAACTATAGTGAGTTTTCTATTGACCTGTGCAAACCCATGAAGAGAATGTACATCTCACTTGCTTTGAATCATGAGAGATATTAGAGGAAATATTTTCTTTTCTTTAAGGACCTCAAAATTATGTTATTCATGATAAAAATAGCTACTGATAGCATTTTCAGAACTTTGGGGTAGAACTTAAGATTTTCTAAGGAAAGACTTCCATGGTAACTATAACACTATCCTGTAAAACAGCCTTCATATTCAAATACCATTTTCTTTTTTAACTCAATCAAGGGAAGTCTGTGTTCCTCACATAACTTCAAAGAGCTTTAAATTTTTTCTATTCACAAAACACTAGTTAATTCTACTGATGTTATGGTTTGATAGTGGAGGTATTTAGAGCTGAAAATAAGCATCCTGGTTGTGCCACAATGGAATAATTATTCTTTCTATGTCCAAGACATCTGCATCTGTCTTTATCTATTTAGGATTTGCTAACTCTCTTTGTTTTATTATAGACATAATGCTTCCAAGATTAGACTTCTAATCATTAATGTGTCATTGAAAATCCCTTCTTTCATTACTATTGTCATACAATTGATCATTTTGTTAAGAGCACTGACCGAATTAATCAGGTTGTGGGACATACCGTGATACACTACAGCTTTATGATGAGATGTTTCCTATGCTTTGTTTTATTTGCTTGTGTGTGTGTGTGTATTTTAATTTGCAGGGAAGGTAGCAAGGGATGAGGGCAAATATGAGGGAAGAAGAAACTGAGTAGGACTGAGGTGCATGATGTGAAACTCACAAAGAATCAATAAAAAGTTTAAAAAATAATGTAGCAAAGATTGATGGAAGTTTCCTTATCAGTTCAAAGGTGGTCATGTAACTTTTTTGTTTTGTTTTTCACTTTTCAAGACATAGTTTTTCTGTGTAATAGCCCTGGCTGTCCTGGACTTACTTTACAGACCAGGCTTGCCTCAAACTCAAAGAGCTCCATCTGCCTCTGCCTCCTGGGTGCTGGGTTTACAGATGTGTGCCACCATGCCCAGCCAAAACTCTTTCTTAAGAGCAAGTATTTGGGAAAGTCAGTTCTTTCAAAGGTACTTTGTAAGGATAGGGGCCTCTCAGAGGGCCTCTCACACATTTTAGGCAAGTGTATCATTGTAATAAAAGTCAATTATAACTTTTATGGTTAAGAGAAGATATAAGACAATAAAATAATAAGGTACAAGGCAGCAGATATGATATTAGATGAGGAATTTATTAAATGAGCATAGGGAGAGAAGGAAAGGGGGAGGGGTACCCCAGGAAAAGAGAGAGAAAGCCAGAGACAGAGAGACAGAAAGAAGGAGGGAGAGAGAGAGAGAGAGAGACAGACAGACAGACAGACAGACAGACAGGGACAGAGAGGGGAATAGTAAGAGGGAAAGTAAGGGTAAGAGAGGGAGAGGAGAGAGAGAGAGAGCCACTAGAAGGGTCTGTCCTTTTACATAGCCCTGGGCTGGGCCACGCTCCCATGACAGGTAGCCAATGACATCACCGGTAGGCAGACTGAAGCAGAATACCAACATGCCTCCCTTTTCCTATAATTAAAAAATTAGGATGTTGGATTGTTTTTTTTATGTAAGGTAGGTTTAAATATATAAATGTAGGTAAGGGGGAAAAAGAGAGGGGGGAATAGCAACAAAATATCCATATTATATAGTGAAGAGGAAAGAGACCCTCTCCCTGACAGTTTAGGGTAGAGCATGGGGTATGTCAGCCATGTTCTGCAGCAGGTAGGGCCTAAAGAGTTCTGGGAGAAGTTGGCACTGTTTGTCCCTGGTCTGGAGCACACCATTTCAGTCTTTTGTAAATGGATAAAAGGGGAAAGTAATCATCTTAACTACTTCCTGCTGACAGTAGGGCGGCAACAGGACATTAAAAGGCTGAAATATTGGCCAGGTTATAGAAGAACAAGCTGTTGCATTTACTGTCCAGGGTCTAAGAACATCTGTGGCTAGGAAGGGCAATGCAGGCCCAGGTAGGAGGAACAATACAAGTCCAGCTGTCACGATCTGTGAGATTGGACTGGAGCACTTGTGGGTAGCTGTTTTGTCAATGTCCTAGATGTAGGAAGTCTAGCAGGATTCTAGAACATATATGTGAGCAGAAGACAAAGTTAATCGGTTAGGGAGATAGTTCCCTCTAGGTGGACATTTGAAACTCTTGGGAGAGCAAAGAGAAAAAGCTTGAAAGTAATGTGAGAGACAATGTTGTCAATACTTGAAAATTTTGGGAGAGCAAAGAAAAGTTTTAACACGGGGAACTTCCTTCCAATTTACCTGATTGTTGGCAATAATTAAAATGGTTTAGTTTCAGATCTGTCTAAGTTTGGTTGCAGAGGAATGTAAGATTAGCAGCCCTTAATGTGTGCATAGGGATTTGAAATTCTCTAAAAGACATCCCAAAGGCATGCTAAGAGGAACAGGCATTTAGACATCTTCCATAGGGAGATGAAGCCAATAATCTGTTAGCATGTCCCCAGAATGGATAGTGACTAAAAGAACAGGTGCACAGACTGTTCCAGCTACTCCTCAGTACTGGGCAGCAACCAAAAGAGCTCAGCTGCTCTGCTGCTGGGCTAGCCTGGGGACACAGCAACCTACCTAGTACACTAGGAATATTTCGGGGCCAAGCTGTATCAGAGTCAACTGTGTCAGTTGGAACTGTCCTAATTATAGGTCAGCAAGAAGAACCAGCCACAGTCATGGAGACTGGAATTGGGTAACTTCGCTCCCAGTGAACCAGAGAGGTATCAACAGCCTCTCAGACAAAGGGAAGCATTTATGTGACTAGGAAGGGAGAATTCAGTTGGTGTTGGGTGAAGAAAGGTGGTAATCAGGTAGTTAGGTGAGGGGACTCCCAAAACCTGTGAAATGGGGAGGAATCCTACCCTTAGAGATAGGCAATAGGTGAGAAACGTGGGCTGTGGATTGGCAGTACTTATCTGGATTCCATTTGACCTGAGAACTTTATGAACTTCTAAGTTCATAAAGGGAGATAAATTTTAGACATGTTAGCATCGTCACTGTTTGTAATTTGTAGTAAAACACCCATTGTTAGACATATACACATTGGGGGGAAAGGCAGTAGACATACAGCATAGCAGAGGCTTGGGAAAAGAACTTAGTGTTAAAAGCACAAATACTCTTTGAGGTGAGCTTAGGAAAGGGAGAAGCCTTATGGAACTTATGTGACACCTGTGAAACACAAGGGAGGACAGAAACCTCCTGTAAAGCAGAAGGCAAAAGCTCACCTTAGAATCACTACACGTCATGAAAGATTGGAGGTATATAACTTTAGCACAATGAGAAATGTTTTAAGAAAAAGACAAAAAAAAAAAAAAGGAAATTTAAAATCTTGAGCTTGGAACTATGGTAGCATTATATAGTGGAATATTTTACCATAGTTGGACTAATAAATAAGAGCTCCATTGATCAGTGTCAACACTGAACAGTTAATACAACAATATCAAGAAGAAACAAAACATATTTTAAACATTATAACCTTTACAATTTGCAACTACCAACTTAAAACACTTTCTTAGACCTTCTAGCATTCATAAGACATCTTTCTGGAAGCTTTAAGACATAGGTGAAATTGCTGTAAGTAGTCACTGTCCTTTAGCTAAAAGAATGGTAGCAAGGTAGACTGTATCTAGACATGACAATTAAAAGTTTGCGCTCCTGCATATGAAGAGGGCTGGGGAGGTATCTGAAGCCTCACCTGACAGAAGTTGGTCATGTGACTATGTAGCCCAAGTATGCGGTTAAAACAGATCTGTAGCATTACCCTGGGTTTGACAAGGCTGCTAAATCTAAAAGCCATCTGTACTTTTAGGCCAAGGAGCTTGAAGGCTAGAAGTATCTATAGCTCTTGTGCTGGTTAAAAGTCCAATGGCTAGGCACAGAGGACAAGCCCGCATGTGAGCATCTTACCAACAGTCAAGGCCATGGGACTCGTGTCCCATTATGGATGCAACAGCTGTGAAAGGAGTGTCTCCTGTTTGGCTGCATCTGAAACAGGTCCTCACAGAGCTGGCTCAGGATGGACACTGGCAGAAGGGGTTGTTGCAGACTTCTATTTTCTTCCCTCAGGTGTAGTGGCTAAACCCTGTGAAGAACACTCCTCTCGGGTTTTAAACATTTACCAGTTCCTATATGAGGGTTCAGGAAACATCCTCAGCCTTTCAGTTAAGATGGAATCGAGACCGCAATCTTGTCTATCTTAAGAATATTTAGATAAACAAACTTTGTTTGTAGTTTATCTTAATAGTTAAGACTGAGACTTTAGGCTTTATCACTGTTAAGTTGGAGTATTAAAAGTAAGCACAGTCCAAAAAGACAGCAGAACAGTTTTTTTTTTTTTGTATAATCAATAACGTTACATTTAGTATTTTAGGTTAAATGTGTTTTAAGGCAGTGATTTAAATTTTAACATTGTAAACAAATAAATGTTAATACAGCAGAACATTATAAAATAATTTAGAAACTGTATCAAATCCATCAGCCAGGAAGCCTGTAGTTGAATCCAGAGTGGTTGACGGTTACAGAAGGAACAGCATTTATTTACTTGTCTAGGAAATAGTAAAGACATAAATTAGAAACAAAAACATAATCTTGAAATAGACCTATATAACCTTGAAATAAGAAACATTTTGAACCAGGATACAATAAAATGAAACTTGCTTTTATCTAAAAGTTGATTAACAGAGGTTAAGTTTTATATATGGTCCAACATCAAAACAAAAAAGCAATCCTTTTTTTTTTTTTTTTTTTTTTGAGAGGAGAAAAAGAAATCGGAGACAATTTTTATTTTTAGTTGACAGGCAGCCATATTTGACTCTCTTAGTCCACAATTTACTGAATTAGCACAGCTGCCAGTCGCTGGTCTCAGAGAAGATTAACTCTGCCCCTGGCCTTCCCTAGCCGCTTTTAGGAAGGCAGGGCTTAGGGAGCAGAGGTCCAGCATGTGACTCTCCAGTGAATCTCCAGCAGATGAAAGGGGAGGGGCCAGGGCAGTGGTGGGAAGCAGGGGGCAGTCATGTGGTTGTTCTTAAAGATGGCTGCTTGCCATATGGTTGTCCCTTACAAAGATGGTGGCTAGTCACATGGCCACCCTTAACAAATACGGCGCAGAGGGTAAAGGCTCCACCTCCTCCACCCAGGACCAACAAGATGACTGCCACGTGGTGTGAGGAACCAGTGGCAGGCAGATTTGAAAATGTTATCAGGCTGCAGTGACTTGAGGTAGCTAAGCGCAATGCCCTGCAGTGGGGCAGGAATAACCCAAACCCTGAGGATTACACGAGACGCACCTCAGGGCTGGGGTGGGTGTGGGTGAGTGTCTTAGGCATAGCAATGGAGAAGGTACCCTCATGCTGGCTGACAGAATGCAGCCAGCTCAAAGTCACTCTAATCAGAGGGACACAAAATTGGCCACGCTCTGCGGTAGGTATTTGCTTATCAATAGGAGAAACCCTGTCATGAACAGCACTGTTGGGGGGCCGGGTGTAGCCATGTGGCAGAGTGAATCACCTGTGTTCTGGGCTGGGTCCTAGGAGTGAGCAAAGCGACAGAAATGTTTTTTTTTTTTTTTTTGGTTTTTTTTTTTTTTTTGGTTTTTCGAGACAGGGTTTCTCTGTGTAGCCTTGGCCATCCTGATCTCACTTTGTAGACCAGGCTGGCCTCGAACTCACAGTGATCCGCCTGCCTCTGCCTCCCGAGTGCTGGGATTAAAGGCGTGCGCCACCATGCCCGGCTAAGCGACAGAAATGTATCCCATCTTAGAATTGTAGTTTGAAGGGAGGGCAGTGATGGGTTCAGCGGGGGATGAATGGAGACAGAATGAGTGTGTTAGGACTAGTTCAGTAGAAAGGATTCCAGACTTAAGATAACTATGGACAGGCCTTTTTTATACAGGGCCACCAATTTTATTGTTATAAATACGATAGAAGGCAATAAAACAATAAGGTACCAAGCAGCAGATATGATATTAGATGAGGAGTTTATTAAATGAGCATGGAGAGAGAAGGAAAGGGGAGAGTGGTACCCCATTGAGACAGACAGAGACAGAAGAAAAGACGGGAAGAGTAAGAGTAAAAGTGGGAAGGTAGAGCAAGAGCCAGCAGCGGGTCTGCCCTTTTATATAGGCCTGGGCAGTTCCATGCTCCCATGGCAGGTAGGCTGCCTGAAGCAGAATCCCAACAATAACAATGGTATAAACCCATTAAGATGGAGAGGACCGAGGAAGGAAGGGTGACAGGTGGAGGTCAATTTACTAAGGTAACATATGCACAGTAAAGTGAGAGTTCCTACATCCCAGAGCAGAAGCAAGGCAGGTACATTCTTGCAGCTCTGTGGCAGCCAGACCATTTGTGGGAGGATTCACAGCTTTGTTCCTTGAACTGAAGCCAACCCACTTCCAAGAGGGAGAGGTGTATTTTGCTCGGGACATTATCTCTCCATCCTGCTGCTCTGGGCCTGTGTTTTTGCAGCACATTGGGGAGGACACTCCTAGGAAGGAAGCTGCCAATGACATGTTGGTTGAAAAGCAGAAAGAATGGAAGTGGCCAGGGAGCTAGTATCTCTTTCAAGGGCTAACCATTGGGGATCTAAATTCACACTGTAAGCCCCGCCTCTTAAACCTCCCACCACATTTCAACAGCTCCGTGCTAATGACTAATATTTTAAAACATGGCCCATTGGGCCAAGGTTCGAACCAAAACAACACCAAAGAGAAATCAGACAACCTAACTGAAGGGATTTCTGCAGTTATCTTCCAGGTTGTTATGATTTCCTGAATTAGTGAGTGTGCATTATAAAAAGGAATGTTTCAGGGGGATGAGGAGATGGTTCAGCATTAAGAGCATGTGCCGTTCTGGCTCAAGATCCAAGTTTTGTTCCTGTCACCCACATCAAGAGTTTCACAGCCACCTGTGATCCCAGCTCTGAGCAATCTGATGCATCTGACCTTGCAGGCGTCTGTGCTCCTATGCATATGCCTAGCACCTGGGGTTCACCCGTTATGAAGGAGGCAGTCTTTCAGTCTAAGAACACAGGTTCTTCCTTGACACATCATAGTGGGGAAAGTAGTTCAAAACCACAGGCACTGGAGTACTTGGGGATTTTCTCGTGGTGTCCATGAGATCTGGGATGGCGGGTTATTATTCTGATCTTGATTCTCCTCAGTGTGTGATCATGGCACAGAAGACAGATGTAGAGGAGAGATGGAGGAAAAATGCAGAGAGACCTGAAGGTGATTCAGTTTTCCATTTACCATTGCTATGTGTCTGAACTTAACAGAATACATAGTAGTTTAGCCAGTGTAACCAAATTTATAAGAACTTAGAAAGTGAAATTCAAAAAACACAGAAGCTGAAAAAAAAAGAAAAGGCACGAGAGAGGCAATAATTGTGTCTTGCATGCCATGCATGAAACTGAGCATTCTGATATGAGTTTGTTAGCACAGTTGAGTTCATTACCATAGGAACCAAGGAGATGCTTGCAAGCTAGCAACTTATTTTTGCTGGACCACTGTGAGAGCTAGCAGGAAGAACAAAAGCCTAGGCATTGATCTTCCAATTTAATTTATTTTTTTATGCATTGATTTTTTCCTCAGTTCAAATAAAACATGATTTAAAAACAAGTTTTCATAACAAATTATGTATAAGTTGAAGCAAGATTAATAGTAGTGCTCTTTATAGAAGAAGAAAAAGTGACCCCTCCATTTATTTTTTATTTTGTTTTTTGTTTTTCTGGATATCTAAATGATTACCAAAAGGAGGAAGAAGTAAAGAATCTTCTCCAATAGTAAGCGTCTAGTGTGCTGATTCCTAGAATGGTCAATTTGAGTGGAAAGGTATCAGATGTCAGTGTCACTAGTGTCTGGTGCTTGGGTCTCATAATGTCTTTTTTTTTAAGACATAGGAGAAAGCATTTCAAATGTTGTACATATACAATAGTTTTGACAAGTTTGACACACAGCACATACTACAGCAGCTACGGAAAGCAACAGATGAATTTGCACGATAACACATTCTTGAGTCTTCACTCTTGTTGGCCTTATTTTCCATTACCAGATATGTAGAGAGACCTCATTAACGAATAATCCATATTAAAAGGATGAGAAATGTTGTTATACAAACATCAAGTCCTTGTGTTCCCAGGATTCAGGGATGAGCAAGCAGGCTAGAGTTTAAACCAAAAATAATCTAAAAATCTCTTTCTTTAAAATGTAACTGGAAAAAAAGTTTTTAAAAATTAATGGGAGGAAATAATATCCTGAAGAGACCTGTGGGACACCTGAGAAGTTTGGCCTTGGATTTCTCTCCACATCCCTGCTGCTTACCAGCCTGTCCCAACTAGGACACAGAGAGTAACAGGCAGAGCTGAGTCTGGCATGGGCCACAACCCACATTATCTGCCATCCAGAGAAGGCTCATAGGATACTTGAGCAGCTTTGGGTTTGGATATCTCTCTGCCCCCTCCTTACTGGAATGGAGTATCTGCATCACAGAACGTGAACCAGCAGAGGTGAGTCAGGCCCCAGCCATGAAACACATTATCCATCATACCAAGGAGGCCTAAGAATCACCCAAGCAGCTTTCAGCTTGAAGCTCTCTAAGCTTGCTCCTCTCTTGCCTCACCCAACTGGGGCACAGATTGGGAAGCCAATAGAGCTGAGCTGGGTGAAGGATAAAACACCCATTGTCCATCATCCTGAGAAGGCATCTTGGGAGCTGTAGCAAACAGCCTTCAATTTAGAGCTTTCTCTGCTGTCTCCTGGCCTTCCTGGCCCATGAGAAACACACACAGACAGTGACCCCATTGTAGGAACCTCCAAGTCTGCTAATGCTGGAGACAACTAGGTGGCTAAAGGCCAGAGCAAGGAGACAAACATGCAGAGCCATATGACACCACGGGAAACCAAGTATCCTATCACAGAAATCCCTGTAGATATGAACCCCCACTAAGCACAAGAAGAAGATTTTAAATCTGGGGTAATGAAAATGATAGAAGTCTTGAAGTAGGAAAATAAATATCTCAAAGAAAAGCAGAAAAATACATTCAAACAGATAAAGGAATTGAATAAATCTTATAAAGAATTACAGAAAAATTCAATCGAATGGGAGAAAGAAATGAAAAACATGAATAAAACTATTCAAGACCTAAAAAGGGAATTAGAAGCAACAACAACAACAAACACACATAATCTGAGGTAATCTTGGAGTTGGAAAACCTAGAGAAGGGAACAGGAACTTCTGACACCAATAGAATACAAGAGATGGAAGAATCTCAAGTGTAGAAGATATGGTTGAAGTTATTGATACATCTATCAAAGAAAATGTTAAAACTAAAATGTTCCTGACACAAAACATTTAAGAAATCTGGGGCACTATAAAAATCCAAACCAAATAATAATAGGAATAGAAGAAGACTCAAAGCTTCATAGCCCTGAAAACATTTTCAATAAAATTATAGAAGAAAACTTCCCCAATCTAAAGAAAGAAATGCTGATAAACATACAAGAAGCCTACAGAACTCTAAATAGATTGGACCGGAAAGTAAAATCCTCTGGCCACTTAATAATGAAAACATTAAATGTACAGAGCAAAGAAAGAATATTAAAAGCTGCAAGAGAAAAAAGCCAAGTCATGTATAAAGGAAAACCTACCAGAATTACACCTGATGTCTCAACAGAGACTATAAAAGCCACAAAGGCTTGAACAGATGTAATGCAGACACTAAGATACCACAGATACCAAACCAGAATACCATAACCAGCAAAACTTTCAATCACCATAGACAGAGAAATCAAGCTATTACACAACAAAGCCAATTTTTTTCACTACCTAGTCACAAATCCAGCCCTACAGAAGATACTAGAAAGTAAACTCCAACCCAAGGAGGCTAATGACACCCAGGAAAATGCAGGAAATAAATAACTCCATATTACAAAAAAAGGAAACACATGCACACACACATAGACACACAGACACAGACACACAGACACACAGACACACACACACACATCCCACTACCACCAACAGAAAAAGAAAAAAGAAAAAGAAACCATAGGAACTAACAACTACTGGTTATTAATGTCACTCAATATCAATGGCCTCAACTCTCTAATAAAAAGCCGTAGGCTAACAGAATGGATGCAAAAACAGGACCCATAATTCTGCTGGATACAAAAAACACACCTCAGCAATGAAAATAGATACTACCTTAGAGTACAGGGCTAGAAAAGGGTATTTCAAGTAAATGAACCCAAGAATCAAGCTAGAGGAGCCATTCTAGTATCTAACAAAAGAGACTTTCAACCAAAATTAATCAAAAGAGATGGTGAAGCCCACTTCACACTCATAAAAGGAAAAAATAACAAGAGAACATCTTAATTCTGAACATCTATGTCTAAAATGCAGGAGTACCTACATTCATAAAAAAAAAATCACTAAAGCTTGAAACACACATCGAACCACACACATTAATAGTGGAGAGACTTCAGCACCCAACTCTCACCAATAGATAGATTACTGAGACAGAAATTAAATGGAGAGACAACAAAATTAATAGACATCTTGAATCAAATGGACCTAACCGATGTCTGAAAAACATTTCACCCAAACTCAAAAGACTATTTCTTCTTCTCAGCACCTCAAGTAACCTTCTCAAAAGTTGACCATATACAAGGTAACAAAACAAACGTCAACAGATACAAGAAGATCAAAATAGCCCCTAACGTATTAACAGAGCACCATAGATTAAAATTGGAACTCAACAAGAGAAACAATGGAAAGCATACAAACTCAGGGAAACTGAACAACTCCTTACTCAGTGGCCTTTGGGTCAAGACAATATAAGAAAAAGACATTAAAGACTTCATAGAATTCAATGAAAATAAAGCACAATTTACCCAAACTTATGGAACACAATGAAAGCTAAGAGGAAAGTTTGTGCTACTAAGTGCCTTCATAAAGAAACTTGAGAGATTCCATACTAGCAAAGTAACAGCACACCTAAAATCTCTAGAACAAAAAGAAGCAAACACACCCAAGAGGAGTAGACAACTGGAAATTATCAAACTTGGGGCTGAAATCAATAAATTAGAAGCAAAGAAATCAATTCAAAGAACCAATGAAACCAAGAGCTGGTTCTTTGAAAAAAAAAATCAGAAGATAGTTAAACCCTTAGCAAAACTGACTAAAAGTCAGAGGGAGAATACTCAAGTTGACAAAATCAGAAATGAAAAGGGAGACAAAACTACAGACACTGAGGAAATACAAAGAAACATTCAGTCTTACTTCAAAAGCCTATTGCCACAAAATTTGAAAATCTAAATGAAATAGCCAATTTCCTTGATAGCTACAAATTACTAAAATTGCACCAAGATCAGGTAAGCAAATTAAATATTCCTATATCTCCTAAAGAAATAAAAGCAGTCATCAAAAGTCTTCCAACTTAAAAAAAAAAGCCCAGGGCCAGATGAATTCAGCCCAAAATTCTACTAGACCTTCAAAGAAGAAGAGAAATACCAATTCTCTTCAAATTATTCCACAAAATAGAAACAGAAGGAACATTACCAAACTCATTCTATGAGGCTACAGTTACCTTGATATCTAAATCACACAGACCCAACAGAGAATTTCACACCTATTTTCCTTATGAACAAGAATGCAAAAATACACAATAAAATACTTGCAAACCTAATCCAAGAACACATCAAAAATATTATTCACCAGGAGCAAGTAGGCTTCATACCAAGCATCCAGGGGTGGTTCAATATGTGGAAATGCACCAATATAATCAATCATATAAATAAACTGAAAGAAAAATACCACATGATCATCTCCTTAGATGCTGAAAAAGCATTTGACAAAATCCCAAAACAATACATGTTAAAAGTATTGGAGAGATCGGGGATACAAGGCACATACCTAAACATAGTAAAGGCAAGTTTGTAGACAAAGTCAAACTAAATGGAGGGAAAATTAGGTCAATTTCACTGAAATCAAGGACATGGCAAAGCTGGCCACTCTCCACAGCTCTTCAGTTTAGTACTTATGTCCTAGCTAGAGCAATAAGACAACTAAATGAGATCAAAGGGATACAAATTTGGGAAGGAAACAATCAAAGTATTGTTATTTGCAGATTATAAAATAGTATACATAAATCATCCCAAGGATTCTATCAAGGAACTCCTACAGTTGAGAAACACCTTCAGCAATGTGGCTGGGTGAAAAATCAATTCAAAAAAATCAGTAGCTCTCCTTTATACGGAAGACAAACAGGCTGTGAAAGAAATTAGGGAAATGACACCCTTCACAATAGCCACAGAAATGATAAAGTATCTTGGTGGAATTCTAATGAAGCAAGTGAAAGACCTGTATGAAAAAATTTTCAAGTCTCTGAAGAAAGAAATTGAAGATATCAGAAGATGGAATGATCCCCCGTGTAAATAGACCTGTAAGATTAACATGGTAAAAATGTGTCCATCTTACTGAAAGCAATCTACAGATTCAATGCAATTCCCATCAAAATGCCAACACAATTCTTAAAAGACCTTGAAAGAACAATTCTCAACTTCATTTGGAAAAGCAAAAAGCCCCAAATAGCTAAGACAATCCTATACAATAAAAATCTTCTGGTGGTATCTCCATACCGGATCTCAAGCTGTGCTATAGAGCAACAGTAATAAAAATGGCATGTTATTGGCATAAAAACAGACAGATGGTTCAGTGGAATTTAATGAAAGGCACAGAAATAATTCCACAAACCTATGGACACTTGATTTTTGAAAAAGAATCCAAAAGCATACAGTGGAAAAAAGATAGCATCTTCAACAAATGGTGCTGGTCTAACTGTATATTTACTTGTAGAAAATGCAAATAGCCCTTATTTATCACCCTGAAACTGAAGTCCAAGTGGATTAAAGATCTCAACATAAACCCTGACACACTAAATCTGTGAGAAGAAAAAGTGAGGAGGTACCTTGAGCTCATTGGCACAGTAAAGAACTTCCTGAACAGAATGCCAGTAGCTCAGGCTCTAAGATCAAAAATTAACGGGACCTCATGAAACTGAAAAGCTTCTGTAAGGCAAAGGACAGTGTCAATAGAACAAAATGATCATCATTAACCCTACATAAAAAAGAGCTAATGTCCAAAATATATTTTAAAAAACTCAAGAAATTAAATACCACCAAATCAATAAACCAATTAAGAAGTCAGGTTCAGAGCTATACAGAGAATTTTCAACAGAGGATATCAAATGGCAGAGAAAGGCTTTTAAAATGCTCAGCATCCCTAGTCATCAGGGAAATGCAAATCAAAATTACTCTGAGATTTCATCTTACAACTGTCAGAATGGCTAAGATCAAAAGCTCAAGTGACAGCACATGCTGGTGAGGATGTGGAGAAAGGGGAACACTCCTCCATTGCTGGTGGGAGTGCAAACTTGTACAAACACTTTCAAACCAATCTGGCACTTTCTCAGAAATTTGAGAAATGTGTTATCTAAAGACTCTGCTATTCCACCCCTGGGCATATACCCAAAAGATGCTCCACCACACAACAAGGACATTTGCTCAACTATGTTCATAGCAGCCTTATTTATAATAGCCAGAATCTGGATACAACCTTAGATGTCCCTCAACCAAAGAACAGGTAAAGAAACTGTGGCACATTTACACAGTGGAATACTACACAGCTATTAAACACAAAGAAACATTGAAATTTGCTGGTAAATGGATGAAACTAGAAACGATCATCCTGAGTGAGGTAGTCCAGATTCAGAAAGACACGCATATACTCACTTGGAAGCAGATATCAGACAAATAGTACAGGATAACCACCCTACAATACACAGACCTAAAGACACTAAATAACAATTAGGACCCCAGGGAGAATACTTAATTCTCATTCAGATGGACAAATAGAATAGCCACCAGAAGCAGTTGAAGAGAAGGAAGAGGAAGGGAACCTACCATAAAGGTCCTCTGAAAGACTCTACTCAGCAGGAGATCTAAGCAGATTCTGACACAAAGCCAAGCTCTGAGGTAGAGCACAGGGAGTTTTATGAAAGAGCTGGGGAATTGAGGGACCTAGAGGGGCCAGGAGCTCCACAAAGAGACCCATGGAACCAACAGACCCAGCTGGAGAGTCTGACGCACAAACCAAGGACAATGCACGGTGTGTAACTATACCCTCTGCTCAAATGTAGTAGATAGATAGCACACTGTCCTTGTGGGTCCCATAATATAGGGAGTAGAGACTACTTCTGACATGGACTCTGGCTACCAAACATCGATCACTTTCCCCTGGCGGGGTAGCCTTGCTAGGCTACAGAGGAAGAGGATACAGACAGTCCAAATGAGACTTGATATGCTGAGGTCAGATGATAGAGGAGGAGGGCTTTTCTTTCTGAGGAATAGGGGAGGGAGGGAGAGGGTATGAGGGAGGGAGGGTGGGATTGAGATGTTAAGTGAAAATTTTTTAAATTTTAATTAACTGGAGGCAAAAGAGATGGACAGTCGGAGGTCTCTGGAACTTTGTCAAGCAAAACCTCTATGACTTATCCTCATGTGTGCGACACTATTCAAATTAACACGATAAATGCTGTTTCTCCCATGGGGCTCCTGCAGAAGTCCTGGTCAACTGATCTTTTATAATGTTCTGCTGTATTAACATTCATTTGTTTACAATGTTAAATTTTAAATCACCGCCTTAAAACATTTTTAGCCTAAAATTCTAAATCTGACATTATTGATCATACAAAAGAAATATTGTTCTGCTCTTTTTGGACTGTGTTTATGTTTTCAACTTCAAGTTAACAGGGATAAAGCCTAAAGTGTTAGTCTCAAGTAGTAAGATATACTATAAACAAAATTGTCCTTCTAAATATTCTTAAGATAGTCTGTGGTCTCGCTGTAGTCTTAACTAAAAGGCTGAAAATGTTTCCTGAATCCCCATATAGGAACTGGTAAAAAATTTTTAAAATCCAAGAAGAGCCTTCACTACAGACTCGGTTACAGAAAAAACTATATTCCTGGCCTTAGCCACTACCTCTGAGGGAAGAAAATAGAGGTTTGTAATACTCCCTCCCACTGGGTTCCAGCCTGAACCAGGTCCAAGAGGAACCTGTTTCAGATGCAGCCAAAAAGGAGACACTCATCTCACAGCTGTTGCAGCCAGAATGGGACACCAGTCCCACAACCTTGCTTCTTGGCCTATGAATGTCAACATGCTCACATGCCTGTCCTCTGTGCCTGGTCACTGGAGGTTCAACCAGCACAAGATCTGTAGACACTTCCATCAATCAAATTCCTTGACCTTGTAGAGTACAGATAGCTCTTAGATTCCGCAACCTTGCCAAACCCAAGGTGATGCTATATGTCTTTTTTAACCTTATACTCAGGCTACACAGTCACATGGCCAAATTCTATCATGGGAGGCAGATACCTTCCCAGCCCTCTTCGTATGCAGGAGACCAAACTTTTAATTGTCATGTCTAGATACAGTCTACTTTGTTATCATTCTTTTAGTGGAGGATGGTACCTGCTTACAGAAATTTCACCTATGACTTAAAGATGCCAGGAAGATGTTTTATGAACGTTAGAATGTGTTTCAAAGTTGATACATGCTAGTTATGAATGTTAGAAAGCCTAAGAAGGTGTTTTAAGAATGTTAGAAGGTCTAAGAACACGTTGTAAGTTGGTGAATGCAAGTTAAGAAGGTTAAATGTCTGAAAGACGTTTTATTCATCCTGTTGCTATGTTATTGTTGTATTAACTGTTCAGAGTGTTGACACTGATCAATGGAGCTCTAGTTTATTATTCCAACTATTTCTATCATATCTCCAAGATTTTAAATGTTCTTCTGTTTGTCTTTTTCTTAAAATATTTCTCATTGTACTAAAGTTATATACATCCAGCCTTCTGGACAGAGGGGAGAAGCCCCTCTTTCATGGTGCGTTCTAGTGCTGAAGAAAGCCTTCGCCATCTTGCTTTACAGGAGATTTCTGCCCTCCCCATGTTACTGTTCCACAGAGGCCAATAGGCTTCTGCCTTTCCTAAGCTCACCTCAGAGTATTTGTGCTTTAACACGAAGTTCTTTTCCCAAGCCTTTACTGTGCTGTATGTCTACTGCCTTTTCCTACAATGTGTTCATGTCTAACAATGTGTATTTCACAGCAGATTTCAAACAGTGATGATGCTAAATTTATCTCCCTTTAGGAACTTAAAAGGATTCTTGTATGCTACAGGAAATCCATCTCTCAGGTCAAATGGAATCCAGATAAGAACTACCAACCCACAGCCTAAGTTTCTTACATATTGCCTGTCTTAAAGCATGGGATTCCTTCTCCTTTTTGTTGGTTTTGACACTACCTGATTACCACCTCCTTGCATCCAACACCAGCTGAATTCTCCCTTCCTAGTTTTAGAAACTCTTCCATTTGTCTGAGAGGCTGTTGACAGATCTCTGGTTTTCTGGGAGTGGAGGTACCCAACCCTGGTCTGCATGACTATGGCTGGCCCTCTTTGCTCACCTATAACTAGGACCATTCCTGTTGGGTGAGCTTTCTGACATAGCCACTGTCTCCACTGCTGCCACCAAAACCTCAATTCACTGTGTAGCTGCATCCCTAGGCCACCTCGCCCATCGAGCTGCACTCTTTTGGTCACTGGTCGGTGCTGACGAGCTGCTGAATAGTCTGTACTTCTTTTTTCATTGAGTCAAGATCCTTTTTTGGGGGAGGATGCCCTAAGAGACTGCTGGCTTCACCTCCTCATGGAAAACAGTCCATCCACCATGTCTCCAGGCTCTTGTGGGATGGCTTCTGAGAATTTCAAATCCCTACATCCACATTAAGGGCTGCTAAGCTTGCACAACTCTGTAACTAAACTTGGACAGATCCAAAACCAAACCATATTAATTATTGCCAGAAACTGTGTAAAATGGAAGAAGTTCTCCATATCCAAACATTTTTCTTTGCTCTCTGAAAATTTTCAAGCATTGTCAACATTGTCTCTTTCCTTAAATTCAAGCCTTTTCTCTTTTCTCTCTTATGAGTTTCAAATGCACACCTAAAGGAAATTTTCTCTCTAACCTACAAGCGTCCTCTGCCCACATATATGTTCCAGTATCCTGCCAGACTTCCTACATCCAGGATATCACCAAAGCAGCTACCCACAACTGCTCCAGTCCAATCTCACAGATAGTGTTAGCTGGACCTGCATTGCTCCTCCTAGCCACAGATGTTAGTCTGCCCACCACTGATAAATAGACCCATGTTGTGTGCCACCAGTAGGCTTTGAATTTTTTAAAACCTACTTCATTTGGGTTTCTTTAATGCTTATACCTCTCTTCCAACCCACCTATATAACTAGATAGATAGATGCTGCTTGTTTCCAGCTATGTTCTATCTGCTTAACCCTGAAAACATATACAATAGACTAAATAAGCTTATTCTGTATCTATCTAAACTGTTATCTAACAAGACTACAAGTAAGAATATAGGTGACTAACTACTAACTTTCATTTCCAACCATTCTGAATAGTTTATAATAGTTAGTTTTCATAATACTAGAACTTTACATAGCATTTTTAAGTGCATTGCATATGTATATTACATTAAGCAAAAGTTGAACAAAATTGTCTTAAATTTCAGTCAATATACAATACCAATGTAAAATATTTGAGGATAGTCGATTCAATACTCTTACCTTTTGTCCTATAATTCTATATCCCTCCTCCTTGTTTTTATCCCAAGTGTGGGAGGCAAAATGGCCTTTAGTTTGCCCATAGCTGATAAGTAGCCTCATGAGAGGTGAGTTGTAGTGGACATAAACATGTTTTTATTTTCATCCCAAGTGTGGGATGGGAAACAGACTTGTGAGATAACAGGTTGAATGTTACAAAATTACCAGTGGTGTTTATGGTCCTTTACCTTCAGGGACAGTAGGAGTAATGTTGGGAAGAAGTGGGTTAACTTCTCAAGGCATTATTATGCATCAATGTGTTATAGGTGGGGATTGTAAGGAAGAAAGTAAAATCATGGCATATGTAAAAAGAGAGATGCAAATTGATGCAGGGGATAGAATTGCCCAGCTGTTACTGTTTCCTTACATCAAGGGCAAAGCCACTCCAGTAGAAAGAACAGGTGCATTTGGGAGTACTGGAAGACATGTGTCTGGCAAACAATGGTTAACAATCAGAGACCCAAATTAATTGTACAAATGAATGGTGTTGAAATAGAAGGTCTGGTGGACACAGAAGCAGATGTCACGATCCTTTTGCAAAAGTATTGGAATCCAGATTGGCCACTTCAGAAGGTTTATAGACATTTTATAGGAATTGGTAAATTATTTCAAACAAGGCAAAGTGTACAATAGATTAAATGTGTGGGACCAGAAGGGAAAACAGGGAAGTTGAGAACCTATGTGGCTGACATATCCATACATTTATGGAGAAGGGATCTTTTATAACAATGGGGTACTCAAATTAATATTCCTGCAATCACAGAAACAGACAACATTGAAATTAGGGGTAAAGTGGTCAATGCTTCCCGGGAAAGTATTGACATGTGTAATGAAGAACAACCACAAGCTGTGCCCGTTGCCCAAACACAGAATTTCACAGGTATTTGTAAATTTCCAAACTAATAAAAGGGGGCCACTGCTGACATATCAACAACCTTGCCCCTAAATAGGTTATCAAACAGACATGTGTGGCAAGAGCAGTGGCCCATAGCAAAAGGAAAACTGCAGGCCCTTGAACAACTGGTACAAGGGCAGCTGGAGGCTCAACATGTAGAGGAGGAATTCTCCTGTGTTTGCTGTAAAGAACGAAATCAGGAAAGTGGAGGTTTTAAGACCAGCGCATAGAATAATTCAACCAATGGGTCCTTTATAGCCTGGAATTCCTTTGTCATCTTTGTTATCTATGGCATGGCCTATAATAGTAGTTAACTTAAAAGAGTTTTTTTTCCTCCATAATACTCTTGCATGGGCAATATAGGAAAAGGTTTGCTTTCTCAGTACCTACTCTGAACAACAGTGGTCCAAAGTCAGAGATACCATTGGAAGGTGCTTCCACAGAGAATGAATAAAAATTCTTCCTCTTACCTTGTGTATTTCGACACTTAGTCTCCAGCTATGGGCATTGTGCTGTAATTTTATGGAACTTTTATGAGGTGCATACTTATGGAAAGAAGTATAACCCTTCATGAAAGCTTTGATATTTATAGTCTGGCAACAATTCTTCTTTACTCTGCTTCTACCTCCTGTATGTGGATGAAATGTGATCAGCCATTTTCCGGCTCCTGCCACTACATTTTTCTGCTTGTTGCTGTGTCTTTCCTTCCTTGTACATCTAGACTGAAAGCCAAAACTAAGCCATTCTGCACACTGAGTTTCTTATTTGTCAGAATATTTTATCACAGCAACGGAAAAGTAACTGATGTAATAGGCTATTTCCATGGGAACAAAACGTTTTAGCCTATGACAGTAATGTGCAAACTCTGCCATCCTTTGGTCTATCCAATCTCAATGGAAACACAACACCCAAAGGTTTTGTCTCCTTTCTTCTACTTCTTATCTTGACTTAAGAAATTTGATTATGTATTTATTATCCATATCACATCCAAAACAAAAACCAAACAAGAGACTGGTAAATGGTGATTGCTAATGTAATCTAATACACTTTGTCTGTAATACACTTGTCTCTGAGGGCTAACATGTGGAGTAAAGGCTCATTCATTAAACGATCTTTGCTTTCATCGGTTGATGTGGGTGTTTTCAATCTATTTCCACAGCTGTTAAAAATGAATTATATGGTTAAGTTTTCTGACAATAATAGCTCATGCTTTTACGTCTCTGATTTTCCCTCAGTATTATGACAGCATGCACTAAGATTCAAGGACTGTTAAACACAAGTTTAAATTAATAGTTCTGAAATATTAGTTCTCAGACTAGATATGCAGGTCCCCTGAGACTGAGACTTAAGCATAGGACTTTAGAGAGCCACCCTCCCATCTCTGCCTTATATTAAAATCCTAAAGGATTACTTACAAGTAACCCTTTTGTCATAATATTTTTATGTCTGACTGTAATGAAAATAAACAAAAAACAAAAAGAGAAGGAAACAATAACCACGTTTGAAGAGAATGGACAGTCTTCAAAAACCATCATAGCTGTGTCAAGGTATTGAGATTGTCAAAATGGGTCATGGCATTAACAACACACCACCATCCTCTATGACACCAACTCCACAATGCTACTAACACCACTTTAACACTAATATTATTGGCAAAATTTTGCAACAACAAAACTCTTATCTGTTCTTGGCGACTAGATGGTTTGGAAAACAGCCTGACAGTGTCAAACAACCTAGAATAAGAGGAGGAGGTCTGTCCTCCACACACACCATTTTGTATCCATCAGCAATGGAAAGCAGACTCTGTGGCTCTGCCACCTGGCAGTGTTCACTCGTATTTCACTCTTTTAGGGAGCTGCCATGGAGCATCTCAGTCGGGTATAGGTCCTTGGTCCTTAGAAACAGGAGTTCTCGAAGCGTCGGTGGACAAAGATAGGTGAAGTGACAAACTGACAAACCCAGAGGTAGTGTTTGAAACTGAGTCTATTTTGCAGGCAAGCAAGCTAGGTTTTTAATACACATTTTTTTTAAATGGGGGATGTTTTTGTGCTTACATTTTTTTGTACAACTCAAAATACAGGATACAGAGTAATAATGTCGTCATCAATCTTGAATCATCATTCTTAAGTCATTAGCTTGGTATCAGTACACATGTGCCCTCTTTATCAAAGGTCAATGTTCTCTCATTATGTCAACCATCTACGAGTCAAGACAAGTTTTTTCTTAGCTCTTTTCATCACTATCTGGAGCTTTCCTAAACACTTAATTTGTAAGTCATAATATAAACTATTAACTGATGATTAATTCTTAAGCCATGTTTGTTTTCACAGTGGAGCAGAACCTGGATGGCCCTTGGCTGCAGTCTCAAGGGCATCTACTAGCAACACAGTTACATTTGAAAAGTTCTGATAAGAAAGTAGGTCAGAGACAGAGAAAACAGACAGATTGTTGCAAAACAAATGATTAAAAAGAAAGGGCGGCTGCAATCAGCTCCTGGTAGGAACATCAGACCAATTCCAGGAGGCTCCCCCTTGGGTAGGGTTTGTCACCTCGGGTTGTACAGTGTCCTTTGTGACACAGACTCCACTGGAGGGGTTGTGGCAGGGAGCTCAATAGATCTATAAAACATCCTTGTAACTATGTCCAGTTTCTTCTCCCAGTTTGTATTTTGTCTTCTGGGTATTGTTTAAAATTTTTGTTAATAAAGTTTTAAAAATATGTTAGAGGGTTTGGGTCATGATGCAAGCATACTTGTGCTTCCCAAGTATATATGTGCATGTGAATAATATATGCTTTATAATTAATAAATATTTAAATTTACAATTAATTAGGAAATATCATTTACACTTGTTCTCCCAAAATAATATTCAGTTGTCTTCTCTGCCCACAAACAGAATATGAACTATCTCCTTTTCCCACTTTATAATCAGACCCTTAGTTGGTGACCATATGCTGCTTCCAAAGGCAGAGACAATGATGTTTAGGTATGAGCAGAGTTTTTCAAGGAAAAAAAATAATTGAGCAAAAAGTCTATCTCTTTTACTCTTACCTGCATGGCTTTGGAAAAGTTATTTATCCTTCTGCCTCCATGTCTTTGTATTTAATGTAAAAAATGAACATAAACGTAATATTGTTTCTACTGGTACTTAAACAAGATTGCTTGAAATAATACTAAATATAAAGTAAGCGTTCATTAATGACAACATTAGTTATTCATTTATTGTATTGCATTAGTTGTATTAAAAATACTACTACATGGGACTAATCAGATTGCTCAGAGGCCAAGAGCACTAACTAGCCCTGAAGCGAACCTGAATTCTGTCCCCATATTCACATGCTGGCTTACAAAAATGTGTAATTCTAGTTCAAGAGAATAAAATTCCATGTGATCTTTGCTGGTACTATGCCCATGTGGTGTACACATATACATATAAGTAAACACACTCATACACACTTTAAAAAGAACATGATGCCATTTACCAATTAGCATAGTCAAGGAGAAATCAATTAATAAAGTATATTTATGACAACTCACCTGAATAGTCTGGAGTTATATACCCTACAAGCCCCACATTCTCCACAGATGGTGAAAGACCACTTCATGCATGTTTTGTCAATCAATGCTCCATAATAAAATTGAGCTAGAATTCCTCATACAACAGGAGAGGAAAAGCTATCAACCCAAGATAAATATTTCAAATGTGCCTAGATGGTATATCACATTGATACATTTTTAGAAAGTAAAAGTTGAAAACTTTCTTCTATTGTTTCTGCTTGGATATATGCAAGAGTTAATATCAATAAATTTATCCAAACATCATACCATAGAGTAATATCATAAACAAGCTTTGGCATATCAATATCATTCCACCACAGGTGATGAAGACGATCTACATGCCTGCATGCTCCATAATTAATATTCAAATTGTCTAAAGCATAGTTAGCGAAACGGAGAGTGTTGTTAGTAAAACATGGTCATATGTCATTTTTTTTCTTCTTCAGATATTTCTGGAATAGCTGGAGTAGAATTCTAACTTCATGACTAGTGAAAAGAGTACTTATCACAATGATACAAGGGCACCAGGAGTTTATTCAACTCTTTTTTTGTTTTGTTTTGTTTTTGTTTGCTTTTTTTTTAGACAGGGTTTATCTGTGTGCCCTTGGCTGTCCTGGAACTCACTCTGTAGACCATGCTCACCTCAAACTCAGAAAGAAAACTAAAAACAGGGCTAAAGAGATGAGTCAATGGTTTAGAGTGTTTGCTACTCTTGAAAGCAACAGGGTTTAGTTCCCAGCATCTACTTCAGAGAGTCCACTGCCTATACTTCCAATAAGCCCAGTTCCAGGGCTTCCAATTTCCTATTCTAGACTTCGTGAGTACTATAAGCAGGTGGTGTACATATAAAAAAAAGCATGCACACACATATACATAAATAAAATTAATTAATTAAATAAATCAACAAATAAAATAAGCATGTTTGAAGGTGAAAAAAAAGAAAACTAAAACCAGAAATCTTTTTTCTTTTTTTTTAAAATTAATTTATTCATATTACATCTCAGTTGTTAGCCCATCACATGTATCCTCCCATTCCTCCCTTCCTCCCACTTCCCCCCTACTCCCCTCCCCTCCCCTATGTCTGTGTCTGAGGGGGACCTGCTCCCCCTGTATATGCTCATAGGGTATCAAGTCTCTCCTTGGTGACCTATTATCTTTCCTCTGAGTGCCACCAGGCATCTCCATCCAAGGGACATGTTCAAATATGGGGCACCAGAGTTTGTGTAAAAGTTATATCTCCTTCTCCACTCAACAGTGGAGAATGTCCTGTCCATCAGCTAGTCTGGGTAGGGGTTCGAGGTTTACTGCCTATTTTTTCCTTGGCTGTTGCCATAGTTTGTGGAGGACTCCAGAGCCCAGACTCGCCTGTAGTTTTCCAGGACCTGCTGGATCCTTCTATTTCCTCTTTCTCCCAGGCTTCTCACACCTAAAGTCTCAATAGGATGTCCTCCCCTCTTACCCACTATCCTGGTAGGTACAGTTTTTCATGGGGACGTACACCTTGGACTACCATGTTCATAGCTGCTTACACCAAAACTCTCTTCCCACGGAAGTGGAGGCCCAGCCTGATGTACCACTCATCTCTGCCATGGGATGTTGGCTGCTAGGTGCGGACCAGCTCCCTTTTTTGGTGTCATTTGACTTCCGTGTCCAACATTTTCTTCCAACTTGTTTAAATATCATTTGAAGTGTCCTGAGCAGTTCAGTTCAGGGCCCTTGCTGGTAAATTTTTGCTTTGTGTCTTCTGATTTCATGGCTTCAGTAGTTGGCCTAATGTGGTTTTGTTAAAGTGTGCAAAAGTGCAGTACAAGGTTTCTCAAAAGCTCTTGTGTAGTGTAGAGAGGTAGCCATTTCTCACTGGTGTTTTGACTGACTCTTAGATTGGCTCCATTCTTAAACTGGCCCCGGATTGGATGGACATGTTGAGATGGACATTCGGGTGCTATTTGGTTATTTTTCTTCTATTTTGATGAACACATCACAAATTTCATGAAGAAAGCAATTTATACATCTCAATTTTACTGATTTCATTTTTTAAAAAACTTGTTTTCTTTTCATATATTTATTTGATTTTTAACTAATTTTTATGTGTATATTTGTGCGTGCTTCTGAGTGCAGTGTGACAGAGGACATAAGAGGGCATTGATCTCTTAGAACTCAATTTATCTTTCTTTCTGGTTGGATGAAAACTCTCAAGGGAATGGCCTTTGTGTTATAAAAATTATTATTCAGATCTCCATGAGAGGCCAACATCTAAGTAATAAGGATTTGCCATGCTATGACTTCAAGAGAGCCTAACAAATATTTGCACTTAATTTTAAAAAATGTAGCTAATGCTGGCCTAGAAATCTCAGCAACACTCCTGCCTCAGCTTTCTAAAGTTCTGAGCTCACAGATGTGAACTTCCAAGTCTGGCTACATTTTTATGTTTTATTCTGTAAAAAATGCTGTGAGAATATCTGTATTCAGATTTATAAAAACATTGATTTCCTGTAGCCCATTCAGCCAGGGCCCTGGGAAAAGACCAGATGCTTGCATCTAAGTGTAAGTCACAGAACACACCCTGCTTCTTTGCAACTATGATTGTTGTTAACAAAGAAATCTACTGATGTGGTCCACAAAGCTGCGTATCATAACCAGGAGAGTCAAGAAAGTTATGTATTCTGGACTCTCATGTATGCAGATGTTACGTTAAAGGTAGAGACCATGTTATCACCATGCTAAGTAACACCCTCATTCAGGGCTGGAGAAGTAGCAAGGCGTTTACAGTCCTTGCTGCTCCTGTGGAGGGCCAGCTTTCTGTTCCCAGCACCTACACTGGCAGCCCACAACCGTTTGTAACTTTAAATCTGGGGGACACAGCACCCTCTTCTGGCTTCCTCAGGAACCTGCACTCAAATACACATAAAATAAAGAATTCCCCATGTGTTGTGAGGATCCAGTGTGTATTACACTTCAAGCATCAACTTTCTTGATGTGTGAGTGGTCCTTAATCCTTGCAGGAAAGATACGATACTTACTAAGGTTTTTAAATCATATTCCAAAATGCTAATTGCTCTTTCTCAACTCCAAGGATTATGGACACTATGACAGGAAGATTACTTGAGCAGTATGCTCCCTAATCAGACTGGATAACATAGTGAAACTCTGTCTCAACAATAAATGAATAAATGAATGAATGAGTAAATAAATATAAATTTAATAAATAAATAAATAAATAAATAAAGTCTTCAAGAGGGCTTATACAAACAGGAAAAAATTAAACACAGAATAATAAAAATTTAAAACATCATACTTATATATTAGGAGAGCAAGCAAATGCAGAGTGCTTGGTTAAAGCCAGCGTTAGTTCAGCAAAGCACATGCTGCCCCCAAGGGGCTAGAAGCCATAACTACATTTAATTTGAGGATGGGTTTTTGGTTTTTGTTTTTTTTTTAATTGTGCTTTGTTTATTCTGTAAGGAAGATGAAGAAAATCACCAGAAAAGAGAACGTGTCAAAGTCGGAGGGGGAAGCTGGACCTAGCATGAGGTGAGAAAGCAAAAGAGTAGACCAACTGCAGCGTGCACATGCCTGCACAAACTCTTCGCTCCCTGGTGAGTCTCTCTGCTGCCTTTTCCAGGGTCCTCTTTCTATAACCAGGGCTCAAAAATTCCCTTTCTCTAGACCCTCTTTGTTTTCAGCTTACTAGATTCAGTTTTGCAGGAACTCAGGAGTTCTTTAGATGCCTTTTAGGTGGGAGTGTTGTTAGACTGCTGGTTTGTGCTGGCCCACTTCAACTACATGCTGGCTCAGGAACTGGGGTATACTCCACCCCCACTATTCCTATCTATGCTTATTTAAAGATTTCCTTTAAAAAAAAATCTATGTTCTATGGGGCGAGCCTCCTGATTACGTGACAGAGAAGGGAGAGCAAGGCAAAATAAGAGAAGAGACTGTCCCTGTGGGGTTACTGCTACTCATCTCATGCTCTCTTTGTTTTGGTTGAACTCTGTAAAACTTTTCTAATATCTTACCTCAAGATTTATAAGCACGCTACAGGATATTTGATCCCCGTTGTGATCCCTGAGATTGAGCTGTAAATCCCTGTTTCTTGTAGTTGTTCCTTAACACACCTTTAACCCAGGAGTTTTGTTTATTGTAAACAGGTGGTTAAGGTGTGAAATACCTTTAATTCAAGAGCTTTCTGTACACAGGATTTAATAAAGTTAACCCCGGGTCAAGAGGAGGAGCAAGAAACCAGCTGACAGAGAGTAAAGAGTAGGAGAGACTTTGAGTTGAGGGGTATTTAAGACAGTGTGTAGAAGTAAAAGGGGCCTTTGGCGCTTCTTCAGCTTAGGGTTTTAGCTTGGCTCTTAGCTCTGTAGGTCTTGAGCTCCTTAGCACCTTGGCCTCTGGCTTTGTGGGCTTTGAGCAAGCAAGGCTTTGGCCTTTTTGTTGTTGTTGTTGTTGTTTTGTTTTTGGTTTTTGTTGTTGTTGTTGTTGTTGTTGTTTTCTTTTCCGTATGGGCAGTCAGCTGATCTAGTGAGCCTTTGGGGCCTCTTCCATCAGGGCATGAGTCAAGTAGTAAATTCTGCTGAGTTCTTTCTCTGCCACTTCAAGCTAGCAGTTTTTTGTTTGTTTGTTTGTTTTTGTTTTTGTTTTTGTTTTTTTTAACCACAGCATCTGGCTCCTGGATCTTTATTAGTGAAATAATATGATCAGAGATTTTTAATTAAAACAAAATAAGCATACTGGATATGACTAAAGATTGTAATAAAATGTTTAACATAAAACTTATAGCACCAGTGTTGATAGTTTAAAAATCTATACACAACTAAAGGAAATACGTGGCTTGCTGCCATCTTAGCCACTATTTACCCACCAGGATTAAGGTATCACGTTGCTGACTTCCATCTTTCCTATGGTTGGAAAGGGTGGATTTTGACATATGACTACACTCTCATCTTGATTAAAAGCGACCACATAGCATAAGCCAACAAAGGGGGGAAAAACCTTCCTCCTACCTATGAAGCCCAAAGCAGATTTCTCTGTTATTTTCAATCATGCTAATAATGAATTAACCACAATTCCCCTTATTGGCCCCAACCCTTAGTCCTTTCTTTCCCTCTCCAGCCTCTACAGTCTTCCTTTCTCTCCTCAGTAATAGGCCATCCAAAGCAGCCTTTTCAGGTAACCACTTTCAGCCCACAGACAGCCCTTCTGCTCTTTGTTCCTGCCCCACCATCGAATGCCTTTTACCTTCCCCTACCTGACCTAAGCCAGCAACAATTTCTCATTTGTAGGAGGTGGCCAAGGTAGAGGGCTTGGCTAGGATACATTCCCCTCCTTAGTAAGTGAACTCTCTCGAATAAGAAGGATTGGGGTCCTACAGTGCTAATTGATCCACCTTCATAAGAGAGTCACGGCACAGTTCCCAGTCTTACCATCAGACCTCCCTTGATGTTTATATGATTGTCTCCAACAGTCTTCTCCCCAAGGAGTACAAGTGAGTCTGGGACCAGGCTATGGCACAGGCAGACAAAATCAACCAAACTAATGTCATCCATCCTGTCAGAACTAAGGTATTCCCTTAACCAAATCTTGAATGAAACTGAAACATGCTGGAGGATATTTTAGCTAGAAACCAGTTTATAGCCACAAGACCACCCTTAAAGAGGCAAATTATGAAAAAAAAAAGTCCAAGAGGTCATCCAAACACAAACATCTATTTCAATTCCTAGACCATCTTACAAAGGCCCTCTTACAATGTACCAGTCTGGACCCAGAGTCCACAGATGGAAAGCAACTCCTTATGACCTACTTATTTTGCCATAGTTCTCCTGATATTAGGGACAAACGTAAGTATCTAGAGAAAGAACCGCTGACTCCTTAAGCCGTGGGAGACATGAAAAAGCTTGAAAACAAAACTATCATCCATAGCAGCCTCCCAAACTCCCAAAGCCTGGGAACTGGCTGGTCCCCGTCTTAGAGGCAGTCAACAAGGTCATCGAGCCGGGGTCTGTCCAATCCCTCGCAAGTCATTCCACCAATGCCTACAGTGGCATCAAGAGGGCCGTTGTCCACTGACAGTCCCCATGTCCTTCGTGGCTTGAGGACATGTAGCCCAGATTACCCTCCAGCCAGTCTTCTAGGTCTGACCCTGATGACCCTGGGTCCCTTTGGCTTAATAGGAACATTATGTAGTCATTGCAATATGGAGAAAAATATCTTTTCTTTCAAAAAACTTGGACCACTTTTTCAGTCCTGACAGAATATCAGGGTCCACCTCTCTTTCTCATTCCTCTATTATCATAATAGGGGGACAACCTTGGTAGCTTCACTGAACCCCACCACTTAGTTGTATTTTCGGGGTATTCCCTTTACCCACTCCTCCCTAGTGGTACCAACCTGTCCCCTTTCTGGGAAGGGGCCTCCTAAGTAAAGTAGAAACTCCTATTTCTTTTGTTCCCCCTTCCACTTGATCCCTCCTTGTTCTCCTCCAAACCACACAGTCTTACACATCTTTTCCCTTACTGGCTTCCCAGCTGAATCCCCAAGAATGGGATACTCAACACCCCTCCATAGCCAAGCGTCATCTCCTTCTCATCACTCAACTCCAGAGCTCTGCTGATGAAACAACCCATGCTCAATACTCACTCTCTTGCCAAAACTTCATGGGGCTTAAGCATCTTGTCTGTGGTGTCTTAAAAATCTTCTGTACCCAATTCTCCCTCCTCATAATTAATAAGCCCATGGAGCCTTTCATTTGACTCAGCATCTCCAATTTATTAACTCTTGAACAGTCTTATTCATTTCTTTCACCTGTTTAATTGAGTTTTCCTGTTTTTTTTCCCTAAGGAATGTAATAGTTTTCCCCTTAAATGCCTCTATCATCTTTATAAGGTTAGATTTAAGGTCATCTTCTTGTGCTTCAGTTGTGTTAGGATATTCAGGGCTTCTTGTAGTAGGATATCAGGGCTCTGGTGGCATAACATTGCCCTGGCTTTTGTGCTTGCGTTATTACACTGGCCTTTAGCCATCTGACTGTCCCTGGTATTGGCTGGATGTTCCCAATGCAGGACTCATTACAGAGGCAGGCAAAACCTTAGGCCTGACAATGGAGCTCAGGGAACAGCTCACTGCTCACCTTTCTGATAGCTGTGCCTCAGATGGACCTGAATGTTCACGGGGTCCTGTAAGCCTCCCCACGAAGGGAGGGAGAGCAGTGGTCCTGATAACAGAGCTCAGGGGATAAAGCATAGCTCACCCCTACTGGCTGTGCCCCGTGTGGTCCAAGCAGGCAGAGAAATTGGCAAGGAGGGGTCTAAACTGGATGTCCCTGGGGCCCTTCACAGACCTTCTCAGGAAGGCATCAATGGGAGTCAGGGACAGCTGAAGCTCACCTCTGCTGCCTGTGCCCCAGGTGGATCAAGCAAACATGGAATTGTTGTGGAAGGCTTTACGCTAAATGCCCCTGGGGCCTCCACAGGCCTCCTCCACGGCTTTCATTCTAATGAAACCTGCAGATTAATCTTTTCTTTTCTTTTTTCTTTGATTCATATTTTCTTTTTGATCTCACATATACTTCATAAGCAATTACATTTGTTCTAAAATTAAAATGTGACCACATTATGGAATGTGCTTTTGTGTTTTCCCAAAACTGTAAGTTGAAACCTTAGCCACAGGTAGATGACTACTGGGAGGTTGTTGGTTCTTGAGAGTTCAACCTTCACACTGTGGTGAGTGACCTTATGACAAGAGAAAACAGAGTGCTTGCTCCTCTTGCTCTGTCATGCGAGGATGCTGTCAGAGGAAATTCACCTGAACATCCAAAATGACAGCCATCACCTGAACCTGGCTGTGATGAGATACTGATTTCAGCCTCAGCCCGCAGTGATGGGCAGAATGAAGTGCTGTTCTTTAAGTTGCCCTATGTGCACATGCAAGTTAAAAAGAGGTTTTTGATTCATTCAAAGTGTTGAGAGAAATAGTAATAAAACCTGTCAACTAAAAGCTGTGCTCACAAAACTGTCCTCCAGAAGCCAAGGGGAAACCAGTATTTTCCATGCATGAGTAAACCGTGTGGGAGCTTGTTACAAAACTTGCACAGTGAGAGAGGATGAATGGAAACAAAAAGATGACAGACAGATATATGAAACTACATGGGGATGCACGAACCCATGGTGAAGAAAAATAAAGCCACGCAGAACCTTATATTATTAAATACAAGATAGCTGCATCACCTATCAATCTAGCATAGAGTTTTATCTTTAATTCTTTAATTGTAAAGTATAAATGTCTCCTTGCAAAATGGATAGTTTGTATCAATAATAACAGATTTTACACACAGCTGAGCTGATTATTACATAAAACTATATCTTAAATCCAGTTTTATTGATAACCACTAACACCGTATGTAATATACACAAGGGAACAAGAAAGAAATAAAAACCATGCCGCTATTAAAAAGCGTTAGACCCGGAGAAACACAGCAAAAGAGGGAAAGTGAAGAAAAACCACAACACGGAACAATAACTGGCAACTTTGCAACAGGAAGAGTTTCTTGCCAGTAGTTGCCTTAATGTGAAGAAATTCAGCATGCCAAGAAAGCATGTTAGTTAATTTAAAAGACAAAATTCAAATGAAACTGGGGCTGGGGAGATAGCTCAGAGGTTAAAAGCACTGACTGCTCTTTCAGAGGTCTGAGTTTCTGTTCTCAGTGTACACATGGTGAGCTGGGGGGAGGGGGCGGGAAGGGGCTGGAGGATACCCCAGCCATTGTCAGGGGGACTAGAGAAGAGATATAGAGTTGGCAGTTGGCAAGGGAGACATGAGTTAGGCACACTGGTCAGGGGAATCCTGAAGCTCTGACTCACTAGCAATCAGGTCACTTCTTTATTTATATAGGTATCACAAAACAGAGACAGTCTAATGATTAGAAGTACAGACTTTGTTATTTTGTCTTTGAACATGTGTTTGGTTTTCTTAATTACAAGTCAGGGGTTACAAGTTACAAATTCAGTCACACTGTATAAATGCAACAGCAGAAATAAAACAGATTTTATTTTTATTCCTAGCCCTATAACTCCAACTCAAAGAATCTAAAGAATGTCTCTGCCAGAGTAAACACATATATTACATGACAGCCTGCTTTTAGGTTGGCAATATTTGCATCTTTAAAGCATTCCAGAGAAGCAGAAAATATATCTTAACTGGTCTTTTTATGAATATCAAATACTAATACCTAACTCCTTTTACTGTATCATTTCACCATCTGGGGTATAAAGTAGGAAAGGTTATTTTAGTCAGTCTATCTTATTTACTGAGTTATATTCCTCCAAAGATGTATCTTGCATGATTCCCCATCTATAACATATATTTTCAGAGTGCTCTGAGAATATTGGTTTTTTTTTAAGAGGCCTTGAGTCTGTTACAAATTCTCCTGGACAGTCAAAGTTTGTCAGTTATCCTTGTTTATGCTGTATACTTTTTGAGTTTCTTGAGGAGTGGATGCCCCAAGGACATTGCTGGAATCGTGGCCTCATTCAGGAATTCCTAAGCTAGTGCTTATATGTAGATATCACAAGCCCCAAGGCATAAAGAAGACCTCCAATAGAGACATATAAAGCTATTACCCTAAAAGCAGAAGGGATAGTAAATTTAGACATTATTTTCACCAGAAAATACATAAAATTAATTATAGTGCAGAAAGTTCCCAAGATGCAACTATGGGTTAGACTAAAACCTCAAAGTGGGAGACAGAATGACAGCATTCTCAGCATTCAACTCAGCTGTGCTGTATCTGTGCCAAACAGCTGTGCTGGCTTCATGACTTTTGATATTTCCAGTAGATATGGCAGTGCCAATGGTCCTCACAATTGTCTGTAACTCTAGTTCCAGATGATCTGATGCTCTCCTCTGGACTCCAAAGATATCAGACATACATATGGTGTACAAACATGCATTAAGGGGCAAGACTTGTACACGTAACGTGATGCAATGATAATTAAAAAAATAAAAAATAAAATGCAGCTTAGACTCTCACTGTATGACTATGTTCTAGGAAGTGATGATGTAGTAGCCTCTTCTTAGTGTTAATATAGAATTATTTCCATGTACACCTGATAATAATCACCAGGAAGGCTGCAACGGTTTCTAAGGCCTGCTTGAATCACTTCAAACTTCCCCTTAAACTTTGTGCTCAAGATACATAGAAATAAAAATTAGACAGACAGATAGATAGACAGAAACTTGACAGACAGACAGACATCAGAGAGGAAAAACAATTTAGAGGAAAGTGCTCTAGTCAAATAAAAACCCAAAGAATGAAGAGGCAGCCATATATCCAACAAAATTTATATCAACAGGCATAATGTAAAAACAAAAAGACCAATAAACTATGGAGGTAAAATAATTATAAGACGTACACACTTGCCATTAAAACTCCTAAGCACAAAAAGCGGAGGGTGTTAGAGTGGAGAGGGAAATCGCACTGCGGTAGCATCAGTGAACATGCCTGCTTCACTTCCTGCCATCGATGGATCAAAGAGAAAATGAATGAACTACAGAGACCAATAAGAGCAAACTGAGAACTAGAGAGTGGTCCAGGAGTGGCAGCCAAAGTAAACCATAGCACGGCACATAACACGGTTTTTCATGCCGCTACACACACACACACACACACACACACACACACACACACACACACACACTTTGAATTTCATTCCTGAGGTACTGCCTAACTTTGTGTGTGTGTGAGAGAGAGAGAAACATGCTTTGACAAGGACCTTGAGTTCACCATGCATTCGAGGAAGGCTAGCAAGAAAGCACTAAGGAACTCTGTCCGAACATGCCAGCTCTGAAATTAGGAGTGCACACACCCACATCTTTTTTACCCCCTTTTTACCTGGGTCCTGGAGGTCAAACTTAGGTCCTATTCTCATAAGAAAAATGCTTCTTTACTGACTAATTTACCATCCTAGCTAGAAGCATTTATTAAAATACTACACATGAAATATGAAATATTTTCCCTACCATGATGGGAAGGAATGAGAAGACAATAGCAGAATAAAGAAAAAATATCCACATATGTATGGCCTAAAGCACACATTCTTAAACAATCAATGAGTTATGAAGAAATTTCAAAGTATTTTAGAAAATACTTGGAAATAAATGGAAGTAAAGACCCAATATTTCAGAATTAATGGGATGTGATGAACACAATAAAAAATTAGACTGTGTTTGGGTATCATTACTAAAAAGAAGAAAAATAGCAAACTTAATTTGTTCCGTGAAAAGACTAGGAATAAAATAATAAACCAAACCTAAATTATAAGAAGAATGAAATAATAAAATGACTATTTAACTATCTAAAATTAGAAAGGAAGGAAGAAATATATAATGTGCCTCAGACATTAAAACTGAATTGTAAATGGTACCATTAAAGGTTATATGCTACCAAACTGGGATAAATTCTTAGAGGCATATAATCTACAAAACTGACTCAAGAGTCAGTAGCAAGTTTGAGCACACACATAACTAGTAAAAAGATTGGGGCAGTAATAAGATACCTACCAGGAAAAGCCAGAAACAGATGGCTTCACTTGAGAATTCTAGCAAAAAGAGGTGAATTAAACAACCGTTTTCAAACACTGAAAACATGTCAGCACAGCCAGCTTTGCTTTCGTGTGTTGTTTCTATCGCACTTATTTAATACTCAAAATGAATGTTTTTGCTTCCATTTGTCTCCAGATATTCCAAAAATTACTTTCAAAATTCCTATATATTGGTCATTTAAAAGACATAATTGATGGGGGCGGGGAGCTGGAGGTTTCTGCTATGTTGTTTTATCTTCTTCCATCCCTAGCACAGGATAAGCAAAGCTGCCCTCTAGGTTTGCCTCTGGCTTCAGAGCATCCAGACAGCATTGATCACCAGTGCTGGAAAAAAATGAAGCCTAACAGGGCAGTTGCATGTTAGCAGGTTCCTGGTCTGGTGGTGAATGCCAGAGTATATGTGTCGAGTGGGGAGAGGAATGCTTCTCAGAGACGGTTTTCAGTGAACCAGCTTTTCTTTACTCTGGGGAATGAGAGCTACGTAAACCTTGGGAAGTGGGTAGGGGTTTGTGGGTGAGTGTACATCATTAGCTGGCCCTGAAATGCTGGGGATGCTTCATTTGCGTAAAGAGGAATTCCAGGTGCCAGCTGGGCAGGTCTTCATAAGGAAATAGGAGGTTTTAACCTGAAACCTGGCCACTTGAATGCTTCAAGGGTAGCAGAGGTGGGGGGGGGGGTGGTCACAAGACTACAGGCAGCAGGACACGCAGGCGCAGAATAGGAAGGGAGCGATCCTTACTCCTACTGGTCTCAAAATGAGATTGGAGATGTCTCGGCCTCATTTTTGCTCCAGGCTGGATCTCTGGTCCCACTTCTCACTTGCCCCAATTCACCTCTTATTTTGTTTTATAATGAGGAGGTATCCTCAAAGTCATCAGCCTCTATATTAGCAATGGTTTGGTATTAAACCAGAACCTGACTTGCAGTGTTTTTTTTTTTTTTTCAATGATTCTTATCTGCACTTTGGGAAACTGGATGAGACAGGCTGTCAGGAGAAGTCGGGCTCCAGTGGCCCGTATGGAGCCAATGAAGATAAGAAGCCAAACTACCAGAGGATTTGAGTTCCATGGGATAGGGGTGTGGGGCGCATAGCATGCCTGGAAATCTCACTGGGGTTCTGTGAGCATTTGTATGTTTTGTCCCTCCAGCCCAGACAAGTAACATTCCTCTCCCTAACACAATGCAACTCCTTTACTGTTCAGGAGTCAGTAAATCCAGGGCTCCCCAGTTTTAGAGAACAAGTCCCACTAGGGAGGTGATCTTTCCTTGAAGGGGCTCAAGACCGTCAGTAGTGGAAGCCATTGCCCGGTCAAGCTTGTCCTGGAAGTCACTAGCCAGATGGTATGTTTGGACAAAGGCCGTTGCAGAGGCTCTGTAGCACCCAATGTGATGGTGAGACCCAGTCCCATAAGCAGAGGGTTGAAGATCTCTCTTTTCTTTCAATCTCCCGTCCCGCCCCCCGTCCCCCACTGTAAATCAAGTTCTTCAGGCTCATAGAGATAAACTTGGAGACCAATCATTAAAGGGGTGCAGAAACCTTGAAAAGGGGGTTTGATGTAGGAACTGGTAGTGCTATTGCACCAGAGAAGGATACGGGGCAGGCGGCTAGCACATATCGGCTTGGTGACTGTGACGTTTTGTGGCAAGGGTCCGTGGGGGTCCTGAAGTGAGGTGTCAGTGGGAACAGCTACCATAAGATCTGGGAGAAGGAAGCTCAGAGGAAGCATTGAGGGGAGTTGGGGTGGGTGGCTAGTGGAAGGAAATTGGCTGCATATTGGATGTATTGGAGCCAGGAAAAGGTGGCTCGGACCTCTTTCTGAGTTTGGTTTTCCTGTTGAATGTTAGTCTGGGTAAAAATTGATTTGGAGGCAGGGACAAACTGGCAAGGGACCTGTAGGTCAGCTATGGGGTCTTTAGCACAGCCATTAGGGTAGAGCTTACCCAGGCTCTCATTCACCATTGACCATCCCAGGGATCGCTGGTGGAAAGCTGAAAATGAGTTTTAAGGTTGGCAAGCATGGCACCACCTTGACTGGTGGACTCAATACTGCATCCTCAATGTCTGCAACCTCCATATATGGAAGCTTCTGGGAGGTAGTCACCTGTGTTGTGGTAAGGAAAGCAGAGGGAAGGGCTGGAGACAGTGAAGACGGAACTGGGGTGCAGAGGAATCTCGGTCCTGGTCTGGCAGCCTTCAAGTGGGCATCCCTGGGTTCCTATGATTTTGTTATGTCCATTGTAAGTCTCCCTAGCAAAGAAACTCCAGTGGCGGGTATTAAGAGGGTTAGGAATAGGCTTGGCAGTAGCAGGGTTAGAATGGAGGAATACAAAAATATCCATAAGAACAGTGGGAAAGGAAGCCTGCAGGTGGCACATGGCCTGGGCAGTGGCCACCGTGTCATGAATGACCTGTGGTACATCCTCTACATCCTCAGACCTTCTGCTCTGAAGACACACAATATCTTAAGGGTAACATTGTAGTCACATTGCTGCGTGTGTGTGTGTGTGTGTGTGTGTGTGTGTGTGTGTGTGTCTGTATGTATATGGAATATGTGGTCTGTACAAATCAGCTCATGATGATTCTCTGCTCTACGTCTGAGCAAGTGAAAGTAATCAAACTTTATGTCCCTTTGGATTGAATAACAAGATTTTAATATAAATTTCCATTCGTGCCATTGAAAGGATGACATGTAACAAGTCATGAGGACCAGATAGCCAAAGAGCTTTGTTGGCTATGCAGGGACATTCCTGTCTCAGTTGGTCTTTTGAGCTGTCCCCATGTAGAATGATCAGCATTCACATCACCTGTTTGTTTTTCTGGGCTTCTTTCTTCATGTCTGTAGCCAAAATTTTTCAGGAAGTCGTTCCTGGTCAACTCTAATTTTTATTAATTTTGAAATAATCCACAGTGTTTTGCTTCCTGTTGAAACAAGAGAAAAATTTTATCCCCAGTATATGTTTAAAAAAAGAATTGTAATAAAAATAAATAAATAAAATTAAAAACTCCCTCTTCCCCACCATAACATTTACTTTACTTTTATTTTGAGGTTGACATTGCCTTAGGGTATTTAAGCTGATTTAATTCAGCAGTACTTTCTAGAACCCAGTGTTGTTTAGCAACTGTATTACCTAATTCTTTGGCATTTAAATTTTAATATCAATAATGTATCATTTACCCACCTGCTGAGAATAGCTGAGAAAGGAAATGTCATGACAAACTATATGACTTAGGTAATTTAAACTGGCTCAAAGCACAAAATAAAAGAGGGGAAACATCTCTCAATTTTTGTACAAATTTTATATTGAAATAACACATTAGATATATTGGTAAATAAAAAGGAAATGTACTAAAATGACTTTCACCTATTTCTTGTTAGCTTTTAATGCAATTACTAGAAAATATAATATTATACATAGGTTACATTTTATTTCTAGTAAATGACATTGTTTAAGAACACAAACTTTTAATTAGGTTGCTTGATAACAGAAGCAAACTTATTAATGACAGCATGCTTACAGGAAATTTCTCAAGAGCAATATAAAGTAGATTAGAATTTTGGCAGCCTTTACCAAACATAATTTTATGTTTTTATTTGTATTTGAAAATGGGCAAATGTATGAGCTAGTTGGTTTATTTTATATCGCCTTGTAAGGTTTGAAATAAATCACTTAGCTTTTGAGTAGATATTTTTGCTATTAGAGGAAAAAAAAATGTTTTAGCAAAATTGAAACAAAGAAACAGGAAAATTCTAAGTGGGTCCAGCTACATAGTAGCAGCAAATCTCTGCCCATGATTCTTGGGAGTCAGGTTTCTGACCTTTGTGTTAATTGACCTTCATTTGAAAGGCTCATAGGTAGCAAACACATGCAGGTTGCCCAGGAAATTTAACTTGGTGGTGAGCATTAGGCTGTGCTCGAGGACCTGGCTCATCCTTTATGCTCTGCTGCCACTCACACCTTGCCTGGAAAACAACTCACACTATTGTCATCAGTCCTTCTGGGTGTTCCCTCTCTTGATTTTGCTTGTTATGGCGTCCCCACTATTGCAGCTCAACATGAAGAGGCCTCGGAGTGGGTGCCTGTTTGGCAGGCCTCTCCTCCTCTTCACTGGCAGGCTTTGTGCCCACGAAGCCTGGCAGGTGGCAGCTGCTTCTGTGGGAGAGTGTACCTCTCTCTCTCTGTTTAACCCCAGGAAAGTAGACTGGAAAAAGGAGACAAGCAGCGCACCGAGTGGCACGGGTGGGGTCTTGCAAGCCAGATGGAGGAGGGACTTTGTCTTAAGCTTGATGCTTGCTGAAGTACACCTGGTTGTAATTCCTTGCTGGTGCAGCTGTTTGTTGAACTCCCATGGAAAAACCTGTTTGTTTAAAACAGCAACTTGACTCTGAGGGATCCAGCCCCATGGGGTAGATATTAATTTGAAATGCCTGGCATTCCGAACTCTTGGCAGAGTTATAAGTAGAGGAGGAGGTGGAATTAGCCTAGGGATTAATTGGCATTCTCTCTACTTTTGTAACAGAATCACATACATTGCAAAGCCATTACATGGTAGCGTGCAGGGGGTAGGAAACCAAGGGGTTACATGGCATTTTCCTCATTTTTTTAGAGAGGTCTTTGAAAGTGCGGCTCTGATGATCATGGGAGAAAGGGGCTGTGGATGTGACAACTTCCATAATGGTTGGCCTACCTTCCATAAGGGAGTCCTGCTTGACATAGGCTAGGTGGGTGAGGTGAAGGAGGGCTGGGTGGGGCTGAGGTGAAGGGAAGGGGGCTGGGTGGGGCTGAGGGCTTGTGTAGCACTCCCTCCCTCCAAGGGGTAGTAAGGGGCTAGGGGTGGTTATATAGTATTGAGTTCTTGTTTATGGCCTATAGGGTCTGGAATAGGTGGTCATTAGGGCCCTTATCTTCAGATTCACCTAACTAAGGAGACACAGAAGTCTAAGGGGTCCTACAATTGGCTGATTTGGGTTATGATAGGCAGGAAACAGGGACAGGGACACTTTTTACTCATCAAAGGAAAAAAATTTACCAAGATGACCTGTCAATTCTGAACATTTATGCCCCAAATGCAAGGTCATCCACAGTTTTGAAACGAACATTCATGAAGTATAGACCACACATCAGCCCCCACACACTAACGGTGAGAGATGTAAACACCCCACTTTCACCAAAGGACAAGTCAACAAAACAAAAACTAAACAGAGAAATAATGGCACTAGCAGATGTCAAGAATCAAATGGACCTAATAGCCATCTACAGAACCTTTCACCCAAATATAAAAGAATGTACTTTCTTCTCAGCACCTCAGGAACCTTCTCCGAAATTGATCATACAATCAGTCACAAAGCAAGCCTCAACAGATACAAGAAGATTAAAATTATCCCTTGTATCTTATCAGAACACCAATTTAAAAATGGGGTATAGAGCTAAATAGAGAATTTTCAGTGTAAGAATATCAAATGGCTGGGAAGCACTTAAAGAAATGCTAAACATACTTACCCATCAGGGAAATGCAAATCAAAACAACTCTGAGGTTCCATCTTGCACCTATTAGAATGGCTAAGATAAAAAAAATTCATGTGATAGCACTTGAGGGAGAGGATGTGGAGAAAGGGGAGCACTCTTCCAATGCTGATGGGAATGTAAACTTGTACACCTACTTTGGAAATTAATCTGGTACTTTCTCAGAAAATTGGGAACATCTCTCCCTCAAGACTCAGCTATACCACTCCTGGGCATATACCCAAAAGATGCTCCACCATACAACAAGGACATTTGCTCAGCTATGTTCATAGTAGTGTTATTCATAACATCCAGAAACTGTAAATAGCCCAGATGTCTCTCAACCAAAGAATGGATAAAGAAACTGGTACATTTACACAATGGAATACTACTCAGCTAATAAAAAGAAGGAAATATTGAAATTTGCAGGCAATAGGATGGAACTAGAAATGATCATCAATTTCCATATGAGTCCCCTATTAATGGATCAGGGGCTGTCCCTGCCATAGACTCTGTTCCTATGAGAGAAGCCTGTGTAACCCCATTTCTGAAAAGGAAACTCCATTTTTTAATGGAAAGTGGCTTGGGCATGAACTCCATTTTCAGAAAACCCACAAGAATGTGCTTTGATCAGCTCACCTCTGATAATGCCTGACCATCACCTCTAGCCACAGGAAGCCAATTGGGGGCAGCCAGGATGCCTGGCTTCAAAAATATAGGGCTGCTTAGCTACCAGTTTGAAGACCCCTAACCTCTGACCAGAGTCACATAGCCTGAAGAGTACCTACCAGCTTGGGCCAGTTTGAACCAGTTCAGAGAACTCCTAGGCCTGGGCCAGAGCCCTAACCAATCCCAGATGTAATCATACTCTTGCCCCTGATCTGTGCCAATAGAAGTAAAGATTACCTAATCCACCTTGTAACACCCCCCCCCTTTCCAGCCTTTAAAAGAGGTCTGCATGGTCCCCTTGGAGGCATCACCATTTTGTTTGAGAGGTCAACCTCAGCATGCTGAAATAAAGATGCTTTGCTTTTATGTACGACTTCAGACTCCTGGTGGGTTTCGGTGGGCATAGCATTGCCTGCATTTGGATCACCTCCCCATGGTGGGGCCCCTTACCGTGCCACAGAGAAGGAGGATGCAGGCATTCCTGATGAAACTTGATAGGCTAGGGTCAGTTGGTCAGGGAGAAGAGCTCCCCATCTCTGAGGACTAGGGGAGGGGAATTGGGGGGAGGAGAAAGGGAGGGTGGGACTGGGATGAAAAGAGGGAGGGAGCCTACAATTAGGATGTAAAGTGAATACATTTTTCAAAATAAATTTCTCCAGGAGACTGGTAAGTCCCCAGTACTCCTAGCCAATGAACTTAAATGTCAGTTAGGAATGGCTAGCCAAAATTATATAATCCTACCCTCCCCTTGCTTCCTACATCTGGTTGTAGCTTTTTCCTATAAAAAGCCAACTCTGAAAATGACCAACATCACAGTTGGCTCCGGCATCCATACAGCAGCCTGATGATGAGCTTTGGTATTAAGCATTCAATAAACTTTTATCTTACCTGAGGCTGGAGTCTGAGTGGTCAGTGTTCTCCATTTCCCCCCCAGGTCCTTCCTGACAAACAGCTCTGGTGGGTCCTATTTCACACCTTGAGGATGACTTGTTGCCCCCTTGCCAGGTGCTATGAGCAGCCTCAATACTCGAGTCCCCAGCTGTGCCTGAGGTCGCTCCAGGACTCAGCTCTCCTTTCTGATCTTTCTAGCCCCCTGCCCACGCAGGTGGACACTCCCTTTGGGTATGGGGCCAGAATTTTCCCCTTGTGTGTTCTCACCCCCTCGTCCCAGGAAGAAGGGGGGAGACCTTTCATGGTGTATCAACCTTTTTCCTCTAGTGACATCTGTAATTGGAAAGCCCAGAATCCCCCATTTTATGAGAAACCTTAAGCCCTCATTTCCCTCTTAGAAACCTTTTTTTTCTCACCCACCCGCCCACTTGGGAGGATATCTAACAACTTCTTCAGACTTTCTTTACTATAGAGGAGCAGGGCTGCACTAGGTGGGAGGCCACAACCTTGTTCCTGGGAGCAATGGCAGATACTCTGAGAATCCTGAGACTATCAGTGCCACTTTCCCTGGGACCAGCATGAATTGGGATCATAACACAGCTGAACGGAGGAAGGAACTCGAGTCATCACCATATTCTTACAGGGGTCTCTGGGTGGCTGCCACGAGTCCTACAAATTTGTTAAAGGTGAATCAGGTAGTTTAGGGACCCATGGAGTCTCCGGTTGCCTTCTTGGAGAGGTTCCTGGATGCCTACTGGACCTACACTCCAATTGACCCCAAAGCACCAAAGAACCTAGAAGCCATCAATATGGCCTTCGGGGATCAATAGTCTCCTGACATTTGAAAGAAGATCCAGGAGATTTATCACTTCAGAATTTGTCTGAAGGAATGGAGATTTCCCAAAAGCCTTTTAACAAAAAAGTCAAGAAGACAGGGTAAGAAACTGGCAAAGATCCTAGTCACAGCTCAAAAGCCCCAAAGAAGTGGGATAGAGAGAGAGAGAGAGAGAGAGAGAGAGAGAGAGAGAGAGAGAGAGAGAGAGAGAGATGGAAGCAGTTTCTGGATGACGGAACCACAGGCAGCAGTGGTGGACATGGATCACATATTGTTGGCCTCTCTTTTCCTGACTGAGATATTGGCTCAAAAATCAGAACTAATTGCTGTCACCAAGGCACTGGGAAAAGACAGAGTAGTCAATATCTACACTGACAGCCAGTATGCATTTGCCACTGCCCACATCCATAGAACTACATATCATGAAAGGGGACTGTTAACCGCAGAGGGAAATACTATTAAAAAAATAAACAAGAATGGCTAGGCCCCCTGGAAGCCTTATGGGTTCCCAAAAGGTTAGCCACTATACATTGCCCAGGACATCAAAGGGGACAAACACCCAAAGTTATGAACAACTACAAAGCAGATTTGATGGCTTAGGAAACAGCCAAACAATCACTCCCCCATCTGCTGGTGTCCCGCCAGGATCCAGTCTTTCCAAGTTTATTTTAAAGATCACCTGGATTATCAACAGTCACCTGACACCTACATCAAAGATGGATTGAGACATACAATGGATTGGAACAAGATCCTGGCAAAGACTTTAGGCAGGACCAGGGCAAAGCAACTTCATAAAAGCACTCATTTCATATCTTGGTGCATTTAAATTTCTGAACATAAATCAGTCTCCATCACATCTTGTCATTATCAACTTAAAACATCTATTGAGACCTAAAAACATCTTAACCCCTAAACAGCTTCATTGTAAAACTAAGCTACCTGGTCTTCAGCTCCACCAGAGACGTGAGAAGGAATAAACTTGAGTATGCTGGGAGTGCAGGTTAGTAGTTTCCCAAATGCGAATATGACAGAGTCAGTTTCCTACCTAAACAGTCACCCAAAAATCTTTATTATGTTGGAGCATCTTCTTTGGCCTTCTGGCCTAATATATCTGACAGACATATTTGTGAGGCAGGAACTAGAGGATTTTCTTACCCTGTTTTGGCAGAGTTTGGCCATTGACTCTGCCTGCATCCAAGCTCACCCTTTTTTAGGCAGAATTCTGTCTGTGGTAGAAATGAGGACATTTTGGCCCAGTGGTTTGTTTTCTTCAGGGCTGTCAAATACAAGTAGCCAAAACACTAAGAACGCAATATTTATATAATTCTTAATTGTGTCATGGTTCTTCTTGCTTTAGGTAGTTTACTGTATATATGTGTAATAATATAAATGTATATGTAAAAGTAAAAAAATGTTTAATTAATAAAAAAGTAAAAGTACTAAAACCTAAAAATAAAAATAAAAAGAAGTTAGAAAATGGGAGGGAGGGAAGAATGGGAGGATACAAGGGATGGGATAACCATTGAGATGTAACAAGAATGAATTAATAAAAAAAATTTAAAAAAATCTGCCAGAAGGTTTCTGGTAGCATTAATATTTCCTCCAAACAATAAATGTTTAATTTTAAACAGAATAAAATATCTGAATTTTTAAAAAGCACTCATTTCAGACAATAAGCATGAAAGAGCTAATAGCCTGCAACTTTCATATTGCCGACCTGACCAAAAAACTACAGGACATCATCACCAGATGTCACCCTTGTCAAATGACAAGCCCAGTCTCCCAGGCAATGAGAGTTTCTCTGTGGGTCTACTGGAAAACAGACCTTACAGAGGTAAAGCCAGAAAAATTTGGTTATAAATATCTCCTAGTGTTTACAGATACATTCTCTGGATAGACTGAAACATGTCTAGTGAAGAAGTAAAATCAGTAGTAAAAAGATTCATAGAAATTCCTCAGTTCAGGACTCCAACAGTGATAAGGTCTCTCAGATTTCTAACCGTGCTGTTCTAAAGTCAATCCAGGCATCTCAAAGGTCCAAACCAGTCTCCACCAGTATGGATAACACCTATATGAGCTTCCTCTGTTCAACCCCCATTAGTTCCAACTTAGTGACCTAGTCCTGGTCAAAAGACACCAGAGGCCCTGCTTAATTCCCCACTGGAAAGGACCTTACATCACAATCCTGACCACACCCACAGTTGTAAAGGTCAACAGGCTCTGAGCTTGGATTCACCATTCCCACCTAAAATTCACTCCCAAGAAGTACCAGGACCCAGATTGGCAATGGACAGTCTGGCTACATCCATGGGATGCATTAAAGCTAAGACTTGTGGCTGAAAACTTGCCTTGTTTTACTTTATTTTCCTTTTGACACTTCTTGAAAGTACAGTTATACATAGTCCTGAGGCCTCCAGACTGAAAACCTGGCTATGAAGATTGTCAGACACGAGGGAAGGTAAAAATCATAACAGATCTTTCTTACGATGACTGTTCTCAGCCTCCAGAAATAATAACAGATGTATGTAAGTTAAAGCCAGACCTGGAAACTCCCCGCTGTGCTCCTTAACTCCCAGGGCATAACAGCTTGGCAATATTTACTATCAAGTTCCAGAAGTGGGTACTGGTTGTCAAGTTAATAATGTAGATGAAGAAAAACTCTCAGGGAGCAATAAATACTGTGCTTGCACAGCTGCAGCTTGGTCCACTTGCACCCAGTCCCCAAAAGATTATAAGTGTCACTACTGGGGATGTGAAATCGGAGCACCAGGATGGAAAATAGACCATGACCTTTATATCAAGAGAGAACTCACTGGTAATTTAGATTGTGAGGTCCCTAAAACGTGTAATCCCCAGGTTTTTACCCTCAAATCTTGGGATCCTTTCCCTCTCTGTGTTGACTAGAAGGCAGGACAAACCTGAGGGCTCAGAGCCTATGTGGCAGGACTGGACCCTCGGATATCCTTTACAATACAGTGGCTGGACTGGAAAACCTGAGATTTTATGCCCAGTGGGACGTCTGGCACAGTTGCCAAAACTCCATCCCCACAAGAAAAGATGAGCTCCACAACTCCTCAAGGCCCAGGTCCGAGGCTGGCTGTCTCTCTGCTGCCTCCGCAGACTAAACCTCCTCCTTTCAAGATCCTTCACCTCTTGCCATTACACATGTCTCCCTTACTCAACACCACAGAGGCCACCTTTATACTCTTCAATGGTGACAGACTCCCCCCTTTTCTCCCTAAAAATCAGTCCTGCAGGAACACACTCTTTTCCTCTCTTGCTCTTCTTGCTTGCTGCTGCCTTTGCAGACACTGCTCCCCACTCTTACTTACCCCTCTTGTGTAATAAATCTACTTTGGGCTACTATTGGGCATTTCCAATACTGTTCCAGGGGAGCCTACTTCCCTTCCAAGAAGTTTGTTATTTGGTTACAAGAATAACTCTTTTTGATGATTTCTCATACATATTTTAAAATATATTATCTATACTTATGAAAGGATTATTGATTACATTTCTCCCACTTAGATCATATCAACTCCAACCAAATAATTAGTACAGTGTAGTCTAATGGGGGACGTCCACGTTCCCTCATAAGTCAAGAAGGTATACTCACCTCTGACAACTGTGTTTTTGTTTGTTTTGTTTTTTTTTTACTTTGGAAGTCTCTGAGATGCTTCATCACAGATTCAAGACAGATTGAAAAACGTCTTTAAGAGAATTTTCTATCTAGATTGATTAGAAATTTCTTTCATTCAAGAGTACTTAATAAAATTAGAGAGCTTATTATTCTTTGAGCAATAGTTACCAATCTTAAACAAAGGAAACAGCTTTCCTAAGGCTTAGGGTGTTGCCACTTCAATGGCTTTTTGAGAACATTTGCTTTTCTTTTATAACCATAGATAGTTTGCTTTTAAGAATGCAATGGAATCCCCTGTAGGAACATTATCTACAAAGCCAAAATATTTGGCCCCTACTACATAGAACACTAACAGGAAGCCTGGCTCATGGGCTGCTCCCTAGGGAAGAAGCCGAGTTAATGCTTTGATGAAGGGGAAGGAATGAATAAACATTCAGGGGAGGTGACAGGTAAGTAAGCCTTTCATCTGAAACGTGGGAGAAGAAATTATGCAAGAGGAGACTGGCAAGACAGACAAACATGATGTCTAAAATGTGGGCAATTTAAGATTACTTACTAATACCTCTGTCAGAAACATCGTGAGTCCTAAATAGTTACATATCTTAGTTAGACTGTAAGGTTCTGTAAGTGGACTTACAAAGCAAGTGGAAAAGAATCGGTTTTCTGGGGCTGTTTAAATGACAACTGGAAAAGCCATTTTGCTGATGAGCTTGAGGATCTGACTTCAATCCCTGGGACCCACATTGTGTAAGAAAAGAACTGATTCCTACAAATTGTCTTTGGACTTTGCATAGAAACATTATGAATGAATGAATGAATGAATGAATGAATGAATGAATGAATGAATGAAGATCCTTGTCTTTAAAGAGATGGGAATGTTTAGTGATAGTTGGGCTGTGTGTCCTGCTCCCCTTTCCATGAGGCAGTGGCAGCATTCATTCTCCTGAATTCAAGCCCAGTAAGCATGACTTTGAGAAGTTTACTCTAAGTGCTTATGTGTCTCCTGCAGTTTGAAAGACACTGGTAACAGGTGTCAGACTTGTGCTTAAGGAATCCAGACAAAAGCTTGGGGCTGGGGACTAGTTGGTAGAGTGTTTGACTAGCATGAAGGAAGTCCTGGATTTGCTCTAACAAAATATAAAATTAGGTGTAGGGGTGTACACCTGCCATTTAAACACTCAATAGGAGGAGGCAGGATGGTCATAAGGTCAAGGCCAAGGCTAAATAGATGGATCAGCACTTAAGAGCACTGGCTTTTCTTTTTTCTTTTTTCTTTTTTTTCTTTTTTCTTTTCTTTCTTTTTTTTTTTTTTTTTTTTTTTGGTGGTGCACACTTTTTTAAAAATTAATTTATTCATATTACATCTCAGTTGTTAGCCCATCCCTTGTATCCTCCCATTCCTCCCTTCCTCCCACTTCCCCCCTACTCCCCTCCCCTATGTCTGTGTCTGAGGGGGACTTCCTCCCCCTGTATATGCTCATAGGGTATCTAGTCTCTCCTTGGTGACCTATTATCCTTCCTCTGAGTGCCACCAGGCATCTCCATCCAAGGAGCACTGGCTTTTCTAAAGGCACTTTTCCAGAGGATCAAGGTTTGGGTCCCAGCACTACATGGTAGCTTACAATGATCTATAACTCCAGTTCCAGGGGAATCAGTGCTCTCTTCTGGCCACTATGGACATTACATGCACACAGCACATATATATGCTGGAAAAACTCACATATACATACATATATGTGTGTACATATGTATATGTATACATAGGTATATGTATGTGTATATATATGTGTGCATATATATACATGTATGTGTAGGTTGTATACTCCTTGACAAAGAAGGTTTCTTTTTTTTAAAAAAGATTTATTTATTATGTATACAAATCTCGTTATAGATGGTTGTGAGCCAACATGTGGTTGCTCGGAATTGAACTCATGACCTTTGGAAGAGCAGTCAGTGGTCTTAACCTCTGAGACATCTCTCCAGCCCTCAAAGAAGGTTTCTTTATGTGATTAAATAGTTATATAAAACTCTTAAACAGTATTTGACATAATTCTATGGAATACTCAGAGGAAATTTTCCATCTCTGTGTGGGTGTACTTTTAAAATGCCCTAAAAATATCTCACCTCTGTGTGCTCTTGGTCTATAGTCTGTAAATCTTGGTGCTAAATGAAGTTACTTCGTATGCTCACTTAGTATTTGAATTCAACACCCACAATAGTTTCAGAAGTATTGACTTTCATGAATATGGCTTTGACTCTGTTATAATGACTTATTTCTACATTTCCATAAGAAAGTAATATAAATACAGGTAAAGAAAGAATAAGACGTTGTTAGACTATTTTCCATTTTCTAATAAGGACAGTGAGTGTTCACTGCATTCATTCTGACCTCTCCGCATCTGGGGAGGAAGCTCAGCTGGCAATGTGCTCACCTTGCAAACAGAAGGACTGTGGGTCAGGTGGAGTGTCACTGTGTCTCAGGCCCCTGCGATGCTCAGATCTGCTGGAGATCTACAGGGTGGTAGGGAAAGCTGTGCAACTATGCTTCTTTCAGTCGTATTGATGTATGGAAGTTTCTCAAAGGCAGTGAACATAATATTTTATTCCATTAGTCATTCACTGAGTGATATTTATCTAAACCTTGAAAATACATGAATTTAGTTATAGAAAAACCAATTCTCAGTGTTCAGAAGTAATTTTATCAGAGTCAAAGGGTGTTACTACTTGGGCAAAGAATAAGTTTGATCCATCTCACTTCTGTTGTTGTTGTTGTTGTTTTCCTCCTTTGTTCCTCCACACACACACCCCTCTGGGTTGCTTTTTGACAGTCTTACTATGTAGTTGGGATGGTCTGTAACTTACCTATGTTGTTTTAAAAGAAAATCTCAATCATTCTATTTTACAAATAAAAATTCAGGAGCCAAATGCTGGGTGAAAACCTGCTAGCTCAGAAAGGGAGAGAAAGAACCCAGCTGACCTTCCTACTCAGCTCATGTCCCGATGGAAAAGGCCTGAAAGGCTCACTAGCTCAGATGACAGGCCAGGAGAAAAAGGCCAAAAACCCAGGGCCAAAGTCTTGCTAGCTCAAAACTCAGAAAGCCCCAAAAGCCAAAGGCCAAGGAGTTGAAAAACTCAAGAGTTAAAATCTCCTTCTATTTCTTAAATACTCTGTAACTCATAGTCTCTCCTATTCTTTAACCCCTGTCAGCTGATTTTTGCTCCACCTCTTGACCTAGGGTTAACTTTATTAAATCCTGTGTACCAAAAGCTCGTGGATTAAATGTGTGTGTGTTAGGGCTCAATCACACCAAACAAAAGACAGGTTTTTACGTTTCACAATCTCATGGATCACAATGGGATCAAATATCCTGCAACACATCCATACAGCTGGAAAGCAAGTGTTAATGAGAAATTGTTTACATTGGGTTGGACTGTGGACATGTCTTTGGGATATTATTTCAGGCTTGTCAATGTTGGAAACCCAGTTCACTGTGGGTATGACCATTCCTAGGCAGGGATTTCTGAACTGAATTAGTGAAAAAGATACCTGCATAGCCAGCCAGATCAGCTAGATTAACCCTGGTGATAAATGGTATGACAGATTTCACAGCCAGGTCACCCTCATATCCTAAAGTACATTTTAAATTAAAAAAAAAAAAAAGTCCTCAGTGTAATGCTCCCTTACAGAGAAGCATGAGAAATTTGAGCCACCCACAATTGGTGTTTTGGAGTTGGTTTACTTAAAATTGTGCCACGTAGACAAACACTGTCATCCAGAGGAAAGGAAAACAGTAACTGCATCCTGCTGGGTCCAACAGGATTTCAAATAAAAGAAATTTTAATAAATTTCATCTACTTGTTATGTTGTCTAATCAAAACCCTTTTAGTCGTTTTGGAGATAAAAGCAAAAACATATGTGCATCCACAAATTTATGATTATGGCCTGCTTGGTTATAAATGTAACACATCACCTGATTATTGTAACCAGTAGTAATGAGTCATAATTAAGGGACTTTTGCAAAAACTTGGAGAAACGAAGCCTTTGGCCATAGCCAGTTAGCACCATCATTCTTTCTTTGGTTGTAGGACTCAAAACACTTCCGGTGATACAGCTAATGTGTTGAGAACTCAAAGATTAGATGCACTCAGAAAGGTTGCAGTTTATATTTTAACTTGTGTCTATTTCCTTATATGATACAGCTTGCAGGGTGGCTAGAGAGATGACTTCGGTGATTAAGAGCACTTACTGTTCTCCCAGAGGATCCCAGATCAGCTTCCAACCCTATGTTGGGAAGTTCACAACTACTTGTAACCCCAGATCCAGCAGATTTGACACCTTTGGGCTCTGTGAGCTCACACCCCTCATTCAGATACGCACATATACACATAATGAAAAATTAAAAATCAGTTCTTCTTGTTTTGTTTGGCTTTGTTTTTCAGACAGAGTTTCTCTGTGTATCCCTGGCTGTCCTTGAATTCATTTTGTAGGCCAGATTGGCCTGGAATTCATAAAGATCCTGCAGACATAGCCTCCAGAGTGCTGAGATTGAAGGCATGTACCACTGTGCCTGGACCTACGCTGCTCATTAATTTCATAAGTTGGAAGATTAGTTGAGCAGGGTCTTGCCCTGAAGTAACAACTCCCTTTATTCAACTTAATGTCAGGCTTTTCTTTACTCTGTTTTTCTTCTTGAACACAGGAGTTAACCTCAAACCACTGCCTGGTGCCCCTTTTCTCCTCAAATTGTACATTTTGTATTTTCCCTTGCTCAGCTTGTTCTGTTTCATTATAGATTTTCATAAAGGAACACTACCTGTCCTAGAGGCATTTCAAGCATGGCTGCTGTGTCCCATGTGTGTCGGTTGGTGGTGGAAAGGAAAGAAGTTATGTCTAAGCTCAGTGTTCTGACCTATGAACCTCTGATTGATTAGTAGCCTAACATTCCCTTAAAACAGCGAGCCTGGGATGTCCTCCAGTCCAGTGGCAGGGGTCCTGGACAGGGTGCTAGCATGAGATGACCACCAGTCTGAAGCCAGGCAGTCCTGGATGGGCTCCCAGAATAGGTGTGAAGGTGGAGACTAAAAGACCACCATCTGGGACTCAGGGCCTTGGGAGGGAGGGAGCCTGAGCCAGAGGAGCATTGTAAGGGGCCACTCGAGCTGGCCTGGAGGGAATGCAGGATGGCCACCAGACTAGTGCTGTTGGGTCTGGATAGTGATCTAGGCTGAGATGACCACCAGTACAGCACTGCACAGGCCTGGCTGGGCAGGCCATGTCTGAGATGACCCCTGCCAGGCAGCATAATGCATGAGTGGGAGCGAGCTTATAGCCTCACTCATAAGACTACTCCTGAGATAAGCCCAGACGCTCTGTACCCCAACTAAAAGGAGCAAGCAAGTGGTAGAGAAATGGAAGATAAACAGAAACAGAATGAGTGCACAGGTAAGAGAGGCAGAACTGGAGACACTAGGGGAGTGAGGAACAACCTGATGTGAGTGGCTGGTGATGCCACCTGGGACCATGGTAGCGCCCTGGCCTGTGCTATCACCAGGGGCCATGTCTGGATCCATGGCCCTGCAGCAGCAGAGGTCTGTCACCACCAAAGACCAGATGGATATCTGCAAGGGGCCACCCTTAGTGGTTCTTGGCCTAAAACATAGGCAACTCCACCTTGCCTGTTGGCTCCATTTTCTATACCTGTTTGGCCCGTAGCAAGCTAAGGGTCAGCCCGAGGCCACACCACCCAGTCCAGGTCGAGGGAAGCCACTTGTTTACCTTATCTCTGCAGCTGCATTCCTCAGAACCTATCTCCCTATCCTTGAAGTTTTTACTACTGAGATATACAGCAGAACATCTCCATTAGCTCCTAGGAATCCACTTGCTTGTCATCTCTACAGCTCCATTCTCTCAAAGTTTACTCCCTTATCGAAGTTTTTACTACCAGGCTAGAGAGCAGAATAGCTGCCATTGAGTTTCCATAGCAACCCTGCCCTTGCCTCTCTGAGACCCTATAAAGCCCCTGTGAAATTTTTCAATAAAGGGAGTTTGATCAGAATCCAGACTTGCCCTCATTTATTTCTTCGTGGCTCCCTGTCCTGTCTCTTTTCCAGTCCTGCATCCCCTTCCCAGGTTCCATTTGAAGACCCCTCAGGCCGGGGCAGACATCCCTGGCCTTGGATGCCAAATGTTGATATCTGAAAGCTGTATACCCCTCACCTGGGCATCTTGGGAGATCATTCCCTGAAGGCAGGAGAACTGGAGAGCTGACCTGGCCTCTAGCCAGCTGTGGTACTCCAGATAATGGGTGTTTAAGAGATAAAGGAGGATGTAAGAGTCTTTGTTTCTACTAAATGGAAGGACAGTGCCATGGGATTTTTGTTTGTTTGTTTGTTTGTTTGTTTGTTTTGGTTTTGCCTCCCCCTCCATTTATTTATTTATTTAATCACTTTTCATCCTGTTCCCAGACCACTCCCTCCCCTCCTCCCAGTCCTGCCCACATACCCCTCCTTTCATTTTCCCCCTCTTCTTCCTCTCATAGAAGGAGAGGCCCCCAGTTGGTACCAATCCACCCGGGTACCTCAAGTCACTGCAGGACAAAACACACTCTCCAACTGGGAAGTGACAAGGCAGCCCAACTAGGGGAAACTGACCCAGTGGTAGGCAGCAGATTCAGAGACAGCTCCTATGCCTATCATTAGGGGACCCACATGATGCCCAAGCTGAACATTTGCTCCATATGTATAGAGGGTCTAGGTTCGGTCCATGCAAGTTCTTTTGTTAGTGGTTCAGTTTCTGTGAGCACCTGTTGCCTTAGGTTAGATATTCTGTAAGTCTTCTTATGGTGCCCTTGACCTCTCCAACTCCCTCTATCCTTTGCCTACTCTTCTACAACACACCCTGATCTCAGCACATTCCTTGGCCTTGGGTCTCTGCATTTGTCTCCATCATCTGTCAGATGGAGCCTCTCAGAAGACAGTTATGCTAGGCTCGTGTCTGTCTGCTAGCATAGCAGAATATCATTAGTAGTGACAGCGATCTGCTCTCTCCCGTGGGTGGATTTCAAGATGGGCCAGTCACTGGTTTGAAATTCTCTTAATTTCTGTTCCATATTTACCCATTTACCCCTACACTTCTTGAAGACAAGACATATTTTGGGCCAAAGGTTTTATGTGTGGGTTGGTGTCCCCCTCCTTCTGCTGAGAGTCCCACCTGATTACAGGAGGTGCTAACTTTATGCTACTTAACACCCACTGCTTGGAGTCTCAGCTAGGGTCACCATCATAGACTCCCAAGAGACCCCTTCTCCCAGAGATCCCCCTCAAAGATTTCTGTTCTCTCTCCCAGTTCTCATGTGCTCTCCTCCTTTCTCTTCCCACCTGATCCCTACTCCTGTTATTCTCTCCAGCCCATCTCCTGCCTAGTTCTCTCTATCTATAGATGTCTATTGTATTTCCTGTTCTGAGTGAGATTCAAGCATCTTCTATTAGTCTCTCCTTGGCCTCTTTGGGTCTATGGATTGTAGTATGATTATCCTGTACTTTGTGGCTAATATCTGCTTATAAGTGAGTACATACCATGTGTGTCTTTCTGGGTCTAGGTTACCTCACTCAGGATGATCTTTTGTAGTTTCATATGTTTGCCTTCACATTTCATGATTTCCTTGTTTTTAATAGCTGAGTAGTATTCTATAGTGTAAATGTACCACATTTTCTTTATCCATTCTTTGGTAGAGGAACATATAGGTTGTTTCCAGTTTCTGGCTATTACAAATAAGGCTGCAATGAACATAGTTGGCCAAATGTCCTTGTGATAAGGTGGAACATTTCTGGGTATACACCCAGGAGTGGTATAGCTGGGTAGATCTATTTCCAATTTTCTGAAAAGGTGTAAGATGGAATCTCAGAGTCATTTACATTTGCATTTCCCTGATGATCAAAGACATTGAACATTTCTTTATGTGTTTCTTGGCCACGTGAGCTTCCTTTGCTGAGAATTTTCTGTTTAGTTGTGTAACTCATTTTTAATTGGGTTATTTTGTTTATTTGTGTTTAATTTCCTGCATTCTTTGTATATTTTGGATATTATCCATCTGTCAGAGGTGGGCTTGGTAAATATTTTTTCTTAATATGTAGGTGTAATTTTGATAGGTCTGCCTTTGTATGTCACTCAGTATTTTTCCCTCCAGCTTTTAACATTCTTTCTTTGCTCTATAGATTTAGTGTTTTGATTACCATGTGATGGGAAGATTTTCTTTTCTGGCCAATCTAATTTGTATTCTCCAAGCTTCTTGTATATCAAATGGCATTTCTTTCCTCAGGTTAGGGAAATTTTCTTATATTATTTTGTTGAAAGTGTTTTCTGGTCCTTGGAGCTAGGACTCTTTACCTTCAATTCCTATTATTCTTAACTCAAGTCTTTTCATGATATTTCAGATATCCTTGATGTTTTATGTCAAGAATTTTATAGAATTAATATTTTCTTTGACTGATGAATCAATTTATTCTATTGTGTCTTCTATGCTTGAGATTCTTTCTTCCATCTCTTTCAATCTGTTGGTGAACTTACATTGGTTGTTCCTGTTTTATTTTCCCTAGGTTTTTCATTTCTCTGATTCCCTTAGTTTGTGTTTTCATTATTTCTTCTACTTTAATTTTCAAATCTTGAACAGTTTTACTCATTTCCTTCACCTATTTAGTTTATTTTCCCATATTTCCTTAAGAGATTTATCCATTTCTTCTGTAAAGGCCTCTACCTATTTGATTGTATTTTCCTGTATTTCTTTAAGAGATTTATTAATGTCCTCTTTAAAGGTCTCTAAGATTGGATGTGAGGTCACTCTCTTGTACTTCATTTATGTTACGATACCAAGGGATTGCTGTGGTAGGATCCTTGTCTTCTGCTGGTCTTGGCTCTTGTCTGTGTTCTTATGCTGTCTGCTGGCCATCTTGTTGTCCCCAGATGTTCCTATTCAATGCTGGAGGGTCTGGTGGCTTGGTGACTTCTGGTGGAGCTCTTGAGTGAAGCTGGAGTGTCCAGCTTAGTGAACACATGCTCAACCAATAGAGGTTGGGGATAAATCTCAGATCAAGGAAACTGAATGTGTCCCTGGACTACTGGTATAAGAGGGAGCTAGGACTAGGGATGGACAATCCTAGATAAAGCTGGGGTATTTGGCTTCATGGACATGGGGGAGAGTCCAACAGTGGTGATTGGGACAGAGAAAGTGATTAAACCATTAGGGTCAATCCCTTTTGACCTATCAGGCCTTTGTAAAGTTTAATGTTCCAAAAGAGTTGGTGCACTGAGGTCACTGGTTAAATTTTTACTTTAAACTTTGTGCCTCTGAGGTCACGTAAGGCAGGGCAATGTGGGTTCTGGTTTTGGGGTGGCTTCTGAAGGAACAATGAATTCAGATTCTAGACTTCAAACATGTGGAAATTATGCATTGAAATGAGACTGTTTCATCAGCTTATTGAATGTCTTATACTCAAACACGAGGAAAGACGCCAAAAATCATAAGAATAGTCAACAGTATGCACAATCATGTTATGCTTTCATGATATGAAATGCACATATCATTACCAACTTGACTGTATTTACACTCACCATATACACATGTTTTTATGGGGCATATCCTGAAAGTTTGACTAAGGTAGGGAGGATATGGGTGGCTCCATCCTTTGGGCTATAGATCCCCAGGCTAAGTAAAGAGGAGAAAGTGAGCTGAGCAACAGCATTCATCTCCTTCTGCTTCCTCACAGTGGATGCCATGCCACCAGCCACCTGTCAGTCCTCTAATTGCCCCCACCATTGCCATGATGGATGGACTACACCCTCAAGGTGTGAGTCAAATAATTTCTTCCTCATATTGCTTCTGTCAGATATTTTATTTCAGAAGTGGAATAAGTAACCAATGCAATAATCAAGGGAGTAGATTGTAAACGACTGTGATTAAAAATCTGGAGGTTCACACTGACTTAAATTAATCAATATTGGAACATAAGGAGAGCCTTATCCTAGCACAAATAATTGAATTTTGATGTGGCAGCAGATGAAAAAACTAGTGAGATAATAATATTAAAGAGACTGTGTGATCTATTTAACGCCACACAACCATCCATGAAACAAATGGGCAAACTAAGAGAATTAGAAGATACATACGCGCCAAAGTTCACCTTACCACTACTGGGACAAATGGACATCAGGAGTCTTAGCATTTTCAGGAGGCACCATATCATTCCAGGAGTATTTACATACAAGCTATGCGATTAGAACCTTTTCTCAAAAGGATTTTAGGCAGATTTGAATTAACAGGTATTTTGAGAAGCTCACATTCATAGAAAATTTTAATTAAAATTTACATCTGTATGCAAGTGTCTGTCACATGTGTGTTGATGCCAAAGAAAGCTAGAAAAGGGTGCTGGTTTCCCTGAAGCTGGAGTCAGAGGTGGTCCCGATGTGTGCTCTTAGAAAAGCAGCAAATGCTCTTAGCCAATGAGTCATCCCTCCAATCCATGACGTTCTCTTTCAATGATCTTCCTCTTCCCAAGACAAGGCTGAGACATTGCTTCTTATTCAGAGACTATGGATAATCACCTAAATACAATGCTGAGAGTGGACTGGGTCTTGACAACATTACAAACCCTTTAAGGGACCTGTGAGGCAGCTCAGTGGGTAAAAGTCACTTGCTGACAAGTGTGAGGACCTGAATCATATGCCCAGAATCTTCATGATGGAAGGAGAAACATGATTCCTGCAACTTGTCCTCAGACTTACACATGCATGCCATAACATATATGCAGCATACACATACATGTATGTGCACACTACAAATAAATCGTAATAAATTCTTCATCCAAACACCTATAAGAGAGATTAATAGAATAATGAACATAATTTTAATATAAATAGGAGAGAATGTATTTGGTGCTGAATGAATGTTAAATCTCAGATTTTAGTCATCAGTGTTTTGATATATCAAAATTAAAAGAATACAGGATAACACTGGTGTCTAAAATAGCCCTATGATAGAGCTCTTTATAAAAATTCTGTGTTGAAAAAAAAGCCGTCTGTGGCAGAGTGGTGTAGTGGATAGGTAGAGAGGGCAGACAGCAGCTAGAGAGTGAAAATATGTACCAGCCGGAAGCAATGGGAATTTTAGTTTGTATGTTTGGTTGGTTAGTTGGTTGGCTCTTGGGTTCATTGGTTGGTTTTTTTTTTTTCAGACAGGGTTTCTTTGTGTAGTCTTGGCTGTCCTGGACTCACTGCGTAGACCCGGCTGGCCTTGAACTCACAGAGATGTACTTGCCTCTGCCTCCAGAGGTCTGGGATTAAATGCATGTGCCACCATGCCTGGAAGGAATTTTAGTTTTTAATGTGTGTGGTGGGGTGCTATAGCAGGCCTCTGTGTGCATGGACTACTGTAGTGAAAAGAGAGAGTGATTAAATCATTAGGGTCAATCCCTTTTGTAAAGTTTAAGATTCCGAAAGAGTTGGGTGCACTGAGGTCACTGGTTAAATTTTTATTTAAACTTTGTGCCTCTGAGGTCATGTAAGGCAGGGCAATGTGTGTTCTGGTTTTGGGGTGGCTTCAAAAGGAACAACGAATTCAGATTCTAGACTTCAAACATGTGGCAATTATGCATTGAAATGAGAAGGTTGCAGCAGCTGATTGAATGTCTTGTAATCAAACATGAGGAAAGACTCCAAAAATCACAGAAATAGTCAACAGTATGCACAATCATGTTATGCTTTCATGATATGAAATGCACATATCACATGGAAACAGATGGACTGGATTCTACCAAACACCTATTTCTTATGTTAACAGCAGAGAAAATGATCACCAGGGGCATCTGAGTAGAAATACCCCAAAGGTGGGAATACATTAAGGAATCTCAAAACTATGGTAGTTAAAAAGTGGAGGAGAGTCAACACATCTGACCCCCACAGTGGAACTCTGGAGGCTGGCTACCCTTTGGTAATGGTGTTCTAGCAAAAGAAACACCATTTTCCAGAGGAAAGGCAGCTCTGATGAAGTGCTTTTCATTACCGCACATGAACCTATGATGCAGGAAGCTCTGAGATAGGAAACTGTGGCAGGGCAAGGAGGGAGGATGCGTACTCTTGCTTAGTGGGTAGAACACTTACTATGAAAGAATCCAGATCTAAGTTCAAATCCCCATAAACCAAGTAGAGCTGACTGTGTCTGTAATCTTAGTACTCCCACTGAGAGGTGGGAGGCAGAGACAGGAGAATCCTGAGAGTTTCTCAGGCAGCTATCCTGGATATAGAGCAACAAAGAGACCCTGTATCCATCAAGTGAAAGGTGAGGGCCAATACCTGAGGTTCTCCACTGACCTCTACATGTGCACCTGTGTAAATGAGTACGTGTGTGCATTTGTATGTGTGCATGTCTATGTGCAAACAAACACACATATGCACATGAGAGAGAGAGAGAGAGAGAGAGAGAGAGAGAGGAAAGAGAGAGAGAGAGACAGAGAGAGAGAGACAGAGACAGAGACAGAGAGACAGAGACAGAGAGAGAGAGACAGAGAGAGAGAGAGAGAGAGAGAGAGAGAGAGAGAGAGAGAGAGAGAGAGACGCCCTGAGTAAAAAAAGGATACTTAGATAACAATGAAAAAGTATTAAGATTTGCCATTAGTCTGGCTCAGAAATGGATGATATTCCTCTTAATATTAAAGAGTTAATTCCAGGAACATGTGTCATTCCTAGCCCTGCTTTGCCACCCATAACTTTGATAACATCCCACAACCAGTGCACCCTGGGAGAGGGAGCAAGGCAGGAAGATCCAGGGGATGGAGACCTCAGGTGGTAGTGAGTGCACAAGAAACAGACACCTCAGGAGATAGGCTTAATGAGGCAGCTCATTTAATTAAGGAGAAAGGACAAAGGCTGTTTACACCTTTGGAGAGGCTTTCATGATAAGTGCTCATCACTGCACAGGGCCAAGGTTCTAGGAATGCCTTATATTCATGAAGAGGAATTTCAGGTTCTTGCTGGACATGACCTTATAAGAAGAAAGGCTAACCTGTCACCTGACTGCCATGCTCCATGACCACCTCAAAGGTGACAGAGGTGGGCGTTGTAAGGCCCACGGCAGGGAGGGAGGATTCCCACTCTGCCGGTTTCAAAACATATTTAACTGAAATATAATTTACAATGACACTTATAGAAAATGGCTTAGGAATAAACAAAGGAGAAGTAAAACATATTAGTTTGTAAAGCCATTCAAAAGAAACCATCTTACCACTTAGACACATGCACCCAGAAAGACCTGACTTCCGCAGTTGAATCTCTAGGGTCAAATACAGGCTTTGCCACTTGTGACCTATGTGACACTAGACAGTGGCCCACACCCTCTATGCTTTAAGTCCTGTATCTTTAAAGTTGGGTGACAGAACGTATGCCGTAGAGCTTTAGGAGAATTGAAAGCCCTGGTGTGACCTAAAGTCCCCAGAATAATGTTTAAAATATGTGAAGCATATGTTTATTGTGTATTATCTGTAATTTCCTATGGTGTCCAGTTTTATCAAAATAACATGTAACCAAATGATATCAGAGCTGCGTCTTTCCAATGTTGCAGCAGTTCCTCAGGACCAAAGACTCTTTTACACATTTCTTATGTGTTAGTCACTCAACTGAAAAGCACATGTCACACATGGAGTCCAAAATACCATTTTGAGCTGGAAATAAGCTGGTGTTTCATAGGCTGGCATCTGCAGACTAAAGTGCCCAGGTTCCCTGTTCACCAGACCCTGTTAGGTTGTGTTACTGGGAAAGGTTTGTGTGACCTTAGGATGGTGGAGATGGAAGGGGAGGGGGAATACCAGGGCCATTCTAGCTTCCAATGGAGGCTTTATGTCCTTGAAGACTGCAGCCTGTGCATCTCAGCCCTTTCCCTTCCTAATACAACTGTTAACCTGCTTCCCAGTTTGGCTTTCTAACTCTTCTTTTGCCTTCGTGACTGTTTTCCACGTTAAAGTCTTCTGCTGTCTGTTCTGAGCTCTAGTTTTCTTCTCTGTGCTTTGAGACAGACGCTGTTCGTTTATGTACGTCTCTAAGCACGCAGACAGCCTGCAATCAGATCTTCAGACTTGTGCTTATTTAAAGTACAGGTTGTTAAACTATTATAACGGCATCCAGAAGGCACTGGTTATTACAGGCATGAGAATGGTTTTCATTAATTCTTCCCGGACCCCCTGAAATTGACTATAATGGCAATAGCTTCCAATGACCACTTAATGATCTGCCTCTCCCAACAGCTTCTGAGACCTCGTGAAAGCAAGAACAAGCTATTCATCTTCTGATCCCTAACACCTGCTATTGTGCAGGGAATTTAGTAAAGCCTTAACAAATATTTGTGGAATGAATGAATAATAACCGCTGCCACTGGCAGAGTGGCTCTTTCATCCACTCTGCATGAGGGTGCGGATGGGAGTTTGGTAGCTCTGTCTTCATAACAGTCTTGCAAGATAGACATAAAGATTCTCGTATTTCAAATACAAACAGGCTCAAAGCCCACATAAGCAAGTCAGCTCATCTGAGAAGAAAGTCAGAATAATGCCTCACACCTGACACTCCCCTAGCTGTCTCCTCCCTTTTACTATGTGAACGAGAAAATGCACCTGTGAATGGATTCGAGGAAGATCCTGGGATTTTGTTGCATTGCCAGTGTTAGTAATCAGGCAGCGATGTAGTCACCCCTAAAGGCCCTGACGACAGAGGGAAAACAGGCAACACCAAAGCCACTCCAGAAGCACGCCGGCAGAAACAAGTTACCACCCGCCTGGCAGGACTCAGGCCCCCTAAGTCATTTGTGCACCCTCTGGGCATGCGTGTGTACTTCCTGCGCATGTCCCTAGGTAGTTTATAAAGTTAACTCCTCCCATTTCTGCCTCTCTCTCTCTCTCTGTTTGTCTCTCTCTCTCTCTCTCTCTCTCTCTCTCTCTCTCTCTCTCTCTCTCTCTCTCTCTCTCTCTCTCTCTGTTCTCTCTCTCTCTCTCTCTCTCTCTCTCTCTCTCTCTCTCTCTCTCTCTCTCTCTCTCTCTCTCTCTCTCTCTCTCTCTCTCTCCATGTGTCTACAGAGACTGTCTCTCTGTATTCTCTAATACAGCTTCCCAATTCATATCCTAACAACCAGATATGTGGGGAACATTGAAAAGATATTATTTCTTTCTTCTATGGGAAAAGAAGTTCAAATATTTCCCTCTATGAGATTAAATAGAGATACCAATTTCTGTTCCTCAAACTGCATTTTTTTTTTCAGATAAAAGGAAGAAAATAATTGAGACAATCTGACAAAATTATAATCGCCATGGTATTTCTCTCATAGCAAAACCAGTACTGGAAAGAAGTGGAGTAAGGCAAGATTTTTTTCCCACAACTTCAGCTGCTGCAGAGACTACTTCAGTCTAGAACCTTCCGTGTTCAGGATGCAGTGGAAATCAGTAGGGACTTTACAGCCCAGGAAGGAGGGGAGATGTCAACCAGAGAAGACAGCATTCCAGCTGCTGAAGTGCTAGCTAAGCCAGCCTGACAAATCTTGCTGGGAAAAGTGTTAAAGAATATTAATAATTAATATTCAGTCATATATGTAGTAAAACCATATTATTCATCAATCAGTAATTTCCCCAAATAACCACACATTGTGACAGTGATTCACTCAAAATTAAGCAGGTGTGACCATAATAACTAATCTGTTGTCCCACTATCACTTTACCTTCCTCCATCCCGGGTCCCAGGTACTGGAGTTAATATCTTCTCTGCCTCCCTCCATCCTCCTCCTCTCCTGCACCTTCTCCTCTTGTCCCACAACCTCAGGCCTCACACCTCAAGACCACACCCCCTTCTCTTCTGTAAATCCCAAGCTTCAGCACTTTTTATTAACCAATCAGCTTTAAATTAGATGAAGCAAGGTTTACACAAGGGCAGGTAGGTACGCATGACAACATGCTCCTCTGAGCAGGAACCAGATCTTGGGGGCCGTAATTTGCATAGCACCAGACCAACCCCCAACAGGGAAGCCAGGGTAGATACCACCTGGTTATGAGGACATGCAGAAAGGAACTAAACAGGGTGTCGAAAACTCTCCAAACTTGCTTTAACCAGAAAGATCAGGGTTTCAACAGGACTGTGCATTAGCGAGCTTAAAACTGCCTGGTAAGACTTAGGTCAAGGCCAAGTGTCTCAAGTGTGGAAAACTGCTTCTCCTCAAATCATCTCCTCATTGCCTAGATGAGATCAGTACAGGAAGTAACATTAATGCAACTCACAGCTGGTTCTGTTAGTGGCAGAGCTCTTGTTTTGAACTTCCTGTTCTGCTTCTTAGTCTAGACTTAGAACACATCCAAAGCCATGAACTGGCTAGATTGCCGGTGAACGGTTTGTCAGTGTTCCACTCTTGTTTTGCATGCTAAAAGCACACGGATGGGTAATGTTGTTAATATCTGGTTAACTCTTCCAGAGGGCACAATCCACATACCTTGAATGTAGAAAATAAAAGTTTACACACACACGCACATACACACACATACACACACATACACACATATAATCAGGTTTACAGATGGAATTAAGTGTGTTCTCCTTTGATTTCTCATACGAAGGAGCTGACCAAAATAAAATAATTTTCTAGGACTCAAATAAGTCATTGTTGATTTTCCAAGTCCTTTCTTGGCACACTCTTCCTTGGCCTGGTATTGGTTGAAAGGATTTCATCTGGAAGCCACCCAATAGGCTGTCTCTCACAGTTAGAGGCAATTTGGGGATTCTGGAAATAGGTGCTTTTCGTAAGACCTTTGCTGCTGTGACTTTCTTTTTCCGTCACCAGGGAGAGGACCTTCTCCTCAGGCTTCTTCATGTATGTTCTTCTTGCCTGGCCAAGGTAAAGCAAAGCCTATGTTTCCTTAACTCAGTCGTACAGAGTAGGTGGAATGAGCAGCATGCGTTTTCTGACAGTCACAAGCTGTGGATACAGAGTGTGAGTGAGTGTTTGTGTTCCCTGTGTGCAGAGCTGCATTGTCCTGTGACGGAGATGTCACTAAGGACCACCAACCAAAGGGGTTTTCCCCGTGAGGGTTTATGCTCAGTGTGTACAGAGTGTCAGTTCTGCGAGGTAGCTGTTGTTCTAGAGATCTGCTTTGTAGTGTGCTCACACACCGACTGAGCAGTTATGCACTGTATTCCTAAAAAAGTTTGAGAGAGCAGATGTTCCATCATCCACAGTGCAAAATGGTTCACAGTTGTGGCAAGTTTTTCCTGAGAATGGGTGTGGTAAAGTCCTACTTACTCTTTTGGTGGATGCTATAGAAAGAGAGACATTGCATTGCTGTCTGCTTAATAAAAGTGCCATGTGATGTTTTTATGAGCATTGCTGATTGATATGGACTTGTCCGGATACTCTGTGATCCTGGGAGCAGAAGTCATTGTTTAAACAATCCTGTGCTAACAAAGAGGCACTGTTTACATGACTGTGACTTACTCTTTGTCCATTTCTCATTTAGGTTCAAAGTGTTCCACAGGAGAATGTGAAATGGTTCAGTATTGAGTTACAGAGGATTTGTTGGGTCAAGGAAACAGATGTTTCCTCTATGGACATGTTTAAAATGCATCTGAAAAGATATAATATGTTTTACAGAAAAAGTTGGCACATTAGAGAAAGGTCAAGGTTAACTTATTAACATTCAATCTGTGTTCAAGTGTGGGGCTTTGTATGCTTTATTTACAATCCAGACTCTTGTTTGTAAAACTTCTCTGACACAACAAAATCATTTTGAAAGGAATCTTCAAGATGCTGATTAAAACCTACCCAGATGATTACTCAGTGCTCATGGGATAAATACCCAGTGATCTTCTGGGTTACTCTTGACTGAGAAATGAAAAATAGATATTTAGAATATAACTATTCTAAGCCTCTATAAAAAACAAAGACAGCTTTGACATGAGAGAGAACTAAGTTCTTTCTTACTGATGGGTAGGGCATGGGCAAGGAGGAACAGAAGAGAGAAAGGCTGATGAGAGACTGCACTATGGATGAGAAGAGCGGCAGGTGTGGAGAGTTGAGACTTTGATGTTAGTGTAAATTTAAATCTAAGTTTCCTCTCTACTGGAAACCAACCACTTCTACCATTCTTTCCAAAATCAGTAGCAGGTCCTCTCAGGAAGTTAAGTAGACTTGAAGGTCTATGTGGGAGCCTTGAGTCTGAGGGTTTCATTCGTATGTCTATTCAGAAATCCCAAGAGAATTCCTATAATTTTCTTCATGTCCTATGAGTTTTATTCCCTATTTTCATAATAACTAAGTTGTATCTCAGCCTACATGGCCTTATTATATCCCAGTGTACATTTATTTATGTATTTTTAAGAAATTTTATTTTTTCCCAGGAGAGGCATAGGTTCCTAAGTATCTGGGTCCAAGCAACTTTCTCTAGTGACCGAGGTATCTTTTTTTATTAATTTATTCAGATTACATCTAAATTTTTATCCCCTTGCTTGTCTCCTCCTGCTCCTCTCTCCATACCTCTTTCATCCTATTCCCTTCCCCTAGGTCTGTGACTGAAGGGGACCCCCTCCCCCACCATATGATCACAGCCTACCAAGTCTCATCTTGTCAACCTTCCTATTCTTTCTCTGAGTGCTACCAGGCCTCCCTACCAAGGGGAAGGGGTCAAATATGGGGCACCAGAGTTCATGTCAGAGTCAGTCCTCACTCTCCACATGACTGTGGATAATGCTCTGTCCCTTGGCTAGATCTGAGCAGGGGTTCAATATTTACTGCATGTATTATCTTTGGTTGGTGCACTAGCTTAAGCAGAAACCCCTGGGTCCAGATCCAACCATCATGATGTTCTTCTTATAGGTTTCTAGGTCCCTCTGGATCCTTCTATTTCCCTATTCTCCTGTACTTCTATCACCTAGAATCCCAATATAAGGTCCCCGCATCTATCTCCTGGTAAGTGAAGACTTTCAGGGGACATCTCTGTTGGGCTAGTGTCCAATTATAAGTGAGTATATACCATGTGAATCTTTCTGAGTCTGGGTTAACCCACTCAATATGATCATTCCTAGTTCCATTCATTTGCCCATAAATTTCAGGATAGCTGAGTAGTGTTCATAGTGCAAACGTACCACAGTTTCTTTATCCATTCTTCAACTGAGGGACATTTAGGTTGTTTCCAGATTCTGGCTATTATGAATAAGACTGCTATGAACATGGTTGATATGTCCATGTTGTGTGGTAGAGCACTTTCTGAGTATATTCCAAGGAGTGGTATAGCTGGGTCTTGAGGTAGCCCTATTCCCAGTATTCTGAGAAAGTGCCAGATTAATTTCCAAAGTAGTTATACAAGTTTGCACTCCCACCAACAATGAAGGAGTGTTCCCTTTTCTCCACATCCTTGCCAGCATGTGCTGTCACTTGAGTTTTTTATCTTGGCCATTCCAATGGGTATAAAATGAAATCTCAGGGTCATTTTGATTTGCATTTCTCTGAAGACTAAGGATGTTGAGCATTTCTTTAAGTGTTTCTCAGCCATTCGATATTCCTCTGTTGAGAATCTCTGTTTAGTTCTGAGCCCCATTTCTTGATTGGGTTATTTGGTTTGGTAGTGTTTAATTTCTTGAGCTCTTTATATATTTTGGATATTAGACCTTTGTCGGATGTAGGATTGGTGAAGATCTTTTCCCAGTCTATAGGCTAACCAAGGTGTCTTAAGCAACTTTAGTCTTCTGTTTTGTTTTTTCTGGTGTTTGTTTTTGCATTTTGTTTGGTTGGTTCATTTTGGTTTTGTTTTGTTTTGTTTTTGAGACAGGATTTCTCTTGTAGTCTTGGCTGTCCTGGACTCACTTTGTTGACTAGGCTGTCCTTGAACAAACAGAGGTCTGACTGGCTCTGCCTCCCATGTGCTGGGATTAAAGGCGTGAGCCAGCATTCCCGGCGCAACTTTATTTTTCTATAGAACAGTATGCTTGTCTTCTTTGTTGAGTCTTGAGCTTCATGTAGTGACTGGCACACATTAGGTGTTCAGTAAGTATTTGTTGTAACTGTAAGGGAGTAAAGAGAATTTGGGTCATAGGATTCGAGTACTCACTTAAGTGGCAGCTGGGATTGGGAACTCTGGTAAACATTTTAAATGTTTTATAAACTCAGGGTATTGTGTATTAATTTTCAAATATGTGGTTCAGGGCATTTTTATACATTAGGACTATGGAAACTGCTGAGAAATCACATGAGTATGTTAAAATAAATTTTGTAGAATAAATATAAAACTAAACTACTTTGGTGGTGATGAAAATACCCAACTTTCAAGACATGAAACATATAAAGTTAGATGAGGCTGGTGGTACAGTTGAATGGAGCTCAAGTCACCTTTGTGCACTGCACATGAATACTTGCAACCACAATGCCTATCCAGAGACGGACATGGTCACCAACACGTGATAATAAATAAATCACATCTAGGTCAAAAATAGTCACATCTAGATCTCTGTTTAGGTATCTGTAATCTCTATGTTTTTAAACCTGGAATTGTTGGATTAGTCTTCAGATGTTATACTTATTTACTGTTTTTATTTAAGTTGTTTTCATGATTAAAATCCTGTGTCTCCCCAGGTTTCTGAGAATCAACAGTGGGCCAGAAAGTGTTTCTCTTCTTGATCTCCATGGGAGTCTTGGAATGCAAAGAACTCAGGAAAGGAGCCTGGTCAAACAGACTTTGTTGGCTCAGTGAGGCAGCGAATTAGCACAAACACAATGACTGTCTTTGCATTCTTTTTCATTACTTTTGTATCAAATTTAATCACATTAATGGCTCAATACAACATTCACTTGTCTTGACGTTTCCATGGATTGGAAGTTGAACATATTTACTTGGGACTTCTACTCATGATGCCACAGACCCCTGCTGTCTTAAGAGGACTGCGTCCTTTGGTGACTTTTGTAGGGGCAGTATAGGAAATGTGACTGGCAGGCAACCTGTGGATTAGGCTGCATTACTGCACAGGTGATGGCATAGGCATTCTCACCATGCTTAGTCTTTGACAGGAGCTTTTCCATGTGACTGGACTTAATACACTGTCTTAACTCTAGGGAAGAATTGTGAGAGGGTCACCTGGCCAGGTCGGAGGTACTGTAAGAGCTGAGAGTAAATGACGGTCACTATGAAACCCACAGTTTGAGTACTTCAACTGTAAAGAAATATCAAGGTCTTTGTATTCTTAAAGGCAGCAGTCTTCAAGTGAGTTCAGAGGGCATTACTTGGGTCTCGTTTGCTTTGGCTAAAGAGTTGAAAGTTTTTATTTTAACCACATAGTCATTAGCTTAAGGTCAGAAACTAACAAGCACAGAGGCTATCTTTAAAATCACCAAAGAATAAATGTAATTATTTGCATTTCAATAGAAATCACATGAAACCAATCTTCTGCTATACAGTACAAGTACAGTCAGAATAAGAAAAACACAAAACTGCAGCAACAACAACAACTACAAAAAAGAAAAAACAAAAACAAAAACAAACCAACCAAACAAAATCTCTCCTGGGTATTTTTATAACATTTTAGGTACTGGTTAAATTGTTCCTTTTGGGTGTGTGTGTGTGTGTGTGTGTGTGTGTGTGTGTGTGTGTGTGTGTGTAGTGCAAATGTATTTACAGGTTTATGTGTATACATAAGTATGTATGCAGGTGCACATGTACACATATGTGTACTATGGAGGTGCACATGTACACATATGTGTACTATGGAGGACAAGCAGTAATGCTACAGTTCTTCCTCTAGAATGATTTGGTTAGAGTGCTAGGTTGACACACTGCAGTGATCCTGCTCTGTGGGTTCTCCCAGAGTTGAGCTTATAGGCAGGTGCAGAGAAGCCTGACTTTTTCCCAAATGCTTTACCCACTCAGCCAGCTTCCCAGCAGTGCTGGGCAGTATTTTTCTCCTTTTTTATTAAAATTTATTTATTTATTTATTTATTTATTTATTTATTCGCTTTACATCCCGATCATAGTCCCTGATTGATTAAAATGGAATAAGCTAATGGTGAGATGAAGCTATATTCTATAAATGAGGGTTTATTGGAAGTAGTAGAGGAGGAGGAAGGAAAGGTAGAGGGAGAGAGAGAGACAGAGAGACAGACAGAGAAGGAGAGATACAGAAAGAGAGAGAGGAGAAGGAACAGAGAGAGAAAGGAAGGATAGAGAGTGGGAGGGGAAAAGGTTGAGAGGAACCAAAATGTCTAGATTATATAGGGAAAGGCTTCTGAGAGAGGGGAAGGCCCAGCCCTAGGCAGAGGCCAAAGTACACCCACAGTGTCCTGCAACAGCCAGCTAACACCCCAGCATGTTGTTGACAATAAATGGATAGTGGGTGAAGAAATCATCTTTAGCTACTTTTGGCTGACATTGGGCTATTGATTTGTGCAAAAAAGTTGAAATGTTGGCCAAGGCTAGGAAGAGCAGGCTGTTGTATTTTCTGTCCAGGATCTGTGAGACGATTTGTGACTAGGAGACTGCAGGCCCAGCTGATGCACTCTGTGAGGTTTAGGCCTGAGCACCTGAGTTCTGGATGTAGCACTTGGCAGGATGCTGGTAACATGTATATGTTAGGGGCAGAAAATAAAGTAAAGAGGTTAAACACAGAGTTTTTTTTTTCCTTAGGTGTTGGCGTACTTTTAAGCAACTATTTTTTATTTTGTGTTCCTTAATTCTCTTTCTCCCTTCTCTACCCCAGTTCCTTCTAACACCCCAACACCAGGTTAGGGAAGAAAGAAGATTAGGAGGAAGAGGGAGCATAGTTTTCCTTAGCTGCTTCCTGCTGCTTAGGGTTGGCAGGTTCCTTGGGACAAGTCCAATCTTTATTTCAGGATAGCTCTGACTGACTTTTCATCACACTGCAGAAGCAGCAGGGGATACACCAGCAACCTTCTTTCTTGAAACCCTTAGTGTCCCTTTAGGTCTGGCTTTTATCCCCACTTATCACTGTGCAATCAAGACAGCAGGCCCACATGAGGTAGTTTACAGCTGACAAAATATCACATGGCCTCTCAGGAGGCAGTTATCAGCTGTGGACAAACTGGAGCAGCCGCCAGATCCCACACCTGGGATTAAAGTGAAAACATGTTTATATATAAACCAAAACTTCCACAACACTTAGGTGTACATTTCAAACTATTAGGCCCATGGCTTTGGTAGTTGGGTCATGGGAGTCCCAAAACCAGAGAATGGGGAAGGAAATTTAAATAGGAAGGAAATTAAGGCTATTGATTGACAGTGGTACTTATCTGGAGTGTGACCTCTGGACTCAATTGGATCTCCTGAAAGCTTACAAGAATCTTTTTAAGTTTACAAAAAGAGACAAATTGGCTTGGGACATAATTAAAAATCTGATTAATATTAAAGCTCTAAATGGTCTGGGGAAAGAGTTTTTATATACCTTAAATCACTTTCTTGTTACCAACACTAAAACACCTTTCTCAGACCCTCAAACACTTTCTTAGATCTTCAGACCTTACATAAACTTTACACTTTTCTGAGAAGGCAGCTGAAGCCTTGGTTTTTGTTGATCTTCAAACCCATCAGAGACCGGATAAAGATACATTACCACAGGAAGCATAATCCAAGCAGCCTATGTATTGATTAATGTGACAGAGGACTTACTCATTATCCAGACATCCTTCCCACTAGGCTCCTGTGGTATTATTTTTTTTTGTCAGCAGAGGTCCTAAGACAGCATCATGGCCCAGCAAATCTGAGAACAAAGGAGAGGGAGAGGAAGGGGAAAGAAGTAGGGGAAAGGATGGTGGGGAGGAAGCAACATGTCTAGATTATTTAATGAAGGGTCTCTGGGAGGGGGGAAGCCTCACCCCTAGGAGGAGGGCAGGGTATGCCTGCCAATGCCCTGCAATGGGTAGAGACCTAACACTCTCCTTTCTCTTCTTCTCCTGGTTTCACTCTCCCTCCCTCTTCTCCCTGTCCCCCCTCCTCTTCTCCTCAGAAAAGGGAGCCCACCTTCAAACCCCTCCAAGCACCTCAAGTGGCCTCAGAACTGAGTGCATCCTCTTTCCCTGTAGCCTGCTAACCAGACCCACCAAGGGGAAGTGATCAAAAAGCAGGCAACAGAGTCTATGTCAGAGACAGCCCATCCCCCACACTTAGGGGACCCACATGAAGCCATAGCTACCCATCTGCAACATCTGTGTAGAGAGCCTAGGTCCAGTCCATGCATGGTCCTTGGTTGGTGCTTCAGTCTTGACAGGCCCTCTGCACCCTGGTTAGTTGGCTTTGCTGGTCTTGTGGAGTTCCTGACTTCTCTATCCTTCCCCCTACTCTTTCACAATACTCCCTTTGCTCTACCCAGTGTTTAGCTGTGAGTCTCAGCATCTGTTTTGATCTGTTGCTGGGTGGAGGCTCTCCAACGACAGCTGTAGCAGAGTATTCCTTGTAGTGTCAGGGGTTGTTTCTCTCCCATGGAGTGGGCCCCTGTTTGGGCCAGGCATTGGTTGGACATTTCCCTCAATCTATGCTCTATTTTCATCCCTGCACGTCTTGTACATGGGTTACATTTCGGGTCAAAATATTTGTGGGTGGGTAGGTGTTCTCCTCCCTCCACTAGGAGTCCTGTCTGATTAGACGGTGCCCTCTTCAGTCTCCATGACGCCTGTCATTAGGAGTCTTAGCTAGAGTCACACTCACATCCTCCCAGAAGCCCACCCTGTCATAGGGCTCTACCTTGTCACAGAGATGTGCCTTCCCAGGGCTTCTGTTCTCTCTGCCCTCCCACCCCAACCCCCACCATCCCTAGGTCTGATCTCCACCCTCATTTCTCTACAAACTCCTTCTCCAACCTGGTTCCCTCTCTTCAACTGCTTCCTCTGGCTATTCTATTTCTCCATCTAAGTGAGATTTAAGCATTCTCTCTTGGGTCCTCAGTGTTACTTATCTTCTTTGGGTCTGTGAATTGTAGTATGCTTATCCTGTACTCTATGGCTCAAATCCACTTATAAGTGAGTACATACCATGTATGGCTTTCTGGGTCCGAGTTACCTCACTCAGGATGATCTTTTCTAGTTCCATTGATAAAGAAACTGTGGTACAATTACACAATGGAGTGCTGAACAGTTTTATTCCAACTTTACACTGGCTAAAGTCATTTGGAAGAAGGGAACATCAGCTGAGAAAATATTCCAAGGAGACTGACTCTGGTCTACCCTGTTGGAGCATTTTCTTGATTGATGATGCATGTGGGAGGGCTTGGCTCACTATAGGTGGGGCTATGCCTTGGAAGGCAGTTTTGAGTTATATAAGAAAGCAGGCTGAGCAAGCCATGAAGAGCAAAGCAGGAAGTAGTGTTCCTCCATGGCTTCTGCACTGGCCCCTGCATCCAGGTTCCTGCCTTGAGTTCCTGTCCTGACTTCTCTCAGTGATGAACTGTATATAGATATACAGACAGAGATATAGAACTGTGATCTAAAATAATCAAGCAAGCAAAAAGCTTTCCCCTTTAATTTGATTTTGGTACTGGTGTTTTATCATGGCAATGGAGATTCTGAATAAGACACCCTATCCCTAAGAGAGTTTTGTTGTTTGTTGTTGTCTGTTTTTCTTTTGTTATTTTTAAGAATGACTTCTTACAATTCGGAAAATAATTTAGTTAATACTTGTCTTTTTTTTCCTGAAAAGACAGCAGTAGGACAGTTAAAGCGTAAACATTTGGAAACAATCAGAAGAACGGCATGGGAGAACCTGAGCAAAGGGGTGCACCCCATGGGGTCAGATGTTTTTCCAAGATCAAGGTATGGACTGTTCCTATGTATGCATGTACGAGAGTCTTTTAAAACAAGCACCAAAACTGCTTGTGATATTGCTCAGCTTACATGAAGTTTTCCAACACATAATGTTTTCCTTAATATGTTCTTAATTTCTTACCTTAAAGAAGTAGGTTGGTTTTATAATTACAGATGCCTAACCTTGATTATTTATCCAAGAACATTTATCAAAATCATTTAGAGCAGAAGTTCTCAACCTCTGGGTCGTGACCCTTTGTGAGGTATCAAATGCTCCCTCACAGGGGTCACCTAAGGTCATCAGAAAACACAGATATTTACATTATGATTCATAACAGTAGCAAAACCACAGTTACGAGTATCAACAAAAATAATTTCATGGCTTAAGTCAACACAACGTGAGGGACTGTATTAAAGGGTCACAACCATTAGGATGGCCAAGAACAACTGATTTAGAAGGTCTTAAAGGAGGATAGAATTTTAAAAGTTTCAGATATGTATTATATTGTGGTGGAGTTTAGTCAGAGGTCAGAGGTCAAGCCAGTGCTTAGCCCTCAGGGATTCCTGGGTGAAGCTCACAGCTAGGGAACACATCTCTCTACAGGAACACTCTCTTGATTAATATGTGAAGATGACTTCATGACCCAGCCAGACAAATATTTTCTTCAAGCTTTGACAATACAACAATCATTGTTTGTAAGAAAACGGTCCATTCTGTTAGCTGTTTTATTGGTTTTCAGTATTTTAGACACAACTATTGTTCTCATAGCTCCAAAGGAATCTTTATATCACAAACTGTAAACTTACATTAACCCAAAAAAACTTGAGATCTGGTCTGGTTTTTGTAGAGTCCTTCAAACATTCCTTTGTGAGATGCTGCTTCCTAACTCATCCTATTATATGGTCCTTCTCCCTTTATTCACATATAGTGGAACGTTATTAAAATAAAAGAGAGGCTCAGACTCAGGCCCTGGAAAGTGCTTTTACCTGCAATTCTTACATGCTTCTGAGGAACCCAGGTCCCCAGGCTCCTAACCTTCTCTAGATGTTTATTATATGTACCATTTTGTACAATTTACACAACCTGTTTATACTTCAGTGTTTTTCATCTGAAAAGGGTAGTGGTAGTTCTACTTTTTTAAGATTAAAAAAATTCATTCTGAGACCCCTCTAACTCTCTCTTTCTCTGTCCTGTAGTTCTCTCTCTCTCTCTCTCTCTCTCTCTCTCTCTCTCTCTCTCTCTCTCTCTCTCTCTCTCTCTCTCTCTCTCTCTCTCCTGTCCCTGTCTGTCTCTGTCTCTATATCTGTATCAGTTTGTCTGTGTCTCTCCCCCTCCCCCCATCACTCTGTGTCAGTCACTGTTGCTGCATCTGTGTGTTTGCTCATCCTTCGGTATATCCTCTACTACTGGTATGAAGGATTAGACACAGGTGTTCACAGACACCAGGAAACTCCTCTGTCCCTGATAGAGGAGAATGCAGAAAAAAAGGACAAAGCATTGCACTGACCTAGCATTTCCAGCGACCTGCCATTTCTGCAGAGGGAACATAGCAGGCTTGCTATAGAAAGTATGCCTTGTTGTCATTCGATGTTCTCTTCCTTCCCTTCCTTAAAGGGGACAACACTTGTCCTGTAGAGAACCGTAGATTGCTGAAGACTCATCAAAAGCCGTGTCTTACATAGAAAACTATATGCCACAATTCCATGTCTCCTGTATGAATAAGATACACGCATAAAAGAGCAAGGCCATAACTATCTGCAAAATTCACCATGACTAACCCAATATTCTAACTCTGATTTTTCAGAGTGAGGACACTGTGAAAGACAGAGGAAAGGTTACACTTTAAAGTTTCTTGCATGGTCAATGGCTATTTAAGTTGGATACAATCCCCTACCTCATAGTCTAATATGTTTTGCCAGTAGATGGGAGATATATAATCAGAAAACAGAGTTCTCATTGCTTATTAAATATTTTCTTCTAGATGTTTCTGTTGGCAATAACATGTGCATATTTTTCCAAATCACTCTCTGGAGTTTACACGAATTCCATGCTCACACAGCTAGAGAGACAATTCAACATCCCCACATCAATAGTTGGATTAATCACTGGGAGCTTTGAGATTGGTGAGTTATTTTTACATTTGCTAATATTTACAAATTGACATTTACTCCTTGTTTCTTGAATTAGACTATTTACTATGACTGAGTTACATGTTTCCTTGTATTGACTGAATAGCCTGGTTTAGTGTGAAGAAATCATCATGGTGGCAGGTAATTATTGCCACATAGTCCCACAGAGCCTCTTCTTTCTGACAAGCAGCAGAATATTGGGAGCATTCATATATAATTCTATCATTTGATAATGCAAATAAAAGCTAAGGGTTTTTCTTTGGCATTTTAGAAGCTTGCTGTGGGAGTCTGGAGGAACTTGCGTTCTACAGGAGTAAACAAGTGTTTCTCTTTTCCTTCTGTCTCTCTGAGATCGATAGCTATCCACCTAGTCACTGTGGAAAATAAAGATGACTTTTTGTGTTTGAGTTGTATCAGACTCAGTTCAAAAGAAGAATGAGTGAAATTTAATTCCTGCTTTTGAATTATGAACTGGGTTATGGGAGTACAAAGGATGAAGGATGGAAAGGTTCTCTCTATTAACAAAGTGACCTGGAGCCCTTTGTGTCTCTCTTCCCTAGTTTAATTATAGATTTTACTCTGTAAAATCCATAACAGTGGTTGGGAGCACTGACTGTTCTTCTGGAGGACCCGGGTTCAATTCCCAGCACCCACATGGCACCTCACAACTGTTTTAACTCCAAAATCTGACACCCACAGACATACAATGCACATAAAATAAAAATAAATAAATCATATATATATATATATGTATATATCACTCTCTTAAAAGTAAAATTGCTTTAATGTATTTAAGTCAAAACAACAAAGAAAGTTCTCACTGAGTTGCCTGGGCTGGTCTTTACTTCACTCTGAGGCCAGGCCAACTACGACCATGCAATCTTCATCTCTTATCTTCCAGTAGCTGCAGATGTCAAGTCTATGCCACCAGCTCCCACTGGCCCTTTGTCAGAATAGGGCTTCCCAGTGAGTTTCTTAAATGAATATTTTTTTCATAAACCACAAAAATAAATTTTGGGCTTGACTTTGTGACTCCTGCAATGTAGACCTAACATTCAGCTGGAAAGTTAGGTTCCTTACCATCTCTCTGCTTAACAGTATTACCTGGCTTAAGGGAAGAAACGACATTAGAAGCAGGCATATGTCTTGGCCATGTTGAGCAATAAAGGTGTTTTTAAATAGTAAGTTTGAAAAACATGAATCCATTTTAATCTAATTGAGAAATCCCAAGAGGGGAGGTCAGAGGTGACAGGCAGGCTGACACTTGCTTTTGCATCCGATGCCAAGGGCAGGATAATCCTGAATAGAGCTTTATCATTCTCCAAAGTAAAGGATACTCTTCCTTCAATGTCATAATCACTTTACCTATTAAAACAATAACACAAAACATCCTAAGCTCCCATCTCTGTATTGACATGGTTGTTAAACAATGGACCCTAAAGTCCAAATGCTGGAGAGGCTGTTGACTAAGAGCTGCTAATACTTTACTGACACAAGCATTCCCATTCCTTCTCCCAGGAAACCTTCTGTTGATTATATTTGTGAGTTATTTTGGAACAAAGCTGCACAGACCCATCATGATTGGTATTGGATGTGCACTTATGGGCCTCGGGTGTTTCCTAATGTCTCTACCTCATTTCCTCATGGGCCGGTGAGTATTCCAGTCTTTGATGATATTTTAGGTTCAACTTTCACCTACAGGAAATTATTTCAGAATTCCTTTCTGGGAGAAGCAAAGTACTCTCCCAAAGTACAGAAGGCTAACATGAAAATTAGAAGATGTGGTGTCTGGTCTGCCAATATGATTTCTGAATCCTGTGGCCTCAAGTCCATTTAAGGTCCCAAGTGGAGACTTGGGACACCTCTTTCATGAAATTGAGACACATGAAGGGATTCTCTGAATCTACCAACCCTTGTGCTGGGTCCTTCCTCAGGACTATTTTGATACTTTGGTTGCCAGGGTTCTACACTTTGACATAATCATGAGTTATCAAGACATAGAACAATGTCAAGGCCAATTTTATTTTCATGTTTACCAAAGTAGCTTACTCCCTTCCCTGTTTTCTGGGGACAGTTTTCAGGGGTTTTTTTTTGCCTGCATGTCTTGTTAGCTTTTAATACATTAGTGTTAAATGATATAAAAATTTACTAATTCCATTAGCATGACTATAAACATATTTTCTACAGTAGAATTATTATGTCACTCTTTATTATAGAACTCAGTTTTTCCATAAATTTAATATTAAGCTCATTGCCTTTTCTATTTGACATTCTTTCTGTCCCTCACTATTTCAAAAGTCTCTCACTGGTGAAAGAGAGAATATCTCTTGACACAGGTCGGCAGCTTCACTGTTGTCCTGGTGATGCCTCTTGCTGTTGTCTCCTGTGTTCCCCCTGCCTTTGAACTGTAAACCTCTAGGCCACCTCAGTGCCTTTCCCTTGGAATTCTCCACTATTATTTACGTTATGAATTTATTTTACTTCCTTCTTCCCTCATCTTCCTCTTCCTCCTGACTCCCTTCTCCTTATTTTCTTTCATTCATTCTTTCTTTCTTCTTTCCTTTTCAGACCTTTTATCTATTATACATGTATGAGTGTTTTACCTCATGTATTTATGTGTATCGTGTGTTTGTCTGGTGCACATAGAGATCCCAAGAGAGTGTTGGGTCCCCTGGAACAGAGTTACAGATGGTTCTCAGCTACCATGGGCTGCTAGCAAATGAACCCAGGTCCTCTTTAAAAGCAACAAGTGCTCTTAACCACTGAGCCATCTCTCCAGTCCCATGTTGATTTTCTTTTTTGAAACAGGGTCTTGCTATATAGCCCAGTGTTGTTGCCTGACATTTACTATATAACTCAGGCTTGCCTCAAACTTTTGATGGTCCCCTTGCTTCAGTTTTCCAAGGATAGGCTACAAGCCACAACTACTTTGTTTTCCCTCTTTATTCTTGTTAATTATGCCCTGGAGAGGCATCCTACCGTCTGGTTCCCTGTTTACTCTTCCACACTTCCTTCTGTAGAGGAAAAACAGTTCCTTACAAACATTAAAGATATTACCTCAAAGTTTGTGGACTTTGGAATCAGAATTAGTATTCTAACTCTTGTGGTTGTTTTCTGTTTAAGCTTTTGGCTCCACAGTCTGAAACTGGTGACTATTGGTATATGACCTTTGCCACCTCAATCAAGCATCTTTGGTCAAGACAGTTTGTAAAGTTTCTTGTCCTCATTTCTCTTTGATAATATGTTCTTCCCTCCCCTCATCTTTCTGCAGCTGCTTCTTGAGCACTGGCTTCCTAGATTTTATTCATATTTTTAACTTCATGTCTTTTCATCATTTTGTTACTTCCAAGGAGATTTAACTTTGTCTTCCAGTATTTGAATGAGATTGTGCTGTATATTATCATATTTAAAAATGTTTAATGTCAAGGGCACCTCTCTACCTAAAATGTCTCCATCTCCTCCTCCTTCTCCTCCTCCTCCTCCTTTTCAAGACAGGGTTGCTCTGTGAAGCCTTGGCTGTCCTGGACTCACTTTGTAGACCAGGCTGTCTTTGAACTCCCAGATATCCTCCTGCCTCTGCCTCTTCGAGTGCTAGGGTTACTGGTGTGAACCACTGCGCTGAGCTTAAAATGTCTCTTCTGAGGGAATATCTTGGGAGTTTTCTCAAGAATTTGGTGCATTTCCTGTGTAACTGTCCATCTGTATCCACTGTCTCTGACTTCTTTATAGAAGTTAAAGACAAACAAAAGCTGTACTTGAAGAAGAGTATGCCCTTGATGGCCTTGGATATCTGTTCATATCTAAGAGGAATAACAACAGAACTAACTGGAAATACTGTATAGAGGTCTAGACTTGGTTAATGGAAGACTTTTGTCTTTTTCAGTAGGATGAGTCAATAGGTGATTGAGCAGGAACTAGATGATGTTGATCGACTCTGAAATGTGTGTAACTTGCAATCTTAGGACAAGATTCCCTGTTCTTGCTATAGGGAAAGAAACTTGGATACAAGCCAGAAAGGCATGAGAGTATCACCTTTTGCACAGTTTTAAAAAGTGCAGTGACCCTCCTTTTTGGCCTCTTTGTCCTCAGTTGTACCTGCTTGGATCCTCTTGTGCCTGTGAGTATTTCCACTTGGAGAGATGGAGGATGAGTCTGAGAAACTAGGTATTCCCTGTGTACATTTTCAGCTTTGCTTTGCTGCCCAGCTTGGTCCTGCATTGGGAGTCTCTTCTTCCAGCTTTCAAGGGAAGCCTGGAACATATCATGCTGCTCCCACTGCATGATAGTTATGTTTCCCTTACCTGTTTAAGTGGCCATTTGCATATTCATATCCCAATATCAAAGTTGTGTTGAACTTTACTGCACTTTCAGTCTCTAATTTACAAGGTTTAAAATTTTTTTTCACTACTTTGTTTAGCTATATGTTATGATCATGGTGGTAGTGTGTGCACACTTTGGTGTGAGGTCATGCAACAATTTTGAAGAGTCTATTTCTACTCTCTCTGCCTACCCTGTGAGACCTGCAGTGGAATCTGTGTTCTCAGGCTTTCATACATAGAGACATCTATAATATATCACAAGCTTTTTTTCTTCTTTTTTTAAACACAGTATCATGTGGCTCAGGATGGCCACAGACTCACTTTGTCGTTAAGGATAATCATAAATTTTTGATCCTCTTACCTACATCTCCTGAGTGACAGGATTACAGGCATTTCCCAGCATGTCTGGTTTAATTGAGTAGCATTGGTGCTTGCCAGGAACCAATGACCAATTGAGCCACATGTTCATATCAAGATATATTTATCTTTGAGGAAATGAGCTTTGCAATTTTTCATTTTGAAACATTTCTACTGCTATTTATTGTCATTTTGGGGAATAAATGGACCTTGAGTGAACAACTGAATTTTAAGTGGATAATGAACCAAATTAAGGTTATTTTTATATTCTCAAGTATTTTTGAATGGAACTGACAGTTTGCAGATGGAATTTAACAATTATTTTATACTTTCTATTATATTCAAACCAATGTCAAGAAATATTTGGCAATTATTGTGCTTTTCCACATTCTGCCAAAGGTGATAATTCTTTGAAGTTAACCTATCTTCATGGGATATTATTAGAGAGACATGGGCTGTAATCAACACTTCACTGGCAAGCTCTGTGGGGGACGTGCAGGCAGATGTTCTAAGCAAAAGGTATTCTGACTTCTGTGATATCAATCCACAATACTTTTCAATGGAGAGAGACGTAGAAGGACATATTTTCCTCCATGGTGGCATTCTGTCATTTTATTTCTAGGGCAAGCTGATCCTTGGTGATTTCCTCAAGTAAAATGGTGACAGTTTATTAGCACTTTTGGTCCCATGACGCTGTGTTGTCAGTTGATAGATTCTGCTAATTTCATTATGATGTGTGGATTTCTCTTCTGCTGGGGCTAGGGAGCACATGGAAATATAGTTGTCTGAATCTTAGAAAGGATGGACAGGGTCAAGGGTCACAGCTCAGAGAGTCCAAAGTAGATATCTTGTTTTGGGTCATTTGTGTCTTCCTAAAGCTTCTATCTTCTTCATTCTACTTCATTGAGTCTCTTTTTTGCTTTGCTTTTGTTCTTTACCTCACACCAATTATTTCTAGAAAATAGCCATGTTGAAATCACAAAGAGTTGACATTACAGAACCTTGAAGCTATTTCACCTACGCGTAGAGACTTGAGATAGCTGGGGGGAAAAAGGGGCACATTTTTTGTTGATTATCAAATTCTTTTCATGATATTGAATACTGATTATTCAATTGTTTTCGGATTTTGGCTTTTGTGGGTTTGGTTTTTTGTTGTTGATGATGTTGTTTTGTTTTGTTTTGTTTTGTTTTTGTGGTTTTTTTTTTTTTAGACAGGCTCCTGTGAAACTCAGGCTGCCTTCAAACTTGCTGCATAGATGAGGGTGGCCTTCTGATTCTGAGATGTTTATCTCTCAGGTGCTTTGGAGACAGTCACGGGCAACCACACTAATTCTATACACTGGGGTTTGAACATGCAGCTACATGTTGAGAGTAATGATACAGATTTTGTTTCTACTTATTTATTTGCTTGCTTTCTTGCTTGTTTATTTGTGAGTGTGTGCCAATGTGTGTGTGTGTGTATTTGTGTGCATATGTGTGTACACACAGAGAACAGATTATACTATTTTATAGAATCTTTCCTCTCTTTCCACTTTCATGTGGGTTCCAGGGATTAAACTCACATTATGAAGCTTGTGCAGCAAGTGCTTTACATGCTGCATCCTCTTGCTGGCCCTGCCATAGGATTTATGATTCCTGACTCAGAATGGCAGCTGAGGAAATGGTACTTCAGGCTCTGGATGCCATGTTTTCAGGGAAGCAGGATTCAGTACTCTGCAGGTGCTCTCATTGCACTTAGCTCCTCACAGTGAATGTTTCCTGTGTCCACACAGATATGAATATGAAACAACGATCTCACCTGCAAGCAACTTGTCCTCAGACAGCTTCTTGTGTATGGAAAACAGAACCCAGACCCTGAAGCCAACGCAGGATCCAGCAGGTTGACTAGAGCTTCTTACTGCTTTCCACTCAGAGATTCAGCCATGGAATAGGATTTATGAAGGACTTTCAGTATGATACTGGGTTTAGTAGACATGTGAGACAAGTGAAAAAATTTAATTCCCTTTTCAGGGAAGTGAGTTATCTAGTAACCTAGCATACTATCCCTCCTGAGTTTGAATATACTTATTATGATGCCTTTGTATTTTAAAGTGGGTATTTTAAAATGTAAGCCAAAGATATCCACCCCAATGTCAAAGGTTGGCTTTGACACACAGGGTTAAGACTGAGGTAGGATATAGCATCTGCCAAAAAGAAGCAAAAAAGCTGGTAGCTGCTGGCTTCATGGGGCCATTATTGCGTGTGGTTGGTGAAAAGCTCTAAACTTTTTTTCTCTCTAATAGCCAGAGCTGGTAGGTCCTGATTGTTCTCTTCTTTGGTCATATTTGGCCTTAGAGAGGGACACCAAAACTCTTTAACAGCTGGAGCTGATGGCTCTAGAGGCTGTTTCCTCTTATTGCAGTGAGACACTCAAAGGGAGAAGAAAGAGCAGGGAGCCAGAAATTGATGGTTTCTGGCATAGACTGCCAATAGAAAAATAAAAAAAATGGGAAACACACACACACACACACACACACACACACACACACACACACACACACACACATTTAGTAGATGAAGCAAAGCAAGCTCCAATCCTTTTTATGTTTATCCTTGGCTGATATATTTTCTCAGACAAAGTTCTCTATGTAAGATGAAAAATTACCTCACAGCCACAAAAGCAGTTATCATGGAAATAGAAAAAGTCATTACAGGCAGGATTAAGTGCCTAACTAAACATTTTATTTTATTTTATTTATTTATTTTTGACATATACATTTATATTATTACAAGTAAGTAGAAAAATTACATACATCAAGGAGAACCACAAAACAACCAGGGATCATATGAATGTTACACTTATGGTGTTTTGGCTAATTATATTTGGCATCCATGTAGAAAACATCTTTCCTATCTTGGTGAGTCTAAAATTCTGAATGAGAATCAATATCTATCCTCTCTCTTCTCTGCCATCTCAAAACCTCTATCTAGACCTAAAAACATCTTAACCCCTAAACAGCTTAGGTTAATTGTAAGACTAAACTATCAGGACTTCAACCCTATCAGAGACTTGAGAAGGAATGAAAATTAATTACTTGAATGAACCAGAAGTGCAGGTTAGCAGCTTTCAGAATGAGAAGGAAAAGAAAGAAAGAAAGAAAGAAAGAAAGAAAGAAAGAAAGAAAGAAAGAAAGAAAGAAAAGTGACTGAGACAGTTTACTGCCTGAACAGTCACCTAAAACTCTCTATAACATTGGAGCATCATCTTCAGCGTTCTAGCCCAATATATCTGACAGGCATATTTGTGAGACAGGCACTATTGAGGACTTGCTTACCCTGTCTCAGCAGAGTTTGGACATTGACTCTGCCTGCATCCAAGCTTGCCCATTTTTAGGGAGAATTCTGTCTGTGGCAGAAATGAGGACGTTTTGCCCAGGGGCTTGTTTGACACATTTGAAGCCATTTCCATAAGGAGGTTCTTTGGTGCTCATAATCTTCTTGAGGTAGGCTGGGTGTTGCCAGGAATTAGCCTGTCCTGTTGTCAAAGAATCTTTAAGATATTAAAAGCTTCTTAAATGCCATATTCTGTAGGTCTCTGAGGCTTTGAAGGCTTTATCTAACTATTTTACCTCATCTATCTATAGGATCATATCTATCTGTTAAACCTAGGATGTATATCCTTGTGATTAAAAATAGGCTGGTTGTTGACATAACCATAATTTGATCAACTAACAAGTGGCTTATACTCAATTAACCTAATCAGCCATCAATAGCACTTTCCAGGTTTTGGAAGTAAGCTTTATATTATACTTGAGTTGTATGGGTTCAGTACCTCATATTAGAATAGAAATATATATATAATGTGTGTAGAAAATGGTCTTAAATTTGAATTCTATAACAATGTATCAAAGTTAACCTTATTTTGTATCAACATACAAAGTTCTATACCGATGAATTAAAGATAACCTTTTTTGTTGGTAACAAGTAAGGCCTTAGGTTGAGGAGTAGGTTAATCTACTTTTTAATCCCATCATCCCTATATATTTCTATAAGCCTTCCCTTTTCTTTTCAACTCCTATCGCTATATCTATTAAAGACAGATGGAAGAAGAGAGACATCTGAGTCCAACCTCATTTTCTCTCTGAATAAGATCAAATATCACTTATAAGCAACTCCCAATGAAAACAAGCATCTGTAGTACAAGAGAGAAAACATAAACCTACCCACCACTCTGCCTTAGGGGAAATGGTACATCATTCTCTTAGGGTTTCTTCCAGCTGATTTGGGGAGAATAGTACCTTTGGAGGGCCCAAATAAAATTGGGGACCATGGTTAATCAAGCCAGTAATTGCATTTGTGGTCCAGTTTCCAAATGTTGAGAAAGTCCAGGCTTAATAGAAGTCTTGTAAGGTACAGTTTAAAATACTGGACCAGTTTGTATAGAAACTTTCCTTGAAGCTGCCTTGGGAGCAGTCCTGTTCTGATAAATAACAGCTTCTAAAACACTTGGGACTGGAACCTGAAGGGTGCAGGATGTCCAAGTGCTGCATGCTGAGAGGAGTGAATCCTGTCAGGTCTGATCCAGCTTCAGTGTCCAGGTCTTTTGTTCTGAAAAACATATAAATTCTCACAAGCATTATACAATCCTAAAATTATAAATATATGAATTGTACATGATGCACAGGACAATTAAGGCTTGTTCTCTGCTCTTAGTATGAGCAGAAGAAAGACATCTGCCAATCTTCACTGATGCCATATGAAGAATGGCATCTAATAATGTCACAAGGATTCTGTCACCAGTAAGAAGCCTTGTCTATGCATGTGCATTCATGTCTCAGCCAGTCTCAGAGCCATTCCCATGCAGCGGGTTTAGCACTACAAGTTATCTGCTTGTTTTGCAGTTTGAGTTCTTTTCATCCAGACTCTAGTTCCCTCCCTCATGACCTCCCTTTCCCACCCTCCCCCCTCATCCCTTCTCCCTCCCTCCCCTAGTCCTCCAATAAGGGAGCCCTCCTCCCATAACCTCTTATCTCTGTCTATAAGGTCTCATTTGTAATACCTGTGTCTTCCTCCTCTACGGCCTGGCAGGGCCACCCTGACAGAGGAGAAGTGACTAAAGCTAGAATGTCAAAGTCTATACAAGAAGTAGTCCCTACTCTCCTTATTGTGGGACCCACAAGGAGACTATGATGCCTATCTACTACATCTGAGAAAGGGGTCTCGATCCACATCATACATGGTCTTTGGTTGGTGTATCCATCTCTGAATTGTTATATGTTTATCCTGTATTAAGTGACTAATATCCAATAATGAGTGGGTATATACCATGTATGTCTTTCTGTGTGTCAGTTGCCTCACTCAGGATGATTGTTTCTAATTCTATCTATTTACCTGTAAATTTCAAGATTTTCTTGTTTTTGATAGCTGAATAGTATTTCCTTGTATAAATGTACTGGAGTTCCTTTATCCATTCTTCAGTTGAGGGACATCTAGGTTGTTTCCAGATTCTGGCTATTATGAATAAGGCTGCTATAAACATAGTTGAGCAGATGTCCTTGTATTATGGTGGAGTATCTTTAGGGTATATTCCCAGGAGTGGTCTTTAGGTAGCACATTTCTCAATTCCCTGAGATAATGCCAGATTGATTTCCAAAGTGGTTGTACATATTTGCACACCCATCAGCAGTGTAAGAGTGTTCCCCCTTTCTCTACACCCTTCCCAGCATGAGATGTCATTTGAATTTTTTATCTTAGCCATTCTGATAAGTGTAAGATGGAATCTCAGAGTCATTTTGATTTTGATTTCCCTGATGACTAGGGATATTGAGCATTTCTTTAAGTGTTTCTCAGCCATTCGATATTCCTCTGTTGAGAATTCTGTTTAGCTCTGTACCCCAGTTTTAAATTGGATTATTTGATTTATTGGTGTCTAGTTTCTTGAACTATTTATATATTTTGGATGTTAGCGCTCTGTCAGATGGAAGGTTGATGAAGATATTCTCCCAGTCTTTAAGCTGTCATTTTGTTCTGTTGACTGTTTCCTTTGCCTTACAGAAGCTTTTCAGTTTCATGAGGTCCCATTTATTAATGGGATCTTAGAGCCTGAGCTGTTGGTGTTCTGTTCAGGAAGTTGTCTCCTGTGCCAACGAGTTCAAGGCTCTTCCCCACTTTTTCTTCTAACAGAGTTAGAGTTTCTGGTTTTAAGTTGAGGTCTTTAATTCACTTGGACTTTAGTTTTATACATGGTAATAAATATGGGTCTATTTGCATTTTTCAACATTTGGCCATCCAGTTAGACTAGCACCATTTATTGAAGATGCTATCTTTTTTCCATTGTATAAATTTGGCTTCTTTGTCAAAAATCAAGTTCTCATAGGTATGTAGTTTTATTTCTGAGTCTTCTATTCAATTCCATTGATCAAGCAGGCTATTTCTATGCCAGTACAACTCTGTTTTTAGTATTCTTGCTCTATAATATAGCTTGAGATCTGGGATGGGGATTCCTCCAGAAGATCTTTTATTGTACAGTATTGTTTTAGCTATTCTGGGTTTTTTGTTTCTCTATATGAAGTTGAGAATTGATCTTTCAAGGTCTGGAAAGAACTGTGTTAGGATTTTGATGGGAATTGCATTGAATCTGTAAATGCTTTTGATAAGATGGCCATTTTTACTATGTTGATTCTCCTAATCTATGAATAAGGAAGATATTTCCATATTTTGATATCTTCTTCAAGTTCTTTCTTTAGAGACTTGAAGTTTTTTTTTCATATAAGTCTTTCACTTGCTTGGTTAAAGTTATGCCAAGATACTTTATATTATTTATTGCTATTGTGAAGGCTGTAGTTTCCCTAAGTTCTTTATTAGCCGATTTGTTTTTTGTGTAAATCAGGGCTACTGATTTTTTTTTAGTTCATTTTTTATCCAGCCACTTTGCTAAAGGTGTTTATCAGCTGCAAGAGTTCCTTAGTAGAATTTTTAGGGTCATTTATGTATACTATCATGTCATCTGCAAATAGTGACAGTTTGACTTCTTCCTTTCCTATTTGTATCCCCTTGATCTCCTTTGTTTGTCTTATTGCTCTAGGTAGAAATTCAAGTACTATATTGAAGAGATATGGAAAGAGTGGACAATCTTGTCTTTGTTTGTTGTTTGTTTTTTAAATTAATTTATTCATATTACATCTCAATTGTTAGACCTTCCCCTGTTTCCTCCCATTATTCCCTCCCTCCCACTCCCCCCCCTTCTCCCCTCCCCTATGTCTGGGATTGAGGGAGACCTTCTCCCCCTATATATGCTCTTAGAATATTGAGTCTCTTCCTGGTAACTTGCTATATTTCCTCTGAGTGCCGCCAGGCCTCCCCATCCAGGGGACGTGCTCAGAAAAGGGGCACCAGAGTTCGTGTGAGAGTCAGATCTCACTCTCCACTCAACGGTGGAGAATATCATGTTCGTCGGCTAGGTCTTGGTAGGGGTTCGAAGTTTACTGCCTATATTCTCCTTGGCTGGTGCCTTAGTTTGAGGAGGACCCCAGGACCCAGATCTGGAAAATGCCCTACCACACAACAGGGACATATGCTCAACCATGTTCATAGCTGCTTTATACATAATAGCCAGAACATGGAAACAGCCTAAGTGTCCCTCAGTAGAAGAATGGACTAAGAAACTGTGGTACATTTACACTATGGAATACTCCTCGGCTGTTAAAAACAAGGAATTCCCTAAATTTGTGGATAAATGGATTGATCTAGAAATTATCATAATGAGTGAGTTCACCCAGAAGCAAAAACAGACAAACGGTATATACTCACTTATATCAAAACACTAGTCCAAGGGATACGTACCATGAAAAACTTTACTTACCAAGAAAGTGGGTCAGAGGAGAGGACATCCTATTGAGACTTTAGGCGAGAGTAGCATGGAAGAATGGGGGAAATAGTAGGACCCACAGGGTCCTGGAAACCTACAAGGACAATCTTGTCTTATCTCTTTCAGTGGAATTGATTTAAGTTTCTCTCCAATTAGTTTGATATTGGCTATAAGCTTGTTATATATAGTCTTTATTATGCTGCGGTTTGTGCCTTGTATCCCTGATCTCTACAAGACTTTAAACATGAATGGGTGTTGCCTTTTGTCAAATGCTTTTTTGGCATCTAAGGAGATGATCAAGTGTTTTTTTTTCTTTCAGTTTGTTTATATGATGGATTACATTGATAGATTTCTGTATATTGAACCACTCCTGCATGCCTGGAATGAAGCCTACTTGGTCATGCTGTACGACATTTTTTATGTGTTCTTTGATTCAGTTTGAGACTATTTTATTGAGCATTTTTGCATCAATGTTTATAAGAGAAATTGGTCTGAAATTCTCGTTCTTTGTTGAGTTTTTCTGTGGTTTAGATATCAAAGTGACTGTGGCCTCATAGAATGAGTTTGATAAATGTTCCTTCTGTTTCTAATTTGTGGAATAATTTAAAGAGAATTGGTATTAGTTCTTCTTTTAAGGTTTGGTAGAATTCTGCTCTGAACCCATCAGGCCCTGGGCTTTCTTTGCTTGGGAGACTTTTGATGACTTCTTCAATCTCCTTAGGAGTTATAGAGCTATTTAATTTGTTTTCCTGATTTTGATTCAATTTTGGTAGTTGGTATTTATCAAGAAAATTGTCCGTTTCATTTAGATTTTCAAATTTTGTGGCATATAGGCATTTGAAGTACAACCTAATGATTTTTTTTCTCATTGTCTGTTATGCTTCCCTTTTCATTTCTGATTTTGTTGATTTGAATACTTTCCCTCTGCCTTTCAGTTAGTTTTGCTAAGGGTTTATCTTTCTTGTTGATTTTCTCAAAGAAACAGTTCTTGGTTTGGTTGATCTTTTTAATTGTTCTCTTTGTTCCTAATATATTGATTTCAGCCCTGAGTTTGATGATTTCCAGCCATCTACCCCTCTTTGATAAGTCTGCTTCCTTTTGTTCTGGGGCTTTTAGGTGTGCTGTTAAGTTGTTAGTATGGGATCTATCCAGTTTTATTGGGAGGTTGAGCCCATTGATGGTCAGAGATGTTAATGACCAGTGGTTGCTGGTTTCCATTATTTTGATGAAGTAGAGTGTATGAGAGCTTTGTTTCTTTTGTTTTTTGTGCATGTGGGTTATTTATTTCCTTTGTTATCCTGTATAAAGTTACTCTCCTTGGGTTGAAGGTTTTCTTCTAGTATGCTCTGTAAGCTGGATTTGTGGTTAGGTACTGTTTGACCTTAGATTTGTCATGGAATATCTTGTTTTCTCCACCTATGGTGATTGAAAGCTTTGCTGGGTATAGTAGTCTGGGTTGGCATCTGTGTTTTCTTTGAGTCTACATGATATCTGTACAGGCCCTTCTGGCTGTCATAGTCTCTGTTGAGAAGTCAGATGTAATTCTGATAAGTTTGCCTTTATATGTGACTTGGACCTTTTTACATATACATTTATGTTTTTACACATGTATACAATAGCAAGAAGTACCATGACACAACCAAGAATTACATAAATGTTACATTCTTAGTCTTTCAGCTATTTGTATTTGACAGCATTGAAGAAGACATGTTTCCTATCTTGGTGCATCTAAATTTCTGAATGTAAATCAATCTCCATCACATATTGTAATTATCAACTTAGAACACCTATCTAGCCCTAAAAACATCTTAACCCCTAAACAATTAAGCTGTACTGTAAAACTAAGCTACCTGGTCATCAACTCCTCAATAAACCTGATTACCTGAGTATGCTAGGAGTGCAGGTCAGTATCTTTCTAAATAAAAAGATGACAGAGACAGTTTTCTACCTGAATAGTCTCCAAAGACTCTCTATAATGTTGTAGCATCTTCTTCAGCCTTCTGTCGCAATGTATCTGACAGACATATTTATGAGGCAGGGACTATTGAGGATTTGCTTACCCTGTCTGGACAGAGTTTGACCTTTGACTCTGCCTGCATTAAAACTTGCCCTTTTTTTCAGGCAGAATTTTGTCTGTGATAGAATTGAGAACCTTTTGACCAGTGGCTAGTTAGCCACATTTGAAGCCGTCTCCATAAGGAGATTCTTTGATGCTCATCATCCTCTTTGATGTTATCATCTTCTTTGATGTAGGCTGGGTATTGCCAGGATTAAGTTTAATTCTAGATACAGTGGTATAGAATTAAAATGTAAGATTATTCTTCATACACATTATATGTACTCTAATATAAGTTATTTTACCCACATAATACAAGGTTTACTTCCAATGTTTTGAAAGTGCTATAGCAAACAGTTTAGGAGAAATAAGTTATACAAGTTAAATATTAGTAGATTAAGTCATGGTCATGTCAATTGCTAGTCTACTTTTATCAGAAGAATATACATCTTAGGTACAGCAGATAGATATGACTCTTTAGAAAGATAAGGTCTTCAAAAACACAAGAGACATGCAGAATATGGCATTAAAATGTTTTTATTACTTTAAAGATTCATTGACAATGAGACAAATTAATTCTCTTGCTGCTTTTAATATTCTTTGTTCTGTATGTTTAATGTTTTGTTTATTATTTGTCAGGAGGATTTTCTTTTCTGGTCTAGTCTATTTGGAGTTCTATAGGCCTCTTGTATATTCATGGACATTTCTTTCTTTAGGTTGGGGAAATTTTCTTTCATGATTTTGTTGAAGATATTTTCTGGGCCTTTCAATTGGGAGTCTTCTTTTTCTTCTATCCCTATGATTCTTTGGTTTGGTCTTTTCATAGTGTTCCAGATTCTTGGATATTCTGTGTCAGGAGCTTTTTAGATTTAGCATTCTCTTTAACTGTTGTATCCATTTCTTCAGTCATATCTTCTATCTCTAATATTCTTTGATCCATCTCTTGAATTATGTTGGTTATGCTTGTATCTGTAGATCCTGTCTTCTTCTCTCAGGTTTCCATTTTCTGGATTATATCAGATTGTGTTCTCTGTATGACTTCTATCTCCTTTTTTAGGTCTTGAAACCTTTTATTTATTTCCTTCCCCTGTTTGATTGTAATTTCCTGTCTCTCACTATTTTTAAGTGATTTGTTCAATTCCTCCCTCTCTTTCTTTGCATATTCCTGTTCTAGTTAGAGGAAATTATTTTCCTCCTTTAAGGCCTCTATCATTTTCATAACCTCAGATTTAAAATTATTCTCTTGTGCTCAGCTGTGATAGTATCTTTAGGGCTTGTTATGGTGGTGGGATTGCTGATTTCTGGCTGTATCCAATGTGTTCTTTTGCTGACCTCATCCCATTGTGATGTCTCTAGGTGGAGCCCATGGTTGTTGGATGCTTGGGCACCTGGAGTTTTCTGGGTGGTCTGTGGTCAGATCCACTTGTGTTCTAGTCTGTGGAATCTGCTCAGGACTAGGACCCACAGACCCTGGAGTTTTGGGTAACAAAGGCTGTTTTTGCACCCTGGGATATCAGATGCTGCTTGCCTCCTGACCCCATGCACCCAGGATCTTGGTGGCTGCTTGCCTGCTAGATAGGTGGCTCTAGCCTTCAGACTGGTCAGGAGCCAGGTCTTTACCATGTTCCCCACGATTTGGAGCCTTCTCACTTGTGGGTTACTGGTTCTGTTGTTGTATGAGTTTCAGATCAGTCCTTGGGTTGCTGAATATTCACTGCTGACCTGCTGCTCAAACGAGGTGTGTGTTAGCCACCGCCATCTTTGATCTCCAACATTTCTTATCTATCACTTCATCCCATAAGTTCATTGTAATCTCTAAGCAATAGTAATTCATGTCAGGGTTTAACAAGGTCTATGGTTAGCATCGTTTAAGGATTTACAACACAATGGTTTACATGTCTTTCCATTAATACTGCATCTTATTAAATATCTTGAGCACCTGCACACATGTGGTACACATATACTAACGAAGGTACACACATTTACATATACATTTAAATAAGTATTTTTAATGTCAGGTATGCTAAGTGACCAAATACATTTCCTAAACACAGTCCAGAGCTGTCTCAGGAGAATCAATCACCTCAGCCTAGAGTATCTCCATTTTATGCTGGATTCATGACACAGACATTACACTAGTCTTTAAGGGTTGGGGAGTCACTGCTCTCAAGGAATCAGTGGTGATAAAAATAATGTGAGAGTCAAATACTAGCCATGTCTGAAGCTCTGAGCCACAGAAACCTCATAAGAACAGCAATGTGAGACAGTGACTTCCACACTAGCATTCTCACCTCCTGATTAGACAGTGATCTCCAGGCTAGCATTCTCACCTCCTTAATTGACTTTTGAAAAGGCCTCCTTGTGCTCCTTGCATTGCAGCACATAAATTAAGATCTCCCCACATGCAGAGTCTCAGAAAAGACATGATTCGATGTCTGATCCTTCCAGTTTTTCATGAGAAAGTTGAGAGTCTACCTGTGATCTCTAGACAGAAATTATCGTGTTAATTAAAGATTTGAATCTAAATACTTAGAGATAGAAACTGATTTTCTTGAACTAGTAATGAATAAGAATTAGATTTTAGAGCCCAGTTGTGCTTAAGGCATGTATGGTCAGCTCCTGACCAGCCCATAGGAGAGGATACATTGTCCTTCACTTCCTGGAAAACAGGATTCACAGCTTTCCTAGGGAGTGGCAGTTCATTTAGCTTAGGAGGTACAGGCAAACCTTCAAAGATTTCTCCTTTAGCCTTTCAATTCCCTTTGGCCTAGTTTTTGTTCACTGATCACCTGCTACTCCACCTGTGGGAATATTTGGTTGATAGTAAATGATGAAATTTACAGAAAAAAAATGTTTGCTATCCAATTACAATCATTAGTTTCTATAAAGTATAGAAGTATACCTCTATAAAGTATAGAGTATTCAAACAGCCATCAATCTTCTGTCTGTGTTGTGTAAGGACAGCATGAATTGTCAGAGACACGTGTACATGTGTCCTTGTTTTTCCTTCCTCAAAGTTGTCAAGGAATGAGGCATTCCTGGGAGTGAGGGAAAGTCTTAGTATATATCGTTTGCCTATTTCTATGGTGTAAATTCTCATGACCAATGTATTGTCACTAAACACTGAATTTGAAAGAGCATTCTCTCTGCAGAGTCATGTCTCCTACCCAAGTGGAAATTGGCTCCAGCATAGCACTTATACTCCATTGCTAAGTATTCTTTCAAAATACACAGTAGGGTGGCTCACTGCTTCACAGCCAGCATGGTAATGTAAGGCACCAAATGTTCTTCATGGGGGTGTGACCTGAGTGAGAAAGGCTTACAGAAAATTTTGAATTAACTGTCAGTAACACTTGACTGTCAAATACTCATGAGGTTTTTTTCTCTTGTTTTAATGCAGACTGTGTCAAGGAAATTAAATCATTAATGTGGATCTATGTAGTGGTAGGAAACGTGATTCGTGGAATGGGTGAAACTCCCATCATGCCCTTGGGTATTTCCTACATAGAAGATTTTGCCAAATCTGAAAACTCCCCTCTATACATTGGTAAGTTTCAAAGTTAGTCGTGGGATCATTTTTAAGATAGTAAGTTCTGGGAGGGTAGAAATCAATTATTGATTTGGATACTATATAGTTTCCAGAACATGATCAGAGTTCTACAGCACTGCAGATCATTAGGTTGTTCAATGGGGAATATAATAGTAGCTCCAGAGAAGCCCCTTCATCAAGCTGCTCCTCACTGCTGGAAAGCCCTCTGATCTGCTCACCCTACAGTCCTCTGATGCCACCACACTAGCTCAACGTTATTAAAACATTCCTCAATATTTCCTAGAAAATATCCTGTAGATTCAATTGTTTTTTTCCTATTTTTTGCTGCTTTTTGGTTCTCATTCTTCCACCTAAAAATTATTGCAAAGTGCTCATTATTGGCCACTTTGTGTCTGTAGTGTTTTCAAATCTAATTTTACTCCCTCCCTCCCTCTTTCCCTCCCTCCCTCCCTCTCTCTCTCTCTCTCTTTCTCTCTCTCTCTCTCTCTCTCTCTCTCTCTCTCTCTCTCTCTCTCTCTCTCTGTGTGTGTGTGTGTGTGTGTGTGTGTGTGTGTGTGTGTGTGCGCACACCAGCATCCCAGTGTTACTTCCTGAAACATCTGGATGGCCCTATACTGTTGTCTCTTGTCACATTCTCATAAACATTCTTGAAGTGTAAGCCTTATCATACACTGTTTTAGTAACATCTTCTCTATCATGTTCACCATAACCCCAGGTTTCTTATTATCACCTGCTCTATTTTACTACTCAGAGCTCTGCACTCTGCTTCTCTGTGAAGGTAATAGTACAAGTTCCTTCTCTGGAGCCCCTCAGCCTACACGTGTTTTCTCATTGTTTTAGCAAATATTTATATTTGGGTGGGTTTTTTTTTTGGTTGTTGAAATTATCTTTTTAAAAATCTATGTATCTCCAAGGCCAGACCAATTTAGTGTTTGCGTTTTATATTGTCTCCTAAATTTTTCTAGTTTATCATGATTAATTTGTTTATAATCTTGAATAAATCCATCTTTAGTTGATTATAATCCCATAATTTTGTATATAAGATTGTTAATTAATGTAGACACATAACTTTTAAAAAGTGGGTAAGAGGTGACAAGAACTGTTGCGTAGGGTATCAAACAACAAGGAATTTTGAGAGAACAAGGAAAATAGAAGAGTTTAGTATAGAGAAGTCAGGCACACAGAGGAAGACTAACCCATAGAACCACAGAGAAAGAGGAAAAGACAAAAATCTAAGTGGCAAAAAGGAAGGAAGTTGAAGTTGTTCATGTCTCGGTTTTCTGTAGGTAAAGATGGCTCAGGAGAGATTCTGAATTGCAGATAAGTTGACAGATGCTGGAGGTGGTTTCAACGAAGCCAGGTGTAGTTAAAAGAGACCAAGAAAAGGAAAACATTAAAATGAGAAAGAAGACCAGGATATTATCAAAGAAAGTGCTGCTACGAGGATACAATTTTTTTTCCTGTGGAAGGAAGTTTCAAGAGTGGGGTTTTGATGAAGGTGTACTACAAGACATTCATTTTAACACACACTGATTTAGAAACTCTGCTAGCTTCATTTCTGTTTCTGAGAAAATGCAACTTTGGTGAGAAAGGGGTTATTTGTCTTACAATTCCATTACGACAAAGAAGTGACAGAGGCAAGAGCTTGAAATAGCTGGTCCTACAAGAGCAGAGAAAATAAATGTATGCATGCTACGTCTTTGCTTTCATGGTTGTTTCTCCCACTCTTACACTGTTCAGGATTCCCTGACTAGGCATGGTGCTGCCCACAATGTTCTGGGTCTTCTCATATCAAGTAACTTACTAAGATAAGCTCCTACTGACATGTCCACGGTTAAACCCAATGTAAACCACACTTCATTAAGACTCTGTTCCAAGTTAATTCTGTGCTGTGCAAATTGACAATGAAAGCTAGCCACCACAGAAACACTTTGAAAAGATGACCATGGAAGCATCAAAAGATCACAGCTTTGATGGGACAGCCCATGATAATACAGTCTGACCTTTATCTCAGCATAAAAGAGAAGTTGAAAAGTTGTTTTAAGTAATGAGACTTCTGTGTCAGTCAACTTTCTTTCACTTTAATAAATACCAGAGATAGTGGTTTATAAATAGAAAGGATTCGTTTAGCTTACAGTTTTGGAGGTCTGGGTTTATGTTGATGGACTGTGTAGTTTGGAGGCCTGCCATGAGGTACCTCACTATGGTGGAAGGATGAATGAAGTAAAACTATTCATCTTGTGACTGGGAAGCAAAAGAGAATGAGGAATGAGTTCTACCCCAGTTGAGCGGAAGACCAACACCATGCCCTGCTTTAGGATTCTATCAAACTCCAGTGGTGTCCCCTTGGGAAACAAGCCCATAACACATGATCTTCTGGGGGAAATTCAATATTTTAAAAAATGGGAGTTTTCCAGTATTTATAGAAATCAACACATATAACATATATATGTACATGTAACATATATGTACATGTAACAGATACCAAACTTAATTTTTATATGTTGAATATATAAAACCATATGTGGTAGTGAAATGTGTAGCTCAATGTTAGAGATCTTGCCTAGACTATTGGATTCGATGCCCAGCTCTACAAAGGAAGGAACAAAACTCTAAGACTAAAAATAATTCACTCTTAAGGCTTTTTCTCTTTTCAAACAAATTCTTTGTGTGTTTATGTAACTTTTTGTGTTTGTTTACTTCCAGGAATTTTAGAAGCTGGAAAAGTCATTGGCCCTTTAGTTGGACTTTTGTTGGGATCCTTCTGTGCAAGCATTTATGTAGACATTGGTTCTGTGAGTACAGGTAACCAAACACATTTTATTTATATAGTTCAGGCCCTAGAGTGTGTGAGAATGCTCAGAAATGCTGTACTATTGGCTCTTTTGATCCTAAGTTAGGCACTCTATTACATTGGAGACAGTAGACCTTAGGGGAATAGAGATAAGGATAAAATGTCACCTAAATATTCAAACTCCACAATTCTCCAACCACTTTCCAGCTTCACATTTGGTTTCAAAGAATTACTCACACAGGTTTTTCTAAATGAGGGAGTCACAGTGTATTATGAAACAGATATTTCTGTTATTTGGTAAGTACAAATTTACAAAAGTTTCACAGGACAGATAGAAATACTTATTTACTGCTGGAAAATGTATCACCAAACACTGCCCAACAAAATTAATTAATTTTCTTAATAAATACACAAAACATAAAAATAATTAGATAACACATATTTTATTTTATTGTCTTTGTGAGGGGTTCAGTGTGTTTGTGGGCACCAACTGATGTCAAAAGAGGACGTCACATCTCCAGAAATGAGAGTTTCAGGAAGGTGTTAGTTTCCATGTGGGTGCTGGGAATAGAACTCAGATGCGCTGCTAGAGCAACAATGACCCTTGGCCACGGAACTGTCTCTCCGGGCCTCTTCTTTACCCACTGTGATGTTTTGACACAGGAATATATCGGGTTAAAGCTAATTCCTTAAATATGTCTCAAATCTTGTATCTGTCTTTTAAAATCTAGTTTTATCTATTATGCCATGTAGCACTCCAGAACTTTCTTATTTAATTTTAACTTCTTTCGATTTATCAACTCATTTTTTCCAATGCTGAATTAGTTCAGTGGGATGGTAGATGCCTGTAACCCCAGGACCTAAGAGGCAGAGGCAAATAACGACAATTTCAAGACCCAAACAAGAACAAGAACAAATAGTTTAGTAGTTAACAAATGATATGCAAAATTTATGTTTAGGTGAATATGTGAATCTTAATAAATTTCTACAGTTAATAGAGAAAAGAATGGTGCAAGCTCATACAGTATCTCTATTTCTTTACAGACGACCTGACCATAACTCCCGCTGACACACGCTGGGTCGGTGCCTGGTGGATCGGCTTTCTGATCTGTGCAGGAGTGAATTTCCTCACCAGCGTCCCCTTCTTCTTTTTTCCCAAAACTCTCCCCAAGGAAGGACTAGAGGATAATGTGGATGAGACTAAAAATGGCAGAGAAGAGGAGCACAGAGAAAGAGCCAAGGAGAAAAAACACGGAATCACTAAAGGCAAACAGGAAAACTTTAAGCTCTATTTGGGTTAGATGGTCTGTAGTTAGTGGGCACTTGTCACACTGTGCTGAGTTAAGGTAGCTTGTCACTAATCGTCCCTAATCAGCTGTGATGAACTTCTTCCACAGTTACCACTTGGGAACAATTGATATGGTAGGGAATCTGACTTACCTTACATTAGACTTTATGGAAATTTCAAATTGATCTGAATACTCATTAAGCAACTATATTTATCCATCTATTGGAAAAGCATATTTTACATGAACTATTAGTTCAAATTAAAAACATTAAATAATCAGAGATTCAAGCTAAACATAAAGGTAAAGAAAATGCCTGTTTGATAAGAAAAATGTTAGTTTAGCAATGAGCATTCTTGAAGTCAAGGCTGAAAGAGAAATCATGATATGTGACATAATTCTCTACATTTGAAGGTATGTGATAGCTTACAGAAGAATTTTTCCCTGAGAACAGACTTTTTTTTAAATAAGCAAGAATGTAATTAAACTATGATACAGAGTAGTAATGGTTCTGTGAGAAGCGAAGGTGGGACAGTGGGATGTTCAGAAGTGTACATTCGTAACACTTAATACTAGTTACATGCTTGTGCATGTTGAGACCTGTGTACTGTTCTCAAGAGAGTAGAGTTAGTGCATAAGAAATGTGGCCAGGGCTCTGGAATTCTTAAAGTGTATAGTTGGAAAATGGAAAGGGACCATTGCTCTATCTGTCAAAAGAGGGTAATATTATGTTATATTCTTGTGTTCCTGTGATGTCCTGGCACAGACTACTGTAGTGAGAACTCTATTGACGACACTGCTATTTGTTCTACCACTTGTAGGCCCTACATACAAACACTGAACAGTCACACATCTGCCTTGAACACTACAGATCATGGCTGAGGAGCCAGTCACACTGGGAGGCAGTTCAGGGGCTTGAACGTTTTTTAGAATCATGGTTATTCTGGTGGTCTCCTTAAAGGGCCTATACTGCCTGCTCTGTGTGACCTTGTGGTCCGCGAGATCAATCTAATTTCAAAGCTAGGAAAGAGATGAACAGAGAATAAGACATAGTGAAGGTAACGGAGGGAGATGGAGAGTCATTTAGGAGGAGAAGGATATCAACAAACATGGATGAGTTCAGAAGTGCCCGGGAGATCTGACTGCCAGCATCTCACTCATAAAGATGGACTTTACCACTAGAGTCCCTATTTTTAATTAAACTCTCCTGCCTTTACTTTTAAGTGGTTATTTCTTGATACTTTTCTCTCAATAAAATTTTAGACAATTTATTAAGGATCATATAAAATCAGAAAATCGAGACAGAAGACGTGAAGACATGAAAAGGAAAGAGAGTATTAAGTGTGAATTTCAGCCAAATTATCTTGAGTGACACCCAATCCATTCACTGTAGACAGGCTACAAACTTGACTCTAAGCTTCTTAAATAGGGAAAATTTTGTTATGTCACTTGGAAGGTGCTTAGTGCACACCAACTGAGTCAGCATTCCTTCATGTTGAGATGATTAAAAACAACACTAGGTGCTTCTAATGCACGTCCTGCTGTGAGGTGCTGGTGAGGTGTTGGGCTTGTCTGGGCTGCAGCATGATTCCTGGAGCCTTCACAAGCTTTTAGCTTATCCATTCTTGCACAAAGGAGTGATAGCATCAGAGTCTCACCTCAGACTTCACCATAGCATGTCCCTTTCAGATTCCAGAAAACAAATCTGTCACTGTCTAATGAAGGCAGGAGACTAATAGAAGGAAAGAAGAGAAAGCACATGAAAGGGTGTGGCCACAGACACAATCTCATCTCCTTATAGTTGTGCTTGTTGGAAGAATAGGGTTAGGGTTGTGGCACTAACTCTCAGAAGTGACTTACACAATGATACAGAACTTTAGCTGCTAATGGATAAAGATTTATCAAGTGCCTTTGTGCCACAGCATAAATTTTGTGAGAAGATATTATGAGAACACTGGACCAAAAAAAAAAAATGTGAGGCCAAGTTAGCTTGGTGGTCTCTATACTCTCTTGTTTCAGATTTCGTGCTGTTCATGAAGAGCCTGTCCTGCAATGCGATTTACATGCTTTTCAGTCTTGTAAGTGTGCTCCAGGTCAATGCGTTTATTAACTTATTTACCTTCATGCCTAAATACCTGGAGCAGCAGTATGGAAAGTCAACTGCAGAGGTGGTCTTCCTCATAGGTATGCACTTCCATTATTTCTTTAGCAGCACTTCCCTCCACCAAGAAGGCCATGGAAAAGAATATTCCAAAGAGCATGACAAAGAGTGAGCTACTATGACTAGGAGTTCAAATGAAATTGAAATCTATTAGGATATTCTTGTAAATTGCTTCTTTTTAGTGTCCAGGAAAATCAAGGAAGGAGACAGAATGGAGTAGACTAGAAATGTGCTCTGGTTCTCCCTCCAGTCAGAATGGAAACCATCACACCTATGGCAGGCTTGGGGGAAGCTCACACCAGTCAGTTTTCACACCAATGTGTCACTTCAAAGAGGGATGCAGAGTCAGCTCCCTGGGACTCTGTGTCTCACTCCCAGATTTTACCTCTGGGCTTCCGTTCTTGCTCTCCTCATTCCTCCTCAGTCAGATGCTCGGTCCCTGGTGGTCTGCGGAGTCTGCGCAGCCCACAGTCTGCCCTTCTTGTTAGCGCACTAACCTCAGGGATTGTAAGCAACTTTGGAATTTCCCTGGGTTCATTTTACTCTTGAAAACTGAAGATCATGGCCTGCCAGCATCCACATTACATAGAGTGCTCAGAAAATCCAAATCCCAATCCTCACCCTCAGATGTGTAATATTAAATGACAAGGTATGGAACGGCAAATGATGGTGGAAACTTCTAAGCCTGGTTCTTGCATTGTGTGAATACATCCTAGACAGGATTTTCTCTTCCTTTTCTTTTTTTCCTTTGATTTTTGCCTGGGGGGAAAAAACACCAGGGAGGAAGAGTGCTGTACAAGGTTAACAATGGATAAAATGTTTTACACTTATAAGCAGGGATTCAGCAAGGGCCTTTGATATCAGCTGAAGCTGAGCCAAATTCCCAGTAAACAAAGCAGGAAGAAATGTATTGAAATACCTAATATATACACATATTATATGTGTGTGATGCTTGTAAAGTCTTTATGGCCTGCTGCAAATGATTAAATAAATGCAAACTGTCTTTTTTTTTTAACTGACCTTATGGGAACATTTGGAAACCTCCTTGTATGTATGTAACATGTGAGTGGGCAGGAGTTAATATCATCACTGTATATTAGAACTAAATAGTTTCTTAGGTAAAATGTATTAGATAAATTGATAGCATGTTTTGCTGTCTTTTATAAATATTACTATTACTATTACTTGCATTTATAGGTGTTTATAGCCTCCCTCCACTATGCCTCGGATATTTACTTGGTGGCTTGATTATGAAGAAGTTCAAGATCACTGTCAAGAAAGCAGCGTACATGGGGTTCTGCCTGTGCCTGGCTGAGTACCTTCTATCTTTCTGCGGCTTTCTCATAACCTGTGATAACTTCCCAGTCGCCGGCTTAACTACCTCTTACGATGGGTATGTTGTTTCCTAACGAAGATCAAAATACTTTCACCATTGTTAGTCATTATCTTCAAGGACTGAATACAGCCAGATCGTTTTATTATGACTTGATTATATAGTGATCCAAGGTCACCCTGTATTTTCTTCCACTCATCAGTTCTATACCAGCCAACAGAAGTTGTAGGATTAGCAGACTTCCAGGAAGGAAGTGTATGTTCCACATGTATATGTGTGGTTGCCATAGTGATATCATAGTCTGCCTTAACGTATAATAAAGGAAAATAATACAGAAATGTGTAGCCTAAATTATCCATATATTCAATACTCCCATAAATAGATAGCTTTGAAAGTTGACTACACAGGCAATTAAGTCTTCATGGGTTTCTACAATGAGCTCAAATTTAGCATAATTGAATCTAATAGGTTGTAAGTCAACTTATGTATATATTTATATATGTCACTGGTGTACTTATTTATATCTCCTGTTCTCTGCGGTCTTAGATTTTTTTATTTTAAGTGTTGTCTGGTCATAGTCTGCATTAACATGGGAAAGTTAGAACTTATCTTGGGGTACAGTTGTATTATCAATCCATCAGTTAACATAAAATAAAGCATACACTGAAGGTTCCTTTCGAAGGGCTGTGGTGAGGACTCAGTGGTAAAGTGCTTGCTGCGCAGGCTGGAGCTCCTGAGATCGGGTGCACAGATCCTGTGTAAAGCTTGGCATGGTAGGGTAGCTGCAATCCCAGTGCTCCTACTGTGAGCTGAGCTGCACAGGGAGGAAATTCTGACAGTTCATGGGCCTGCTAGTCTGCTAATCTGGCATTTGCAGGAGCAAACAGGGGACTCTGTCTCCAACAAGGTGGAAACTTAGCTTCTGACTTCCACGTGTGTGCTGTTGTACACATGTGCCTACACACACACACACACACACACACACACACACATCCCACATGCACACATGCACACATGAGAGAGAAAGAAACAGAGAGAGAGAGAGAGAGAGAGAGAGAGAGAGAGATTAAAAGTAAATTCCTTTCAAATTTCTTTAAAAATTGTAAGATTTGAATAATTTAAAATATAAAATAATAGGTAATTATGTATATATCATCTGATTAGAATCTCTTTAAGATGAGTAGTTTTCCATTTCTTTTTAGATGGAGAAATTGAAACTCAAGGGGGATTAGAGAGTTTAAAGATGATGGTTTCCACAACACCAAAGTAGAATTGTACACACTGACTCCATCTCCAGTCATGTTGACTCCGCACTTGTTTGAGTGACAGGATTTGAACTCAGCCTCTAGACTCCAACATTTTCCTCTTTCAATCCCACTGGAAGGGCTGAGCTCTTCCTCTATCTCAGAAGAGCTTTTTTTATTACTAAAATCAGTTTGTTTTGCAAGCTAAATGGAGCATCTTTACATGATAAAATACTTGCTTGAGTAGGCCAAAAATTCTGAGTTCAGAACCCCAGATCTTAAAGTATCTTTACCTTCTGAGTGTATTGCAGATTTTGTTCAAGCCAATCTTCTTTCATTATTTTCCATCATGCAGATAGATGACAGTTTAGCCATCTTCAATTCAGAGTATTTTCCTATAGGGTAGGGACTTAATGTTTTTGAAGTAATTCAAAGAAACAGTCATGCAACCAATGAAGTAGATAAATAGTGTGCCGAAAGCAGGACAGAGACCACATGCGGATGTTTAGATGACTTCTGTTTCTGCTCTCGAGAAGAAAAAACATTCCTTTCTATCTGTCTCCCCTCTCCACCATGTCTATGCTCATGCATGCTGAGACAAAGAGAAGAAAGTAAAATGTTTGGGTACATTTCCAGAATCTCTAACATTGTTTTAAATCATTTCAGAAATCAGAAGTCTTTACATGTGGAGAATAAAGTCCTTGCTGACTGCAACACCGGGTGTAGCTGCTTAACGAAAACGTGGGATCCAGTGTGTGGTGACAATGGCATAGCATACATGTCAGCCTGCCTTGCGGGCTGTGAGAAGTCTGTCGGAACAGGAATCAACATGGTAAACACCCTTTCAGTGTTGGGGCTGATGTTTGTGTACTGCATTAACATGTGCTGTGACCTAAGCCTACATTTGCTAAGAAGCAAAGATAGTCATGGTTAAAATAGTTTAATATTTCTTGCCAATAACTCAGTTTAATCTGAGTATTCATACTTGGTGCTACAATTCCTAGAGAGTATGTAAAGCCTTGACAGAGTCTGAGCATTATTTTGTAATTTCAAAGCAGTTAAGAAAATTACTCAAGTGATCTGAGTTAAAATATCTGGACAGGATGGAGAGATAGCTCACCATAAAGAACACTTGCTGTTCTTTCAGAGGACGTGTTTGGTTCCCAGCACACACATGGGACTTCTCACAACCCCAGATCCAGACCATCTGACACCCTCCTCTGCCTTCCTCAGGCACCCACATGCCCTTGTTTGTGTACACACAGATACAGAAGCATACACATTAAAGTTGAAACTGTAAATTACTCTGGACAGAACTTGACCTTTCTTGTGGTAGGAACTTATGAAGCCCAGGCTGGCCTCAAGCTTGCTGTGTAGTTGAAGTGGACAGAGGACTTATCTTGTCATATTGCAAGATTTCTTTCTTTCTTTCTTTTTTCTTCCTTCCTTCCTTCCTTCCTTCCTTTCTTCCTGTCTGTACTTAATTACTTACTTACTTATTGTGGGTGTATATGTGCGGTATCCAGGCGTATACACATATGGAGGCCAAACAGCAACCTCAGCTGTTTACTTTTAGGTCCCATGTATTTGGTGCTTTTGAGATAGGATCTCAGTGGCCTGGAATTTGCTACCCAAGGTAGTTACTCATTTCCACCTTCAGAGCACCAGTGTTGCAAGCACATCCTCTGTGCATGCATTTCTCACAGATGTGCTGGGGATGAGCACTCGGATCCTCATGCTTGTGCAGAACTTTACTGACTATTGTTTCCCCCGTTCCTCATCACAAGGGTTTGGTAAGATAAAGAATCAACCATTTCTCTTGCCTTAAACATCTTATAATCCTTAGAATTGGTTGATAATCAAAATTACATATAGATTTTGATTCTTAATCAGACCCAGAATAACAGTTTTAAAAAGTATTGACGTTATTGTTTAAATAATCTTTTTTTGCTTGGAGACATGACTTTGTATATCAGTAAGCATCTAATCATTTCATCAACATTCTGAGATATGTTTTGTTTTAGTACTTAGTACAAGGAAGATACAAAGCAAAGGATTTTTATTTTTATTCTTTAAAAATTGCATGCAGTCTAGGTTGGTTCATTGAGTAATGGTATTTGCCACCAAGCCTTACCACCAAAATTATCTCCTGGGACCCACATGTAGAAAGACAGAAATAATTCTCAAAACATACTCCCTGATTTCTACATGTATGTTATGGCAGAAGCAAGTTCACACATAGATACAGGTATGTACAGGCGAACACATACAAACATGCACACACACACACACACACATATATACATACATATATATATATATATATGAAAAACCAAACAAACAAGCAAATAAATATAAATAAATAAAATAATGTGTGCATTCACAATAACTGAAGTTTTGCAAAGTTATTCTGTATATTGAGAAAAATACCAATTTTTATAATTCACTTCTATATTTTATGATAGAATTCTTAAATACCAAAAGAGAGGTGGGTATAAAAGGGAAAATTATCTGCTATTTTACTTATTAAGTGTTTTTTATTTAATGTTGTTTGTGTTCAAACTCAGGTCCTCATTCAAACTGTGTGAGTGCTCTTCCTCTGAATTATGCCATTGGCCACAGCACTCCATTTTGATCCAACAAGCTGTGTAGAAAATACTGAAGGATTGGGCCCAGTATTTTTCTTCCTTCAATAGGACACTGGTTTTGTTTGTTTGTTGACAGATGTTTCAAAACTGCAGCTGCATTCGCTCATCAGGAAGCTCATCTGCTGTCCTCGGGCTGTGTAACAAGGGCCCTGACTGTGCTAAGATGCTGCAGTACTATTTAATCGTGACAGTAATTGGCTGTTTCATCTACTCTCTATCAGCCATTCCTGGGTACATGGTTCTCCTGAGGTAATAAGTAAGCCATTCATTTATATTTCTCTCTTTCCTTCTTCATAGTGTGTGCATATGTGAGTGTGTGTCTATCTGTGTGTGTGGGGGGGGGGGCTCCTGTGTGTTACTAAGAACACAGGGAGGTCAGAACACAATATTGTGGAATCAATTCTCTCCTTTCAACTTCTTTTTCTCCCTTTTTATTTACTTGTTGAGTATTTCTTATTTTTTACATGTACATTTATAGTTTTTCACATAAATACAATAAACTACCTACATAAAAAAAGAACTATGAAACAATCAGGAATTAATAAATGTTACATTCATAGTGTTTTGGCTATTTGTATTTGGCAGCCTTGAAGAAAACATCTTTCCTACCTTGGTGCATCTAAAATTCTGAAATCTATCATATCTTGTCATTATCAACTTAAAACATCTATGTAGGCCTAAAGAATATTAACCCCTAAACAACTAAGCTTAATTGTAAAACTAAACTACCTGGTCTTCAGAGACTTGAGAAGGAATAAAATTAATTACTTGAGTATACAGGGAGTACAGGTTAGCAGCTTCCCCAAATGAGAAGATGACAGAGACAGTTTGCTGCCTAAACAGTCATATAAAACTCTCTATAACATTGGAGCATCATCTTCAGCCTTCTGGCCCAATATATCTGACAGATATATTTGTGAGGCAGGAACTATTGAGGACTTGCTTACCCCATCTTGGCAGAGTTTAACCTTTGATTCTGCCTGCATTCAAGCTTGCCCATTTTTAGGCAGAATTCTGTCTGTGGTAGAAACGAAGATATTTTTCCCAGTGGCTAATTTGCCACATTCGAAGCCATGTCCCTAAGGAGGTTCTTTGATGCTTGTCATCTTCTTTGAGGTAGGCTGGGTGTTGCCAGAAGTTAACCTGTGTTATTCCCAGCTTGTTTTACCTTTTCCTCAATTTTATTTGGGCCCATATAAAGATATTATCCACCCCAAATCAGCCAGAAGAACCTTAAGAGAATGACTGCATTTCTCTTAAGGGGGGTTGGGTAGGTTTCTGGTTGCTTTCTTGGGTGACAGATGTTTATTTTCAATGGGAGTTGGTTATAAGTCCTTTCAACTTCTTTTGGGGCAGGATCTTTCTTGTTATTTCTGCTGCTATGCTGCTTGTGTACTCTAGCCTACCTGAGCCTCAAGGTCCCAACAATTCTGTTTCCTCCTCCTATTTCACTGTGGTAATGCTGGGGTTACAGATACATGCCATTGAATTGTGTTGTTGTTGTTGTTGTTGTTTATTATTATTATTATTATTATTATTATTATTATTATTATTATTATTATTACTTACTTACTACTACTATTATTATTTTCTTTACATATGTTCCTGGGTTTGGAGTATTAACCTCAGGGTATCAAGCTTTCCTTTACCCATTGAGCCACTCCATCTATGTCCTTTAGATATTTTTGACCATTTATTAAATTCATTTTCCCAAGAAAAGCCCTTGGAGTCGCTTTTCCTAGAACCTCAGTTATCTAAGATACCTTTATCAAGACTCTTACACTAATACCTGCTAAATTTAACAATAATTTAAAGTTTCCTGGAATTTTTCTTTCTATCCTGTCCTATTTTCTCCCATTATTAAGCCTAAATGAATGGCTGTCTATGTATGCAGATATACAGCAGTTTCCTAGCACTTCCTATAGCTTGGCTAACTGACTAACAGAGTATGAAACTCTCAGTGTAGAAGGGACCAGGCTCCTTTGGCACCCAGAGCTCAGTCTGTTTCTAACATAAAGTAACTCCAGAATACAATAGCATATACTCTCAGACAATGAGGGACATGGGTACAAATGATAGATGCTCAACGTTAACATAAAGTGAAAATGTTTTAGAGTGATTTCAAAGTTTTTTTTTAGAAGACGTTTTTCTCCAGTCTAGAAAACTTCATACACACAAACAATAGGAAACAGTGAGGTGCCCCTTTTCTCTCTCACTGGAATTCAGAAGGCAAGTCTTGGTTAGCCATAAGTGTGTGATTCTTAGCATTTCCTCCGTATAGACTGAACCAACATTCTTACTTCTCCCTGCTTTTCCCATGCTTTTCCATGCCCTTGCCCACGTCTGGCTTCCTCCCAGCTTATATCCCAGAGACACTTGCACTTCGTAGCTGCCCCTGTTCTGGCTCTCTCTCTCTCTCTCTCTCTCTCTCTCTCTCTCTCTCTCTCTCTCTCTCTCTCTCTCTCTCTCTCTCTCTCGGCCTTCTCCTATTGCTGAATCCCCTACTTCCTCTTCTTCCCATCTAGGAAACATGTGTTTTTGTAATTACCTAAAGTAGCACCTACACCACCATGAGCTTGATTGTCTGACTGCTAATATATATTTCTTAAGTATCCTAAACAGTCAGTAATATCAGTTTCAAAAGGACTAGACCTTAACATTGCAGTCTTAAGAATTACATAGGTACAATACTTTTGCACGTTGTAACAAAATATAATACAAAAATCCATGCCAAGGTATAATTTTGTGCTCTTTCATCTCAAAATAAATTCAATAAATCTATCCTTTTACTTACTGTTTACTTATCATTATTTAAAATAATAACAAACACCTATCACCCATACAATAATAATAATAGAAGCCATCCACTCTCTTTTGTTTCCTATCAAGAGCATACTCTCCTCCCCAAAACAACACATTTCTGGAATTAGGACCTTTATATGCTGATCTCATTCAGCAGCCAATTCTAAAATTCAGTGTATCTTAGCATGTGTGCTACCTGTCTCGTTTAAAAAATGTTAAAAACAATAAACCATTATTTAATCTATTTGGAGGAGATATTATATCCCTCTTCCATTTTATGTCCACCTTTTAAAAATAGTGTTAGTTGTTTTCATAATTCTTTGGCCAATAGGATTTTAAATTATATTTATGATAGGTTCAAGTCATAATGTAAAACAAATTATTGTATTCCAATGGATATACATGCTGAAGCACCATCCACCCCAATTTGCAAAGGTATCTGCAGGACAGTCACTATCTCTAACAAATGTGTAACTTTAAAATCATGCTCTCCAGAGTTTAGGGCAAAAGCCCATTGGAATTCTGCATATGAACCTATGGAATGGAGTATATGTTTCTGTTCTCCAAACTGTTCAAAATGGAGGCCACTGTGTGACCTTGCTCCAAGGCAACACCAAATAGGATCTGCACTTCCACTTTACCATGAGAACCATCTTCCAATATTGAACCTTGAAAGTTTACACACAATATCCAGTCTGACAATGTTGGCCTATACCCAGAGCCTTTCTAGCCAGTATTGCAACGTGCTGCCATTCTGCAAATTCTTCAAGACTTTGTGGACTTTTCTCATTTGGAACTATCACGTTTGGTGTTATTTTAAGTTTCAGATTGCATTCCTCTGAAGATTCCCTATTTTAACTCAAAGATTCCTCCAACCTCTACTCTATGGCCTTTAATTTAGCATCTAATCACTCAGTCTCTTCTTTTTCCAAATCTGTCTTATTCTGTTCTCTCTCAAATAGAATATACAAAACTGTATCATCATCAAAAATTTTATTTGTACACTAAGAGAAACAAACTCAAATGGAATCCAGAAACACTGGCACTGTGTCTTTCTCCATTTTCAACATAAAAAATAATCTTTGTTAATTTCAAAACCTCCTCTTAAGGACTTTATTTTCTTAGACCCAGCTCTGCTTCTAGACCTTACCGGTCAGGTGCTTGAGGCTTCTCAGTCTGTCTTTGGCTCTGCTTCCAGAAGAACCTGACCCCTGCCCCACTCTGGAGAGTTAATGGGTCTACAGGAGTTTGTTCTCTGGCCTGTGTGAGACAAGCCAGCATGAGCCCCTTTTTACAGGGATGTAGCTTCCTCCCTTAGCAAGGAAAGTCTGGCTTTGAGAAGTTTGCTTGCTTTAAAGAGCCAATTTTTTTTTTCCTGAGCAAGGACTTTTAAAAAGAACTCCCTCTCTGGGGTTTGTTTGTATTGGTTTTTGTGTTTCTGCCGCAGGCTGTAGGCATTGCTGCTCTGTGAGGGAGTCTAATCAGGCTGCTCTCTCAATTAGAAGAATTAAGAAACTGCTCTGTAGTCGGTCTCCGTGCTGGGTACCAAAATAATGTTATTTCAAAAAAAGCAGTGCTTACCAATTTCTCTGTTAGCCTGGCTATCACACAAATAATTGAAAATCTATTATATTATTTAAACAAGCTGTGCAGCAGAAGAACAGAACAGTTATTGCGCTATTCTTTACCCTCTGATCTCATTTGGCTTCCTCACTTTGTAGCTTTTCCTGTTCGAGCGCTCTCTCTCTCTCTCTCTCTCTCTCTCTCTCTCTCTCTCTCTCTCTCTCTCTCTCTCTCTCTCTCTCTCTCCCTCTCCCTCCCTCCCTCCCTCCCTCCCTCCCTCCCTTCCTCTCTCTCTCTCCCCCCTGATGTCTTCTGGCCCTCTCCCATGCCTGAATCCCCTACTTCCTCCTCTAACTCCTCCTCTCTGGCCTCAGGAAATCCAGCCCTATTCCCTCCCCGGCTCAGCAATTGGCTGTAAACTGCGCTATTGGCATACCAGTGGACAAGTGGGGAACAGTGTTTACACAACATTCAGACAAGGGATTCTCAGAACAAGGATTGCATCCAGACATGGGGGATGGTACAGAAATCACATCTGTATTACACAATAACCTTATTCCTACACGTTTCACTTTTCTCCTCTCTTCTCTCTTCTGCTTGTCTCTTCTTTCCTCTCCCCTCTTCTCTCCTACACTACCTTCTTCCTCCTTTTCCTTCCTCCCAAGTTTATTCCATTCCCTTGATTCTACCCAACATATTCATTCACTGGAATAGGCTAGATATTGTGTCCTTATATATTTATTTTCCATTGTGTTCTCTTTTTGTATTCCCACAAATGGAGATGTGGCATATACCTTGTTTTATTTCATAGGTTAAGGGACAGATAAAGGCACCAAGTATTACTAGTTCTTAAAACGTATTCTTGCAAGTTAGGAACATTTGGCTGTTACATTTGTCATCCTTTATGGGCTAGACAGATTAAGCTGATATGGCTAACTCCTTTCTCCCTCCAGTCCCAACCATGTGGTCTTAGTTGATAAGTATGACTTTTCCTCATAGAGGAGCATGGTCATAAGTGAAGGTCATATGAGCAGCTGCATTCTCCTGTTAGAACCTCCAAACACTCTGGAGAGATGCTCTCATGTTTACTGCATACCTGTTCCCACTTCATCTCACACTCATTTCTCAGTTATCTAACTCTATGAAGTTTCCAGTACACATATTTGGTGTTTTGAGACAGGGTTTCTCTGTGTAGCCTTGGCTGTCCTGGACTCACTTTGTAGACCACGCTGGCCTCAAACTCACAGAGATCCTACCTCTGCCTTCTTGAGTGCTTGGATTACAGGCTTGTGCCACCTTGCCCAGTGTTCATTGATATTTTAATGTATGATTATTTGAAACATTTTGCATGTGTGTGTGCATATGCGTGTACATGAGCAGATACGTGCATATGTATGTGTATAGATGTGTGTGTGTGTCCGTGCGTGCATGTGTGTGTGTGTGTATGTCTCCATGCCATGCCATGCATGTTGAAATGAAAGGACATTAAACAGAAGTTGATTCTCTTTCTATCGTGTGGGTTTCAGGTATTAAATTCAGTAAATCAAGCTTGGTGGCAAACAACTTTACTCACTAAAGCATCTTATAGGCCCTAATGTGTGATTTCTTGATTAATGAAGTTAAAGTTGATTTTTTTTTTGCTCTTTCTTGCTGAATTTGATGATTGCAGTGTAAATGATGGATGATACAGTACTACCATTGTCCTGTTATCATTACTCTTCTAGTCTGTTGTTTTCTTAAACTCTTTCATGGACTTGCTTCCAGAATGAAATCCCAACAGTTGAGTGTATTATGCTTTTCTTAGACAAAGGTGTATTTGATGGAGAAAGACCACATTTTAAGACAGCTTCCATATTCCCAAAGTATAAGAATATTTTTCAGTCTTTATCCCAACTGCTTCGTAGGCCTACCCTTTGTACATAATTATCAAAATAATCTCAAGTCCAGTTTTGTAAGTGGTACATGAGAGACAAATGTCTACAGTTGTTAACTCCATATAACAAAGACGTTTTCTTTTTAAAAAATATTTGTATTAATGTTTCTTTTTTAACATCCACACTTATATTATTGCACATGAGTAAAACTACATACAGCAGGAAGAACCACAAGACAATCAGGAATTATATAAATGTTACATTTATAGTGATTTGGCCATTTGTATTTGGGAAACTTAAAGTACACATCTTTCCTATCTTGTTGGGTCTAAATTTCTGAAAGGAGATTAATATCTATCGTATCTTGATCTAAAAACATCTTAACCCCTAACCTACTAAGCTTAATTGAAAGACTAAACTATCTGGTCTTCAAACCCATCAGAGACTTGAGAAGGGATAAAACTTAAATACCTGAATGAACCTGGAGTGCAGGTTACAAGCTTCTAAACTGAAAACAATGACTGAGACAGTTTAATGCCTCTCTATAACGTTGGAGCATCAATATCATAACCTACATGATAGATTCTGTCTTTGTTTATCAGTGATGTCATCTTTACCATATTTTGAATTTTTATATAATATGTGTTAGCCTTTTATATCAAAATGACAAAATGCCTTGCAAAGTACTTAAGAGAATAAAGATCGATTTAGGTTGTGGTTTCAGAAGTTTATGTCCATTAGGATGGGTAAGGCATGATGATCACCATGGTAAGCAGGAAGCTATTCACCTAAGTTAGCAGACAGTGTCTAACTGTTAATGGGATCAGCACTGCTTTAGATGGGTGGAAGCCAGAGGACAACTTTCAGATGTCCTTACTCTCCTTCCTCTGTGTGGGCGTAACAGAGGTAGAGCTATGTCATTCTCAGCCCAGGATGAAAAACTTAGGCGTTAGAAGCACGAGCTACCGCTGTCATTGGGAGGCTGATAGGGCAGCTATGGATTTGCATTATGTACTTTTACTTATGAATGTGTCATGTATTTTCAGGTGTATCAAGCCTGAAGAGAAGTCACTTGGCATTGGATTACATGCATTTTACATAAGAGTATTTGGTATGAATATTTTCCCTAATATATTAGACCAATATTAAGTGCTTAATAAACCAATAGATTTTCCCTGAATAAAAAGATAGCAACTATTTTGTCAACCCAAAACACAGTTCTAACTTCAAAGGGAATAAGGGTGGGTTTTTTTTTCTGACATAGGAACACAGATTCATCTAAAATTCAGGTTCTAACACAATGACAGTTGGTGATCTTTGTATTGAGAGAACAAAGGAAGGCATTAATAATGCACTTCTCAAATAGATCCGTGTGGATGTCAGATAGGACAGTTACAGCAAAGCAGAGAATTCACTGCTGTAGACTCAAGTGCACATAATGACATTCTTAATGTTTGTGTGGGTGGAGTGTAGTGACCTCCTCAGACTTCATGTGACAGCCATACAGATATGTGGTCAGACACAGGCATGGGGCAAGGAATGATCAAAAAGAGAGGGAAAGATAATTTATCTCTGGATCTGCAATATTCCAACTGTTCACATCCAGGAAACTCCAGTGACCTTCCTTGTAGCATCTTTAACATAGGTGTTACCTGCCCACTTTACCCTGAACTTCAGGTTACAAGCCTTTGTGTTTGGAAACGGCTACTTGTAATTAGTCTAAGAATGGAGTAACTATAGAGATAAAAATGTTTCCCCTTATCTTTAAAGAACTTACCTGAACTTAATCACATGTCTCATATTTTAGTGTATTCAAGAGTACAATCAGTACGAAATGGTTTTTGTTAATTAGACGTATAGAAAACCATCATAAGACATTTCAGAAAATACATGAGGTTCATGATTATGAACTCAAGGAATCATTTATTCATATCTTATAAATAGTTCTTATTAGTTGTGATCTAGAAATTTTATATTAATTTATAACTCCTAAAAGTAAATTCAGAATTTTTATTCATAGTTTATTGTATTGTCTTTTAATATGTAAATTGAAGAACTTTCAAATAAAATAACACATCTTTCTCTTTTCTTTCTTCCTGTCAATGGGCTGATTTTTATTCTTTCTTCTTTGCAGCTGGCATTCCTGCACCAATTTACTTTGGTGCTTTGATAGACAGGACCTGTTTACATTGGGGAACTCTGAAGTGTGGTGAGCCAGGGGCATGCAGGATGTATGACATAAATAGCTTCAGGTAAAGATAACTTCCGTGACTTACTTTTGTAGTGCATACAATGTCTTCATTCATATCTTTCAGATTCTTCATTTATAAGATTATGTTTGGTTTCATTTTCAGAATGCAAATGGTGGCATAACTTTCTTATTTATATATTTTAATATTTGAAAGTGCTTGGTGTGTGTGTGTGTGTGTGTGTGTGTGTGTGTGTGTGTGTGTGTGTGTGTGTGTGTGTTAAGAAGAGCTTGGGATGACAGAGTCCCAAACACCTAGGATGGCAGCATGGATTCTGGCCCCCATGCCATGCTTGCAGCTTGAATAGATAAGAATCCTCAGATATTTTAGCAACCTTTCAGTTTAAAAAAATCATGCCAAGTGTTGTAGCCAGAAGCTCTCTTGAGAAGGGACCTGCTATCTAAATTTGACTACTAGTCTCATCTCAGAGAACCCATAAATGCCTCACTACATTTGGCGGTTTGTCGACTCAATAACACAGTACTGGCTTAGTAGATTTTGATACCTACCTGATGAAAGGGATAGAGGTGAAGATATCCTATTGGGACTCTAGGTGAGAGAAATATAGGAGATAGGGAAATAGATGGATCCAGAGGGTCCTAGAAACCTACAAGAAGAACACTATGATGGGCAGATCTGGGTCCAGGGGTTCTGCTCGATTTATGGCACCAACCAAAGACAATACATGCAGTCATCATCAAACCCCTACCCAGATCTAGCCAAGGGACAGGACATTCTCCACAGTTAAGTGGAGACTGGGGACTGACTTTCACATGAACTCTGCTGCTCCATATTTGGCCATGTCCCCTTGATGGGGAGGCCTGATGGCACTTGGAAGAATGATAGCAGATGACCAAGAAAAGACTTGATACCCTAGCGTCATATTCAGGAGGAGGAGGTCCCGCTCAGTCACAGTCATAGGGAAGGGGAATGGGGTGAAAGCGGGAGGGAGAGAGAATGGGAGGATGCATGGGATGGAATAGCAAATGAGATGTAATATGAATGATTTCATTTTTCAATAAAAAAAAAGAAAGTGTCAAAAGATGGAGGATGTTGCCTCACATAGAAATAGCTGGAACCATTGCTCTCAAAAAGCAGGAGACCAAGGAGCTCAGCAATCATGGTACATCTAGTTGGGTGTGGTTTCATGCTGGTGCTTTGTCTAAAGGCAGTTACCTCCAATGTTCCCACCACTCTCAGTTCTACACAGGCACCTGTCACTAACACTGTAGTGAACAACTGTGGCTTCACTGCTGCCCCACCCCAGAAGTCATGCCATGCTTATCTTGAACCGGATTCTGGCTATTACCTTGCTTTCCCTCTAGGACAGCAGTTCCCAAGGAAGCTTACCGAGAAAACTTGTTTGCTACAGACTGTATTGTACTCCTCCTTGCTCCTAACATCCTTTTATCTAGAAGGGATTTTGCCTAGCTCTGTATGATTATACCTGCTCTGTTTCAGGACATTGTACTGAAAAATCCAAGCATAGAAAAGTGCTGGCCAGGCATACTCAGATAATCAAGTTTACTCCTTCTCAAGTCTCTGAGGGAGTTGAAGACCAGGTAGCTTAGTTTTATAATGAAGCTTAATTGTTTAGGGGTTAAGATGTTTTTAGGTCTCGATAGGTGTTCTAAGTTGATAACGACAAAATGTGATGGAGACTGATTTACGATCAGGAATTTAGATGCACCAAGATAGGAAACATGTCTTCTTCAAGGCTGTCAAATACAAATAGCAAAAAGACTAAGAATGTAACATTTATGTAATTCCTGATTGTGTCATGGTTCTTCTTGCTATAGGTAATCTATTGTATATAAGTGTATATGTAAAAAAATTTTTTTTGAATTGAAAAAAATAAAATAATAAAATAAAATAAAAAAAGAGAAGTGCTGGCCATTTTGCAGGCCCAAAATGTGTATGGCTGGGGAGGCTGAGATCCCATTTCTGGCCAGGTGTCCCCACAATAACAGTGTGGAAGTATGCAACCACTGTCAGGGTATTTGTGCTGGCTAACGTTCCAGATGCCTCGACATCTGCAGAATGGTGGACTCTAAGCCAGAATTGTGAGCCAAATTATCCCTTTCTTTCTTAAACTGATGTTTTCAGGGTCTTTTAGCCTGACTTTCTTTTTTCTTTTTTTTTTTTTTTAAGGCTCATGCCAGCTTTTATTGTTGGTAGTTTTGTAAATGCTTCCCATATTCCATGGTATTTTGTGAAGTCTTCAAAGTACATACAATATAAAACCTTCTGTCAAACAGAGCAACAGACAACACAAGGGGGTGAAAGGCCTGGGGGGTTGTAAAATCAATTCAGGGAGGAACCTGAGATGAAGCCTGCCCAGGCCGTGCATGTACCTGGGCTCTCGTTTATGATCAGAATAGAGCCAAAGATGCAGGGGTAGCTGCGCCCCTCCCTGACCCAGATGAGGATGAAGGGCTTAGGGCTACCAACGATTTCCATACTCTCTGCACAGTGGAATTTGGAACAATGGCTGTCATCCAAAGTGATGTGGCTGGACTGAGACTTGCTTTTGCAATAACACCTAGGTAATGTCTCCTGGGTGAGGACTTTGTGCATGGAACCACGTGTAAAAAGTGTGCAGTCACCCTTCCCATCGTCCAGTTGTAAGCAGAGCCAAGTAACCCTATGCTCCTGGGTAATGGAAGCCTCCATGTATTCTAGCGCTGATTCTCCTCCCAAAGGTAGAAAGCGAAAGGTAGAAGATAAGGACAGGTAGAAAATAAGGACAAACAAGGCAGAATAAGGTTCACCTGGGAGTAATTTCCCTCTTTCAACTCTCCCCTCGATTCACGATTTCTTAGCCTGGCTTTCATTGTCTTCCATAGGTTTGGGTATGTTGTGCCTTCATTTTCATTGAATTCTAGAAAGTCTTTAATTTCTTTCTTTATTTTATCCCTGACCCAGTGGTCATTGAATGTGAAATTGTTCAGTTTCCATGAGTTTGTAGGCTTTCTATTGTTCCCTTTGTTGTTGAGTTCCTGATTTAATCCATGCTGGTCTGATAAAAATACAAGGGGTTATTTCAATCTTCTTGGATCTGTTGAGGCTTGCTTTGTGACCAAGTATATGGTCAATTCTGGAGAAGGTTCTGTGAGGTGCTGAGAAAAAGGTGTACTCTTTTGTGTTCAAGTGAAATATTCTATAGATATCTGTTATGTCCGTTTGGTTCATGACTTCTGTTAGTTTCTGTATTTTTCTATTTAGTTTCTGTCTAGATGATCTGTCCATTAGTAAGACTCGGGTATTGAAGTCTCCTACTTATAATGCGTGTGTTTCGATGTGTGGTTTAAATTTTAGTAATGATTCTTTTATGAATGTAGGTGCCTTTGTGTTTGCGGCACAGATGTTCTGAATTGAGATGTCATCTTGGTGGATTTTCCCTTTGATTTATATAAAGTGTCTTTCCCCTTCCCTTTTGGTTATTTTTGGTTGAAAGCCAATTTTATTATATGCTATAATTGCACTCCATATTGCTTCTTGGGTCCATTTGCTTGGAAACACTTTTACGAGCCCTTTACTCTGAGGTAATGTCTCTGTTTATTGCTGAGGTGTGTTTCTTGGGTCCAGAAGAATGATAGGTCTTGTTTTAACATCTGATCTGTTAGCCTGTGTCTTTTTATTGGGGAGTTGAAGTCAATGATCTTGAGAGATATTAATGGCCAGTGTATGTTAATTCCTGTTATTTTGATGTTGGTGGTAGTAAAGTGTGTGTGTGTGTGTGTGTGTGTGTGTGTGTGTGTGTGTGTGTGTGCATCTTTTCTTAGATTATCTTGTTTTCTCCATCTACGGTGATTGAAAGTTTTGCTGGGCATAGTAGTCTGGGCTGACATTTGTGGTCTCTTAGAGTATGCATAATATATTTTACTCAGGCCCTTCTGGGTTTCATATTCTCTGTTGTGTTTTCAGGTATAATTCTGATAAGTTTTCCTTTATATGTGACTTTGTCTTTTTCCTTTACAGCTTTTAATATTCTTTCTTTGTTCTGTACATTTAGTGTTTTGATTATTATATGTTAGGAGGATTTTCTTTTCTGAGCTAATATATTTAGTGTTCTGGAAGCTTCTTGTATATTTATAGGCATCTCTTTCCTTAGGTTGGGGAAGTTTTCTTCTGTGATTTTGTTGAAAATATTTTCTTGGCCTTGGAGCTGGGAGTTTTCTCCTCCTATTCCTATTATTCTTAGGTTTGGTCTTTTCATAGTGCCCCAGATTTCTTGGATGTTTGTATCGGGACCTTTTTAGATGTAACATTTTCTTTAACTGATATATCAATATCTTCTATACCTGAGAGTCTTTCCTCCATCTCTCGTATTCTGTTGGAGATGCTTTTGCCTATAGTTCCTGCTTTCTTCCCTCGCTTTTCCTTCTGCAGGATTGCCTCAGATTGTGTTTTCTTTATTACTTATATTTCAATTTTTAGGTCTTGAACTGTTTTATTCATTTCCTTTTCCTGTTTAACTGTATTTTCCTGTGTTTCTTTTTTTCTTTTTCTTTTCTTTTCTTTTTTTTTTCGAGACAGGGTCTCTCTGTGTAGCCTTGGCTGTCCTGGACTCGCTTTGTAGACCAGGCTGGCCTCGAACTCACAGCAATCCGCCTGCCTCTGCCTCTGCCTCTGCTGGGATTAAAGGTGTGCGCCACCACGCCACCACGCCCGGCTATTTCTTTAAGGGATTTATTTTCCTTCTTTAAGGGCTCTATCATTTTTATAACCTCAAATTTATGCGTGTTTTCTTGTGCTTCGGGTGTGATAGCATCTTCAGGTCTTGCTGTGGTAGGACATCAGGTTTCTGGTGGTGTCATACTGCCCTGGGTTTTGTTGTTTCTGTTCTTATGCTGACCTCTAGCCATCTGCTTGTCTCTGGTGTGGTAGGCCTGGTGGTTCCTCTGCTGGCTTTGTCCCAGGTGAGTCCAGTAGATCAGGAGTCAGCAGCCAAGACAGTTCTAAGCTGAATGTTGCTCAGGCCCAACACAGGCCTCCTCAAGATGGAGGATGATGGGGGTTGGGCCCTGCATACAGCTCACCTCTGCTGGCTCTGATGACTCTTTGCTGTCAGTGTCCCAGGTGGGTAAGGCAGATGGATTTAGCAGCAGAGAAGGCTCTAAGCTGAATGTTGCTATAGCCAGACACATGTCTCTTCCGGGTAGAGGATGATGGTGGTTGGGACCCACAATCAGCTTACCTCTTCTGGCTCTGCTGGCTCTCTATTCTTGGGCAGTCCAGGATTTCCTGCATAAAGAATGGCATCACCAAATCTGAGCTGGGTCTTCTCATCTCAATTAATGTAGTAAAAATAGTGGGCCATGGTGGTGTTCACAGGCTACCATAATCCACACAGGCCATTACTGAAATTTTCTTCCCAGGAGATTCTAAATTGTATCAGGCTGACAGCACTATGCATCACAAAATATTTCCTATGAATATGTTGAGAACAGGAAGAAATACTTTCAGAGTTATTTAGAAATGTGCACATGTCCAAAATATGCATTTCCCAAACTTGTGAAATCCAATAAAACCTTAAGTTATATTTTATCAAATGTAAAAAGAAGAGATGCCTATAACAGTATTCAAGTTATTATGTGAAATGATGAAAGGAAAAATTGGCTAATTGATTTCAGGAAGCTTGTTTAGTCTTCATGCTTACACAGGACAAATTCATCAAAGAAAAGAATTATTGGATAGAGAGATGATTTAAAGGCTTAAGAGCACAAATTGATCATGCAGAGGACATGAGTTCAATTCCCATAACCTATTTGGCAGATCACAAAATCTTGTTAATCCAACTCACAAATACCCAGGATTCATGAACACACACACACACACACACACACACACACACACACACACACACACACAGAGAGAGAGAGAGAGAGAGAGAGAGAGAGAGAGAGAGAGAGAGAGAGAGAAACAGCTAAAAGTAATTTAAAAATTTTAAAATTATTACTATACATGCAAAATTCTGCATGAAAATTAAATTGAAATAATTAATATATAAAATGACAAGTAGAACTTATTTTAGACATACAAAGTTTCCAATATCACAAAACCTATTGGTTTAACACAGCATACAAATGCTGAGTTGAAAACAATAATTGAAAAAAATGGCTTTATGATGTTTTAACCAAATCAAACAAAATTTGATTAAGTAAAACAGAAGAGTTCCCTTAACCTGATATATGGTTTATTGGCTCAGGATTTGAGAGAACATGTGACAATGACAGAAGAGAAATGGTAGACAAAAGTGACTTAATGGCAGAGAAGGCATGATGGTGGAGGGTAAGAAGGCTGGTGCCGCATGCTCTGCCAGGAAGCACCAAATGCTAGAAGGCCAGAGTACCGTGCTCACTTTCATGGTAGAAATTCATTCTCAGCTAAAACTTTCTAAAAACATTCTTATAGACACATGCACAGATTTATTTCTATAATGATCTTAAATCCTGTCAAGTTGACAAACAACAACAACAACAACAACAACTAGCCATCACCAAAATGAAATAAAATACATTTAAATTTTTATGATGGAAAATGTTCTTTAGCAAAAAGAATTAATAACTCAGCCAAGTAGATTATATTAAGTCCATGGGGGAAATGAGCAGTGATGCTTTTCTTCAAGAGTAAAAAGGATCTGTAAGAATATTTTTAAAAATTAGCTCTCACTAAAGACGTTAAGATTTAATACAGATTAGTTCTTTTCAATAGGCGCATTTACCTGGGGGTGCCTGCAGCACTAAGAGGATCAAGCTATCTCCCAGCATTCTTCATCCTAATACTTATGAGGAAGATCCAGTTCCCTGGGGAAGTTGACTCTTCAGAAACTGGACTTGCAGAGATGAAGCTCACAGAGGAGAAAAGCAAATGCCTGGATGTGCACAGAAGTCCTGAGGTTGAGAATGGTGGAGAACTGAAAACTAAGATGTAATGAGTTGTCTACTGGCCTGTGCAAGCCCATGAAGAGAATGTACATCTCACTTGTTTTAAAGCATGAGAGGTACTGTAGGAACTCTTATTTTTAAGGGCTTCAAAACTTGCTTTTACTCATGATAAAATATTTACTGATAGCAATTTCAGAACTTTAGGGGTATCACTTAAGATTTTTCTCAGGGAAGACTTCCATGGCTACACCCACACTGAACTTTAAAGCTGCCTTCATTTTCAAAGTTTTCTTTTAACTTAATTGAAGGAAGTGTGTGTTTCTCACATAATTTCAAATGGCTTTAAACATTTCCTATTTCCAAAGCACTATTTGTTTTGAATTTACACTTTGATGCTGGAGGGATTTAGTGCTGAAAATATGTAATCTGGTTGTGCCACATTGAAATAATTTGTTTAACTTTATCCTTTTTATGTGCAAGATGTCTGCACGGGTCTCTAATTATGCAGGAGCTAACTTTGTCTCTCTGTTTTCTTTTTAATTGTAGACATTATGTTTTCAATATTAGACTTCTCAGTTGTGTGTCATCTCTTGTTTTCAATCCCTTGTATCATTGCTCATGTCTGAGATCTGATCATTTTGTTTAGAACACTGACAGACATAATGATATTATTAACAATCATGTAGCAAAGACAGTTCAAACTTTTTTCTAGCAATTCAAAGCTAGTCATGAAAGCCTTTTTAAAAACTCAAGTATTTGAAATAACTCATTCTTTCAAAGGTCCTTTGTAGAGATGGGGTTATATCTCAGTGGTACAATTATTGCCTAGTATGTGTCAGGCCCTGGGTTCAACCACAAGATAGAGTTAACTACTGACAGAATGAAATAAAATAAAATGAAATAAAAAACAAATTAAGACTGAGTGTTGTTGGAGGTTGGTCTGTTCGCTGCTCGTATGAGTAGACTCATATCCCCCAAAATGTTTGTTACCTTGCCTAAGACCTTATTCTTGTTTGACAAATAAAAAGCTAACACACCCAGGCAGGACAAATGGGTAGATGTCACTAAGGTTTCTGTGCTTTTGGTAGAAAGACAGGAAGAGAAAAAGGAAGGAAACAGCCATGGGTTAGATGGAAGAGAAGCACATGGCCAGCACGGATGGAGGATTTGGCCCAGACAATGAACTTCAGCAAATATTTGGGATTATGGGTAGGAGATAGCTTGGTCAAAATTATAGAAGCAGATGGTATGGGATTGGAGCAGGGTATAGGATACCAGTCCCAGTATGGGAGGTAGTTTAGGGGATTAATACCTGCCCTGCCCCAGGAGAACCAAGGCTATCTTAAAATATAGCAGGTGTCTGTGTTTCATTGACTGATAGTGAGATAGAAAATGCTGCCATAATAATTAATTACAGGGCTAATAATAAACTCTTATTAGGCCCTACTTCTAAATTAGCAGCAACATATTGGAGCCAGCTAAATTCAAGTATCCATACCCTTTAAAAATTCATACTTTATCATAGTTTGGCAGGAGGAATAGGTCCCAGGGAGATAACCCTAGCTGTTTCCCAAACTTTACCTACTGGAAAGACAGAAAGGAGGAACTGTTTCTTAGCAATGGTTGGTTTTTCCCTCCAAACCTTCTGAAGTTTGGTTACCTGGTGGGTTAAAGAGATGGAACTAGGAGCATGTCAGTCTTCTATACCTAGATGGGCAATGGAATTAACTGTATAGATGAGAGAGGGAGAGAGAGAGAGAGAGAGAGAGAGAGAGAGAGAGAGAGAGAGAGAGAGAGAGAGAGAGAGAATGGGGCATGGTGGGGGGCTACGTTGGTCCCTCTCCAAGGTGCCACAGCAGAAGGCTCTTAGTTATTTTTTGGCTTCGTTTTGGCTGTAGTTACGGGACTTGTTTGCAGTCTGCTTACTGGTGATCACAACTTTCCATACCTTCTCTAAGAAAGTTCAAGGAGAAAGTAGGGAAATGTGAGGCTAATTGATATGTGCATCCTGCACACCTCATACATTTATAATTTGAGGGCTATATAATGCTTGTGAGAATTATGTGTTTTCAGAACAAAAGAACCTGATGCTGATGCTGGATCAGACCTGACAGAATTCATCCTCCAGGATGCTGAGACACTGACACATTTGTTCCAGTATCCTGCATGCTCCTGCCCCAAGTGCTTCCATTTTTGTTCCTTATCGGAACGTGCTCCCAGGACAGCTTCAAAGAAAGCTGCTGATCTCAATTGGTCCAGCATTTCAGACTGTCCCAAACAAGGCTATGTCATTGCTAGCTTATTTAACCCTTTTTCCTAACAATATTTGTGCATCTATAAAGGCATTCTTCACCCCCTAATCAGCAGATAATCAGCCTTAAGAATGATGCTTCATTTTCCTTCAGGAGTTTTGGTAGGTTTTTGGTTGTTTTCCTGGGCTATGGATGTTTACTGTCACTGGCAGTTGGTTATAAGGTATTAATGGTTTTATTCCGAGAAAAATGAGGTTGGACTCAGGGATTTTTCTCTTTTCCTTATCTTTATCTATCTTTCTTTCTAATAGAGAAAGGGATTTAAGAGAAAGAGGGAATATAAAAAATAGAGAGAGATGATATGACAAAAATTAGAGTATTGAATCTACTCCTAAACTTAAAACCTTAATTGTTAATCATAAATCAGGTTATTTTGTTATACTGGTATAGAGTTAAAATTTAAGGTTGCCTTTTACAAACGTGTGTGTGTGTCAATATCGGTATATTTTTAATCACAGGAATACACATCCTAAGTTTAAAAGATAGATGGTATTCATAGATATATAAGGTAAAATAGTTAGATAAGCTCTTCAAAAACCTCAGAGATCTACAGAAAAGTGACATTTAAATACATTTTATCCCTTTAAGTATTCTTTGACAATAAGATATGTCAGCTTCTGGAAGCACTCCCAAACTACCTCAAAGAAGATGATGAGCATCAAAGAACGTCCGTTTGGAGATGGCGTCATATGTAGCAAACAAGCCACTGTGCAAACAATGTCCTCATTTCTCTTACAAACAGAATTCTTCCTGAAATGGGCAAGCTTGGATGCAGGCAGAGCTGGTGGCCAAACTCTGCCAAGACAGTATAAGCAAGTCCTCAATAGTTCCTGCTTCACAAATATGTCTCTTAGATATACTGAGCCAGAAGGCCGAAGATAATGCTCCAACATTATAGAGTTTTGGGTGGCTGTTTAGGCAGCAAACTGTCTCTGTCTTTTTTTTTTTTTTAAGCTGCTAACCTGCCCTTCCTGTTCACCCAGATAATTAACTGTGCTCCTTCTCAAGTCTCTGATAGAGTTGAAGACCAGATAGTTTAGTTTTATAATTAAGCCTAGTTGTTTAGGAGTTAAGAAGATGCTTTTAGGTCTAGATAGATGTTTTTAAGTTGATAGATATATGACGTTGATAGATATATAATAGAGATTGATTTAGGTTCAGAATTTTAAATTCATTAAAATAGAATAGATAGTATTTTCTTCAAGGTTGCCAAATACCTTTTGATTAGACATTATGAATGTAAGTCTTACTTTTTGCTTTTTATAATTTTTCATAATTGTTCTTATTGTACATTATTTTAAAAGGCCTTTTTAATTTAGACCAAAAAGGGAATTATTGGAGGTTGGTCTGGTCATTGCCCAAGTGGGCAGACTCACATAACCAAAAATATTTGTAAACTTGCCTGAGTATATTCCTGTTTGACAAATAAAAAGACAACATACCTGGGCAGGGCAAATGGAATAGGCATGGCTAGGGTTCCCACCCTTTGGGGAGAGAGAAGAAGGAAGGAGGCAGCTATGTGTTAGGTGGAGGAGAAGCACATGGCAGGTGTAGATGGAGGACTCAGCCTAGATAATGAACATTAGCAAGTATTTGGGATTATGGATGGGAATTGGTTCCTTATGAATTATCAGAAGCAGATGGCATGGGACTGAGGCAGGGTATGGGATACCTGCCCCAATCTGGGAGGTAGTTTGGGGGGTTAATATCTGCCCTGCCCCGAGTGAACCAAGGCTATTCTAAAATATAACAAATGTCCGTGTTTCATTGATTGCAAGGAGGTTAGAAAATACCACCATAATAATTAATTATAAGGCTAATAATAAACATTTATTAGGCCCTACTTCTACATTAATAGCAGTAGGATATAGCATCAGATATTCTCAAAAGGCTAATCCTCATATTTGGGAGGCCTCTTTGGCCCAGTGTTCATTTTATTCATGTATCCTCTGAGCACATGGCTATTAAATTTCAAAATCAACGTAGAGTAAATCCTTTAATAAGGGGCCAGCTAGATGCCTCAATGCAAAGCAGTGTTTACACAGAGCCTGAGGAAGTGGTTGTGATCCCTGGAGTCAACGTGGTAGAAGGAGAGAACCAACTCTTGCAAGTTGTCCTATGCCTTCCACTCCTGTATTATTGTGTACATGCCTCACCATAAATAAGTGAATAAATGAGAAAAATTAAAAGTTTTAAGAATGGCTTTTGCCACAAAATTGTAATTAACAAACTTGAAGATACACATTACAAACAAAAGAAGGTTATGGAAGTTTGAATGAGAAATGTTGCTCCTGCTCAAGTATTTAGATGTTTGATTTCTGGTGATAGCATTGACGAGGGCTGGTTAGGGGAGGGTTAAAGGTTTATACTTAGTACAGAGATGTATCACTGGACTGGTCTTTGAGAGGTAAAAGCCTCACCCCACTTCCATTTCACTCTTTGCTTTGTGCTTTAGATGATGATGTGACATCTCAGCTTCCTCTGGAATCATGAACCAAAATAAACTCTTTCTCATACGTGTTGCTTTGTGGTCATTTATAACAGCAGCTAAGAGAAACTAGTACAGAAGCTATCTGATTTTGTGGCTGATAAAGAAGGAAGATATTTTAAGGAACAACGAGCTTTCTTTTGCTTTAGAGCTGTGGCTCACGATGGTAGCATGGACAGACTATTCCCTTCTGTTCACCACCATTTTCTCTTCATAATGAAGTACACGTACATTTCATATCGTATCTATAAGTCATATGTAATATAAAAATGGACTCAATCCCTAAAGATCAGGAGGGAAAAGGAAGGAAAGGTGAGGGGTGCGGGTCCATACACTATGGTTATTTATGCATAGTAACGTGAGAATGCCTGCTGGAGCAGAGTGCAGGTGGATAGGTAGCGAGGGGAGATAGGTATCATCTCATAAGTTCTGTGTGGTTGCCAGATTGTTTGTAAGCAAGTTAAATTTGCAGCTTTGTTACTTGAACTGAAGCCAACCCGATTCCAAGAAGGAAAGGCTTATTTTGCTCATGCTACCCGAGGTCTCAGGTCGTGATCCCTTGGCCCTGCTGCCTTGAGCCTGTGTCTATGCAGGACATTGAGGAAGAAACTCATAGAAAGGAAGCTGCCTATGTCACATTGGCTGGGTAGCAAGGAGAGAGTGGTTGAAGGGGCCAGGGCTCTAGTTTCTCTTCCAAAGGCCTGTGACCATTGACTCAACTTCCTTACTCTAGGCACCACTTTTTATTACTTACATCACTTTTCAATAGTACCTTGCTAAGGACTAAAATTTTAATACATGGGCCATTGTGGGATGGGCCAACTAAAGGATTTTCGGCAGTTATCTTCCAAGTTACTATTTTCCGAATTAGTCAGTGTGTAACATAGAAGGCAAGCTTCACAGGGATGGAGAGATGGCTAAGTGTTAAGAACATGTGCTGCTTTTTCTCAGGCTCTGAGTTTGGTCCCCATTATTGGACCCCAACAAGAGTCTCACAACCGCCTGTGATCCCAGTTCTGGATGATCTAATGCCTCTGATCTCCCAGGCACCTGTGCTCACATGCATATGCGTCGTACTTGGGGCTCACCCCTTATGAAGGAGGTAGTCCTTCGCTCTAAGAGCACAGGACCTTCCTTGACACTTCATAGAGGGGGAAAGCAGGCATTGGTGTGCTTAGGGATTTCCTCATGGTGTCCTTGAGGTTTGGGAGGTGGGCTATTATTCTGAGCTGTATTCTCATCACATTGTAATCATGGCACATCAGACACATGTGAAGGACAGAATCAAGGGAAGAGGCAGGGAGACTTGGAGGTGAATCAGCTTTCCATCTAGCATTGTTATGTGTATAAACTTAACAGAATACATAGTAGTTTGTCACTAAATTAGCTGTAATCCCAGTGTAACAAATACTGTGAGAAGTTAAAACGTCAACCTGAAACACGAAGAAACCGGAAAATAATGGAAAAGGTAGAACAGGCAATGATTGTGTCTTCTTCTCTTCTGTGGCATGAAACTGGACTTGACAAATTAATATTCCATTTTATGGGTTTGTTGAGTTCACTTTGAAAGGAACCAAAAAAAAAAAAGTTTGGAAACGTGCACGTTATCTCTGAGCCATTGTGAGACTAGGGAGAAAGAATAAAGGCTTAGGCATTGCTCTTTCAATTTAATTTCTTTTATGTGCTTTGATTTTTTTTCCTCTGTGAAAGTAAACATGATTAAAAGCAATATTTCACCAAGAACTATGAATAATTAAAAGCAAGATTTTTAAAAAAGATGTATTTGTTTAATGTCTATGAGTGCATTATCTGCTAGATACATGTACACCTACATGGCAGAAGAGGGCATCCGATCCCATTATAGATGGTTGTGACCCACCATGTCAGTGCCAAAAATTGAACTCAGGACCTCTGGAAGAGCAGTGCTCTCAACTGCTAAGCCATTTCCCCAGCCCCCTGAAAGCAAAACTAATAATAAGTAGTACCATTTATAGAAGAGGAAGAAACTGAGTCCATCATTCTTTTTCTTTTAATTTAAATGATTGCAAGGTGGGGTAGATGGGGCTGTCCCTTAGTGATGACATGGTATGCTGATTCTGAGAATAGTTATTTGGGGTGAAAAGGTATCAGTGCTTGCAAGTGTCTGGAAAAGCACCTTTTTGTGATCCATGTTTTTAAGACCCAGGAGAACTCATTCACAGTGTTGTATGCACACAATAACTTTGAAAAGTTGAATACATTTGTGTGACTATACTTATTCTTCAGCCTTAACTCTTGTTGGCCTTCTTTTCCATTTATCAGATATGTAGAGATATCATTAATAAATAATCCATCATCATAAAAGTATGAAAAATTCTGTTGCACAAACTTCAGGTCTCCTTGAAGTGCACAGGTATCAGGGATGAAACTCTGAAGAAAATGTTTAGAACTCAAACCAGGCATATTTTTAAAAATCCCTGTCTTAAAAAATTAACTGGGGCTAATGAGAGGTGAGTGAGGCCTAGTGGCAAATAGCACTTGGTGCTCTAGCAGAGGACCCAAATTTGGTTCCCAATGCCCATGTTGGTGAGTGCCAACCATTTGTGTCTCCAACACAAGGGATCAAACACCCTCTTCTGTACTCTCTGGGCACACAGAGGCACATAAATAAAAATAATAAGTAAAAATTTAAATACAACTGCTTTCCATGAAAAAAAAAATGTTCAGGGTGTGTTCTGCACATCCAGCGTTTCGATGTGGTCACTGTGACATCCAGTTCTGGCTATTCTGTCCCCAGCTTCTGTTATCATCTGAAGAAACAGACAAACAAAACAAAAAAACCACAACATGTTTGATACCCCCTACCGGTGAATCTAAATACAGAGAAGGAGCTATTGAAATATGTCAGGAAAACAGGATTAGTTACTTCCCAGTGGTATATGAAATCTCCTATGTATCTGTCCTGTGTGGCTGATGTACTTGATTACCATGTTCCTTCCTCCACCAAATGCCATACTAGAATGTCCTATTTCAGAGGGACACCTTCCGTGAAGTATAGAGCCACTGAAAGAGAATGCAGGGTCATAATTGCCAAACGGAAAGGTAAAAGGATTTTTATTGCAATCTGTAAAACAAAGGCCATCTCAGAAGAACTAAGGATCTTCACTGGAGCCCAGCTGTATCCAAACAATTCAAGCCATGATTTATTTCATGCTTTGGCAACTGAGCACTATTGTCTGACCTTCTCTGGGATCTCAGATGAGGCCTTTAGATCCAATCCAGTGCTTCTAGTTCGCTGTTTCTGCCTTATGAGTCAAGCAAAATGTATGACCAGGTCATCAGTCACCAGCACATGCATCAGGTTCGGGTTATCTGTGATTAATTTTAATGGTTGATATTTGAACAGGAAAATGCACCAAAGGTTGTTCTTGAATGTGTTGTCTTTGAAAAACTTATGACATCTTGGAATGACATATGGCATATGGAAGCTCAAGAGTTCACTGCAAGATTGTGTCCCTGTGGGCAACTTCTAAGTAACTTCTCAAAACCCTGATAATTCCTGATCCTCAGATGAAACCATCAAGAACTAAGAAGGGACACAAATTAAGCCTATAAGCCTTAGCTAGGCTAATGGCAGAATGCCTCCTGATAGGGACCATAGGCAATGGTCTGCTAGAAGCTTCTATGTCATCCACACCCAGCAGGCTTCCCTTGCTCTCTCCTGCCCTGACTAAATCTTTCAACCACCAACTCTCACAGCCATGGCCGATATCTTGGCCCAGCTATGTGGACCCACCAATAGACCACCTTTCTGCTGGTCCAGAAATAGTTGATGTTTAACTTCTGATTCTAAATGAGAAGCATGTATTTTAAAGAAGAAATATCTGATACCAATGTTTCTCACATTGGGAATCATGGGAGCCAACTGACAGCCTTCTTTTATGTAAGCAGGGATATATATCAGAGTTTGAAATAAAATATTATCAGAATGTTGAATAAGCTGGGCGGTGGTGGCGCATGCCTTTGATCCCAGTACTCAGGAGGCAGAGGCAGGTGGATCCCTGTGAGTTTGAGGCCAGCCTAGTGTACAAAGTGAGTCCAGGACAGCCAAGGCTACACAGAGAAACTCTGACTAGAAAAAGCAAAAAAAAAAAAACCCAAAAAACCAACAACAACAAAAAAGGTTGAATAATAGCCACAAAAAAACCCGTAAGAAACTAGAAAGAATGAAGAAAAACAAACACACACACAAAAAAGAGAGAGAGAGAGAGAGAGAGAGAGAGAGAGAGAGAGAGAGAGAGAGAATTAAAATCAGTGAATAAGCTCTGTGAATGTTTCTATTAAGACTCACATTTCTTGTAAAAAAAATAAAAAATATTATTAAAAAAAGACATCTTTCAAGCATACCGTTGTCTTGACTATAGTAAGCACCCACACCCTCTTCTTTCTCTCATCTTTCCATGATAGCTCCCTTCCATCACTCAGTCACGAGGTCTACTTTCATATACCATGTATGTAAATTATTTTATGTATCTGTATAAAATTTCACATAAGAGAGAAAATTAAATATTTGTTTTTCTAAGCTTGGCTTCTCTTTGTACGTTCCTGCAAAAGACAGAATTTTATTCTTCTTGTGGCCTTTACCTATGATACCACATTTTCTTTAACCCTTCATCTGTAGATATTCACCTAGGCTGACTTCATAATATGGCTATTGTGAAGAGTGCGACGCTAAATGCAGGTGCAAGTAAAAAAAAAAAAAAGACATTTCTTATTAAAACTTCATTTTATTTTTGTGTGTATGTGTACATGTGTGACAAATTTGGAGGGTGGGTGCATTCTTTGTGCATACGTGTGTGGAGGACAGAGGTTCATTTTGGTGTCTTCCTGTGACACTCTTCACTTTCGTTTTTGAGATAGGGTCTTTCACCGAACCTGGAACTCACTGATTGAAACTAAACTGACTGGCTACAGAATGCCTGTGATCTTCTGTTCATCCCGTAAGACTGGAGTAACAAGTAACAGGCATGTATCATTGTCTTATTACATCAGGCTGTTTTCTCAGTATTGAACATCCAAACTCAGGTCCTCCCACTTGCATCTCAAATATAATACCCTCTACGCATTCTCCCCAACACCCAAGAAACATATATTTTAAAAGAATAGCTATACTATTGCTTGTCTACGGAATCTATTATTTATTGGTGTCATAGGCTGGGCTTTATACTGTTGTGAAGCAACATCGTGACCTTGGCTAGTCTTATAAAGAAAAACATCAAATTGGTGCTGGCATTTAGTAAAGAGATTTAGTCTATTGTCATCATGGAAAGACTACTCCAAAACTAGTCTTGTGACTTGTAGGCAATCATAGTGCTGGAGGAGAAACAGAGAGTTCTACATTTGGGTCGGCTGGCAGCAGAAGGAGAGCATCCATAGGCCTGGCTTGAGCACTTGAAACCTCAAAGCTCACCCTCAGTGACACACTTCCTCCATGAAGGCCATGCCTCCTGATACTGCCACTCCTTATGAGACTATATGGGCCATATTTATTTAAACTACCACATTTAACTAGCGTCTATGAACAATCGAATGAGGTAAAGGAGGGTTATTATGATAGAGTTCTTGGCCTTTGCAAAAAAGACCATAGACTTAATTCAACTATAACTAATAGAGTTAGTGATTGCCACTGGCAGGACAGTAGTCTCAGAGACAAACTTGAGATTTCCCTGAGAAGGGGGTTAGGGTGGTGTAGGAAAGCCTTTTAAAAGCAAAACTACAAGAAAACAAACAAGGAACTCAAGAGCTGTTTTGTTCTGTCAAGAGCAGGATTAAGTACTCAAGGCAGCTTAAATGCCTGCATAAGCATGTTCTAGAAGACAAAGAGCAGTTTGTCATAACATAATAAAATGGTCATGGCTGTCTATTTCTGGGTTGGGGGAAGCACTGAGTCAGGGCTAGTAGAAATCTATTTCTCAAAGATTTGAACCAGTGACTAACAGCTAGTGGGTACAAAGATAAATGCTTTGCAGAAAGTGAATTTTAAAAAAAGATATCACATTCCCCACTGGCTCCAGACCAGGCTAAAGGCTAATACCTTAACTCTTTTGTGTATATTAATAGTATTTGTAATACTGAAGAAGCCTAGAGGCCAGTATAAGCTCCTGTATACTAATAGAATAGTCACTGTAGATGGCCATTTGTCCCGTTTGGCAGTGTTAGAGAAATGGCTCCTTTGGTATAGCAGAACTAGGGGTTTTTTTTCCTTTTGGAACTAATATTCCAGGGTATTGTTAACAATGAGCGGTAATGTGCTCTGTCTTGTATCTGCTTCTCCAATGAAATCAGTATGGTTATTAGAGTTCAGGAAGGTGCAAATACCAGCCAAAGCCCGGTGTGGGCTGAGCACATGTAGTTTGTAGCCAGGTTCTGTTGAACAACCTTGGACTAAAGTAGTGCAAGTAGTTTTGGAGTAGTCTGGAATGCTGACAGGAATTTTTTTTTTCAGAAACATGGCTTTCATCAGCTTTCAGCAAGTTCACTGCTTACTGGTTTTGAAAGACCACCAGAGGCTGCCATTTTTGCACAGTTTGCAGTGTTTCCATTTATTGACAATCTGCTGGGACAAATACGGACTAGGGACAGAAAAAAAGTTAAGGAGTGTAGCGGAAGTTTTTTTTATGTTGTATGAGTGTGTTTTTATTTTGATCCTAAGTGTGAGAGGTGAAACTGTCATTAGTTTGCAAGTAATCTGTGTTGATGAATTATTTCTAGAAATGTGGCACAAAATATTGACATAAAGTCAGACTAATTAGCAATCCCTGTGGAAGTACTTTCCAATGGTATCTCTTTATTGGACCACAGTCATTTAGAGTAGGTACTGAGAAAGCAAACCTTTCCTTATCCTGCTCATGCAAGGGTCTTTCGAAAAATCAGTCTTTTACATCAAGTATTGTTATAGGCCATGATATAGGTAACAAAGAAGGTAAAGAAATTCCAGGCTGTAAAGATTCCATGGGTTGAATTACTTTATTCACTGTTCTTAAATCAATTACCATCTTCCATTTTTCTGACTTTTTAAAAATAAGAAACACAGGGGGAATCCCATGGTCTGGTAGAGCCTCAACTGTTTTTGTACCAGTTACAAATTCAAGAGCCTGAATTTTTTCCTTTATTGTGGGACACTGCTCTTGGCACATTGGTTAGTTTGATAACCATTTTAGGGGTAGGACTGTTGGTATTTCAGCAGTGGCCCCTTGTATAAATTTGGAAACTCAATTCCTGTGGTGTCCTGTGTTTGGATAATGGGCATGGCTTTTGATCTTGATTACATGTATCAATACCTTCTCCAGGAGCATCTACCATTTCACTCCTCATTTGATCATTGGCTGCCTTTGGGTTCGCAGGAATATTATTTTTGAATATCCCATTGTTGTAAAAGATCCCTTCCCCATAAATTATGGGTACATCAGCCTTCTGGTCCAACACATTTAATCCCTAGGACACTTTGTCTTATTTGAGATAATTTACCAATTCCTATAAACTGTGTATAAACTTTCTGAAGAGGCCATTCTGGATTCCAATACTTTCAGGAAAGGAAACTGATATCATATATATCAAACCTTCTATATAAACATAATTCATTTATAATATTAATTTGGGTCTCTGATTGTTAACCACTATTTGTCAGAACACACATTTTCCAGGACTCCCAACTGTCCCCCTTCTTTCTATGGGGGCAACTTTGCCCTTCATTGTAGGGAACAGTAACAGCTAAGCAATACTATCCCCTGCATTAATTTGTATCTCATTTTTTACATAGGCCATGATATTAATTTTTCCTTGCAATGCCCATCTATAACATCTGGACGCACAGTAAATCCTTGAGAAGTTAGTCCATTTATTCCCAAGATTATTCCCACTGTCCTTGAAGGTAAAAGGCCATAAATACCAGGAGTTATTTTGTAACGTTCAACTCTTGGTGATAGTGTCAGCGGTTTGTCTGTGGCCAGATCCGAAGGGCACTGCATTCAGTAGCACGCATAAGGTCATCAATACTTAATTTTTGTTTATTTGTTACCTCCTGGCTGATCAAAGGAAGATGCCTTGTATTGTATGCTGTGGGGCGCTGGGCTGACCGGTCCCTTATTTTGTTTCCCAATGGCGAGAGGTTACCCAAAATAAGTCTGTAAAGGCTTCTTTAGGGCCTTGAGATATCTTAGTATCTGAGGTAGATTTTTTCCAGGCTCATCAGCCATATCCCAAGGACGTAAAACTGTGATGTGACATAGTTCTATCACCATATCATCAGATCAGATTTCTTCTTGTAGGTCAGCATAATGCCTTTCACGAAGCAATTGATCCTTAACGCATTTATCCCCGTTGCTTTATTTTGTCGTTCTATTTTTGTGGCTGCATCCCTCCACCACAACAATCATTGTAATTGCTGGCCCACTTCTAGTACAGCTAACACGAATCCTTTCCAGTCACGGGGAGTAATTCTATTTTGGGTAGCCTAGTTATTTAACATTTGTTTAGCATTCTGTAGGACACAGTGGACTCCTTTAAATGCTTTAAATCTAACATTTCTATTAGAAGCCATGTTACCTCTTAATCATGACCACCATCACTAGTAGGCATATGTTCCACCATTACTAGGAACGATGAAGGTGCCTGTGTAGTCTCAGGCAAATCCTCTGGCAGTACACTTGGCTCAGTACGAACCCTTCTGTCCTATGTAGCCTCCTGGTCTTCCAGGCCCCTTGCCTCATGCTGGGGCGGGGTGTGGGGTGGAGGCCTGCAGAGACTGATGAACAATCTCCTTGTGGGTTCCAAAATATGGGAAGTAGGAGCTACCTCTGACATGGACTCCGCTGCCCACTCATTGGCCACTTCCCCTTCTGAGGGCAGTTGTGCCCGGCCACAGAGGAAGATGATGCATGATGCCCAGATGAGGCTTTATATGCTGGGGTCAGATGATAGGGCACAATGGCTCTACCTTTCTGAAGACTGAGGGAAGGTAGGATGGAGATGGAAGGAGATGTTGGAGGGGGCTACAATCAGGATGTAACTTGAATAAATTAAAAATAAAAAAAAATTAAAAAGGAAAATATGCAAAGGTTGTCAAATAAAGCTTGTCTTTGATAATTACATTTGATTTAATTACATTTGTACTTAGAGTCATTACAAGCCATTTCAGATAAAGCTGTTATGAACATAGCTGAGCAAGTGTCTTTGTATGGTGCAACATCTTTTGGGTATCTGCCCAAGAGTGGAATCACTGGGCCTTGAGGCAGAACTATTCCCAGTTTCCTGAGAAATCATCAAATTACTTTTCAAAGTGGTTGTATAAGTTTGCACTCCACCAGCAATGGAAGAGTGTTCCCCTTGCTCCACACACTCACCAGCATTTGCTGTCACTTGTATTTTCATTTTTCGACATTATGACAGATTTAAGATGGAATCTCAGAGTTGTTTGGATTTTCATTTCCCCGATGACTAAGGATGTTGAACATTTTTAAGTGTCTCTAGGTCAACAGAGGTTCCTCTGTCAAGAATTCTCTCTCTAGGTCTGTACCCCATCTTAAAAATTGGGTTATTTGGTTTACTGATGTCTAATTTCTTGAATTCTTTATACTGGGTGTCGGTCCTCTGAAGGATGTAGGGATGGGGAAAATATTTTTCCATTGTGTTGGCTGTCATTTTGTCCTTTTAATGTTGTTCTTTGCATTTTAGAATCTCTTCAATTCCATGAGGTCCCGTTTATTAATTGTTGATCCTAGTGCCTGAGTTGTTGGTGTCCTGTTCAGAAAGTCCTCTCCTTTGTCAGTGTGTTCAATGTTATTCCCCATTTTCTCTTTTTATCAGATTTAGTGTGCCTGGTTTTATGTTGAAGCCTTTGATCCACTTGGACTTGAGTCTTGTGCTGGGTTATGGATATGGATTTATTTGCATTCTTCTACTCTCAGACACCCAGTTAGACCAACACCATCTGTTAAAGATGATTTCTGCTTTCCATTAAATAGTTTTTGGTTTCTGTGTAAAAAAAAAAATCAAGTATCCATAGGTGTATGGATTTACTTCTGGGTCTTTTTATTCAATTCCACTAATCAACCTGCCTATTTTTATGCCAATTACATGTGATTTTTAGTACTATTGATCTGTAGTACAGTTGAGTCCAGAAGATCTTTTATTGTACCGGATTGTTTTAGCTATCTTTGTTTTTTGTTTGTTTGTTTGTTTTTCCATATGAAGTAGAGCATTGCTCTTTCAAGGTCTGTAAAGAATTATGTTGGAGTTTGATGGGAATGGCATTGAATCTGTAGACTGCTTTTGGTAAGATGGCTATTTTTATGTGTTAATCCTACAGAAATTTGAATTAACCTAGATGTCCATCATTCAAAAAATGAATAAAGACAATATGATATATTTACACAATGTAATATTACTCAACTATTAAAAACAGTGGCATCATGAAAGTTTCAGGCAAGTGGATGGAACTAGAAAAGATCATCCTGGGTGAGTTAACCAAGACCCAGAAAGACAAACATGATATATACTAACTTATAATTGAGTATTAGCCATAAAATACTGGATAGCTATGCTACAATCCACAGACTCAGAGAAGCTAAGTAACAAGAAAGGCCCAAGGGAGGACACTTGAATCTCACTGTGAGGGGGAAATAAAATAGACTTTGGAAGTTGATGGAGGGGGGAAGCTGGGTAGGAGAGAGGGTGAGGAGGAGAAAAGGAGAGATTAAGTATGGGAAAGAGAGGGAAAGAGGAGTGGAGTCAGTGAGAGGGAACATTTCTGAAATGAGCTAGCAACCTAGAGCAACAGGAACTCCCAGGAATCTATGAGGATAACCCTAGATAAGTCTCCTAGAAATAAGGTATATGATACTTGAAATGACCATCTCCTGTAACCAGGCAAGATGTCTAGTGGAGGGGTGGAATACCAACATAACCACAAAACATTTGATATACAATTTTTCCTACCTAGAAGATGTGCAAGAATAAGAGGTCAGAAATTAAGGGAATGGCCAACCAATGCCAGGCCCAACTTGGAACCCATGCCATGGGAGAGCGCCCACCCATGATACAATTAATGACATTCTGTTATGCTTGAAGACAGGTACCTAGGATAATCTGAGAGGATTCATCCCACACCTGATGGAAACAGATGCAGAGACCCACAGTCAAACATGAGTCAGAGTTCAGGGAACCTTGTTGCAGATGGGGTGGAAGGATAGAAGGAGCCAGGGATGCCAAGGACATCACAAGAAAATCAGGACAATCAATCAATTTACCTGGCCCATGCAGGCTCACAGAGGCTGAACCACCAACCAGAAAGCATGCATGGGATGGACGTAGGCTCTCTGCACATATGCAGCAGATGTACAGCTTGATCCTCATGTGGGACTCCTAACAACAGGGGCAGGGGCAGTCTCTCTCTCTCTCTCTCTCTCTCTCTCTGTTCCTGCCTTTGGATATCTTTCCCCTAACTGGGCTGCCTTGTCCAGCCTCAATAGAAGAAGATGCACCTAGTACTTCTGCGACTTGATGTGCCAAGGTTTATTGATATCTATGAGGAGAAAGGGAGGGAGGCTGGGGAAGGAGAGATGAGAGGGAGGAACTGGGAAGAGAGGAGGAAGAGGAAGCTCCAAATGTGATGTAATGCTAATTAATTGATTGGTTGACTTTTTTAAATTTAAAAACACTTTCTTGAAGAGCAGCAGCTGGAGGACAGGAGGGCCTGAAGAGAGAAAAGAAACCCTGGGCAAAGGCACATCTGTGACAAGCTGGGGACCCAAGACAAGGCTTCTGGGAGGGTATGTGGGGACTCTAGCTGAGACTTCTAGTCCTGGGGACCACGGAGACTGAAGAGAATACTCTTTAACTAAGCAAGACTCTTAGTGAAGAAAGGGGAACACCAACCCACCGACAAAAAACTTCAACCCAAAGCTTACCCTGTCTACAAGATATGCAGTGATAAAGATGGAGCAGAGATTCGGGGAATATCCAAGCTGAGACCTACCCCATGGGCAAAAGCCAACACCTGATACTATTAATGATATTCTGTTATGCTTGCAGACAGGAGGAGCCTATCATAGCTGTCCCCTGAGAGGCTCCATCAAGAGGTTCCATCCAGCAGTGTATCGAAACAGAGCCTGAGACTTACCCCAAACATGGGCAAAGTGGGGGGAAGGATAGAAGGACCTGGAGGGGACAGGGGCCCCACTAGAAGACCAACAGAGCCAACTAACCAGGACACAGAGGGGCTTGTGGAGACTGAAGCCCTTCTCTGAGGAACAGTGAGAGGGCACATGGGAAGATGGATGGAGTGTGGGACCCAGAGGAGAGGAGAGAGGGGGCTATGATAAGGATCTATATTGAATAAATAAATTGATTAATCAATTGATTGATTAAAAGAATAATTGCAAGCATAGCTTTGAGTACACTGTAAAATTTGATCATGTGTGAGGTAGCTGAGCATTAACTTGTATGTCTTAATTATCCTCAACTGTTTATAGCATGTTAGTGATTTTTATAGGATTAGGACTTTACAGTTTTATTACTGTTAAATTTTAGCTTTAAATTTTTAAATTGAAGATTTAATTGAAATTTTTTTCTTTTTTAAATATTTAATTTTTTACACATACATTTATATTACTACACATATAGAAAATAAACTACATACAGCAGGAAGAACCACGAAACAGCAATTATCTAGCACAAAAGTAAATCTTTAAGCTATAAATATAGTTCATGGAGTTTTTGGGGACTTTATAAAGCCATAAAAAATAGCCCACGGAGAGACTGAGAACCTTATTTTCCCAATTATTTTATACTACACCATTACAGAATATTACAGCTTCTTGTATGACTATCCAAGATAGGCAAAGCTTAACAAAATTTAAGACAGAAAGGATAGACATATATCTTTAAGTCATTTTGTTTTTATCTAAAATTGTTATTTTGGAACAAAAATATATAAAAATCCATTTTAGTCCAAAATACCTTGGAGACATGTTGACTCCTTAGTCTCAAAAGGATATAGAGTTGGTTTCAAATTACAAATTCATATTTAACATGCAGTAGAAAAGGAAAATTACTTTGATATAGATTTTTAACTATTAAACTTTTGTTACAAGGTTTAAGTTAACTTTTTATCTTATAATTTTACTGGTTCCCTTCATACACACACACACACACACACACACACACACACAGAGGCATGCGTACAATATGGTCTTACAGATCCTGAGAGAACAAAAACGTTTTCATTGTAGCAAGAGTTTTGGATAGCCATGAGCTTGAATGGGGGATCTTTTTTTTTTTGTAAACAAAAACCAATAAAGGGGAAAGAAGTAAAAAAAAAATCTAGACATCTACTGATTCTATTTAGCCACCTTAATTTTTATATAAATTTTTTTGTTTAAAATATTTAAACAACATGAGACATAACAGTAACAAATACACTTAACCATTTGTTATTTTAAAAAAATTTCCTAAGTGTGTTAAATGATATCTGGAGCCTTTAGACTATACATACATACATGCACACATGCGCACATACACACACACATTTTTTTTGCATTGTTGCGTAATTTGACCCTCTCCTTTTTAGCTTTTATACACTACTTTCTTGAGAAAAACCTTCAGGCATCATGCAATTAGGGACTAATGGCATACAACCATCTGAGAGGAGTAACTGGATCCATAGGCGAACATCCAATGACCTTGTTTATTTATTTTTGAGTAAATATTAACTATTCAAAATTTCATTTTTTTTTTGCTTTGTATATTCACTGTACATCCCAATTGCATCCCCCTCCCTACTCTTCCCCTGATCCTTCCCTCTCATCCTCGTACCCCATCCCCCCTTTCCCTTGTCCTCTGAAAAGGCAATCCCACCACCAACACCAACACACTCCAAAACATCAAGACTGAGCTCCTCCTCATCCACTGAGGCCAGGCAAGGCAGCCTGGTTACAGACACAAGCTAGATTTATCTGGGAAATGGGATCTTAATAGAGGAAATGACCACATTAGATTGCATTACAAGCAAGTCTGTAGTGACTTCTCTTGATTAATGATTGATGTGGAGGGTCAAGTCAATTGTGAATTGTGCTCTATCTGGGCATGTGGTCCTGGGGTACACAAGAAAGCACACTGAGAAAGCCATATAGATCAATGCATTTATTTTCCTTCATGGGCTCTGCTTCTGTTCCTGCCTCCAGGTTCCTGTCTAGAGTTCCTGACCTGACTTTCCTCAATGATGGTCTACAGCTTGTGAGTTGAAATAAACTCTTTCTCAAGTTGCTTTTGGTCAGTGTTTATCATAACAGCAGAAAACAACTAAGATAGTGCTTCTGTGCTTTCCAGATCATGTTGGGCTACTTCATCATTTGTCTTTGAAGCTACCCAACATCTCTTCTCTCTGACCTGCATGTAACTACTCACAAACATCATGTTTTTCTCTTTCTCTTCTCCATCATGCTCCTTTAGGAAATCACTGTGATTTATAGTTCAGCTGTCATGAGGTTTTTTTTCTTTTAAATTCTATTGAAATTCATAAGCTTAACAACAGCAACGACAACAACAACAACAATGATAATAATAATAATAAATAATAATAATAATAATAATAATAATAATAATAATAATAATAATAATAATAATAACTTTTTTCTGGAAAAGAACAATGGTCACTGGCTTAGTCTATAATGTTTTCCCAGATTTCTGTGTGTGATTAATAAATCGTTTCTCAGTTCCACAACAGAAGCGCAAGCTATCATGTGTAACTTCCAGATTCATTCCCAAATACTAGCAAGATTCACATTGCATGTCTTTGCTATACTGTCCTCTGTTAAACACTCCTGTCAGAGGAGGGAAAAGACTTAATTTAGATTGTGTCAGTGATGTTTTGAATCAGAATCTTTAAAGCAGGACTATAGTTTTGCATCTATGCATAAAATATGAGTAAACATGTTTATATGTGAATGACAGTTTAAATAATTATTCCCCTTACCTCATGTATTTTGACACTTTGGTCTCCAGTTATAGGCACTGTGCTGGAATTTTATGGAACTTTTAGGAGGTTGAAACTTGTTAGAGAAAGTATATCACTGGGTAAGAGCTTTGATGTATTTTAGTCTGACCCAAATTCCTGTTCCCTCTCTTTCTGCTTCCTGTACGTGGATTAAACATGGTCAGCCATTTCCCCCGCTTCTGCCACCACGCCTTCTGTGCCAGATGCATGTCATTCCCACCAGGATGGACCCTAAATGTCTAGACTGCAAGTCAAAATAAATCACTTTGTCCTTTGAGTTACTTTTTTGTCAGATACTTTATCACAGCAATAGGAAAGTAATTGCAATAGACTGTTTTTAATGCAAACAACATGTTTAACATATAATAATAAAGCAAGTACAACTTCTACAGTCCATTATACTAAATCCAATCACACTAGAAAATACAATGTTCAACGATTCTTTTGTCTCATTCATTCTACTTCTTATCTTGATTTTATATTATATATATATATATATATATATATATATATATATATATATATCACCTTAAACAAAAAACAGACAAACAAACCACTGATGATGTACATGCTGATGCCTTCTAACACACACTTATTCTGACATACACTTGCTTTAGAGAACTAACAGGAGGAGTGAAGGCTCATTTGTTAAATGGTCTTTGCTTTCTTCAGTCATTGTGGGGTTTTTTCAATCTATTTCCATGGCTGTTTAAAATTAATTCTAAGGTAACTTTTCTGACAATTATAGTTTGGTAATTTTCCTAAACCTCTCTGTTTTATTCTCAACATTTTATATATCATGTACAACGAAGATGCATGGGTTGTTAAACACAATTCCAAATTAATAATTCTGACAAAATGTATGACTTAATATGGATGCCTAAGGATGTCATGTCATGAAGTCCTCCAGCAGAGACTTCAGCCAAGAACAGCATCATGCAAACTTTGATTTTTAAAGACACTAGGTGTTTCTCCTTACATAGGCAACCAATTTCTCACCTTCTTTGCCCCTTTGTCTACACTAGCCTTTTTATTCATTTGATTGAGGTATTAATGTGTAAATGCATACTTGTTTTTCTAATGTAAGCCAACCAACTTTCATTCTTTAAAGTTTTACAGATCATATATTCCAATCCTAGCTTCAAATGCACAGCTATACCCTTACAAGAACGCTTTTATTTCTTTTTATGTGTAGTTTGTTTCATTATAAATTCATAGGATTATCCATTCTCTATCATCTGTAAAGTGTGAAAATCTTTAGTGAAAGAACTAGGGAGTTGTTTGAAAACACAGAAAGAGATGCTTCTTAAAGAGGTGTTTCATTGCTTGGTGCATCAGAAGGTACATAATAATATCCACTTTTATTTACAGATTCTGGGTTTCCTTCTTCTGTGAATTTTTTACCATTTTCCAATGTCTTGCTATCCTTTCCTTTATATGTTTTCTTCAAGGCATAAAGTAATACTAAATATAAAAAAAGTGCTGCTGTTTTTAAAGACATATTCAAACCCAAGTAGATGTTCCTAGAAAAAAGAAGGCATAAATATTATTTTATATTATGTAATATAAGCTATAATATTTTTCTCTGATATGTAGATCTTAAAGTTAAAAGTGAAATTATATACAAACCATAAAACTTTTAAAAATGTTTCTGGAACTTTATCCATTGAGCCATAAAGACTTTGAGATTATTTCTTTAAAAAATTCCAAGGCACAGAGATTAAACTCTGGCTGACTCTCACTTTCTGATTAAAGAGAGGAATATTCAGATCTATCACCCCAAGCCATCTTATCCCATGCAATGAAAAGAGAAAGCACACACACAAAAAATACATCTAAGGATTACAGACCATATATCCAGGTCCTGTGAGATTAAGATTTAAATATAGGATAGTGGAAAGCTACCCTCCCACCTATACATTATACCAAAATGATTGCTTTTAGTACTTCCTTTGCCATAATATTTATGTCTAACAAAAACAGAAGTCACACAAAAAGAAAATGAAAAATTAATCACGGTTTGAAGAGAATGAACATTTCCAAACCCAGTCATGGACGTGTCAAGGAACAGAGATTATCAGAATGAGCACGTGACACTAACAACACACTACCTCGCATCATAGCACCAACTATCCAAGACAACAATACCAAATGACACCAATATCACCATGACGTAACTCCAACCATGACACCATCACCACTATGATACCAGTACCATTGGCAAGGATTTGCAACAACAACCAATCATGGTAAGCTGGTTTAGAAGACAACCTGAGCATGTCATATAACCTGGAATAAGAAGAGGAGGACTGCCCTTCACATGCACCATTTCGTATCCATCAGCAATGGAAGGTAGGCCTTGTGTCTCTGTCTCCTTGCAGTGGTCACATGTATTTTACTCCTTTTTGGGAGCACAATAGATCTACAAAACATCCTTGTCACTGTATTTTTAGCTCCAGCTTCTTCTTCCAATTTTCACTGGAAGCCTCTGGGTGTTGCTTAAAATATTTTTTTTCTTGTTGAGAGTTTCAAAAATACTTTAATGTTTTCTGTTATAAGTTTGAGGGCTTGGGTAATAATGCAAACATACTCATGTTTCCCAAATAGGTTTTTAACAACCCACTTTAAGTAATATATGTTTTATGATTAATCAACATTTAAATTTACAATTAATTGTTTTCGAAAGAATATCATTTCCATTTGTTATTTCATATAACACTTGTCTTCTCTCCTGATGAACAGAACATGAATTATCTTCTCTTCTGCACATTATAACTAGACCCTCAGTTGGCCATCATGTGCTGATTCAGAAGGCAAAGCCAATAATATTTCAGGTATGGGAAGAGTTTTTGGGGATGAAAACCATAATTAAGCAAAAACCTATTTCTTTTACACTTAGTTGCATGAATTAAGACAAGTTGAGCCTTGAACCTTCTTGCCTTTGTATTTAAGATAAAACATATATTTATTAGTTTATACTAGCATTAAAATGAGATTTCCTGATACAACTCTGAATATAAAATAAGGATTCATTAATGATCACATTAATTATTAATTTATTATTGTATTAAAAATATTCTACATGATGCTAAAGAGATTTTTCAGAGATCAAGACCACTGAATACTCCTGCAGAGATCCTGGGTTTTGTCTTCAGCACTTACATGATAGCTCACAAACATGTGTAATTCCAGTTCTAGAGAACACAATTCCATGTGATGCACTATACACATGTGATGCATATGTATTCATTTAAGTAAGCACACTCATACACATTTAAAAATAAACTTAAAAAAGAAAATGATACCATTTAGCAATTAGCATAGTCAAAGATAAAATCAATTAATGAAGTATATTTATGAAAACTCACCCAAATAATCTGGCATTATATGCCCTACAAGCCCCACGTGCTCCACAGCTGGTGACGGACCACTTTATACATGTTCTGTCAATCAATGCCCCATAATAGACTGGAGCTAAAATTCCTCCTATAACATGAGAGGAAAAGCTGTCAACCCAAGACAAATATTTCAAATATACTTAGGTGGCATATCATATTGATACACTGTAAAGAATGAAATGTTGAAAACTTTCTAGTATAATGTCTTTGTTTCTGCTTGAATATATGCAAGAATTAATATTAATAGATTTCTGCAAAGATCATATCATAGAGTAATATAAACTTATTTTGTCTCCTCACTGTCCTTCAAACACACATAATGAAGAAGGAATTCTACATGCCTGTAAACTATGTTCATACAATATGTATTAGCTAAAGCCTAGTAGTTAGTGAAAAGGAAAACATGGCCATATGTCATTTTTTTTTTATTCACCAGAAAGATCTGGGACAATTGGAGCAGAATTGTAGCTTTATTGCTAATGGGAAAAGCATTTATTACAATCCTTTAATGTCAGGAGCTTGTTGAACTCTTTGAAAAAAACTAAAAATGGTGGCTAGAGCAGTGGGTCAATGGGTTGGAGTACCTTCTGCTCTTGAAAGCATCAGAGTGTGGTTCCCAACATCTACATAAAAGACTGTAATTACATTAACTGCAGTACTAACTGACACTCTAGTTCCAGGAGACCTGATCTTTTTCTTCTGAGCCTCATGGTCACTGGATGTAGATAGTACACATGCTGAGAAGCATGCATCCACGCTTACACAGAAATCAAAGTTACTACCTAAATAAACAAACAAACAAACATAAAATAAACATGTTCAAAGATGAAAAATGAAGTCTAAAAAGGGAATTTTCATGTGATGGCTTTCTCCTCAGAGAAGTGGAGGCCTCACGGGCACTCATTTCTACCACTGAATGTTGGATTCTAAGTTCAGACCAGCTCCACTGTTTGGTGTCATTTGACTCCAAAACCCAGCTTTTTTTTTTCCCTCAGCATTTTCTGTCCACTGGTTTTGCACATGTTTAAATATCTTTTGACATGTCCTGAGAAGTTGGTAAATTTTGTTTTTGTGCCTTCTGACTGCATGGCTTCAGTAGTTTGCCTAACCTGGTTTTGTTGCTGTGTGTGAAAGTACAGTACGTGGTTTTTCTAGAGTTTATGTGTAGCATAGAGAAGCAACTGTTTCTCACTGCTGTTTTAATAAACTCTGAGATTGACTCAGTTCTTAAACTGACCCCAGAATGGAGGGGCATAAAAGGTCTCATTCAGAAACTATTTGATTCTATTTCGTATGTATTTTGATGAACAATTATCAAATGTTGTTGTGTAAGAAAATGATTTTACTGTTTTCACAATTCACTGATTTCAATTTTTTACTAGTATGGTTTTTTTATAGATTTATTTTATTTTAAACTAACTTTTATGGGTGTATCTGCTTATGCTTGTGAGTGCTATGCCACAGAGGCCATAAGAGGACATCATTCCACTGGAATTCAGGCCCAGGCAGTTGCAAGCTACTTGACATGTCAATAAGTGTTGAATCCTGAACTCTGTAAGAGTAGCACATGCTGCCAGCCACTGAACTGTCACTTCAGCTCCTGTTCCCAGTTTTCTGACGGTGAGTAGTTGACAATGGAGTGATAGCAGAGGCCAATGTACCCAAATAAAAACTGGTCTGAAATGGGTTAGAAGTTCATGTTTCAAACATTGAGGCCATTCTTTGAGAAATGAAATGTTTTTTTTCGGTGTGAGAAGACTTGACAAATTAAACATTTTATCTAAGGCACTTATTCTTGGTCATTACTAGAGTTTACTATTTTTTCGGTGACTTATTTTCCCAATCACTGTCTCAGTGCATTGTCCTGAGAAGTATTTCACAGTGCTCAGCCGTATTGTTTGAAAGACAGTTGTCTGGGAACTAGAAGTTTGATGCTTGATATGTTTTCCTCATAAAAAAATCATTACAGTTTGATGAGGTCATCATTTCTAACTATGACGGCAAATGTCCCTTTCTTTGTGTTTTATGGTAGCGGAAATTTTTCTTTTCTTTGTCAAGTCTCTCCTTAGCCTATCAGTGGGCATTCTAATTACACACACTTCAGTTGTTGGGGCCATTAGGTATGTGGGGTTCCATTTGGGTTTGGAGCTGGGGGCCTTCTGATAGGTATAGAAGCCTCCAAACTGAAGATAATCAGTGAACCCCAAAGTGGCCTTCCTTCTCTTTCTTTTTGTACCCCTCCTTCCCATCCTTGTCTCTGATTCTTAGAAGTCTTCTTTTTCCCTTTAAAGATCCAGAGTTGTCTCTCTTACACACACCATGAATAATTTTTTCTACACTGTTGTCAGCCAGGGTTATGTTTCTTTGCTTGCAAAGGTTCCTGGGATAGACCCCACCCACCACTTTTGTTGATTTTTAAAATTTTTTGCATCAGTACTTGCTTCTGATTAGCTCTCTGCCCTATCCCTAGGTGATAATTTTAGGGTTTTTTTTATTTCCTTATATATAAGCATTTAATGTCTATAAATCTTAGAGAGGGTATGTGCTCAGGTGTGAAAGTAATAACAGACATCTAGGGACAAATGACTATGAGAAAGAGAGATGCTTCCTTAAATCTCTATTAATTACATCCTTTGCATATTTAGAAATTTGAGATATAGGGTCCAGATCTTGACATAAAAGCCAAAATTTCTTGTTTTCTTTTAATTAAGTTGTTCTCTCCTCCAAGATGAATTTTGGAGTGTGAACTCTCCTCCCCTTTTGCATGCTTAGCTGTTGATAAAGCCTCTTGAGCCTCCAGAATCAAGTAGCAGGAAACCAGGCAGTCACCCTCAGTCTATGTTCTGTGTAGACTCAAAATGACCAAGTTCCTAACAATCCCAACTCACAAGAGACGCTACCTAGAAATACTTCACATGGAGATGACCCTTCACTCTGTCTGCCTGAAAGAAGCATTCCTCATTGCTATGAAAGGAACTGCCAACCTCTGTGACATAACTTACTGAGTACACAGGACAATTCCTTGGTCTAGCCTCTACTTTGCAGTCTTTCATGTCACTTGAGTTTCTTCTACCTACCTACTGCTTTCCTTTACTACCAACAGAAACAGTTTTTAAATCTTTACACTTTCCAAAGAATCAAATCTTATTTGTGATCAGCTTTTTGACATGTTTACTGTACCTAGTGTTCGTATGACCAGTGAGTGGAAACCCATTGCAAGTGATTTCAATTCAGGTTGGACAGACCTGCAATAAGAAAAAAACAAAGAAACATTTAAATGTGGTCAAATGTTAAGTTGAGTTTAAAATTAAAACATTTGCTGGTGTAATTTTCCTTTATGGTTGGATGAAAACCCTCAAGGGAATTGTTCCTGTGTTATAAAGTTATCATTCACAGCTTGATTAGAGACAAATAGTTGAATGATAAAGATTCACTATAATGGAAGTTTTTATTTCTTTAAAGACTCAGTTATGTTATATAAATATGCTTTTGTTTGATTCCCAACTGTGAGCTATTGGGCTGCTTTAGTTTGTCCACAGCTGATACTTGTCTCATGTGGGGTGTGGTCTATGCCACCTGGTAACAGCCTCGCCTTGTGCAGCTGAGAGACGGGTATGGTCTTTGCCACCTGGAGTTAGTGGAATTCTGAGGACTCTCAGAAAGTATAAATATCAGAGCCTAGAGAGAGGCATTAAAGAACACCTATTAAAATAAGATTTTAAAATGCATGCTACATGTGGCTAGGCATCGTGGGAAACTTTGTTTTTAATGACATAGAGAAGATAAGATGGCAGGTTATGGAAGAATGAAAATACTGTTTCAGGAGGTCAGTAAAATGGCAGCTTCTGCCACTAGGATCTCTCCTATCTTGCTCTCACAGGGGATTTTCTGGTTTTGCTTCATCTTCTTCCTATATTCAGTTTGTTTTAAAGTTGGAAAAATGACTGAAAAATTGGAAAAGTTGAAAGTGGATATGGAGGAGTCTAAGAAGCAAAAAGTGGATGAAATAGGAAAACTGGAAGTATCACTCAATTCTCTCATTTTGGAAAGAATTGCAGAGTTGGCTGTGCAACTAGAGAGTTTGCAGATAAAGATGGACACACTTGGTAAAGAGAAAACAAAAGAGTTCACACCTGGTAACTGAGAGGCAGAGTTTCCCTGCAGTTGCCACCCTGCCCTGCTCTACCAACTATCACTGCCTTGAGGCAAGTGCATAGGGAGGAGCAGGAGGTCATAGAGGGCAAAGGGGTTAATCTTTAGTCAAGTGTGCTGCCAGAGCAGTTTCCCAGGGCTACAAAGTCACCAACAGTTTTCCCAGTAATTGTGCAGTACATGCCTGCTAATGATGATGGTCATAAATATGAGGAGATCACATGGCATCCAATAGAAATGTCATATTTAAAGCATTTTGAAGAGTCTATTGTTCCTATGCATTCCCCATTCATTAAACAAATATTAACTAACTGGGCTATGCAAAATAGAACGAGTCCCCAAGATTGGAAGGAATTGGTGTCAGTTGTGCTAGAAGATGGTTTGCAATTACAATGATTACCATGGTAGAGACATGAAACCACAAAAATAGAACAACGAAATATAACAGGGGGATAACTGCTATTAGAGATCAATTGATTTGTGAAAGGTGTTATGCTATCCTAGAAAAACAAATATGTTCTAATGATGTAGTTATAGAACAATGTTGCTTTGCAGCTTTCAGAGCTTGGGATATGGCTGAGGAACCAGGGAAAAGATCCACTTCTAAGACAATACAAGGCTCTATAGAAGCCTCCATGGATTCCTTACAGAGATTGGCTTCAGCCGTAAATAAAACCTGATGATACCCTGATGCCAGACAGGTATTGATAGAGACATTGGTTCTTGAGACTGCAAATACTGAATGTAGGAGAATAATTAGACCATTAAAGGCACGAGCAGCACCAATAGACAAATGCATCAGAGACATAACTGATATTGGCTCTCAGGAGTATCATGTCAATATAGAATGACCTATAGATAAAAGTGTCAGATATCAATATACCTAGTGCTTTAGTTGTGGGGAATTTGGCCACTTACAAAGAAATTGTGAAATTTAAAGCTTCAGCACTCAAAATGGCAGGTGCATTAACTCTGGGAAATAAGGCGCTTTTACTAATAGATACCGTTTCCAGGTACCATGGGATGTCCAGGCTTCCCAGAGTTTGTATACACTGTGGTAAAAGTGGTCATTTGACTAGGGACCAGAGGCCCAAAAGAAACATACAAAGTAGCCTCTTGCCATCAGGAAATGAACTGAGGGGCCTGTCAGTTTGAGACAACACAGCAAAGTATATGAGCCATTTTCCGTTGGTCAGCCACAAGGTGACACATAGGCAGGAAAAAGGAAACTAAGTGTTGTTGATCTCTTGCATGCTGCTGAAGGCAGCGCAGCTTTGGATATAGCCACAGATAAACCTCTTACCCTATCTTCAAGAGTTGAATGTTACACAGTAACCACTAGTATTTATGGTCCTCTTCCCTGAGGGACAGTAAGGATGATCTTGGGAAGAAGTAGATTAACTTCTGAAGGAATTACTGTGCATCCAGGTGTTAGGGGTAAGGATCCCAAGGAAGAAATTAAAATCATGATCTCTGTTTTTAAAAATGAGATGTAAATTAATGCAGGGGGATAGAGTTGCTCAGCTGTTACTATTTCCCTAAACCAAAAGCAAAGACACTCCAGTAGAAAGACCAGGAGCATTTGTGATTGCTCAAAAATGTGTGTTCTGGCAAACAGTGCTTAATGATCAGAGACTCAAATTAATATCACAAAGGAATGGTGTTAATACAGAAGGTTTGATAGGTATAGGAGATGATGTCAGTATCCTTTCTCAAGAGTTTTAGAATCCAGAATGGCCACTTCAGAAGTTTATAGGAATTGGCAGATTATCTGAAATAAGATAAAGTGTCTGATAAATTAAATGTGTGAGACCAGAAGAGCAAATAGGGAAGGTGAGAACCCATATAGCTAACATACTCATAAATTTATGGGGAAGGTATCTTTTACAACAGTGGGGGACTCAAATTAATACTCTTACAATCACAGAGACAGCCAATGATGTAAAATTAGGAATAAAATGGTAGATGTTCCTGGGGAAGATACTGATATATGTAATTAAAAACAATCACAAGATGTACCCATTGTCCAAACACAGGATACCATAGGGATTGAGTTTCCAAATTTTAAGAGGGGCCACTCCTGAAATACAGCCTCAGTCCTAAAATGGGTATGAAAAAGACCTGTGTATGAAGAGCAGTGACCCATAACAAATGAAAAACTTGAATGACCAGTACAAGAGCAGCTGGAGGCCCAACATATAGAAGAGTCTACCAGTCCACAGAATTCCCCTAAGTTTGTTGTAAAACAAAAAATCAGGAAAATGGAGGGTGATAATGGATTTAAGAGCAGTAATAGAGGAATTCAATTAACAGGTCCTTTACAGCCTAGAATTCCTTTACCTTCTTTGTTACCTATGTCATAGCCTATAATAATAATTCATTTAAAAAATTGCTTTTTCACAATACCCTTGCATGAGCAAGATAAGGAAATGTTTGCTTCTTTGTGCCTACTTTTAACAATAGTAGTACAATAGAGATACCCCTGAAAAGTTTTACCTCAGGGAATGTAAAATAGTCAATATTTTGTGCAACAACCACTAGAAATTATTCATAGGCAATTTCCTCAATTGATTGCTATCATTACATGGCTTATATTTTGTTGGCTGATTCTAAGATTCTTCAGAGAAAATGTTTAAGTAAACATAAAGATTTCTGGAATGCTGGGATTTATAGGTTGTTCCAGGAAAAATGCAGAGAAGAGTTTCAATTAGTTATTTGGGTTATAAAATAAATCAACAAAAAATTCAACCACAAAAAGTACATATCCACTGAGGCCTGTTGAAAACTCTTAATAATCTTTCTAAAAGTAATGAGAGATATTAATTGGCTGCAGCCTATAATTGGATTAAGTACCTGTGAGTTAAGTAATTTTTTTCAAAGTTTACAAGGAGATTCAGACTTAAACAGTCAAGATGTTTAACAGCTGAAGCAGAAAAGGAATTAACTCTGGTAGGTCAAAAACTGTAAGGTGCATATATGGATTGAATTGATCCTAAACTTGACTGTATTTTGGTTATTTTGTCTTCAACTCTTTCTCCTACTGAGCTCACTATGCAAAGAGAAGATAGAATTATGGAATGGATTTTCTTAGAGCATAAACAAAGTGAAAAAATGAGGACATACATAGAAATGATTTCTGAATTAATTCTGTGTCAATTGTCAGGAACAGACTTGCTGAAATTGTAGAGATTCTTATTAATACTGAAATTATGTCATTGTAGATAATCAATGAATATTAGCTACTTGGGAGAAATGAATAACAAAATCCTAAAAGGAAATGTTTGTGTTCACAGTTTATGAAAAGAACTGGATTCTTCCAGATATTGTAAAGGAAATGATAATTCCTGAGGCACCTACATCCTATAATAGTGCAATCATGATAGGAATGGTATGTTATAATCAGACAAAATAAGCAAGGTGATCTAAAGCCCATATACCTCAGTTCAAAAATTATAATTGTATACAATTCTTACGGTATTGTTAGATTTTTCTGAATCTCTTAATATAATTACTGACTCTCAATATGCAGAAAGGGTTGATTTGCATATAGAAATTGCTGATTTTATTCCTGATAACTCAGAATTAACTTTTTTATTTATGAGTTGCAACAAGACATCAGAAGTAGAAACTGTCCATTATATATCACCCATATTTGGTCTCATACAGGTTTGCCACGTACATTGGCAGAAGAAAGTAAGGAAATTAACCAATTACTAAAAGGAAATGTGTTAGAAGCCTCAAACTTTCATGAGAAACATCATGTTAACAATAAAGGTTTAAAGAAAAATTATATAACATAGCAACAAGCCAAAGAAATGACTTTAAAATGTCCTACATGTTCTCTGTGTAAATAAACTCCTTTACCTACTGGGAGCAATGCTAGGGGTACTGAAGGAAATGACATCTGGCAGATAGATGTGTTTCCTTTTGCAGAATTTGGAAAACAAAGATATATATATACCATACCATTGAGACATATTCAACATTTCAATGATCAACTTCTTTAATCTGAAAAGGCTGGTTGTATACTTACACATCTATTGGAAATAATGGCAATTATGGGGATACCTGCACAAACTAAATCAGATAATGCCCTCACATATGTATCCAGTAAGATAAAAACAAAATTTTCCTACTATAAAATAGAAAATAAAGCATATTACAGGTATACCACACAACCCTACAGGACAAGCAGTTGTAGAAAGAGCTAATAGTACTTTAAAAGAGATGCTTATTAAACAACAGGGACAGACTACATAATGCTTTGTTAACTCTAAATTTTCTAATGTTAAGGCAAAAGAACAGCAGCAGCTGAGAGACAATGGGTTATAGAAAAAAGTGTGGCACTAGATCAACCCATATACTATAAAGATTTGTTGACATTAGAATGGAAACCTGCAAGAGTTTTGAGATATGGGGTGTAATTTTGTTTATATATTTACAGGTAATAAAAAATATAGTTACCACCAAAACTTATAACTATTAGATTTGACCAGGGAAGACTTCCTACTACCTGAGACATGAATGTGTTGACGTGGCAACTGAATCTTATTAGCTACTCCATCCTCTCATACAGCGTGGCTGGGGATTTATATTACAACCCAAATGGACTTATAAAGTTGATAGATGCCTTTCACCTACTCACACATAAAGCAGAAAATTATCTTCAGCTGATTTGTGCACCTTGCATACTATATATATATATATATATATATATATATATATATATATGTATGTATATATATGTATATCCTATAGTATTACATTTAAAATTTTATTTGCAGAGCAAAAGACAAGACAGCAATGAAGACAAAAGAAGTTTCCCAGATGATTCAGCTTCACAGAAGCCTCAGTTACTGTTTCCTCAAGAATTTGCATCCAGGTCAACTTCAAAAGGGCTAGCCCAGATAATAGATCAGAGAATGGAGAGGAAAAAGATACAGCTAGCTCTTCTAGCACTTGGCCAATAACCCATTTTTTCAGTGTACCCAAAGGATGCCTTTGTCCCAAGAGAGCAAAAATTAATTCCCATTCCCAATAAGTGGAGTATGTGTTTTTAATCATTTGGTGGGTTATAGATTGGTTGTGTTAAGGGAGGAAACAAAGTAAAGATCAGAATAAGAGATATCTTACTTTCTCCCCTTTATCCTTCCTTTTCTCTTACCTTTTCCTCCCTTCTAGTGTTAGGGGAAAGAATGAAAGGGAAAATTACAAAGAATAAAAAAGAGGTGGGAGGATATAGGATGAAAGGTAGACTATTGAATCTACAAGTCCCAAATACATTGATATGGATTACTGTATATTGACAGGAATCAAAGTTATTTTGTTAAACTTTTGCTTAATGTATTATAAATATGTAACTCCTTTAAAATGTGATATAAAGTTCTAGTCTTATGAAAGCTAACCATTGCAAACTGTTCAGGAGGATTGGAGATACAAATTAGTAGTCACCTACAGATAATCTTACTTGTAGTCCTGTTAGGCATTAGTTTATTTATTTACAGAAATATTATTTATTTAGTCTCTTGTATATGTTTTCAAGATTAAGAAGATAACACATAGCTAGAAACAAGCAATGTTTGTCTGTTAGATATACTGAGATAGACAGATGGTCTTCAAACACTTCAGAGATCTACAGAATTTGGTATTTAAAGATGTTTTAAAATATATATAAAAGGCTTTTCTGGCCTGGAGATACCTGTGCTCCTGGAAGCAAGCTTAATCTACTTCAAAGAAGATGTGGGGCATCAAAGAAACAAATGTGGCAAGAAAGCCAATGGGAAAAAACTCTTTATCTTGACTGCTGACAGGCTATCTGTCTAAACTGTGAACAAGCAGGACACTGGGAAATTGACTGTCCAACTTTTCAGAGACTAAGTACACCAATCCTTCAAGATTCCTGCTTCACAGAAGAGTCTGTCAGATATTCCTGGATGACAAGCTGAGCATTGGATGCCCTGATGACAGAGAGAAACCTCTGGTGACTGTCCAGGCAGTCAGCTGTCTCTGTCATTTCTTTTGCCCTGGAAGATGCTTCCTCTATGCTTCCTACATACTTAGGTAATATTATTCCCTTCTACTGCCTCTGGTGGGGTTAAAGACTAGATAGTCATACTTTTAGTACAATTAAGCTTAGTTGTTTAGGAAATAAGACAACGTTTTAGGTCTAACGAGATGTTTGATAAATGCAAGTTACCAAAAATGATTTAAGTATAGAACTTTGGACTCACCAAGGTAGCATAGACAGTAGAATGCTTTTTCCAGGGTGCCAAACACCAATGTACTGGACATTGTAAATGTAATTCTTACTCACAATTTTCCATAATTATTTTGTTGTATATCACTTATTAATGTTAGAGAAAAGACATTTTTTAAACAAAAGGGGGCATATAGTGGAAGTCTTGGTATATTTAAAAACTCAGTTATGAAAAAACTGTTATGTCATATAAAGATGATTTTTTTAATCCCAAGTGTGGGATATTAGGCTGCTTTAGTTTGTCCACAGCTGACAATTCCCCTGTGTGGGGTATGGTCTGTACCAGCTGATAACATCCTCGTGCACCTCCAAGATGGGTGTGGCCTTTGCCAGCTGGAGTTAGTGGAATTCCAAGGATTCTGGGAGAATATAAAATCCATAGCCCAGAGAGAGGCATTAGGAAACATGTATTAAAATAAGATTTGAAAATATGTGTTACAATTCACCATGCTATAATTTCAAGAGAGCACAGAAAACAATTTTATTTAATTAAAAAAATATATGTTGACACTCTGTAGCCCAGGTTGTTTTTTAATTCTCAGCAACCATCTTACTTCAGCCTCCTAAAGTACTGAGATTACATGCGTGAGTTACCGAGCCTGGCTTGGTATGTTTATGCTTTATTCTATAAAATGCTGTGAGAATATCTGTAGTCAGGTTTATGATGACTGTGTGGACATTGATTTTCTGTGGTCCATTCAGCCAGTGCCCTGGGAAAAGACCAGATACCTGCATCTAGGTGTAGGTCTCAGCACACACCCTGCACCTTAATACCCATGACTGTTGTTAGCAGAGAAGTTTAGTGGTGTGGTACATAAAGTTACATACTATAACCAGAAGAGTCCAAGAAAGTTATGTATTCTGAACTCTCATGTATGTCGCTATTGTGTTAAAGGCAAAAAGCATGTTAGCATCATGCTTAGAAATACGATTATTTAGGGTTTGAGAAGTGGCATGGCATTGAGAGTCCTTGATGTTCCTGTGAAGCACCAGCTTTCAGTTCCCAACACCCACACTGGCAGCTTTACCCACACTTGTAACTTTAGCTGGAGGGCATACAACATGTTCTTCTGGCCTCTTCAGGCACCTGCACTAATATAGGCATACCCATACACCAAAACACACATACACATAAACAAATATGAATTAAATGATGGTTAAGTTTGTAAAATGAAACACATTTTTATATCTACAAAGCCGTTTGCATAATTCCATCTTTCTGCACTTAGTAAGCAGTAAGGCAATGCATCAGGTGGAATGTAACTTATGCTTGAATATTTTTACTGAAATATTGAATCAATAATATATTTTGCATTGCCCTAAACTACTTGATGCTTTTTGGTTCAGAGAGCTAGGTAGATATGTCGTTCAGCCATGTGGGAGAACTCACTTCACCTCATTTGCCTCCATTTCCTTGTCCGATAAGAGATGACAGTTCTCCGCATGTGTTGTGAAAATCCAATATGTATTAGCACTTTGAACCTCAGCTTACTTGGCAACTGACTCATCCTTGATCCTTGTGGAAAAGATATCACTTACAGAGGTTTTTAAGAATATTCCAGAATGCTGGTCCCTCCCAATCAACCCAAGGATTATGGTCACTAAGATACAAAGGCCACTTGAGCCACATGGTATATGACCAGCCTGGGCAGCATAGTGAAACCCTGCCTCAAAAATAAGTGAATAAAAAATAAATAAATAAATAAAGTATTCAAGAGAGCTTATACAATTAAACATTGAAAACAAACATGGTATAATAAAATTTAAAACATCATAGTTATATACTAGAAGAGAAAGCAAATACAGAGTGGTTGGTGACAGGCAGTGTTAGCTCAGTGAGGGGCACATTGTACTCAAGGAACAGAAAGGTATGGCTACAATTCTAGTAGACAGGTTTTTTGTTTCCATTTTTTATTTTTTTATTTTTGTTTAATTTGTAAGTAAGATGAAGGAAACCAGTGGAAAGGAAGGAGGACTTGACTTAGTCGCCGAAATATCTTTCTCAAATGTCAGATTTATCAAGGCAATTTAGAGAAGGGAGAGATGGTGGCTTCATTGTTACCCAAGTCCTTGCCCTTGATCCACATCACTGGAATTTAAGTTTTAAAAGTTCTGAAATAGCCCTTTGTTGAGTATTTGAGATTAATATTTTTGTCCTATGAGTTTTGAGGAGATTTTGTGAAACTTAATCAATCTTGAATAAGGAAGGTTCTCCTTATAAGTAGACAACATTTTATATTAGGGGAGACTGACTGACCCTATGAAATGGCTTGATACAGTATGTGGTCAGAATAGAATTTAAACAAGGATAGATGCTATTCAAATCTCTATCCTTATTTCAGCAAGAAGTAAAACCTCCCTTCTCCTTTATCTTGGCTTTTAGGGAATTTTCATCAATTCAGAGTTCAAAAGTATAAATAGATATTAACCCAGGTCATCATACATAAATATATTTTAAAGGTCAACATACAAATGTTACATAGTTTTAGTTTTAGATGTGATTGAGATGAACTTGGACAAATGGAGTTGGTATCACCTGTTGCCTTCCCAGTCCTCCCATTACATTTGTTCCACACTCTTCTCAACACTCACCACAAATCAACTACTTTTCTCTTCCAAATACAACACTTTAACTTTTCCCAGTGCTGTGGTTTAAAACATGAATCCAATTCCCTCCTAAAGCCTTCATCTACCCACTGTTTTACATCATGGTACCAAAATGATACTTTTTAAAGATGTGTCTTTAATGCATTCACAATTACTGGCCTATCTTAAACAAGGTCCCTTTTTCTCTCACCTTCACAGCAACGCTTTTTCTATAGCATTAGGATGGTTTTAATGATAATTTGATTCATGGTGGTCTTTGCTGCTCTACCCTGAGATGTATGTCCACAGGACCTTACCTATTAACTAAGCTTGAACTGTTCTTTAAGCACAGTATCTTGCCAAAATATTTGTCTAAAAACTGAACAACTCAACTCATTTCATATTTTTTTCTCCTGCCTACAGGCTACTATGAAAGATTAGATCAAAAGTCATTCTGTGGGTAAATTAAAACTTTTGAAATAATATTATTTTAAAATTTTAATAAAATTTATTTTTATTAATACATAATTGTTAGGGTGTGTGCTCTCAGAGCTGAGAAGATGGTGGTCAAATCTCTTAGAACTGCAGTTATAGGTGGGTGTGAAATACTTGAGGTAGGTGCTAAGAACTGAACAGGTCCTCTGGAAGGGCAGCAAGCACTCTTAATTGATAAGTCATCTCTGCATTATAGAAGTATTAGTATTGACTTATATTTAAGCTTATCAGGTTTCCAAATGTGTTTCTTTCATGAAGATAAATAAATCATTCTCAAGACATAATGAAACAGTATAATAGTTCTTTTAAAATTAAAGAGAGACTCTTACAATTGAGACAATTTCCAAGAATCCTATATTTTAGGCACCTAGCAATCTGAGAGTTCACAGAATCTAGACTTCCTCATGAAAGAACCATATGAAAAATTATTGCTATTTATAGTATTGAACTAATAAAATAATCACAGGAAAATGTGCTCTTGAATAATTAAAATGCAGCAAGATATGAGCTTAGGTCTCAAATATAAGACAATAAACATCAATGAGTATATTTATAATCTTCATTATGATATATAATTTATAATCTTATCATATATATTATATAATCAATTATATCTAAATATACATGACTAATATAGATGCTTTAACAATTCATGCTCAGAATGGGGAGAAGGCTCAGTCAGTAAATCTCTTGGCTAACAAATGTGAAATCTGTATGTGGGTCCCCAGAACTCATCTGTATTCCCTGTGGTCTGGGAGGTGACTGGCAGATCCTTGAAATTTCAGAAGCATCCCTGACCTGGCTTCCAGAGTGGAGGTGGAAGGTGTTTGAGGACTGATGTCACAGATAATCATTTAAGTTTTAATTGGGCACCCACACATGTACCTGCAGCCACACATGCACCCCAAGTAGAAGTGCACACAAAAAGAAAGTATACTCACTTCATCAGAATCAAGATAAACGAAGTGCTTCCCATTGCAACAAAATAAGAATGTATGACTTGAAAAAGTATATACAAGTAATATTTGGTTTTGCAATTGACTTTTGGGCATTCACCCAAGTGTGCTGAGTAGTTTGTGTTCTGGAAACCAGAGTCGCTGATACAACTGCAGTCATAGAATACCTAAAAGACAGTTTTGGAAATGTTATTGAATATGTTTGCAAAATGTGAAAGTGCTATAAATACATCCCATTTTATTTTTAAAAGGTTCTTCCATTTGGGCAAAAGTGTTTACAGTTTTTAAAACTTCTAAAAATCATAGTTGTTTAATAAATGAAAGACAGTATAGTACTCTGTATTTGTTTCTGAGCAAGACAATGTAATTTGCTCCTAATTCTTAATTAATTTCCAATTTCAAAATTATAATATAATTGAATAAATTAGTGTTTGAAACTCCTTATGATTTCTTCTTTCAGACAAGTTCTTTTTCATAGTTATATTCCTCTCGCTTTTGCTTTCTGTATTACATTTACTTCCTTACCTCTTTATTTAAAGATTCCTACTCTATGTCAGCCACATGCCTTTGGAAAGAATTGCCCTTGCCCAGAGAATAAAGGCAGTTGACAGTTTGAGAGGGGCAAAAATCTAAAATGACAATCACTTATACACTTGACCCACATAGGCAGTGGTAGAAGGAGGATCATGTCAAGTGAAGCAGTGCACATCTGTAATCCCAGCACTTAAGAAGCTGAGGCAGAAGGATCCTGAGTTCAGGGGTAGCCTCAACTACACAGCAGGTCACTGCCTCAAAAACAACAACAAAAAAACCATAACTGTTTATGTACCCAATGTCTATGAGATGTTGTGTAGATTGGCAGTGCGCGCATGACTGTAAGTGATTTCCATTCTTGCGAGTCAGCAAGTACTGAGGATATCTCATAGTTCACAAGGAAAGGATGTTTTGAATGAAAAGGAGATGGCATGTCATGACATTTATTGGTCATATATGAAAAGAATATTAGATTATCTGGGTAGAAGTGCTAATTTGGGGGAACGTCAAACGGACAGGTGAGAATTGGACAGTCAGATGATCATGAAGTAGGTACTGATTTTCAGGAAGTCAAAAGATTTATATCCATATACATCAACAGAAAATTATGTTTATTTAATATCTGTCTTTAGCATCTGAGGTATAAAATAATTCTCAGTGGTGACAGTTATATGTTTGTATCATAAAAAAGCTTTCAAAACCCTAAATACATTCAGCTTCCAAAAGGCAATATTCTGACTCTTGAAAATGCAGAGTTGGAAGGGAAATGATCTCAAAATAGAACTGAAGGAACAGAAAAATCTGATGGTTTCAAGCAAGATTTTGGGTGAAATTTTAATAATCTCCCAGCCTTCATAACCACAGACCATATAATAACCTATTTTTTTAAACTTTGACTAGAACTCTTAGCTCTAGAAAAATGTGATAAGTAACTATGGAATCTAATGTGCAGTTATGATCAAGGGAAGGTGGAAAATAAAATGATACTCACTATACTGTTGTTCTTATCACCACGAGATTTGCATCCCGCCAGACAAGGTGAAATGTAAGTCACTCCATTCTTCCCACAAATGGGTTCCCATTGATTTTTGTCACAACTGCAGTCCAAGTTGCAATAAGAAAGTGGGACATCTGTGTGAGAGTCCACTGGGTTCATTCTGGAGAGATATAATAGATAGACATATGTTAGAGGGAGACAGAGATGGGGGTGAAAGAAGAGGGAGGGAAAGAAAGCATAAGAAGAAGTTAGAAAGAAGAAATTGGAGGAGGAGGAAGAGATGAGGAGAGAATGGAGAATGGAACTGGAGGAAGAAATAAGTACATAGGGGAGGAAAGGAGGAAATGAAGCTAGGGGAAAGGGAGGGGAAGGGAGGGAATGGAAAGGAAGGAGAGGGAAGGGAATGAAAAGGGAAGGGAAGGGAAGGGGAGGAGAGGGGAGGGGAGGGAAGGGAAGGGAATGGAAGGGAAGGGAAGGGAAAGGAAGGGAAGGGGAGGGAAGGGAAGGGGAGGGAAGGGAAGGGAAGGGGAGGGAAAGGAAGGGAAGGGAAGGGGAGAGAAGGGAAGGGAAGGGGAGGGAAGGGAAGGGAAGGGGAGGGAAAGGAAGGGAAGGGAAGGGGAGGGAAGGGGAGAGGAGGGAAGGGAAGGGAAGGGCTAGTGCTAAGAAAACTCCAATGCTAGAGAGAATTGATGGGGACTCTGCATTTGTCTCCAGTGAGTGAGCCTTCCCAAGTTTCTAGCTACAGTTAGAAGATGATAAGAGGTCTACAGAGGAGACTCCTGGCCCTGGCCTTAGGGAAGCTGGAGTTCTAGGATACTTTACATTATGTGGTAAGAGTGAAAAAGCAAAATGTATGGTCACACCTGAGAAACCTGCATGTCTAATTCTAATGGGACAGTAGCAGGGCCAGTTCACAGAGAATGAAAATCAAGTTTGGGGTAAGGACTAGTCTCTTATACAGGCATCTGTTTAAATGAATTCTAGATAAAGGTTGTCCAGCCAGGCCTGTGAAAGGTGCCTGCATATTCTTTCATAACATAGCCAAGACTGCAATGGGGAAGACTGAAAGATTTGGGGTCTAAAACTCTAAATTTGAGTCACGAGAGTCAGTGAGGTAATAATGTACAGACATTGTTGATTGTATAAACTATATGTCTGTCCAAGGGGGACAAATGTACCCATGACCAAGTACCTATTGTACATTGCAAATACTTTTAAAATGACAAGATCATGATCTCCCAGTTTTCTTTAAAGGAGAAACGATTTCTTTGAAAGAGAAATCTCTGCTCTTGAGAGATCTCAAATAGAGATTGTTTGGAGAATTCATAAATTGTGAATCTTACTAACTAAAGTTTAATGGAAACTGCCTTGAGCCCTACTTTTCTCACACACTGTCTTCTCACTGGAGTTAAAACATCCTTCTGTTGATAAAATTATATATACAAACCCATCATAGGTCAAAGTTAGGCCAGCAAATGCTTTGTTTTCACAGAGTAGAGGGAAATATAATAGTTGGAACACATAGGACATGAAAGTGGTGAAAAATGCAAACTTGGTAATTCCAATCACAGTCAGTTTGAATCTTTTAACAATATATCCTCCAATAAACATTCCAGTTGACATAGCAGGTATGGTTATGACCCCTGGAAATAAGAGAAAAATGTAACTATGTAAGAAAGATTTCTCTGAAGTCTTTACATCTAAAATGCTACGCTTCTACTTAAGCCCATTAACTCTGTTGCTTCTATAGTAGAAATGGCTGACCAGAATGGAGATGAAAGACCATGCCCTATGTGAAGAGCAATGCCTTCCTTCCAAAATAAGGGCCTCTTTATCTGCTAACAGCAGACAGATGCTGGCATTGAATGTCTGAGGGACACCTGACTCCAGAAAATAATAATGAAAATTTATCAAGCCTTCACAATCTAAAAATCTTTTTTACTATTTTGATCATTTCATTGTTTATTTGTGTGTGTGTGTGTGTGTGTGTGTGTGTGTGTGTGTGTGTGTGTGTGTGTGTTTCTGCATCGGTGGGGCACAGATGAGTGCAGGTTTCCAGGGCCCAGATTCTGTATTGTACCACCTGTCAGGTCCAAAGGGAACTCTAATTCCCCAAAGGGGATGCCAAATATCCAGAAATGAGCTCAATCTGGATTTTAGGAAGATTTCTGCTGACTAGATAAAAGCCAGCATCCCTCAAGAACATGTGGTTTCCTCTACTAAAGGAATTGTTTCTCTCATATCACTCTCTGTGGTGCCTATTGGCATACCAAAGCTCATGATGGCCTCTAGCCTCCCTCAGTATCACAAGTACATACACACTATAGATACACACACACACACACACACACACACACACACACACATATATATATATCACTATAGCACTGTTCACCTCTTCCCATACCTTAAACTTCCTCCACCCACCTCAGATACTCATTCTCCTGATCACCCTGCTATTTTGATATATTCCCACCCAACCCCTCTGCTTCCTTCCTTCTTTTCTTTCTCTATGCTATGCCTCTGTTTCTCTCACTATGTTTTCCCTATTTTTTTACCCTCAGCCATTTTTTTACCTCTCTCATAAATAGCCCTAGCCAGGTCCAGTCTGCTGGTCATGGTTAGTCTATTTCTTTTTCTTTCTGCTCTGGACTCTTCCAGGTGCCTATGGATGTTCTTTTGCTCATGTGTACATTAAAAAATCTCCCCTTAACCATACAGTATAGTGGCCTTGTCATCAGTTTATACATCATCTACAAAACAAACTGGAAAACAGTTGTCTTACCTAACAGAAAGTTGGCCTGAGATGCTGACTGGCCGAACTGTTGCTCTATAAACTTGAACAAGTAGGTAAAGCTGCCAATAAAGCTGCTGATTTGTAGCAAAGTAAGTGCCAAGAATATAAGGAATATATGGTTGGTAAGAATGCTTTTCAGAGACTGTAGAAAACCTTGGAAAAACAATAGTGAAGAAAACATTGTAATACAACTGAAACATTCCCACATCCTAATCTTCTACTTGTTGTATATGCGGTTTAAAATTATATAAATATATAGAACAGAAAGTGAGTGCTCTGAAATCTTGCTCAAAACAGGATCATGAATGTATTTCTTTAAGAATTTCCATATTTATATTATGTATTTGATTAATTATTTTTGTCAAAACTAGCTTTTTTTTCTTTTTTTCTTTTGTGACTTGCTTTATTCAGTGGATAGTTGGCAGTTCTTCACATTCTCAGTTTTTCATACCTTTCACTACATTTACCTGTTCGCTCAAACACACACTTGGTTTTGAATTGGGTACCAGAAAATATATTGAAACATGAAACATAAATCTTGCATGTGACGTTTTCTATTGTCAGAATTTAATAATGCGATTCTTACATTAATAAAGTGATTTATTAAGTAGAAATTCAAATAATCTGTGACCATAGGAATAAGAACACTGATGTTCAAAAATTGTAAGTATGAATTTACCATGAGGATTATAACACTTTGTTCCTTGGAATGCAGCTTTTTTACACCTCCCCGGCAAATATAGCTGCATTGACGCCATCTCCCTAAAACACGTCCCCACTAATACTGTGGCACTGAAGTTACCTGCCTAAAGCACTACCTCGCCAAGCCTGACAGCACTGAAGTCACCTCCTTAGGACAAAAGAACAAGAAGCAGAGGACAATAATGAGTCCCAGGCTATGCTAACACAGGAGCATTAACAAATACACCTTTGCCTTCCAAGGGCTGGGATTTGAGCCATGTGCCACTATCCCTGGCTGGCTGGAAATTTCTTGGTATACTTTAAACATCATCATCAACAACAACCATATTGTTTGTTTATGTGTCTGTGTCCATGTATGTGGTTGTCCCTGGAGGTCAGAAAACGGCATTGGATCCCACGGAGCTTGAGTTACAGACAGTTATGAGCCTTTATAGAGGGTTCTGGGAAGAAAACTTGGGTCCTCTGCAAGTGCACCAAGGGCTCTTGCAATTGCTGAGCTGTCCCTCCAGGTCCATGGCATGCTCTTTTTAATGTCTCCATTCAGTTTCAAAACCTTGGGGGCATAGAACCCTTGCCTAGCATGCTTAAAGCTCTGAGTTAAATCCTAAGGCTAGGAATAAAAACGAAACAAAACCATGGTCTCTGTTAAGTGTAACAACTTACTCTTAAAGACCCAATCAAACTCTCTTCTCCAGTATAACCTGAGATATCCTCTATTATAAACCAAGCATCACAGTTGGCTGCAGCACAGAATTGTTCTTGGGTTGGAATTACAGAGAGGAGAAAGCAATCAAGTGTAGAAGTGAAAGAACTGAGAAGAGGAGAGAGTTGAGGCACAGCAAGGAGTTTGTCCTTTAATTCCAACGTCAACTTGAAATGGTTTCCAAGGGGTTATGTCTTTGTTACACTTACTTGTACTGTTGTTCTGAAAAAATGCCCTGACATAATCAGCTTTAAAAGGAAAGGAAGTCATAAAAGGGTTGAGGTAGCTGTTCATACAGCATCCACAGCCAGGAAGCAGGGAGGGGTGAGTAATCAGCTTGTTTCTCTTTTTTATCCGATTAAAAACCCCAGCCCTTTGAATAGTGCTGTCCACAATCAGATGGGTTCTTTGCATTTCAGTTAATCTACCTGTAGCAACATGTCCTCACACACATGCTCAGAGTCTTGTCTTCTGGATGATTCTGGATTCTATTAAATTCACAAACAACATAAACCATTTTACATTTTTTTTTCATTGGTTTAGTTTTGGTTGGTGGTATTTTTGAGACAGGTTTGCCTTGGTCTCATAGTCCAGGTTAGCCTTGAACTCATGATCCCCAGAGCCACAATAACTGGTGTCGTTTTGTTCTATTTCACCAATACAGGCTGATTAATCCTCCTTTTTTTTTTAAGTTAAAAGTTTATGTTAGATGATGGGACTCTTTACAGGACTCCAGGTGATAGTGATATGAAAGAATTGGGAGATAGAAAGAACCAGAGGGTCCAGGAGCCCCACAAGAAGACCATCAAAGCATGTGGATCTGGACGGGGGTGGGGCGGATCACAGAGGGGCATGCCTGCACAAACTACTGAACCAACTAAGATCAGTACATGCAGTAAACATAGACCCCCTGTTCAAATCTAGCCAATGGACAGCTCATTCTCCGCAGATGTGGGGAAAATGGGAACTGACTCTGACATGAACTCTGGTGCTCCCAGTTTGACCACTTCCCCTTCGTGGGGAGACCTGTGATCACTCAGAAGAAGGGGAAATAGGCTATCTAGAGGAAACCTGATAGGCTGTAATGGTGGATGTAGAGGGATGTAGGATTCCCTCCTGTAGAGGTCTAGGGGAGGGAAATGGGGAGAGAAAGGGGTGAGGAGACAGGAGACGCAAATGAGGTGATAACAGTCAGCATGTAATCTGAATAAATTATTTTTAAATGTAAATAAATAGCCTTAAATTGTAGCATTCCCATCAATATATTTCAATATACTCTGTTCTCATGTGCTACCCTTGCCCCTTCCCTCCCTATGTCTTTCTCCCCTCTTCTCTCCAATCAGAAAACTGTTGCCAAAGCCTGATTGTTGAACTACTTTTCTGTGCCTGTTAACTGAATCACCCTCAGGACAAGTGTTTCTAGGCACTGAGCCATCGCCCTGGCCTTGTTTCCTCCACTATTAAAAACCACAAATCTAATCTTATTATTTGTACCTAATCAGAAAACATGGTGGTTTGAAAGAGGTCAGCCTTTGTAGGCTCATGTTTGAATACTTGGTTTACAGTTGTTGAAAGAGGTATGCCCCCACAGGCGGACTTGAGTTTTCCAAATCTAACACCATTCCCATTGGACTCTCCCCCGCCCACCTTTCTCCCTCTCTCTCGCTCACGGTTGTGGATCAAGATGTAAGTTCTCAGTTACTATCCTCACAGAGTGCCTGGCTGCCTGCTGTAATGTACCCTGTCATGGTCGTCATGGACTCCAGCTCTCTAGAACTGTGAGTCCCCAAATTTAGCACTTCCTTTTATATGTTGCCTTGGTCATGATGTCTCATCATGGAAATATAAAAGTAACTAAGATGGGGAATACAGATTCTAAAAGGAACGTTAGAAAGAGTTAAGCAAAATTCAGTGCAGAAGAAAGCTAGATACATGGGTTGGACATATTGTTTTGATTAATATCAGGATGTTGATTGACTGTGAAATCCTTACCAGTCAGGTTGACAGGAGCTTGTTTCTCCTGTTTGGTCAAATTAGCCTTGAGATTCTTTTCTTCATCTATTTTCAGTACATGTAGAGACGCTGAGTTTTTCCTTTCCTTCTGTGATGTCTTTGGAATTTTGGGTAGAAAAAAGAAGGGTATGGAAGAAATAATAGCTAATAGTCCCATCACAATGAAATTGAGCCACCAGGCACCAACCCAACGAGCATCCTTAGGAGTTATTCGGATACTTTCTGCAATGAATGAGAATAGGACAATGTTGATAAGACTGCTGGCCTCCACAGATGAAAAAAGCAAACCATATTTCATCAATCCTAAAATACAAAATTTTTGTTAGTACTTTCTCAACTTAGAAGTAGGGATGGGTCATTTGATGGTATCTTACAATTTCTGTTGTTAGGAACAAGTCAGGTTATTATAGCTTAGCACAAAACTGACTCAATTGTAACTGGAGAATTTTCAACACCATGTATTTAACCTCAAAGATGATTCAAATACCAAGGCAGGACATGAGTAGTCATCATGATCTGAAAACATGGCACCACCTCCAGAGGTCAGGATAGCACCAGAAGGAAAGTTAACATCATTTCCAAGAAGCCAGAAGGCTCCATTTTCTCACTTCTAGTTGATGCGTATGCAGCCCTATTGATAGCAGATAAAGGAGGCACTAAGAAAGGAACACAGCAAAAACCTAAATTTAAAAGGAACCCAGAGAAGGTCCTCAGCAGAAAGCAGCTTTTTCCATTTTTCTTTTATTTGTATTTTCCTTTGCAGTGTGAAGAGGAATGACAAGTTAATGTTAGCGATCAGCTAACATTCCTGAGGATGATGAATGAAAGTCTGTTGATAATCATTAAAATAGGAAGAAATTTCTAAAGAAATACAACCTTCAAAATCTAAATTATGAATTGGTGGAAACCTGGGACAGGTCAATGCCTAGCAAGGACACAGGACCAAGAACACAAAGAAAAACTCAGACCAAATGGGTTCACTGGAGTCCTCTGCCTAGTGCCCAGCACTCAGAAAAGACCTAACTCCAATCCTTCTCAAAATCTTTCTGAGTACTCATGAGGAGATAGTCCCAGACTCACTCAATATGGGCCTGACATTAGACATAGAGTCAATACTCCTAATCACAGTAGATGTGTCATAACTTTCGTTGTGAAATTGTTGAATACAACATTACAGAAAAGAAAACACCTTTGTATACTACCAAAGAACTGTCTGGAAATAAAATTATGAAAACAGTCCCACTTTTAATGCATCAAGTGTTAACTAAGGATGCAAAAACCTATAAATATCCATTATTGAATAAGAAGAGATGCAAAAAGATCTAATTATCCATTGTGTACATCTAATTCCCAAGAATTTTAATATAATACAGAAAATTATTTCCAAATATAACAGAACATTTCTGAACTAATACCAAAAAAATCTCACTCGGCTCTGTATGAGTCTTAAAAAACAAGTATGAACTTGGAAATTAATAAGAAGAAATGGTTTAATTAATCTGCATTTTTATTGAAAACACTTGGAAGTTTGTGGGTTCTGTTGGCCTACAGTGTTGTCAACTCTATTTTAGAAATCAATCCTTTGAAGTCATTGGAGTCCTAATGGGATAGGAAATCATATTTGTTTTCAAACTGGCCATTTATATGTTAATATTGATGTCTTCCTACAATGTTTAAAGAGATTATCTGAGTAGCATTTGGTGATCAGTGAAGTGGGACTTCTTAGAGGAGCCATATCTTATATGACACTCTCGGAAATATGCTACTGGAAAGGGGGAAAGACCTCTCCCCTGGAAGATTCAGGACTGTGAGACAAAAGGGCCTTTGGAGAGACCCACAGGCAGTACTCATGTTTACTGCAAGGGTTATAAATGAGAGACCAGTAGGAAAGAAGAGAGTCAAATTATGAAAATACAAATGGTCACAAAGAAGTGTGTGTCTGGTTGTGAGCCTGGCTGCCATACTCAAGATTAATCTGAGATACCTATATGTTCATAAGTGTTATTCAGATTTGTTTAGAAGGATTATTCTGGAAACACGATGAGCGAATGAGGCTGAGGCTCTAGTCAGGTTAGTCAGGAAGGTTATGAGATGATTCCATCAATATAGTTAAGGCTAAGCTATCCATGAAGAGAATGACTATGGGAAAGAATACAAGTTTTTAGAGTGAGATCATGAGCCCAGTCTCTGCCATGTTGAGACACAAGTGTTTATTTAAACATCTAAGAATGAAAAAGTGAGCAAATAGGGTTTTTTTAAAAAGTTACTTGACTGTTTCATGAGGCAATGAAAACAGATTACAGCTGAGAAGTGGATGGGATAGGAGAAATGAGATGTCTTCTAAATTCAGATTTTTTTTCAAAGATATTTGTCTATGAAGGGAAATTAGAAAAATAGAAAACCAGATACAAAGTGGTTTGAGGATATAAAAACATCATATATGTAAAAAAAAAAAAAAAAAAGACTGCAGAGACTTGACAGCGCTTTGTGGTAATGATGAGAGTAGAAGAAGTGGAGCATAGAAGACGACCAGGGTGGAACCTGCTGAGAGACTGATGTAGCAAGATGGTGAAGATGCAGAATTAAGATCTAATACCTAAGGTAGATGGGCTGAGGGTAGATATACTTTTTACTGACTTTGAGGGGGAAGGATAACACAGGTGATATTTATTGGAAGGGGGGGCTTGAGATGGAGACAGTTCCCACACGTTGGCCAGCTTCTCTGACATAGGATGGAAAGCTTGCTTTGAGAGAAGAGGGTGGCCATAAAGATGACCTAGTAAGCACTCTCTCATCTTCTAATTGAAAGGGAGCACATGCCACACCCTCTGTTAAATACAGGGATAGCACCAAACTTAGGCCCATGCTGGAGATGCTCAACCCCTCCAGCCATCCTCCAATGCCACAGCCTCACAGCATCTTCCAGAAGCTTCAATCTGTAATTCCCGCATTTTAAAATACAATCCACCACCAAGTGAAGGTGAAGGTACAAGTGGTTTGACTGTGTAGATAGTTTGTTGTAGATCTACATCTAAAATAAGATTGTTCTAAATGCCCCATTTTATACCGACTCGCAGAAGCTTGACATAAGCAGGAGATGTAATTTATTTTGTTATAACTATGAATACATCCTTGCCATTTATAACTTATTTTTTTAAAGATTTATTTATTTATGTACATATTTATTATGAATACAGTGATCTGCCTGCATATATATACCTGCAGGCCAGAAGAGGGCATCAGATCACATTATAGATGGTTGTGAGCCACCGTGTGGTTGCTGGGAATTGAACTCAGGACCTCTGGAGGCGCAGTCAGTGCCCTTAACCTCTGAGCCATCTCTCCAGCCCTGCCACTTATAATTTCTAAAACAACAATTAAGGGAATATTGAGAGAGTTAAATCAGTAATTTGAAAGACACTCTCCTGTGGAGGAATGCTGAATGAATGTATCAACCATCAATAAAGCACTGTTTAGCCAATCAGCTGGGCACAAGGTTAGGAATTGGAAGGCGGGACTTCCTGGAGGGGAGGAGAAAGTTTGAGGGTTGGGAGAGGACTGGGAAGCTTTGACGAGGTGAGGAGAGAAAAGGCCCCAGGGTCACCATAGTGGCCAGTGCTTGGGGTATGAGTAAGTTATGAGGTTTAGAGTAGTTTGTTTAGTTTAGGGTAGATTTGTATCAGTTTAGATTTCTGCCCAGTGTAGAGCTGACAGACTAAAAGTATGCTTCAGTGTCCCTCTGTCAGTTATTGTGTAGACCAAACGGTACAAAAATAGTGTAACACTCTCATGGTCTCTTTTCTGATATTACTTACTCAGGTCTACGAATCCAACGTCTACATATAACCGAGCAGTCACAGACGACAAGACAAAGCCAAGGATTGGACCAATCATTGCTACACTATGCAGAATACCTGCAAAAATTTCAAAACCATACAGTCAGAATCCATGTGCACACAGCTCTTTCCCTAAGCCAGCAAATTTTCATTATACTCGCCCATCTACGCATCCCAGATCCATCCCCACTTCCTTACCTACCCAAATGTGTACATTCTCCTTTCTGTAAAACTCATCAATTATGGCTTTTGCTGCCTGAATGCTCTTGATAGAGGCCTTCACCAGGGCATGCTAAACCCATCATGGGCCACACTGTTAAAGAAAACTGACTCTCCGTCTTCCGGTAGCTACCAAGTGCTAATGGCCCCTTAGCCATGGATGTGCCCACCTCCTGTCTCCATGCTGAGATTTGGTTCACATTGAATTTGTAAATATGTAGTTTTTCTGCAGCAGGTTTTAAAATGTAATGTTACACAATATATTTCTCCAAATAATTTTTTCCTAGGGATCTGAATTTGCTTAGGGAGGTGGAGAGACGGCTCAGTGGTTAAAAGAAAGGGTGGTAGGGGTCTCTTCCTGAGACCTGAATTCAATTCCCAGCAGGGACATGGAAGCTCAGAGCCATCTGTAAATTGAGTTCCAGGAAATCTGAGACCCTCTTCTGCCCTTCTTAGGAACTTTATACATGTGGGACACAGACATAAATGCAGGCAAAAAAAAAAAATCTATAGACAGAAAATACAAATAAATAAATGTATAAAATAATTTAAAAGAATTAACTTTACAAAGCTACCATTTCAAACTTAGACCCAGAGAAAGTAGGCACTGAATTTGATACACTCCGTACTTTACCTAAGTACATGGAAGAGTGTCCTTCTTCTGCAAAGTCGTCAATGTAGGAAATTCCGAGCGGCACAATTGGTGTCTCCCCTATCCCGCGAAGCATGTTCCCCATCAAGACATAAATCCACATGGATGACTTGGATTCCTTTTCACAACCTGTATAGACAAAAATTATGTTTTATTTTAAACGTCAATTATAGCACTGATACCAGAAATTCTACAAAATTAGACTGATAATTGTTCCTGGAATGTTGTAGCACTCAGTTGTTTTTGCTTTCTTGTTTTAATTTTAAGTGATTTTTACTCAGTCTGTAACGTATGAAGAAAAAAAAATACACAATGGGGAAAAAAGAAAAAAAATACAGAAAGCAAACATAATCTGAAATCTCCCTACACAAAGAAAATTATTTAATGTTTGCTATTCGTTTTCCATATTTGGTATACATATAATATACAGATTTCTTATACACAATGTAAAATTAAATATCCAGTTTGTAAATATCACCTTCACAGCTAGTGCTGTGCTAAAGCAACCCTGTTTATTTTCTCTTTGTTGTATATTGTGTCAGGATTTTATAATGTCGTGAGGAATAACCATGCCAGAACATATATAGTTCTTTCATTTTTATTTTATATTTATGAATGTGCACCATATGTAAGCAGTACCCTCCAAGACCAGAAGAGAGTGCTGGACCTCCTAGAACTGAGTTGTAACTGATTGGGAGATGCCATGTGGCTGCTGGGAATTGAACCAGGGCATTTAACTGCTGAGCATTCTTTCCAGGTCCTAATTTTATATTTATAGTTGTAGTTCTTTTCTCACAAACAGATGTCATGACTGTAATTATAAATAAGCCTTTAAGTATATTACTTATTGTTTTCTTAAGGTTGATCAATAACAGTAGAATAACAAGGAATTAAGTAAAATTCTTTTAATAAATGTTAAAAAAAATAACTTCCAAAAACAGTGATAAATTTATACACTCTCAACAATACAAAAACTTAAAAGAATTTTCTCATTTATTTTACTTTTAATCTTCCCATGTCTGATGTAAGTAGAACGAGCTAGAATGTTAATCTGTATTTTCTTATTAGAATAGTTTTTTTTTAATCTTCAGTTGCAGCAACTATTTCTATTTTTAAAAAGCACCCCTCCTTTGTTTGCTTAAGTTGTTTGGTGAGACAGGTTGGCCTCAAAGGCACAATCCTTCTGCTTCAACCCCTGTCTGCTGGAATTTCAGATACACACACACAGCCAATTCTTATACCTTTATTTTACCCGCAAATGTTCTTCCCCAACTTCTGACTGAAATAATCCTTAGCCATTTCTAAAGACCCTTTCTGTATCACATGTTCACACTATGATTATGTCTGCACATTGAGATCAAATGTGTTATTGCTCTTAATAAATTTTGTACTTATAAGTCTTACAAAAATTTGTGTAGCTATATCATACATACAAAGTTTCAAATATGATTCGCTGTTACTGCTATTTCTTACCTTTCCTCACTATCCCAGGGGAGGTCTCGGTGAATGACGCAGTTTGGTTGACCAAACACATCAATGTGGAGTTTTCTAGAGAGTTGATGTCATTTTCTGTTGAGTACCTGTAACTGTAAGGACACCGCTAGACTTAACATTTTATTTATCTACCAAGAACTTTCACTTTCCACCGAAACTATTAGTTGTACCTTTCTCTTCTCAGTGCTAATGAGAATCCTCTGATAATTTTCAGGTCTCAACTTTAGGAGAAATAATGGATAACAGTAAAATGGGGGATGGCCCAATAAGTGAGGTTCTTCAGGGTCACATGGACAAGTTGGGTGATCACTTTGATGCCAGCCTAGGACTGATGATACACTGCACATGATGGGAAAACTTCTGGCTTCCCCTGTCTGTTTTGTAAACTGCTAGCTGAGTGTAACCATTGTTTTGAATTATTTTTAAAGATGTGAGTAGTATAAACTTCCTGATGAGTTATATTTAATACACCAAAGAGCTGTGTTTTCAAATCAGTCTTTAATACATGCTAATTCTTCTACCTTTTCTCTAGAACATCAGATTTTACTTTACAGATGTACACGCACGCATGGGCTAACGTCTGACTCTCTGAAACCTTAAATTCTGGTGCATTTCAGCTTGAGCAAAGGGAATGCAATAGCAAAAAATGGGATAGAATCAGAGTAAGTACATAGGCAGTAATCTGAGATATACTAAGTATCCTAGACCTCTGTGGTGGATAACCAAGTGCATGCCAGGCACTCTACTCTACTTCAAACTAGAAACAAAATGCATAGTTTTTGTACTTGTGGACTCTCATCCCCTCTAACATGTAAATTCAATATCTAAGGTCCTGCATTGTCATAAGGAAAGGGACCATTAGCTGTGCTTGAAGGTTGGGAAAGGGAGGATATTAGGAGACTTTGCCATGTACAGAGCATGTGAGATGAATCTTAGTGACGATCGGGAGCTTAAGAGATAGAGGCCAGAGAAAAGTATACAAAGCTGTAGGACTAGTGTAGGTAAAAGTAAAACATTTGCACCCATGGAGAACAGCAGCTTTATCAGTTTGGCAGTTGTGAGGATGAATGGAAAGTGAGGGTAGGACAGGCAAGGATCCCGTCACTGACCAGTCTACATGTACATGTGAGTTTGCATATGATTGACCCACAGGCGAGACCTCTCAATACTTTTATTGTGACTTATAATAGTTGCATTTTGTATGTCTGCCACAGTGTATGTGCACACTCACACAAGTATGTACAACTTGAACGATGCTATTGCAGTGTAGAACTTATCCCTGCACATATTTTATATTATTCAACTCTATCTTGCAACACATGGTGGTCTCAAAACCTGAAGGCTGTTTGCTGCTCCACCGGTAAGCTGGGAGCTGAAGTTTAAAAATTTGTTCTGGTTAATCGGGAGTTTTAAGCAAAATTAGGACAATTAGATTTGTATTTTAAAAGTATGCGCTATTATTGAATATGAATTAGAATAGTAGATCTGAGACGCTAGAGGAATGGCTCAACGGTAAAGAGCACTGGCTGCTCTTCCTCAGGATCCCACTTTGGTTCCCAGCACCCATGTCGGGAGGCTCATCACTACCTGCAATGCCAGTTCCGCATGATCTAATACCTTTTTCTGGCTTCTACAAGATCCACATGCATGTGGTACACATACATATACACAAGCCAAACACTCATAGCCCAAAAAATAAAGATACTAACCAAATATTTTAAAATTATAGAACTGAAACTGAAGGGAAAATTTCCAGACAGTTGGTTTCATCTAAGGTAACAACATTGATGTTCACATTGACGAAAGGATGTGAAATGAGTAATATCTTTGGGACTGCTGTGTGTGTGTGTGTGTGTGTGTGTGTGTGTGTGTGTGTGTGTGTGTGCGCACGCGTGCGTGCGTGTGTGTGTGTGTGTGTGTGTGTGTGCTGCAGGGAATCTATAACTTAGGATGGAGCCCTTGACTTTGGCCTGAGTATCTTCTCAGTAGTAAGAAAAGCTGCTGTATGAACGGCTGTGGAAACAAGCAGCCGGTGGCAAAAATAGTGAGTTCAGACTGTGGACACATGGATGGAAAAGTCTTGTGAATGCCCAGGAGAAATGGAAAATTGATACAAAGACACTGAGTGTTATAAATAGTCGCCTCGTGTGAACGGTGGCTGGATTTAAAGCAAATACGTCCTGTGAATAACTGCAGGGAGTTAGGCTGAAGATAGGAATAGAGAGATGCAGACATTTTGGTACTAGGCACGAAAGTAAAGTATGTGCATGGTGAAGAGGCCACACCCGAGAGAAATAAGTTAAAAGAACCTGAAATTATGAAAATTAGAAAAATAAAAATCCTTGGATGTTCAAATATAAGAAGAATATGATATCAACGTGGTGACAAGTATGAATGCCAAGTGTGACAAAGGGGATTTGTGTGTGTGTGTGTGTGTGTGTGTGTGTGTGTGTGTGTGTGTACTTGTCAGAAATGGGTCCTGACATTTCAGAACCTATGTTCACTTTAGTCCCATTTAGGGCTGAGCACTTGGTCTCTTCTTAGCACAAGATCAGGTAAGTTTTAATTCCTGCATGGATAGAGTGGATGATTTCCACGCCCCACCTCTTACTGGAGAGCTAGCTATAGTAATAGCATTTGTGGAATTATTCTACTTTGAGGTTTGATTATCCCATACTTACTATCCCATGAAGAAATGCGGCAACGCAGTCAGAATCGCCCCTACACCCATGATGAAACATCCGATTCCAATCAGCTTCGGTCTGTGTAGTTTGGATCCAAAGTAACTCACAAATACAATGACTAACAAATTCCCTATAACAAAACCAAGTATTGTCAATTTGATTCATCACAGCAAATAATAATGGGCAATGTATATGGTAGAAAGGAAGGCTCCACGCAGAATAAAGAGAGAAAGCTCTTGGCACTTTCCTCAGTTTGACCGGCCAGGAGAAACTCACCTTAATTAAACTGACCATAGAAAAGTATGAGATTAAGAAAATGTAGTCTCATTCTTATTTTGTTTTATTTTTGTTGCAGATTTATTAATTTTTTCTTTAAAATCATGTGTGTGTGTGTGTGTGTGTGTGTGTGTGTGTGTGTGTGTGTGTGTGTGTATACTCACTCTATGCTTTGTGCCACTCTGTTAAAATATGTTTTGGAAATAATAGAACACACTTGAGTTGTTTGACAATATTGTTGACTCAAATTTTTTTTGAGGAATTTCAAGTTGACTAGATTACACTAAGATGAGAAAAATGGATAAAAGTCCTCCTAATGGGAGAGAAAAATATTAATTGAGTTTTCATACATTCCTGACATTCTTTAAAGCCCTAACATGAGCCTGCCATGGTATTTCCACCCAAAAGTATCACAAATGAACAAATCACAAACAAGGTTGCAGGCAGGTGCTAAAAACACATTAATAATCAAAACACATATGAGGGCAGAGGTACCGTCAGAGCTCAGATTTTAAAAGTTATCTAATTAAGAGCTTTGGTAAAATGTCTGTAAGGAAAGACTATTTGAAATGTAACATTGGTTGGTAATTATCTAGCTCAACAAAGGGGGAAAAAAGATAAAACGAACTCCAAATACGCAAGTCAATTCTAACCTATGTGGAGTTTCATATAAATAGTAAATAGATAGTTACAATGAGTTACCATATATTTGGTAGAAAAAAATGACACAAAATTTAAAAAAAAATGACCAGCAAAAATGAAACAAACCAGCAACAGTAACAACAACAAAAAAAATACGTGAAGTAATGACTGAAGAATTAACTGGGTATAGGAGAGACTTGGGAAAGTGCAGTACCCTTTCTGATGTAAGAGTACTGATTCATAAGATCAGAAATGGCACACTAAGGAGAAAACATATTGAAAAGTTAAAAATAGAAAAATGAAAAAAAGGAAAAGTGTATGAATTCTAATTACACAAGATAGAAAACAAGGGTAGATAGCTCAGAAAACAGGAAGAAGAGAAAATCTACAGAGCCACCCAAGGGCGTTGATGCCAGACGTTTGGTATGTGATGCCAACCTATCTATTGCTGCGCTTTCAGTGCCCAGAGCTCAGAGCAACAAGTGTCTACTAAGCATTTAGAACTACAAGTGGCAGTGGTCACGCAACATCTGCAGGGAACAGCACGTGAGTGCTTCACTGGTGGGAATCTACTGTGGCGGGGCCCACGGAAACCCCTCTCCACTTGGCAAGTGAATTTGGCGGTCTCTGTGCTAATTACCTTGATCACATGTGCTACCCCCAGATGTTACCCTTAGTCCTGAGTATTTTGGGACACATGATCATGTCCCTAGAAAAACGGCTATAGTCACACTAAGTGAGTCTGTGGCAACTGTGGGTAGAAATGGGTCCTGCTTGCATAACTGTTCTGAGGAGGCTGTGTCTGGTGAAGACATAGAACATGGGGAAATTGTGTCTGGTAAACAGAGACTTAAAAAACGGTTCTTGGAAAGAAAGTACTGGGAACTAATAGGTACATATCAGGAGCACATTTTTCAGTACAATGAGCCTGTCTCTGCAGTTTAAAGGTATTATAAAACTAAACTATTTGGTCGTCCACCCTATCAGAGACTTGAGAGGGAATAAAATTAATTACTTGAGTAAACAGGAAGTACAGGTTAGCAGCTTCCAAATTGGAAAAAAAATGACAGAGACAGTTTGCTGCCTGAACAGTCACCCATAACTCCTTATAACGTTGAAGCCTCATCTTCAGCCTTAGGTCTAGATAGATGTTTTAATTTGATAGAGATGAGATATGATATAGATTGATGTACATTCAGAATTTTAGACTCAACAAGATAGGAAAGTGTTTTCTGAAAGCTTGCCCAATACAAATAGCCAAAACACTATGAATGTAACATTAATATACTTCCTGATTGTTTTGTGGTTCTTCTTGCTCTATGTAGTTATAAATGTATATCTAAAAAATAAAAAATATATTATTTAAAAAAGAAGAAGAAGAAGAGTACCATTGCAGACAGGTGCTATTTGATGAATGGACTTATACCCACAAATGGCTAATTTGTCTCTCATCTTGCATAACTATGTAGCCTCATTTGCTGCCAGTTGGGTATGTGCTCATGTCCACAAGACATGTCTGGCTAGACATTTATTTTTGGCTTGCTGAAAATGTGCTGTCTAGTGAAAAATAACGTTGGGAGAATGATTGACTTAGCAGGGGGCATAGGGAAGGAGAAAAGAAAACTATTAGGGGATTTTTGTAATACTATTAGGGGATTTTTGTAATGAGGTTTTTTTTAATTTAATTAATTTGTTCAGATTACAACTCAATTGTTATCCCATCACTTATATCCTCCCATTCCTCCCTCCTGCTTTCAATCTATTCCCCTCCCCTAGGTCTAAGACTGAGGAGGGACCTCCTCCACCAAATGATGGGGCTTTTATAATACTGATATTATGATTTCTTTAAATAAAAGAACCAGTGATGTTATTGCTCAGGCATGTAGGATTGTGATTGTATAAATAAAGACAGCCCCAGCTATTATGGGCCATTTGCTTGAAAGTCAATAGGTGGTCAGTGTCTTCACTCTGAACTGACTCCCTATTCCTTCCCAAGACCTGAACCTTTGCAGCTGGAGCTTGTCTCCAACATACAAGTTGTGGCCATGAGTCTTTAGTTACCAGTGCTCAGAGCTACAAGCCTCAAGATCTTAAATCTGTAAGCCTCTGAAAATACATTCCCAACAAGCAGCGCCTCGTTTACTTCTTTTTTTTTTTTTTACTTCTTATTCATAAATAAAAATGTATTTGAGATATACTAAGGAAAAAGTACTTGTGACACTCAGAGGAAGGATAGCAGGCTACCCAGAAGAGACTTGATACCCTATGAGCATATACAGGGGGAGCAGGTCCCTCTCAGTCACAGTCATAGGAGAGGGGAGGAGGGGAAAGCAGGAGGGAGGGAGGAATGGGAAGATACAAGGGATGGGATAACAATTGAGATGTAATATGAATAAATTAATAAAATATATTAAAAAAAGAAAAAGCAAAGATAAAATTTGGAACCATAGTTTCAAGACTCATGTAGGCAAAGAAACATGCTATAAATACAAATTGAAAATCATTATCATTCTAATTGTGAAACTGTAGCTGCTCAGATAGATATCAGAGAGCACTAGCTGCTCTTCTAAAGGACCTGCGTAGGCTTCCTCTAACCATGTTGGGTAGCTCCAGCTCCTGGACATCCAACACCCCCTTTCAGCCTCCGAGGGTATCCTCACAAATGTGCACATCCTTATACCTACACACACACATACAGGTTTTTTAAAAGACAAGGAAGCGGAATGCTGCAATATACATAGGATGCCAAATACTCTCCACATCACAGATGTTCAGGATTCATGAGGAAATAAATGGCTATTCCTTTATGGAATTACTTGTAAAATACTGAGTCAAATATGTGTTAAGTCAAGTTTTAAAGAAAATGACCATCAAATTTGTAGGAAATATTTGAAATCCACAGGATAGACAGAGTTGTGAAGATCTCCAAATGATTAAAGAGGAAACAGATGCAACTAGCGTCTGCTTCACGCAGTGAGAGAAGAATCCATGTGGGTAATTGTATAGAGCTTGGGTATCACGGAAGAAGAAATTAAAATCAAACTGAAGACAAGAGAGTAGCATCTACAGTGCTGTAAAGCAAAACTCCACAGAGTTAAAGAACATAAATCCAAAAGAGGGTATTCCAATGATCGCCTTTGCTCCTTAAATCAAAGGAAGGATAGCTCTCTCACCTTTTCTTTACATGTAGTTGTCATGTCAGAGGGGAGGTGGAATCTCACAGATTTATTTTGAAGGCCATGTATGTGTCTATGTAAAAATCAATCTTTCAAAATCCTCCTTTCACGTTTAGTGAAATCATTGATCTTAACCCCTAAGCATCACCAGCACTGCTTCCTAAGATATGACATCAAGAAGGACTCAAAATATCGCTGTATTTTGTAGAAAGGATAGAGCTATCCGTGGTTGAGAAGCACTGTACAGTGCACGCCTGAGCTGTTTTTTCCTCTGTAAGTCTGGGTAGTAAAATAGAAACAAACATTACCAATTTCGAAGCTTCCATCAATCAAACCAGCAGTGGAAGACGATATGTCAAATCTTCTTTCTATTTGAGTGATGGAACTTTTCATACAAATTCCACCTAGCGCCTTGCATATGTAGCTGTATGAGAGGGCTGCCAAAAATATCTGAGAAAAAGAAGAAAGAGCAGAAGGGAAAGGTTAACCAAACAAGTCAATGCTGCTTATACTTCATATAGAACCCAATTGCTTTTCCACAAGATACCAGTTCTTGTTTGTTTTTAATTAGAGACAGTATGAGTCTTTATCCTATATCAGTTGACAATTGTCTTAGTTCTTTTAATGCCATTGTTGTACAGATAACTTTCTAGCTTGGTTATCATTACAGCAGTAAAGTTAACATTATTAGATTATAAAAATGGTTTCTATGTGAAGAATCTTGGTAGGTCATCACTTTAGCCTAAGCTTTGATTCAGCAGAAGCCAACTCTGGGGACTGGCTGCATGATTTCAAAGTCAGCACTTTTGGAAACCTGGATGAAAAGTGAAATCTGAGAAGTTAATGGAGGCCCCATATACGATAGAAATGACTGGCATTTGATCTAAGAATTGGTCTTGGCTACCTGCCTATTACCATGAGGAGACACCATGACCAAAGCAACTTATAAGGAAGAGCACTTAATTGGAGGCTTGTTTAGAATTTTAGAGGGTTAGCTCATGGTGGGTAGTACGGCCTCAGGTGGGCAGGTAGAGTACTTGAGCACTAACTAACAGCCCCTATGTTGAGACAATCATGAGGCCTACAGAGGAAAACCTGGGAGTGAAATGGTCTTTCTGAAATCTCAGTGCCCACTCCCAATGATGCATCTCTTCCAACAAGGCCACATCTTATCCCTACCAAAGAGTTCAAATACTTGGTGACTAAACATTCAAATATATGAGCTTATGGGGGCGAGAGCATTCTCACTTTAAATACCACAGATAAAAGGGTTATTTGTATATAAAGTGATTGTCATTCTAACAAAACCTGGTGATTTTCTTTTCTTTTTTCTTTGATTCATTTTTCCCTCTCCAGCCTACATTTATATTGATAAGCAAATTCTTTTTGCTCTAATATTAAAATATAAGAATATTATAGAATGCAAGTCTGTGTCTCACCAAATCCCTATGTTGAAACCTTAGCCACAGGTAGGTGACTATTGGGAGGTTGTTGCTGGTTCTTGAGAGTTCAACCTTCACACTGTGATGAGTGACCCTATGACAAGAGAAAGCAGAGTGCTTGCTCCTCTTCCTCTGTCATGCAAGGATGCTGTCAGAGGAAGTTCACCTGAACATCCAAAAAGACAGCCATCACCTGACCCTGCCCCTGGTGAGACATTAACTCCAGTCTCAGCCCCCAGTGATGGGCAGAATCAAGTGCTGTTCTTCAAGTTGCCCGATGTGCACATTTCTCATCAGAGCATGCAGGTTAAAAGGAGTGACATATTTGAAGTGTTGAAAGAATCGGTAATAAAACCAGTCAACTAAAAGCTGTGCTCACAAAACTGTCCTTTAAGAGCCAAGGAGTAATTAATATTTTACACCAATGAGTAAAAAGAGTGGGAGCTTTTTACAAAACTTGCACAGTGGGAGATGACGGAGGGCATGTGGAGTCTGATGGGTAGACACACAAGGATGACAGACAGATACGCAAACCTGTACAGGGATGCACAAGTCCTTGGCAAATAAAAATACAGCCACATAGAACCTTGTATTATTAAATACAAGTATCTCAATCATCGATCAATCTGTAATAGAGTTTTCTGTTTAAATCCTTAATTATAAATTATAAATCTCTCAATGAAAAAAATGAATGATCTGCATCAATAATAGCATATTTTACATACAGTTGAGCTTAATATTATGTTAAAATACATTTTAAAGGCAATTGCAATGGTAATACACAAAGGGACACAAGAGCAAAATAAAAACATGCCACTGTAAGAAGCATTGGACCTAGAGAAAGATAGTAAAAGAGTGTAAGTGGGGGAAAAAGCAGAAAGATGATTAGCAACAGGAAGTATTTTGTGTCAGTGGTTACATTAACGTAAAGAAACTTATCATGCCAAAGCCTGCTGATTGATTTAAAAGATAAAATTAAAATGAACTGGTCTGGAGAGGAGGCTCATTTGTTAAAAGCACTGTATGCTGTTCCAGAGGTCTTGGGTTCAGTTTTCATAACCCACATGGAACTCACAACTGTTTGTGACTCCTGTTCCAGAAGATCTCATGTCCTCTTCTGGCCTCCAGAGGAATCAGACATACATGTGGTTCACAGGCATACATAAAGGTGAAACAGTTCATACACAGAATAATAGCATGATGATTTAAAAAATAAAAATGGAACTAAGATACTCACCATATGATTATGTTCAATTAAGTAATGATGTAGTAATCTCTTTTTTGTGCTATTATAGAATTATTTCTATGGATAGTGATAATAATCACTAAACAGGCTGCAATGTTTTCTAAAGCCTGTCTGAATCACCTCAAACTTCCTATTATGTTTCATGTTCAAGAGACATAGTAATATGAGGGAGTTCCTCCAGGTACCAAGGCAGGGAAGTAAACCACCATGCAAAGAGATAAGAATGCAAACCTAGTGCAGATTGACTTCATCAACCTGCATCAGGTTGATGCATCAGGGGAGTCTAATTTCAACACAGTGCACCATCAGCATATTTGAAACATAGTGCAATTTGAGAGAATATTTCCAGGCAACAATCATTCCAATCAGTCCAATTCCAGGTGCACAATAAAGCTGAAGGTATGACTACATAGGAACTCTTTTACAAAGTACACATGACCAAGATGGTGGGCTCTATAGCTAAAAGAGCAAGAACCTAGTGTCTCTGACCAATAGCATAGAGGTCAGTAGGCCAGTAAGCATGTGTCATATCTTCCCTAAAGATGGGAAACAGTCTAGGAAGAGTCTGAGATAATCATTCTGAGGAATTTAAGTGAGGTCTGCCTTAATCTCAGAAAGTGGGTGAGGTCATCTTGCACAGATCGTAAAGAAGTCACCAGGTCATTAACAAGATCTACTCTCTGTTCTCTACTGAAATGCAGGTGTTTGAATTTTATCTCCTCCATTGAGGAGACTCCCTGCATGATTAGCATTCCTGGTTCTCTTAGTGTTTCTCTGTGAGCACAAGGACCTCTGTGTCCTCAACAGAAATAGAGCTAGAGCTAGAAAGAAAGATGGATAGATAAATATAAGATAGATTGATAGATAGATAGATACATATATGCATACATACATACATACATACATACATACATAGAAGATGGAAGATAGATAGATAGATAGATAGATAGATAGATAGATAGATGATAGGTAGATAGATGATAAAGACGCATCAGATAGTAATGACATCTAAGAACAGACATCAGCTATGAAAAAAAATATCTAAAGACAGAAATCTTATAGAAAAAGAGAATTAGGGAAAGATGTTCTATGCAGACAAAAAATGAAGAGACTGGTCATATATTCCACAAAATTAATATCAATGGGCAAAACATTAAAAAAAACCATCAAGACCAGTTCACTACAGAGTCACAATAATTAAAATACATATTCACTCAACAATAAAACTTTCAGTCACCCAAAGTGAAGGGTGACAGAACAGAAAGAAAAACAGTAACAGCTCAGCATCAGGCCATTTGTTGTCTTCACTTTCTGCCATGAATTGATCAAGCAGAGGGGAAGTCAATGAAGAAACAGAGCAGCTAAATAGAGCTATAGAGAACAGTAAGAGCCAGCAGAGACGTGAGAGGGCTCCACTGAGTGACAGCAGAACACAAACCTCCAAAAGAAACCCTGCCATGCCACACAACATGACTATACAAGACAGACAGAGAGAGAGAGAGAGAGAAAGAGAGAGAGAGAGGGGGGGGGGTGTCCCAGAAGACAATTATGAGTCATTTTTGAGGTATTGCCTATCTTTTTGTATATGTAAGACAGAGTCTCCCATGGGCATGGAGCTCTCCAAGTATTCTAGGAGGGTTGGCAATAAAGCATCAAGAAAATGTGTCTCAACCTGGCAGGTCTGGGATTAGGAGTGCATACAGCCACACATTTGTTTCCTTTTTACATGGGTTCTGGAGGTCAAACTTGGGACTTATGCTTGCAAGAAAAATGCTTTACTGACTGAGTTATCTCCCAAAAGCAATTTTTAAAGAATAAACTATATGAATTATTTTCTTTTTTAAAGAGTAAATAATATGAATTAATTAATTATAAAGAAGTACATAATAATAATTACTTTTTCTACCATGATGGAAAGAAACTAGAAAATAATAGCAAAACAAAGACCAGAATATCCACATATATATGACCTAAACCACACATTTTTAAACAACCAATGGATCATGAAAAAATTTAAAGTATTTCAGGAAATACCTGGAAACAGGTGGAAGTAAAGACAAAATATTTTAGAACTAATGGGATACAATGAAACAAATTTTTAAGTAGAATTTGTTTAAGGATTGTTACTAAAAAGAAGTAAGATTTCAAACAACCTAATTTTGCCCCTGAATGTGCTAGGAAAAGATGAAATGACAAAACTTAAAAGTAGAAAAAAAAAAAGAAGAGTGAAAATGAGAGATAACTTATATATCTAAAATTAGAAAAAAAAAAAAAGAGAGAGAACATATAGAGTGCCTTAAACATAAAAAAGAATTGCTAAAGTTACTATGAAAGATTTTTATAATGACAAATTGAAATAAAATTCTTAGAGACAAACAATCAATAAAAACTGACTCAATAATTAATAGCAAGTTTGAGCACACATGTAACTAATGAAGAGAATAGAGCAGTAGTGAGAACGCCTTATAAGAAAAGTAGGACCAGCTGGCTTTACTTGAGAATTGTATCAAACAGAGATGAATTAAACAACCATTTCCAAATTCTCTCAAAGGACTGAATGAAGAGAAAGGGACATTCACGCACTTAGTGTCATCACTATCTCGCTGACACCTACATGGGATAATGACACAAGAGAAGATTATGGTCCAGGAATCCTGCTGAATATCTAAACAGAAATGCTTACCAGCATGCTAGCAGGCAGAACGCAACAGCACACGGAGAACAAGGCAACACAAGAAACTTTGATTTCACGTGTTGTTCCATTGCATTCTATTATTTTTGATATGCTATATTTTTACTTTCAACTGTCACCAGATAGTTTCACTATTACCTTGAAATGTCTTAATAATCCATTGGTCATTTTAAAAAATGTGTTTCATGGGTAATAGACCAATGGCCCAGTGATTAGAACATGTGCTGCTCTTCCAGAAGACCTGAGTTCAGATACCAGCACCCTGCAACTGTCTCTATGTCCACCTCCAGGGTACCAGGTACTCTCTTCTGAACCCTGTGGGAACCTGTATTCCAGTACACACACTCATACACAGACACACCTGGATACATGATTTTAAAATAGTAAAAAAACAATCCTTTGGGTGGAAAAAAAACATCCTATTAAAAACATGAATTTTCTTGTTTTTATTTTTCTACTGGTTTCTAGTTTAATTCCACCACAACAGGGGAAAATAATTGTGCTATAATTTAATGTTTTAAAAATTGTTGAACTCGGTGGTTCTTAAACCAAAAATGAAAGAATGATTCAATTTATCAAAATCAGTCCATCTAAAGTCACACATAAACACACATAAATAACAAAAAAATTTATTATCTCAATAAATGTAGAAAAATCGTAATAATTTATTTACTGTCAAAAAAATAAAAACAAAAAATCCTTGTCTAAATCCTAACTATGGGAGCTCTGACTGGTGGATACAGCAGAGATACTTCCAGGAATCCAGGGGCATCCTGGTGATACAGACAGAGCTGTAACTAACCAAGGACAAGCCATGGTCCATGCATGGGGAGCTCCTGAAAGGTCAGAAAAGATGTTCTGTGCTTTTCATGATTTCAGTCTTAAAAGAAACATTCAACACCCAAAATTTTACAGTCAAACCATAAATTGGTTTTATAAGAACAAATAGATAGGGCTGGAGAGGTGGCTCAGAGGTTAAGAGCACTGTCTGCTCTTCCAGAGGTCCTGAGTTCAATTCCCAGCAACCACATGGTGCTTGCAACCGTCCAAAATGTGATGTGGTGACCTCTACTGGTGTGAAGGTATGCATGCAGGCAGAACACTTATTAGTAGTGAATAAATGCAGCTTTTAAAAAAAAAAAAGAAGAGAAAAAATAGATGACAGACATAAATATACTGAGCACATAGATCCCCAATGTTCCAGAATATTATGGGGGCATAAAATACATTTATATAAATATAAATTTCTTTAGATTATTGATATACTTACTATTATGCTCACTTTATAACTCTGAAATTGTCACCATAATCCTATTTATAATGTGTAACTTAATTTTAGAATAAGAATGACAGAAGTTTACAAAGTAGCAAAAAAGAGAATTGAAATCTCCAATAAGAACACATTGGACAGCTAGCAGGGCAGTACATTTCTCTGTGTGAGGTTTCAAACAGAAGTAAAAGTTTTCATCCATTATGTTAAAACTTTTGAACTTTGTTTTATTCTATATGTATCAGTTGGGTTGCAACTGATTTACTCAACAAACATGAACTGCAATTACAAGAACGCACTTGCTCTATTCAGCTTTTGTGTCGAGAATAGTGTAATATGCCACAGACTGTAGCATAAGCCATGAAACCTAAGGTGCTAACTGAAACCTTCTGAGGACAAGAGCCAGCCAGAGGCAAGCTGTACAGCGCGGACTGAGTCCTGTCACCAAGATCTATGCTATGAAATGCCCAGGAAAAAGGTGACTGGGGCCCCTCTCAAGTGAAGCTTTTATAGATGCAGCCAGTAGTAGCTGAGATGAATATTTGGAGCTTAAAGAAATTTACCCAAAGAGGAAACAGCCAACGAGAGCAAATGGGAAATAGGGGCTGATGATATGGCTTGGCAGGTAAGGTGCTTGCTGCCAAACTCAATGATCTGAGGTCAGTCCCTAGGATCCACATGATAGAAAGGTAGAATCAACTCTTGCACCAACCTCCAAATGTGTACCATCACACACACACACACACACACACACACAAAGTAAAATAATTTTTAAAAATAACATGTCCTAGGAAATGAGCTGTTGTGGGTCAATTCTGACAGCCACAATGAAAAAGAACAAAGAAATCTTTGCAAAGCTGACCTCATAATTAAACAGAAGGAATAATCAGGAATCTGCTGTAAAAAAGAAGGTAACAGACATCCAAAGTTACAGATAGAGCCCAAAGGCAAAAGGACAGTGTTTTTGGTTTTGTTTTGTTTTGTTTTGTTTTGTTTTGTTTTTTGTTGCAGCTTCTGCTCTGCAGCAGAAGTGTTGATATAAGAAATCAAGGACGGGGCAGATTTCACAATCACAAATAAGACAGATCAGACTCCTCAGAGAGATTTGTTGAGGGTGGTTTTGTGAGTAGCCAGATAAAGATCTTATGACTAATTCCTGGAGCATTTCCTACACTATTTGTAACTTTTATTTTGTGGATGTTTTATTTGATAAGTTTCACCCACATTTGATGTGTTATAATTCTTAGCCTTGGGTGAAATCCTAACTATTGCCTATGTCATCAGCTCTCACTGCTTTCACATTGTATTTAATTTTATCTATTTATTTATTTATTGTGTTTGTGTGGCTGCATACATGCCATGGCACATGTAGAAGTGCCTGTTGGCCTCTATTTCTCCTAGTGTGAATGGTAAAGAGGAAAGAAGAGAGGTGAATCCTTGGTAGGGAGAACTGAGCAGGCAGTGAACGGCTGGCTAAGAAGACCAACCATTGGTTGAACAACTAGCTAGAGGAAGCAGTTGTTGAGGAGAGGTTGAGGAATGGAGGAAAAAGAAACACTCTGAGACTCAGGCATATGTGGTACAAGCTGAAGGTCTTAAAGCCCAGGAGAACTTTGCTTCTGGCTCTCTATCTGTCTCTGTTTCTGTCTTTCTGTCTGTCTGACTCCTTGCTCTTTGTCACCCATCTTTCTATTTCTCTTCTTGCTGTTGCCCAACTTTCTAATTTTCTTTTTTTTTTTCAACTTTCTAATTTTCTTGCTTGCTGTTGCCCATCTACCTATCTCTCTCGCCATTCCTCATCCATCCGTCTCTCTTGCTGGTCCCCATCTCACTGTAGCTTACTCTCTCGTGTCTGTTACTTGTTTGCCCTTTCTCTATATCCTTGGACCAACCCCAGTATTTTACTGAAATAAAGTTCAATTTTTTTCATTACTGATAACATCATGATTTTTTTCATCTTTTACAATCACAAGGGCAATAAAAAAAATCAACAGAGTAATAAGAAAATACAAACAGTTCTGTAACCTACAACAAAAATCAATCAATTTTCAAGCAATGGTCAGCATGACCTGATCGTTGCTTTTTAAACAATACACGGGACAGTTTAATCACAAATTTCCCTGGGCTAAAGCCAATGTGTATACAAGAGGTCATAGCAACATAGCTTGATCTAAATAGTCTCTAAAGAAAAATCTTGACCTACTTCCAATCCCAGACCAAGTGTGCTATGTGCTATCCAAGCTAGGCTAACTGCAAAGGGTTCCACTATTATAAAATAGCTGTAAAGCATGACATTTCAAGTCTACCTTCCAGTGCTCTCAAAGCAGATTCTAAAGAAACATTTCTACAGGTAACAGTATCTAGCCAGGTAGTTTTATGTTCAGGTCTTTACTTTCTTACATGCAGTTTCTACTTAAGTGCTCACAGTCAGAGCAAAAAACGCTATCATTGTCTCAAGCCTTTGACCAGATGCCCTCTTTTGACACTCTTTGTGGGAAAAAGTTTGCCTTGTATGATTTTTCCTTAGGCTGAGAAATAAAGAGAAAAAAACAGTATTAGGAGAAATAGCAAATTTTAGACATTACATCTGGACCATACATACTATTTAGGAACAGTGGTGATCAGCAGAGATCTTTAGAACTTGTCAACAAAACATCAGCAGCTGCTCTGGATGTCTAGTGATCATGCTGGACAGTCAGGAGATCTCTGGAACTTTGTCAAGCAAAGCTTCTATGACTTATCCTTGTGTCCGACACAGTGATTGAAACTTAGGGCTTTAGACATCTTTACTCAATAGCACCTTTCTTGCCGAGCCATCTCTCAGCCCTTCTACATTTAAGATCACTTTACTTACAAAACTAATTGTGGTCATAAATTGTTTCTTTAATATAGTCAATTTTTTATAATTTTTAAAATGATACTAAAGTTACAGAGGACTTGGAAAACACACACACACATGTATAGTGATACATGTACAGTGACAGGGTCTCACTGGGTAGACTAGGCTGCCATTTTATGTGTGCTTAAATTTGCAGAAAGTTTAATTCCCTAAGAGAACACGAATGTCAACTAGGAACTATTGGCAATTATATTATGTCAGCACATGTGTGTCAGTTTTTAAAAAGAAGTACTCTTCCTCTATTTAAAAGTTGTTAAAAGGAGGAAAGGCTTTATATGTGTGTGGAGAGAATAGAGACGATGTTTTCATCCTTCATTCATACTGGTATAGAAATGGAATTCAGAATACAGGCAGAAAGGGAGAGCCTTAGCTTTGTCTTATTTGCTTTGAAGTGGCAATATGGTAATTTTGCACTGTTGAACAATGCCCATTGCAGTACAGAGGTACAAGAATCTGAAGAGCAGAGGTCACATGAGATAAGTTCTCTGTAACCTAGTTAACTCAAGGTGAAGATTTATAAAAGAGTGTCACCATATATAAAGGCACGGTGCTATGTGACTTCATTATCCACCTCACTTTTAGACATTTGTACCCACTAAATCTGCAGATGCCCGTCATGAATGTGGGCTGTGTTCATAGGCTTGAATAAGTGTGAGAACCTGATGAATGATTCAAGCTATGAAGATAAAATCTCAGACACATAGAGAAAACAACGGTAGATAGTCCAGTGGTAAAGTTCCCATAGAATCTTTCAGGTACTAACATGATATAAATCCAGTTACTTTAGTAATATGGGACAGAGTTGAGAAAATGAATGTAGAACAAAAGTGCCTCATGCCAGACTTTGTTCCCCAACTCTGGTGGTTTAGAAGAGAATGTTCCCCATTGCCTCATATATATGAATGCTTGGTCCCCAGCTAGTGAAACTGTTTGGGAAAGATTAGGAGGTATTGCCTAGCTGGAGTAGGTGTGGCCTTGGAGCAAGTGTGTCATTAGCAATGGGGTTCAGTGTTTCAAAAGTCCATGCTAGACTCTCTCTGTCTCTGTGTCTCTCTGTCTCTGTCTCTGTGTCTCTGTGTCTCTGTGTCTCTCTGTGTCTCTGTGTCTCTCTGTGTCTCTGTGTGTCTGTTCTCTCTCTCTCTCTCTCTCTCTCTCTCTCTCTCTCTCTCTCTCTCTCTCTCTCTCTCTCTCTCTCTCTCTCTCTCTCTCTCTCTCTTAGCTCCTGACACAGTGCCATGGTGTCTCTTCACAGCAATAGGACAGTAACTAACATACCAATTACAAACTTTGAGACATAGGATGGCTAGTTCTTGGTCAACTTGGCACAAGTTAGGATTGCTAGAAAGAAACCTCAAGGCAAGTCTGCAGGGCATTCTCTTGATTGATGATTGACATGAGGAGAGTACCCACCCCACTGGGGATGGTGCCATTCCTGAGCAGACTAAGCCATGAGAAGCAAGCCAGTAAAAGTGCTCTTCCATGGTCTCAGCTTCCGTTCTGCCTCCAGGTTCCTTCCCTGTTAAGTTCTGCCCTGTGGTTCCTCAGTAATGGACTATCTAAGATGAAATAAACCCTCTGCTCCCCAAATTTATTTTGGTCATGGTCTCTAGAACAGCAATAGAAACCTAAATAAACAAGAGATAAGAAAAGAAAGCATTTTCTCTGGGTGCACCTAAGGCTTCTTTCCTCATCTATAAAACAGAGATATCTGGTTGATGGAATTTACTAAGGATCAAGTTCATTAGCAGAAATAAAGCAGTACACTAGTACCTGGCATGAAGTAAGTATTCAATAAATGTTAGTCATTAGTACTATTGCTTTTTCTGTCTTGCGAATCAGGCTGCAAGTAACATGCTTCACATAAACATCTAACTCTAACTCTTTCTCTGTTCTCCAGACATTCTGTAGGAGATATCACATCACTATACACAAGCAGATGAAATTATCACAACACAGCATAATACCCCAGAGATACAGTGTCATTTCATTATGTTAATCAGTGCCTTCTCTGATCTTTCCTTCTATTTGGACACTATTCAGGTGTTTCATCAGAACAGACTTTGCCAGAAGTCACGGAAAACAAATAGATTTCGTGTTCCCTGGGCAAAGTTAAAGGGATTGGTTTCTTTTTATTTATTTATTTATTTATTTATTTATTTATTTATTTATTTCTTCTTCTCCTCCTCCTCCTCCTCTTCCTCCTCCTCCTTCTTTTTTCTTCACATTCTTGCCACTGAGTTTTAGATCTGTTGTCTGCATTTGGCAACTTAAGATCTCAACCTCAGATCTTAAAATGCTGGAGAAAGGCAACCACAGTCGATATCTTGTCCTTTACTAAGCTTTAAGACTTTGTCTTGGTTCAAATGTTTTTATTTTATAAGGAAAATGTCAGACTTATTATACTTTGCTGACTTGGCTTCTTCACATCTCACCACTCCTTTTTCCTGTGTGTGAAGTAGCCTGCATCATGGATTACCCATAGTTTTGTGACAAAATAAAGGGCAGTATTATTGTGTTCTCAGATGAGAAAAATTAAATGACTGTACTAAGTTTTTAGTGAGGTCTTTGTGCCAGAGCTTTTATTAATGGCAATTTTGTTTTCATCAGACTATGTTCTTTTGTTATCAGAGTTTTTAAAAATACTAAGAAAATAAGAATAATTCAACAGTTTGAAACTATAGAATGGCTTGTAGAGACTAATCTAGATTTTTAAGTTGATTCCAAGAGTATTTTACATATCACACACATTTTCACTTTAACGTTTATAGTTATCTCATGGTCCATCAATTGCCAGATAAGATAGCAAAATATTTTTAATTTTACAATGTTAATAAATATTCACACACCACCAAAGGAAAACTTTGCCCAAATTTTAAAACACTTAAATCAAGACAAGATTGTGTTGTTAAAATTTTATACTTCAATGAAAATTCTAACTTCAAACATGATGTTTTTTAAATAACTGGTGTCCTATTTTATCAGTAAAAAATCCCTCTTTATTTATTTTTGTTTGGAAATATGACACTCATCCTACCTTGAATCCATTGCAGTGCCTTGTGATTCTTCGTCTTGAAGGCTGGGACTCTGCAGCTTTGCTTGAATTCTGAGTGTGGTCCATGATTGAATAGTCCGTGTGAAGGGAATGTCGCCAATCACTGTTGATAATAAATACTTCCTTTGAAATGATTACCCACCCAGAAACAAAAGGTGTCATTTACTTTGCTTTAACAATATACAATTTAGCAATGGAAAATCCGTAATGTCAACCCTAACAGTTCTATCCCTGATATTTATTAAGGGCTGCCTAGGGCTCAGTCACTGAACTACGTAAGTGCTGGACACACAATTGAGAAAGAAAACACAATATTCTAACTGCATGGATATTTTTAAAATTTAAACTGGTAAACATATGAAGAGAAATGCAAATCCAGTAAGATAAAAGATTTATTTATATTTGAAATGAACACAAGTATTAAATTAGAGAAGCTAGGGTTCAGATATCACTCTGCACTTCTAGGTAATATGGCCTAAGAATGGAAATCATGTATTAAATTTGTCTTCAAAGTTTTATAAAGTGCCAAAATAGGCCTTACACATGGTGGACAGTCAAAATAAACATGCTATGGCCTGTAACAAAAACTATAATGATGGCTTCGCAGATGGAAAGAGCAAGGTAGAGTTCACGTTTCATAAAATGTGTTAGGTTCCAGGAGCCTCAGAGACACCAGCCACGTGGGACTAATCTTGAGAAGTCATTTGTTTTCCAAGATAAAAGATGGTTGAAAACACAAAAGATTAAAAACGATCAGAAACCTTCCCTATGCTTTGTCACTATGTTCAGAAGTAAATAAATATGTAGTTTTCCTTCAAAACATGAATGGTGTCTTATCATCAACACTGGCCCATGCTCTTTTCCCTGATAGATATATTATATGTCATTTATATAAAGGGGATTCTTGTTCCTTTATACAGAGCAAGGTGCTTGCTGTATTGCCCATGCTATATTTAACTAGTTCCATATAGATTAGCAATTATGATAAACTCAAGTATAAATCATCATCATACCTGTTGGTAAATTCCTATTAGTGTTTGGTACCAAGTATAAGAAAAACTGTGCTTTAAGTGTTTGAGTCCTTAATCTGTTTTTGTTTGATTAGTTTTGTTTTTTCAAGATGAAGCTTCTTTTTGCTTCTTTTTGTAGCTTTGACTGTCCTGAAACTAGCTATGTAGACCAGGCTGGACTCAAACTCACAGAGACCCACCTGCTTCTGCCTTCTGAGTGCTGGGACTATAAGGTGTGCACCACCATGCCCAGCTTAAGTTCCTATTCTTAAGAGTAGGAAAATAATCAAGTTTCTTTCTTTGGTTCATTTATGTCTACTAATATGTTTTTCACTAAGATTTAGAAAACTTGCATTTGCTAACATATGTGTCCATGAAGGCATATTTCTGTATCAAAAATATCTATATATGCAAAGAAGTATAAACATGAATTGGATGTGTGCTTATTATACAATATGTTTACTATATGGTAAATGTACAGTTGACTACCATTATTGATGCTAGTTACAATCTGTAAAGTGGATTAGAACATGGAATTCATAAACATCTAAACACTGACTCTTGAGGATCTATCAGAGTGATTCCTGGGTATCTTCTGTCACAACAGTTTAACCAACTTTTCATTTATAGTTGAAGTCTATTAAATACATACACTCACAAGCAATATCTCTCTCTCTCTCTCTCTCTCTCTCTCTCTCTCTCTCTCTCTCTCTCTCTCTCTCTCTCTCATGCACACACACACACACACACACATACAGAGAGAGAGAGAGAGAGAGAGAGAGAGAGAGAGAGAGAGAGAGAGAGTGTGTGTTTTGGTCTCTGTCAGGTACTTTTGCATGAAAGAACTCTAAATTTGACTTTGCCATGTTTTAAAGAATAAACTTGGTGACCAAAAAAGCCACAAAAATGAAGATTATATGCAAAAACACACTATTGACACTCAAATGACAAAGTGTGGCCTCATTTCCTAATCCCTCCATTGACAACACAATCTTTTTGGCATTTGGCTCATGCTGCCATTAGCCACAAAGCATCAGCACTATTGATTTTTGATGTTATAAATAGGAAATTTGCTAAAGCACAATCTATGAATAATGAGGGTTAACTGTGTATATTACACATTATTTTTCTGTTTTCTTATATATGTATGTATGCATGGTCATCTGTATGAAATGCATGCATATACATGTAGTTATATGTATGTGTATGTACATGTGTGTGTTCATGTTCAAGTATATGCAGATGCATGTTTGTGGGCAGGTGCATATGTTTGTGTGTGTGTGTGTGTGTGGTTACACACAAATATATGTATATATAATCTATATACATAAATGTGGATCAACAAAATATTGGAGTGTTATCACTCATATAAATATAAATAAATATAATTCTATGCAGACCACAGAAATACATGCCTATATTCAAATAACTGAACACCAATTGTTCCATTTTCTTCACATGTTTTGGCCAATCTAGTACCTGCTTCTGTTCAGCTCCAAGGTCAGGCGGTAGGAGTAGAAAATCAATCATGTTGTGTTGAGCACATAAGAAATCCTTTAATAAGTTTCACATTTTCCCATGCATGTCTTTGTTCGAGATCAAACATTAGCAAATAGATTTTAACATGTAATCTCATACTGGCAATGCTTGTGTAGTATACTGTCATGTTTTGCTTTACACCTAGCCTTCAGATAGGTAGATAGATAGATAGATAGATAGATAGATAGATAGATAGATAGATAGACAGATAGATAGATATACTCACACATCTGAAGGCAGCTGTCTCAACCCTCCCATCCTTCAGTGGATTACCCTCCATCCTTGCCTACCTCCCAATGCATACTCTATCTGGACTTAGAACCTTTCATGGATCCCTATACTACACAAAATACAATTTATATTTTCCATTTGGTGTCCTCACAATCTAAACCCAGCTCTTGTTTGAAATTTTATTTTCAGTTCACTCACAAAGCCCTCCATACATGGAGACACCATTTCATGATGGTTGTTCTCCACCCTTTTGAAGTTTCTTCTGGAAACATGAAATCTTCCTCACGTCAAGGTTGTGTGTCTTCCCCAACCATCTCTTTTCAATATTCTCTTTACCGCCAACAAAACAATCACTACGGTTCTGATATTCATGGGGTGAGTGCATCATGCAAGCATCACGCTCTTTATTTTCCTCCCTTTTTAGACAGACTAACTGTGTTTACTTCCAAACCATGGAGGGAAAGAAGCAACACATCTTTGGGAAGATAACTTGTTCTTCCCTGTTTTTCATAAACACTAAGCCATACACTGAACTATAAGCAACCTAGAGGTGAGCGGGTCAGTCTGTGTTTGAGTCAAATGGTGTACTTTGGAATTTGAAGCTTTGCCTGGAGGTGTGGAATGCATTTTTATCTGAATGTGTTGTTTCTAAATGACCAAGAAGGGGTTTTGAACAAAGAATGTTTACAGATGGCCACAGACAATCTTCCCTGAGGAGAATGCAGCCTTTTGGGGAAGCAGGGCCAGCCTCTGATGTTGTATGTCTATATTTATTACTCATGGCTTACCAGGGATGCAACACAGACAAGGAGCCATCTATCCAATGAACCAAGGAGGTGAAGGGAAACAGGGCTCACCCACACTTTTCCTGAGGAGTTGGGGATCATCATACCCCATCTTACTTTGACAATAACAATTTTCTCATCACCTTTGCAAGCTGAAGAGATAAAATGCCATTCCTGGAGATCTCCTTTGTGCTAAGAGCTATGGCCATCATAGTTTTAAATAACTGATTTGGATATAAAGTCAGCAGGAAAATCTCTCCATTTTCTCTCCTTCTGAGTCATACAGATGATGGCATCTGATGGGAGGGAGGGTCGGAGAGGAAGTTTGGAGGCACTATGTATTTAGCTAGGCAACTTCTTTTGTCTAGGTCAGATATAGGAAGCTTTTAAAAGGGGGAGTTAGTCAATAAATAATTGTCCACAGTGAGTGTGAAGGAGGTAACTTGAAGTTCACCATCCCAGACTTGAAGTTCCATTTGTCTAGACAGAACTGGGAATTGATTTCTAAACTCTATTTTTAAATTATCTGTCACTTGATATAACATGAGACTGTGGAAACCTGAGTCATCTTTATCTCCTGAAGGGATTAGTAACAAGGTTTTGAGAGCTACACAGAAGACACAAGCCATACAAGTTGTATCATGCACCATGAGCACCCCCATACATTTCATTTGTATTGTGAAGACAGGGAAGAAATGATGAAAGCATTTGGGGAAAAAAAACCTACCTGATCTCGGCTTCTACAGCAGTTGTGGCATGTCTCGTCTCTATCTGCCGCGAAGGCCCCTCTTTAAAACCACTCAGCTTTTTTTCTGTCAGTTCAACGATGATTAACTATCTCTTCAGGTCACTGTCCTACACAAATAGAAAAAAAAAGCAAACAAAGATCAAAGATCTAACTAGAAATTTGTTCCAGATTCCTGTGTTTCGATTTTGAAAACTCCTTGGAATTTATACCTTATGTTAAACTAATTCTAAAATAATAAGCTTCATTTTTAGAAGTGGCTTGTAGTTTTCATTCAATGTATTGGTTGCCCATTATTTTCTTTGGGAATATAAATATAACATATTATCTAAAGTATTTAAAATTCTTCCAATGGAAAAGAGTACAGTGTAATTCTGAAAAAAGAACCTATGTTGTTTTATTTTCAAGAGAAAATTTACAGCATTGCTTGGTACTTGGGTAGAGTTCTTAAAATTGTAAAATCATTTTATCCTAATGAAATAAAAAAATTGCATAGCTGTATTAAAGAAGCCCCTGAAATAATTGCTGTCAGTGTATAGTTATTTCATTTCTCTGGTTAGATGTTTACCGAGGTACTTATTTTTTGTAGCTATTATGAACAGAACATTTCTCATAAGAATCATCACTGGTATGTAAAAAGGATGTTTTGGATTCTGGGGACATTTGTTTTGTTTGGGTTTGGGTTTGGGATTTTCTTTTTTTTAATTTTTACATAAGTAATTTAATCAGATTACATCTCAATTGTTATCCCCTCACTTGTATCTTTCCATTTCCTGTTCCCCTCCCCTAGGTCTGTGACAAAAGGGGTCATTGTTCCCCACCATATGATCACAGTCTATCAGTTCTCTTCCTAGTAGCATACTTACTCTTCCTCTGAGTGTCACCAGGTCTCCCCACCAAGGGGGAGTGGTCAAATAGGGGGCACCAGAGTTCATGTCAGAGTCAGTCCCTGCTCTCCTCACTGTTGTGGAGTGTGCTGTCCATTGGCTAGATCTGGATAGGGGTTCTAGATTTACTTCATGAATTGTCCTTGGTTGGTGCATTAGTTTGAGCTGACCCACCTGGGTCCAGATTCACTAGCCTTAGTGGTCTTCTTGTAGGTTTCTAGGACCCTCTGGATCCTTCTAATTCCCCATTCGTCCTTACCTCTCTCACCTAAAGTCCCAATAGCAAGTCCCAGTATCTATCCCAATCTCAAGCTAAGTAAGTATTTCAGGGGGCCTCTATGTTGGGCTAATGTCCAATTATAAGTGAGTATATACCATGTGTATCTTTCTGGGCCTGGGTTAACTCACTCTGGATGATCATTTCTAGTTCCATCCATTTGTCTGCAATTTCAGGATTTCCTTGTTTTTAACAGCTGATTTGTATTCCATAGTGTAAATGTACCACAGTTTCTTTATCCATTCTTCTACCGAGAGACACTTAGGCTGTTTCCAGGTTCTGGCTATTGTGAATAAGGCTGCTATGAACATGGTTAAGCATATGATATGTCTTTATTGTGTGGTAGAGCATCTTTTTGGTATACTCCAAAGAGTGGAATAGCTCGGTCTCAAGGTAACCCTATTCCCACTTTTCTGAGAAAGCACCAGATTGATTTCCAAAGTGATTGTATAAGTTTTTACTCCTGCTAGCAATGAAGGAGTGTTCCCCTTTCTCTACATCCTCACCAGCATATGCTGTCACTTGAGTTTTTGATCTTAGCCATTCTGATGGGTGGAAGATAGAATCTCAGAGTCATTTTGACTTGCATTTCCCTGATGACTAAGGAGGTTGAGCATTTCTTTAAGTGTTTCTCAGCCATTCAATATTCCTCTGTTGAGAATTCTCTGTTTAGTTCTGAGCCCCATTTCTCAATTGGGTTATTTGGTTTGGTGGTGTTTAATTTCTTGAGCTCTTTATATATTTTGGATATTAGACCTTTGTCAGAGGTAAGGTTGGTGAAAATCTTTTCCCAGTCTGTAGGCTTTTGCTTTGTTCTGTTGACAGTGTCTTCTGCCTTACAGAAGCTTCTCAGCTTCATGAGGTCCCATTTGTTAATTTTTACCTTAGAGCCTGGGCTAGTGGAGTTCTGTTTAGGAAGTTGTCTCTTGGGCCAATGAGTTCCAGGCTCTTCCCCCACTTTTTCTTCTAACAGATTTAGTGTTTCCAGTTTTATGTTGAGGTCTTTAATTCACTTAGACTTCAGTATTTATCACCATTTATCCATGGTGATAAATATGGATCTACTTGCATCTTTCTACATGTAGACATGCAGTTAGACCAGCACCATTGGTTAAAGTTGCTATCCTTTTCTATTGAATAGATTGGGCTTCTTTGTTAAAAATCAAGTGTCCATACTTGTGTGGATTTATTTCCGAGTCTTCAATTCTATCCCATAGGTCAAACAGCCTATTGTTATGCAAGTACCATGCTGTTTCAATTACTGTTGCTCTATAGTACAGCTTGAGATCAGGTATGGAGATTCCTCTGGAGGATCTTTTGTTATACAGAATTGCTTTAACTATTCTGAGTTTCTTTGTTTTGTTTTGTTTTTCTATATAAAATAGAGAATTGATCTTTCAATTATTTGGAAAAATTTTATAGGTATTTTGATAAGGATTGCATTGAATCTGTAAATTGCTTTTGGTAAGATAACTATTTTTACTATGTTACTTCTCCCAATCCATGAACAAGGGAGATCACTTCATCTTCTGATGTCATCTTCAATCTTCTTCTTCAGAGATTTGAAGTTTTTTTTCAAACAAGTCCTTCACTTGCTTGGTTAGAGTTACTCCTAGGAGCTTTATACTGCTTGTGGCTATTGTGAAGGGTGTAGTTTCTCTCATTTCTTTCTCAGCACGATTGTCATTTATATACAGGAAGGCTACTGACTTTTTTGAGTTAATTTTGTGTCCAGACACTTTGCTGAAGGTGTTTATCAGCTGTAGGCGTTCTCTGGTGGAATTTTGGGGATCATTTATATATACTATCATATCATCTGAAAATAAGGATAATTTGACTTCCTCCTTTCCTATTTGGATCCCTTGATTTTTTTTTGTTGTTGTTGTTGTCTTGTTGCTCTGACTAGAATGTCTAGAACTATATTGAAGAGATATGGAAAAAGTGGGCAGCCTTGTCTGGTCCTTGAATTTACAGGAATTTCCTTAGGTTTCTCTCCATTTAATTTGATGTTGGCAATTGGCTTGCTATATATAGCCTTTATTATGTTTAGGTATGTACCTTGTATTCCTGATCACTCCAAAACTTTAAGCATGAATGGGTGTTGTATTTTCTCAAATGCTTTTGTGGCATCTAAGGAGAAGATCATGTGTTTTTTTTTTCTTTCAGTTTGTTTATATGGTGGATTACATTGATGGCTTTCCATATGTTGAACCATCCCTGCATGCCTGGAATGAAACCTACTTGGACATGGTAAATCATATCTTTGACTTGTTCTTGTATTCAGTTTGCTAGTATTTCATTGAGTATCATCAATTTTCAGAAGAGAAATTAGTCAGAATTAGTGATTATGTTTTGCTACAGTGTAGCTATCTATTTCCTGTGTTATTTTGGCTGTACTTTGTCACTTTGGGTTGGAGTTTTCCTTCTAGTAATTTCTGTAAGGCTGGATTTGTGAATAGAGGCTGTTTAAATTTGTTTTTGTCATGAACTACCTTTTTTTTTTCCATCAATGGTTATTGAAAGTTTCATTGGGTATAGTAGTCTGGCCTGGTATCTGTGGTCTCTTAGAGTTTGCAAGACCTCTGTCCAGGCCCTTCTGGCTTTATGGTCCCTGCTGAGAAGTCAGGTGTAATTCTGTTAGGTTTGCCGTTATATGTTACTTGGCCCCTTTCCCTTGCTGATTTTAATATATTTTCTTTTTTCTGTACATTTTGTGTTTTAATTATTACATGGTGGGAAGATTTTCTTTTCAGGTCTATTCTATTTGGTGTTCTGTAGGCCTATTGTATGTTTATATGCATCTCCTTTAAATTGGGGAAATTTTCTTCTACAGTTTTGTTAAAAAATATTTTCTGGGCCTTGAAGCTGGGCGTCTTCTGGTTCCTCAATGCCTGTTATCCTCAGATTTCTTCTTTTCATGGTGTCCTTGATTTCTTGGATATTTTGTGTCAGAAAATTTTCAGATTTAGCCTTTTCTTTGATGGTTGCTTCAAGTCTACAATTGTATCTTCTAGTCCCGAGATTCATTCTTCTATCTCTTGAATTCTGTTAGAGAAACTTCCCTGGGCATTCTTTGCTTTCTTCTCTAAGTTCTCTCATTCCTGGCTTTCTTCTGTCTATGCTTTTATCATTGTTTCCAATTTCATCTTCAGATCTTGAACTGTTTTATTGATTTCTTTCATCTGATTGTTTGTATTTTCATGAATTTCTTCCAGAGCCTCTCTATAGGCCTCCCTGATATCTTCGATCTGTTTGGCTGCATCTTTCTGCATGTGTCTATGGATGTTATTCATTCCCTCCATTGTCATCTTCATTACTAAGGATTTGAGGTAATTTTCTTGTGTTTCAATTATGTTTGAGTTCTCAGGGTTGATTTCTTTGGCATAGCTGGGATCTGGAGGTGCCATATTGTTTTGGTTTATGTTATTTGTGTTTTTATGCTAGCCTTTAGTCATCTTGCTGTCTCTGATGTTGGGAGGTAGGTTCTGGAGTCCTTGCCTAGGTCAGGAACATGACCAATTTTCAGCTCCTGGGGACTTTGCTCCACACCCTGGGATCCCTACTGGGTCAGCAGAGGCTGGTGCTAGTGCTCTGCAACCCGAGGATCAGTTCGAGGTCATGTAAATAAAGCCAGCTATCCTGCCTTTGACTGGGCTTTGAAAACTCTGTCCTGGGTCACGGAGGCTTTGAGGGCCTAGGCTCAGTCCACCCTAGAGTGCCGGAACCTCTGCTGGCTTGTCAGAGTTGGCTAGGATTCTGCCTGATCTGTCCAGGCCATGGGGCCTAGGTTCAGTCCCACCTGAGAGAGCAGGTACTGCCTTCTGGCTTGTGGGAGTTGGTAGAGCTTCCTCTCTGTCCCTTCAGGCCACTTCAGTCCCTTCTGGACGTGCACAGGGGGCACTCCTGCTGGGTTGTGGCAGCTGGTCAGGCTCTGCCAGAGCCTGCAGGAATGGCTCACTGGGTAGGGATGGGTTGCTGGGTCTTTGTCCGATCCCCTCATGTTGGTTCAGACTCTCCAAAGAGCATGGGAGCCCCTGCTGAGGTGTAGTGGCTAGCTAGGCATCTGCCAGATCCTTTCAGGCCAAATTGTTTCCACTCAACTGTGGGGAAATAGTTCGCTGGGATGACTGGCTAAGTTTCTGCCCAATCCTTTCAGACCATGCCACCTTCGACCAGTCAACCCGAGTGTGGGGCCACGGAGCTGTAGCTAGAGGGTGTGTCCACAGACACCTTGTCCCCTGTGTGGGCCCTGGATCCCTCCATGGACTAGCAGGCCGATCTTGGATCACACTATCCCAGATCCACACTCTCGGGTGCCCCTCGGCCAGCCAGCTTTGATGCTGTTACCATGTGGCCCACAGATCGGTCAAGGAGGGGTAGTGTGAGCCCAGGTGAGGCATGCATGCTTGGCTGTGCTGGGCTTTGGATAATGTGTCCATGTGGTCACCAGCCCCTGAGTCTTTATGTGGACTTACAGGTTGGTCCACCCATTTTCTTGTATGTTGCCCAGACCAGCTGCTCCAGCCTGATGTTTTACACCTTACAGTTCAGCCTCAGATACCAAGTCCTTGATATAGCACAGGGCAGAAGCTCATGTGTGGGTGTGGGTCCAGACTCTGGAGACTAGGCACCGGTCCTCCATGGGCCAAATGGATGGCCCGAGGCCAGACCCACCTGTGCTGTGTGCATTGAGGACCCCTCTCACCTAGGGCTCCTCAGGTATTGTGGTCTGTAGCTCAGGGCTGGGTACCTAGTCTCTCCTGCAGATCAGATACCATGTGTGTTTGGCACTGGATCCTCCTGGTTTTTGGTTTTTCAAGACAGGGTTTCTCTGTGTAGCTTTAGCTGTCCTGGACTCCCTTTGTAGACCAGGCTGGCCTGGAACTCACAGTGATCCACTTGCCTCTGCCTCCCAAGTGCTGGCATTAAAGGCATGCACCACCATGCCCAGAGACTAGAGGGTTTTTATATTGATTCTATATCCTGCATCTCTACTTTAGGTGCTAATTGTATCTAAGAGTTAGCTAGTAGACTCAATCAGGTCTTAATGTATAGAATTGTGTAATCTGTACATAGGAATAATTTGACAATTTCCTTCCCTATTTTCTTCCCTTTGATGACTTTTACTTATATAATTGCTATAGCTAAGGCTTTGACAATATATTGAAAAAGAGAGGGCAAAGTGGACATCTTTCCTCTTTAGAAGAAATATCTTGAGCTTGTCTTAATTTAATATTGGCCCTAGGTTTGCTGTATTTAGCCTTTACTGTTCTGAGGCATGCCTGATATATTCCTAATGTGTACAGGATGTTCATACTAAAGGCATATTGAACCATGCCAAATGTCTTTTCAGAAATTGAAATCATTGTGATTTATATCCTTGAGTTATTTATATTTTTTACTATATTTGCTTTACATATGTTGAACCAACCTTGCCTTTCTGAGTTGAAGTCACTTGGTCATAATGTATGATTTTTATATGTTCCTGAATTCAGTTTGCAAGAGTTTTTAAAAGAAGTTTTGCATCTCTGCCCTTCAAATAATTTGATCTTTATTTTTCTTCTCTATAGTGCCATTTCCTGGTTTTGGTATCATAATAATACTGGTTTCATAGGATGAAACTGACAGTATAATGTATTCTGGATATTAATCCTCTGTCAGACATATAGATGGTAACTTTTCTTTATTTCTGTGGGCTTCCTCTTCACCTGGTTGATTGTTTTTTAGCTGTGCAGAAGCTGTTTAGTTTTATTGTGTTCTGCTTGTCTGTTGTTGGCCTTAATGCTTGGCCAAATGGAGCCCTATTCAAGAAGTCCTTTTTCATGACTATACCATACAGGGTGTTGCCTATGGCTTTTTTTTCTGTCAGTTTCACCATTTTGGGTTTCAGGTTTAGATATTTGATAAATTTGAAGTTAGTTCTTATGCAAAGTCCAATGGCCTGGGAGTTAATTTCATTATTTTGTATGTGGACATCTAGTTTTCCCAGCCATTTGTTGAAGATACTTTCTTTTCTCAAATTAACATTTTTTTTGCATCCTTGTCAAATATTAAATAGTTGTAGTTATATGGACTCATGTTTGGGCTTGATTTTTTTCCCATTGGTCTGTACATCTGTTTTTCTGCTGATACCATATTGTTTTTAATTACTATGACACTGTAATGTATCTTAAGGTCTGGAATGTCAATCCCTTCAGCATTTCTGTTTGCTCGGGAATTTTTTAGCCATCTAGGGTCTTTTGTGGTTCCATCTGAATTTTAGGACTTTTAAAATATCTCTATATCTGTAAAGAATGAGATGGGGGTTTTGATTGGGATTACATTAAATATATAAATAAAGTTTGATGATGCTCTTTTCCACAATGTTAATTATGCAAATCCATAAGTATGGAACTTTTCTGACTTTTTCTTTACAGGTTTAAAGTTTTCATTCTAGATGCCACTTACTTTGTTGATTCAGTTTATTCCTAGATTTTATTTTCTGTGAGGCTATTGTGAATGATCTCTTTATCTATGTGTTTGTTGGTGGTATATTTAAAAAGCTATTTGTGTACATTTATTTGGTGTCTTGACACCCTACTGCATTTGTTTATCATTTCTGTAAGTTTTCTGGTAGAATTGTTGGGATTTCAAAAGTATAGTGCCATGCCATCTGCAAACAGAGATAGATTAATTTCTTCTTAACCCATTTGTATTCATTTAATTGCATTCTTTTGTCTTATTGCTCCAGCTAGTGCTTCAAAACAATATTGAAATGAACTGGGAATAGTGGACACCCTGTGGGATTGCTTCAAGCTTTCTCTATCTAAGATGATGTTGGCTGAATGTTTTCTTACACACCTTTTATTATATTGAGCGTGTTCCTTCTAGTCCTTCATTCTCCAGGCTTTTATCATGAAGGTATATTGGATTTTAGGTGGGCGCCATTCAGAAGGAACTGCAGTGGGCAAGTGAGCTTCCTGGAGATGCCCCACCATTTTGCACAGCTAAGATGGATGTACTTCTGAGAGGCACAGCCCGGGGAGGAGGGTTCTCTGGATGGCTTCTTGCTATTGCTGTTCCTTCTGGTGTGATTGCTTCTTGAGAGACAGCCTATTCTATAGAGCAATTTTCCTGTAGATCAATATGAAGATGAACTTCCCTAAGATGAATTCATGATTTTACATATTCCTGATTTGATTCAAATAATTTTAGGAAGTTAGGGCAGTTCATTAAAGGTTAAGGAGATAGTTTAGGCAGTTTTTCCAGAAAGATATAATAAAGTTACAATTAAGAGTAGAATGTGGCCAGATACAGTGGCACTCCTGTAATCCTAACACTCTGAGAGAAAAAGGGAAGTGGATTGTTGTGAGTTTGAGGCCAGCCTGGTCTAAAAAGTGAGTCCAGGACATTCAAGGACACAGAGAAACCTTGTCTTAAAGATATAGATGATAGATGGATGGATAGATAGATAGATAGATAGATAGATAGATAGATAAAAGTAGGATGTGCCTCCTCCTTGCAAAGTAGTGAGAGCTTCATGGGTTAGAAAAGGATTACAGTGAGCTTCTATGCTTTAAAACTGCATAATTGTACATGGAAGAGAAAAATAGCTTGAGACAAGTTAATGACAAAAGAAAACATTTCATTCTTTGTTGGGTCTGAGTTCCTAGACATTGTGATCCAGAGATGTGACTGTAGGTTTTAGTGTATATCATGAAAATTCAGGGTTATGATGAAGGAGTATATATTTCTATTATGAGTATAAGAATAAAAAAATAAATGATTAGCCAGTTTAGGTGAACAAGACTTCAAAAATAAGACATAAGATGAATGATCTGTTTCTTGGTAAATATGAATTGTTGTCAGCTAACATAGGGGGAAAACTTGCTACTATACATGTGGCTTGCTTAAACTTTGTTATGACAGAAGAATCATTGCTTTGAGGTTACCATGGACTTGTGGAGAGAAAGATAGATGGAAATATTTAGTTGTGTGTGAGTTTCAAAAGAAAATGTATAATAAATACTGTTATAATTTACTTTTATGTGATAATTTTAATCTGTTTTGGAGAATATGTAATTTGTGACTATGAGGTAATCTATTTTCTTACATAGAGATTTTTTTATATTAGGTGGTATAAAAGGGCTAAGAGAAAAACATAAAGTCATTGAAGTCATTGGAGCTTTCTCATCGGAGATTTGCTCCATCCACCAAGTGTCTGTGTGTGTGTGTGTGTGTGTGTGTGTGTGTGTGTGTGTGTGTGTGGTTATTGAGAGAACACATGATTTTTAGTTTAAGCTTACTTATGAGGTTTGTTACATTTACTGACTTATGGAGTTGAACCATCCCTGTACTTCAGGAGTAAAACCAACTTGGTCATGGAGTACAACCTTTTTTAATTTATGTCTATATTCTGTTTATAAATATTTAAATGAGCATTTTAAGTCTATATTCATCAGAGATATTGATCTTTAGTTTTCTTTTTTGGTTGTGCTTACACCTGCTTTGGTGTTAGAGTAATGGTGGCTTCATGGAAGGAGTGTGGAAGTGCTTCCTCTGTTTCTGTTATTTTCAATAGTTTCAGATGATTGGTTATAGATCTACTTTGAAAGTCTGGTAGAGCTCTGCTATGGCTCTATCTGCCTCTGGACCTTTTTTTTTTTAATCTGGAAGCCTTCTTATGTTATTTCAATTTTTTCATTCAGTATGAGCCTAATTAGCTTGTTTAAGTAGTCTTTATTTAATTTTGGTGGTTTGGCTGTATCTAGCAATTTACCCATTTCTTTTAGTTTCTTCAGATTAATGGAATGCAGGTTTTTTAAAATTCCATTTTAATATTAGGAATTTATTTGCTGTCTGTTGCAATGCTTTCCTGTTCATTTCTGATTACACTAATTTAAGTCCTTCCTGGACCCAAGGTCTGTCAACTCTATCTTCTCAAAGAACCAGGTCTTAGATATTTGACTCTGTATTGTATTCTTTGTTTCTATTTTGTTAATCTCAGATCTTATTTTTATTATTTCTTGCCATTGGCTTCATGTGGGATTTTGTTAGTTGTTGTTACTCTATTTGTTCTTAGTTATATAATTAAGTCATTTGTGTGTGTGTGTTCTGTCTGATTTTTTAATGTAGGCACTTAGAGCTACAAATATTCCTAGAAGGACTGCCTTCAGTGTGGCCCAGGGGTTTTGCTGTGTTGTGTTTTCATTTTTGTTCAGCTCCAGAAACTTTTTTTCCATTTTTAATTTCTCCATTGACATATTCATCATTTAGAATTGAGTTGTTTAATCTCCATGACTTAGTGTATTTACTAGAGGCTTTGTTTTGTTTTGTATTTGTTTGGGGGGTTTGTTTGTTTGTTTTTGTTTTTGCTGTCAACTTTAAATTTTGTTGCAATATCAATTTTTAAAATTTTAAAGTCCTGTGTCCCATGATATGGATTTTTTAGAGATTGCATTTGATGCTTAAGCATGTGTATTCATTGATGTTTGAGTGGAATATCCTGTAGATATTTACTAAATCCATTTGATGTGCAATTTATTCTAATGGGTTTTTGCTTATTTTTATCCAGATGACCAGTCTTTTTGAGAAAATAGGGTATTGAAATCACATACTATTAATTGATTGTTGTTAATCTGTGTCTTTAAATTCAGTAGAACAAAAAATAAAATAAAATGAAATAAATTCAGTAGAACATTTTTAATGAAACAGGACACTCCAGAATTTGGTACATGCATATTTAGAAAAGCAATGACTTCTTAATTAATTATTCCCTTGAAAAGAATGAAGTGTATGTTTAGAAAAGGAATGACTTCTTGATTACTTCTTCCCTCGAGTAGGATGAAGTGTTGTTACTACTTATGTATTAGTTTTAGTTTGTAGTCTATTAGATATTAGTATAGTGAACCCTGATGGCTTCCTGGTCCCCATTGGATTGGGGTACTTTTGCTCAATCTTTTGCTCTAAGGCAGTGCCTGTCTTTAAAGCTATGTTTTCTATAGGCGGCAGATAGATTTTTACCTAAGTCACTCATCCTGAGTCCTTTAGTTGGAGCATTGAGGCTATTGGTATTTAAAGTTATCAAAATGTATATGATGATTATGGTCATCATGTTTTTTACTTTTTGGTGTTAGTGTCTGTGTTCTCTGTGTTACTTTGAGTTTTAATAGCTGTGGCTTCATATGTTTTCCACAGTATGTGTCATGGCTGATTTTATGTTATATTATGCCCTTTGTTTGTCTTTGTCATATTTTGCACATCTGTTAGAATGAACCCATCTTTCAGATTTGATTTGCCCTTCTTTTGACTCTACTTGGATTTTTGTTTTCTGTGAATTGTCCTAGAGGAATGTCTACATGAAGCTAAACTATGTGGATTAGTAAAAGAATAGTGTTCATTATCAAATGGAATTGCTCTAGTGGTCTGGTCTTAGTAATGTGGCAACAGGATTAAGGCTAGGTCTAATGCTAAACTCAACCTGAAATCAACCTGCTGGAGTTAAAAACCCGGTCAGCCTTTGGATTATGTGAATCCAGTGAGAGCAGGAGGTCAAATGCCAGTCCCCCTCCATGAAGCCTATGTCCTGTCTAGAGCTGCACTGAGAACCAGAAGCACAACCTTTGGCCTCTGAGCCAGACACCTAGACTCTGCGAGACTCTCTACACAAGAATAGACTCTCCACCCTGCAATGATTACTGGGGCCTCAGAAGTCAGAGCTCCTATCTCACACTTTGATACTGATTGAGCTAAAGTCCCAGTTCCTCAGGTGACTCCAGATCAACTGGAGCTGATTATCCAGCCCTGCACTGACCTCTTTGGACACTGGGGATGGAGGCTGTGTTGCTTGCTGTGTTTCTGGTCTCTACAGAGCCATGCTTATACAGCACTTGCTGCGCAGCTCTTAGCTGGGGGCCTGGTTGTAAAAGGTGCTGTCTGGTCTGGAGCTGAAGACCTGGTCTCCTACTGTTGTCTCCCATGTGAAATTTTTAAGCTCCTCTAATTACAACCATATTCTTCAAAACAAGAATCAACACTAGTTTGCTCTATTAAATTCTTACATCAAAACCGGGAAAAGAATGATCACTCACTTGTAATGGCTCGTTTATTTTGAATAAGGATGAACTTGAAGGTTTGATTAATTTAATTACATAAACACTTTTCTCTTTCTCAAATAACTCAAGTCTTGGTTTCTGTTTTAAGTGTGCTGATAATAGTAAGATCTCCCCTCGTCTTCCCCTCCCCCTGTGTGTGTGTGTGTTCATGTAGATGGATGGATGGATGGATGCTATGTATGCACATAAAAATATTGTTAAATTGAATCATTCTTGCATAACACTTGATAAACTGTCATAATACATATTCACTCTATTTCTCAGTCATTTGACATATTGCTGATATTTCTTACTAATTTTTGGAAACATATGAAGCATAGAAAGAAACAAAGAAAGGAGAAAAAGGATAAGGAAGTGTGTGGGAAAATTATGAAGGCTATAAAACTGGCTCCAAACACTAAATTCTGAGCCCAAAACTTCTGTGTGATCTTAACTGCAAAATGGTTTGCACAGCTCACAAGGCAAGCAGTGAAGAAACTCTTTAATTTCCAATAATTCAATTTGTCAGTTCTTTGGATTATGTCTTGTGGTGCTGCTCACAAGGTGAGATCCAGCAGCTCACAAGGCAAGCTTCATTTGTTCTACACAAGCTCCTCCTGTGTGTTTCAGATGTCTCTTGAATGTGGAATCCTTCTGCCCCAGCCTTCCAAATGCTGAGATTACAAAATATGCATCACCACATTGAAAAGATATACTTTCTCAAAAAAAAAAAACCGTGGGGCTGTTTCCACATTGATGCTGAGTTATCAATAACTCATAATTTTTCCATAGTTTTTATGGATATGCTTTCATTCAACATGAGAAGATGGCTTGAGTGAATTCATGATGATGATCTCAAATATTGTTTCACTCAGGGCATACAAACTTGCTTTGTACAAAATATGTCCACAGAAGGAAGATCGGATCAGGTATATTAACCAAGAATCTTTTCAACCTATCATGAAAGCTGTCCTTATAAAGCCCAAGAATGTGTTCTGAGGCCAAGAGCATTTCCCTCTGCGTCTCTCTCCCTCAGTATCTAAGTCACAAGATTGCCCTTACAGAAAACAATAGGGTTCAGTGGAGAAACCATTGCACAAGTTCCCTGAAGATCAATAGCATGCAAATAGCCACAGATCAATAGAGTTGCAAAAAATGTCCCTTCAAGTCTGGCAATATTTATTTCAGAACTGCCCATCACTGGTGATGAAATACCATGAACTTTGAAGTTTGGTAGACAGGCAGTGAAGTCCTTTCCAGTAAAGAATTCCAGCACCACAAGACATAATCCAAAGAACTGACAAATTGAATTATTGGAAATTAAAGAGTTTCTTCACTGCAAAGTAAACAATCAACAGTGAAGACGTGGCCTACAGCAAGGGGAACATCTTCGCCAATTGTCCTTCCAGCAAGGGATTAATTTCTGTTCTCCTCTTCAATAACAACAGCAACAACTTTGAAGGCTTATTTGTAACTCTTGTTTTAATTTTCTCTTCTCATATTCTTTCTTGAAAATCTAGTCAAATCCCATTTCCTCTACCTCAACTAGGTCAGGATTGGGTGTTTCATTCACCTGGAAAGAGAAAATACACCATGTCTTCTCCCATCTCTCAGGTGTAATGTAGATGCTCTTTCATCTGAGACCTGTACCCTGACTTAGAAGGAATTAATTCTCTTATGAGTGACAAATGACTGCTTTAATAATCTCAGTAAGAGGTGAAGTGGCAGCAAAACTAAATGAATACATAAAAGTTTCCAAGCTATTAGGAAGTGTATATGATCGATAGTTATGGGAGCAGTGGAGATTGGAGGTAGAAGGCAAAATCATCATATGGAGGAGGGAGACACTAGACCACATCACAGGGAGAGACACTAAATGTTGTGCCTTTTTGTTCCAGTTTTAATTTCTATTCCCAGTATGAGTTCTTTTTCTTTATCTCACTTTTTTTAATTTTACTTGTCATTTTTTCTATTACTGTTTCTAACCATCATTTACAAATCTGAAAACCACCCTTGGGGATCTTCTATAGTCCAATTGATTCTAAGTCTCCTGGAATTGCTCTTCCAAACCTGGACCAAGTTCTGGGATCCAGAGATTCATCTTCAGGGACGGCAGGGTGAAACTCACTAATGGATGCCAGGAATTCCATCAGCTGATGGTACCCTGCTTTAACTATTTCCTCCAGCATCAAAGATTTCAGAACTTCTACAAACATATATCGCTCCTTCGAACCTACCTGTCTCATCATTTTACCTACAGTGAGTGATCTTGCCTTATTTTACTTGCGTATGCACAACCCCAGGTGTTTTCAGCCTCAATCTTGTTTCCTTAGTCTTTTTCTTAAGTTATATTTTAGGTCCTTGTTCCTCGTGCCACCTGTAAATGCTGGAGTTTACTTACCAGGCCCAGATCACCTGATACAGACTTGAGGAATTAAATCAGGCTGTTTGGAGGGCCACAACAAGACTGAGGCTGTGACATCTTTTTATTGAGAGCAATCAGACTTGTTATACCTTTACCAGAAACAGAATATAATAACAATTTCTAGCATCAATGCCACTGTACTTTCCAGGATACAATGGCCTTTCCAAGTCACACAGGGTACACAAGCTTAATGTCTAGGACCAATTGTCAAGTTCTATGCTTCCATGAACACAAAGGGAACATAAAAAGAAGCACAACGTGGCTTGAAGGCGTCTTGAGTGATAGTGCCAGTCTCTGAGGAACTGAAAGGCACACAGCGCCTCAGACGCCATGGACTCTAGCCCAAAAAAACACAAGCCTATCAAGGCAGCTAGAACAGGCCAATTCCATGGTGCTGTCTTTTTTTCCATAATCTGGAAACTTTTGCCATGTCTGTAGAACCAAAGCATTGATTTGCTAATAAGCCTAAGGAGGATATGTGATCTGTTGTTAAACATCAGTAAACATGCCTCTCCTGTTAACATTTCAAAAGTTATAGACACAGTATTTTGTTGATTTCTAATACTTTGACCATGACATCTTTCTAATAATAAGTCTTCCATAGTAAACATTAACCCCCCCAGTAGACAAGCTATTGCTAAGTCCCCCCATAAGAGGGAAGAAAGCAACCCCAGAAACACAATCAGAAAGACCATATGAAAGGAACAGTTCATCCATATTCAGCACAAGCCTGCTTAACGTCCTTAAGCATCTTAAAATAAATGGGTATTTAACTTTTACTTTTTGCCCTGGCTTATTCTGATGCAACATTTAACTCACCTGGAAAAGAGAAAAATCCCCCGTGTCTTCTCCCATCTCTTGTATAGGAGCCCTGCACACAACAAAGAAGGAATGAATTCTTTTATGGGGACAAAGAAACTCTTTAGTAATCTCCGGAAGAGATGAAGCTAAGCAGTGAAAAAAGTTTCCATGTTATCAGGAACTGTCCTTGGTGGACAGATTTAGGAGGACCAGGAATTGGGGAGGTGGGGGTGGGGCCAAAGTGAGCACAAGGAGGGGAAAACGGCCTAACAGAGCGAGACCACAGGTAACACAGGTTTTGGTGTTAACGTATTTCTATCCTAGTGTTACTTCTGCTTTTTTTTTAACCTGATCAGTTTCATTTCTAATTTTTTAACTATTTATTTTTATTTTATTTATTCACTTTATATCCCAATCGTAGCCACCTCCCTCCTCTTCTTCCAGTTCCACACTCCCTCTTCTCCCTATCTCACCTCTCCTACTCCTCAGAAAAGGGGAGCTCCACCTCCTGCCTACCAATCCATCCCAGCACATCAAGTCACATCAGGACTGAGAGCATCCTCTTCCTCTGAGGCCAGGCAAGGCAGCCCCACCAACGGGTTGGAATTAAAATGCAGGCCACAGGATCCATGTCAGAGACAACCCCTACTCCCCTTACTAGGAGACCCATGTGAAGAGTGAGCCTCCCATTGGCTACATATGTGTAGAGGGACCTGGGTCCAGTCCCTGCATGGTCCTTGATTGGTGCTTTAGTCTCCATAAGCCACCTTGGGTTCAGGTTAATTGATTCTGTTGGTCTTCTTGTGGAGTTCTTGTCCCTTCTCAGTCCTTCTATTCTTCCCCTGACTCTTCCAAAAGGGTCCCCATGCTCCAGACATTTGCACAACTATGTTCATAGCACCTTTATTTGTAATAGCTAGAAACTGAAAACAACTCATTTGCCCAGCAAAGGCAAATAAAGGAAATGTGATACATTTACATAATGGAATACTACACAGCTTTTAAAAACTAGGAAATCATGAACTTTGCAGGCAAATGGAAGTAACTAGAAAATACCATCCTGAGTGAGGTAACCCAGACACAGAAAGAAACACATGTTATAGGCTCACTTATAAGCAGATATTAACCATATAGTACAGGATAAACATACCACAATTCACAGGCCCAAAGCAGCTAAGTAACAAGGAAGGGCCAAGGCAGGATACTGGAATCCCACTCAGAGGGGCAAATAGAATAGACAGCAGAAGCGGTTGGAGAGAGGGAACAGGGTAGGAGAAGGAGTAGGGAAGGAAATGAGGATGAGGATCAGATGTGGGAAGAGCAGGGGCTGAAGGCCAGAGGGCTTGTAGAGAGAGGAGGAACCAAAGCTGAGTGCATCTCTGACACAAGCTGGAAACCTACAACAGGGTAGGCTCATGGAATGAGATGCATTGACCTTAGCTAAGATTCCCAGTAGCAGGGGTCATGGAGACTGAAGAGGCCATTCCTAGCCAGACAGGACTCCTAGTGGAGGGAGGGGAACACCAACCCACCCACAAAAACTTCCACACAAAATTTACCCCCCCTACAAGATTTACAGGGATAAAGATAGAGCAGAGATTGATGGAATGTCCAACAAATGCCTTGCCCGACCCAAGATTCACCCCATGGAAGAGAGCCAACACCTGACACTATTAATGGTACCCTGCTATGCCTGCAGATGGGAGCCTAGCGTAGCTGTCCTCTGTGAGACTCCACCCAGCACCAGTTCCAAGCAGATGCTGAGACTCACAGACAAATGGGTAGAGCACAGGGGGGCTTTCATTTCTAATTTTAACTGTGTTGTTTTTATCTATTTCTTTCTCTCTAAAGCTGAAAGCTGTCGCTATAAATTTTCTCTGGTCCCTTTGTATGTAATTCTTCCTGGATGTTCTTTCTAACCAGAATCAAGTTAAGTTCATTAGTGAGCTTCAGTAATTCCATCAACTGGTGGTGTGTTGCTCTAACTCTTTCCTCCAGCATCAAAAGTTTCAGAACTTCTACAAACATATGTCGTTCTTTCAGCCCTGACTGTGCCATGTTTTTACCTCCAATGTATGTTCCTGCTTTGTTGTATTTGTGTGAGCATAATTCCCATCAGTCCTTCACCTTTATTCTTTTTTTTTCCCCTTAAATTCCTATATTCTACGTTTCTGTTCCTGGCAACACCTCTAACTGCCCGTGCTTACTTACTTAGCCAAGATCTCCTGATATGAGCTTGAAGAATTAAACCAGGATGGTTAGAAGTGCCACAAGAGAAACTCATACTGTGACAGTTTTTATGGAGAGCAATCATGGTTGTTATACCTTTGTTGGAAACAGAATAAAATGACAACTGCCAGGATCAATACAGCTGTAGTTGCCAGGATACAGAAAGCTTTGCAAGCCATACAGGGTACAAAAGATTAATGTCTAAGACCAATTTTCTGCCAAACTTCCATGCTTCCCTGACCTTCAAAGAAACATGTGGAGAAGCACAAAGTGGCCAGAATGCTTTACTGCCCTTGAGGAACAGTGTCAGTCTCTGAAAGAAACTGAAAGGCACACAGTGAGCCATGGACTCTGACCTGAAATACATAAAACATATGATGCATTCCTCTCAAGATAGACAAGCCAGGTAAACTCCCTGGTCTCCGACAGTGGCTATTCTGCTAGCTGTGCCTAATAGCTTCCCACATAGTTCAATATAGACTCTAATCAATAGCCTTGATATTCTATAAAAAAATAAAAATAAAACATAATCTTATTGTCGTTTGAATGCAAAATATACCCCAGAGACCTGTGTACTTGAATAATCGAGCCCTAGCTGGTGGTGTTTAGTTCACATTTGGTTGAACCTATACCTGCAGTAATAACTTTATAATATATTATAATCTTCTGTTGAACAAGGAGAAATTACTGTCTATTTTGTCAGTATTTACAAGAGCACCTGGTACCTAGTAGATACTCAATAAATATTTTTTGAAAGAATAAATGCCATTTTCATTTAAGAAATTTCATATTAATGAGGTGTAGAACATAGTGAAGACACATTAGAAAAGTCCTAAATGATGCTGTAAAGGTTGTGTACACTGTAAGTGAAGAAGACGGCTGAGCATCTCTGGGCGAGGAAAGCTGAAACTTGTCAACCACTCGGTTTTGCTTACAGTTCAGCATGCTAGAAGCCCTGTGAAAATTATACTCAAAGTCCAACAATGCTTTGTAGCATACTTAGAATAAATGCACATATTTATTCCCTATATCTCACAACGGCTTCCAAAACTTGTTTACTGGTTGTTGCACAAATACGTTTCTAGCCAGTCACTATTTTCCAGTAGCACAGATTTCCCTGATGTTGCATAAACACTCAATAGCATCATTGTCTTGGACTTTTGTAATTATTTTTCCTTCTTCTTGAAAAATTTTGCCTCCAGGTGTCACTTTCATTTTAGTCATTTTTCCAAGAGACTGCAGAAATTATAGCCTCACAGACGCTTGTCCTGGATGACTTAACTATTTCCTTCAGAAACTGGCTTGTCTCCTGCCTTATTTCACCTCAAAAAACTTATCTTAAAAAGGAAATAAATAAAATTCATTCATTCATAGTAAAAGCACTGGCAAAAACAAGGCTTCAATGTACACATCTATAATCACACTAAGCTGAGGCAAGAAAACTGTATATTTGCAGCTACTGTAGGGTGAGACCCTGTGACGACAAAATAACAACAGCAGCAACAAAAACAAAACTGAGCATTGGCAAATCATAAACATAAGAGAGTTTCTTGTAGGTGATAGGGAATTTTTACTTCCCTCAAAATAATTCATATTTTATTGTTTTTATTTAGCACCAATGTTTTAATAAATGAAAAGAAAACAAATTTTAAAAAATGGAGATCCAAGGGCTGGAGAGACGGTCACTGGTTAAGAGCACTGGCTGCTTTTGCAGAGGACCCAGATTCAGCTCCCGGCACCCACATGCCCATCTCTAACATCAGCTCCAGAGGGGTAGACATTCTCTTCAGGACCCTGGTGCTACTATACATGTGTGGTGAACATTTATACATGCAGGTAAAACACCCATACTTGTAACAGAAAAATTGAAAATGGTTTTGTTCCAGTGAGTTAGAAAGAAAACTTTACTAAGACTGAGGGAATGCGATAAACTAAAGTGCAAATATAAGTTTTTGAAGCAATCCTGGGCTTTGACTAATAGTAGTGAGAGGTTATAAAATGAGCTGATTAAAGTAGGCTGAGAGAATACATTTCCCACCACCCATCACTCAACAATATACAGAACTTCTAGCCAATGCTTTTCATGATGAGTTTTTGTGGTAAAGCCATGCAATGTTATATGTGATGACTTTATAAATCCTATAATGACACTTTTGAATGCAGTAGCAACTGTCTTTATGTAACTGTTGAGTGTAGGCTTAGATTTTTCTGGAGATAATATCACATCTGGTGCACAGGAGAAAGGTTTCAAATCTGAGGTTATGAAAATAATAGAGGCCTTAAAAGAGGAAAACAAATCCCTCAAACTAGAATAGGAATACACAAAGAAAGATATGAAAGAATTGAACAAATAACTTATGGAAATTTGTGAAAGACAAGAAAGTACAATCAAACAGGAGAAGGAAATGAATAAAAGGATTCACAACATAAGAATGAAGATAAAAACAATGAAGAAAACACAATCTGAGGCAATTCTGGAAATGGAAAACCTAGGGAAGAGGACAAAATTTACAGACACAAACATCGCCAACAGAATATAAGAGATGGAAGAAAGAACCTAAGGGATAGAAAATATGATTGAAGAAATCAATATAACAGTCAAATAAAATATTAAATCTAAAAAGCTCCTAACACAGAACATCCAAAAATCTGGGACATTATGAAAAGACCAAATCTAAGAATAATAGAAATAGAAGAAAAAGCAGACTTCCAGCTCCAAGGCCCAGAAAATATTTTCAACTAATTCATAGAGGAAAACTTCTCTAACCTAAAGAAAGAAATGTCCATAAAGATACAAGAAGCCTACAGACCACCAAATAGATTAGAACAGAAAAGAAAATCCTCCTGACAAATAATAATCAAAATACTAAACATAGAGAACAAAAAAGAATATTAAAGCTGCAGGAGAAAAACTCCAAGTCATATATAAAGGCAAACCTATCAGAAGTACATCTGGCTTCTCATCAGAGACTATGAAAGCCAGAAAGGCCTGGACAGATATCATGAAAACACCCCACTATCCCCAATAGACAGATCATCAAGACAGAAACTAAATGGAAAAATAATGAGACTAATAAATGCCATGAATCAAATGGACCTAACCAATATCTATAGAACATTCCACCCAAACACAAAAGAATACACCTTCTTCTCATCACCTCATGGAACCTTCTTCAAAATTGACCATTTACTTGGTCACAAAAAAAGCCTCAACAGATACAAGAAGATTTAAATAATCCCTTGCATCTTATCAGACCACCATGGATTAAAGCTGGAACTCAACAACAGAAAGAACAGAAAGCCTACAAGCTCATGGAAACTGAACAGCTCCCTACTCAATGACCTCTTCGTAGGGGATAAAATAAAAAGGAAAGTTAAAATTTCCTAGAATTCAATTATAATGAAGATAAAACATTCCCAAACTTATGGGACACAATAAAAGTAGTGCTAAGAGGAAAGTTCATAGCACTAAGTCCCTTGATAGAGAAATTGGAGAGATCCCATACTAGCAACTTAACAGCACACTTTAAAGCTCTAGAACAAAAAGAAACAGACATAGCAAAAAGGGGCAGATGGGTGGAAATCATCAAAATCAGGGCAGAAATCAATAAATTAGAAACAAAGAAAACAATTCAGAGAATCAATGAAACCAAGAGCTAATTCTTTGATAAAATAAACAAGATAAACAAATCCTCAGCCAAACTAACTAAAAGGCAGAGAGAGAGAATACTCAAATCAACACAGTAAAAATTTTAAAGGGAGACATAATGACAGACTCAAAAAAAAAAAACCCAAAGAATCATTAGGGCTTACTTCAAAGCCTATATGCCACAAAATTTGAAAACCTAAATGAAATGTACATTTTCTTAGTAGATATCAACTAGCAAAATTGAATCAAGATCGTGTAATCAAATTAAATAGTTCTATATCTCCTAAGGAAATAGAGGCATATCAAAAGTCTCCCAACCAAAAAAAAATTTATAGCCCTTCTGTATGCAAAAGACAAATGGGCTGAGTAAGAAATTAGGAAAACAACACCCTTCATAATAGGCACACACACACAAAAAAAAAACCCACAAAGTATCTTGGTATAATTCTAACCAAGGAAATAAAAGACTTGCATGAAATAAAAACACTTCAAGTCTCCAAAGAAACAAATTGAAGAAGATAATCAGAAGATGGAAAGATCTCCCCATGCTCATGGATCAGGAGGATCAAAATAGTAAAGATAGCCATCTTACCAAAAGAAATCTACAGATTCAACGCAATTTCCATCAAAATTCCTACACAATTCTTTGAAAGATCAATTCTCAACTTCATACAGGAAAAAAACAAAAACAGAATAACTAAAACAATCCTGTACAATAAAAGATCTTCTGGAGAAATCTCCATGCCAGATCTCAAACTTTACTTTAGAGAATCAGTAGTAAAAACAGCATGGTACTGGCATAGAAACAGACAGGTTGATCAGTGGAATCAAATAAAAGATACAGAAATAAACCCACATATCTATGGAAACTTGATATTTGACAAAGAAGCCAAAGCTATACAATGGAAAAAAAGATAGCATCCTCAACAAATTTTGCTGGTCTAACTAGATGGCTACATGTAGAAAAATGAAAATAGATCTGTGTTTATCACCATGCACAAAACTAAAGTCCAAATGGATTAAAGACCTCAACCCAAAATCAGATACACTAAATCTGTTAGAAGAAAAAGTGGGGAAGAGACTTGAACAAACACATTGGCACAGGAGACAACTTCCTGAACAGAATACCAATAGCTCAGATTTTAATATTAACAATTAATAAATGGGACCTCATAATACTAAAAAGCTTCTGTAAGGCAAAGGATACTGTCAATAGAACAAAATGACAGGCTACAGACTGGGAAAAGATCTTCATCAACCATACATCCAACAAAGGGCTGAAATCCAAAATATAAATAACTCAAGAAATTAAACACCACCAAAACAAATAACCCAATTAAGACATTGGGTTCAGAACAGAGAAATCTCAACAGAGGAATATCAAATGGCTGGGAAACTCTAAAGAAATGTTCAACATCCCTAGTCATCAGGGAAATGCAAATCAAAATGACTCTGAGATTCCATCTTACACCTTTCCAAGTGGCTAATACCAAAAACTCAAGTTACAGCACATGCTGGTGAGGATGTGGAGAAACGGGAACACTCCTCCATTGCTGGGAGGAGTGCAAGCATGTACAAACACTTTGGATACCAATCTGGCACTTTCTCAGAAAATTGGAAAATGTGCTACCTCAAGACCCTGCTATTCCACTCCTGGGCATATACCTGAAAGATGCTCCACCACACAACAAGGACATTTCTTCAACTATGTTCATAGCAGCCTTATTTGTAACAGCCAGAATCTGGAAACAACCTAGATGTCCCTCATCTGAAGAATGGTTAAAGAAACTGTGGTACATTTACACAATGGAATGCTATTCAGCTATCAAAAACAAGAACATCTTGACATTTGCAGGCAAATGGCTGGAGCTAGAAATGAACATCTTGAGTGAGGTAACCCTGACCCAGAAAGACATGCATGGTATATACTCACTTATAAGTGGATATTAGCCCAACATAGATGTCCTCTGAGAGACTCCTCCCAGCGGGGGATTGGGAGAGATAATGGGACCTGCAGCCAGACCCTGTGCAAAAAGCTACAAATTGTGTGCAAGAGTTAGAGGATGGGAAGATGGGGGGGGGTATTAGAAGTACCATAATGAGACTATCAAGGCTGGTAGATCTGGACATAGGGTAGCCTGCACAAAATGTTGCACCATCCAAGGACATGGCAAGCAGAGGATCTAGACCCCTGACCACGTGTAGCTAATGGATGGCTCATTCTCCACATGGGGAGGTGGGAGGAGGGGGCTGCCTTTGAGAAGAACTCTGGTGCCCTTAGGGGAGAGGTCCTGTTGGAATACAGAGGAAGGGGATGCAGGTGATCCAGATGAGGCCTGATAGGCTATGGTCAGATGGTTGGGGGAGGAGGACTCCACCAGTCAGAGGTCATGGGGAAGGGAATAGAATGAAAAAGGGAGAAAGGGTGGAAACTGGAGGATAAGAATGAGGGGTTTACAATTAGGATGTAATATGAATTTATTATTATTATTATTATTATTATTATTATTATTATTATTATTATTATTAAAAGTATTATAAGTAGTAGGAGGAGGAGGAGGAGGAGGAGGAAAAAGAAAGTGCTATTACAGGCAGTTTAGGATAATTAAGTAATACAAGTTAATTATTAGTTGATGAACTCATGGTCATATCAATTACTAGTCTATTTGTATCACAAGAATATGCATCCTAGGTTTACAGATAGATATGATTCTATACATAGATAAGGTAAAATAGATAAAGTCTTCAAAAACATCAGAGACATACAGAAAAAGGCACTTAAGAAATTTTTATTAATTTAAGAATTCTTAGAAAATAAGACAGGTTAACTCTTGGCAACGCCTGAACATCAAAGAACCTCCTTATGGAGATGGATTCAAATGTGGCAAACAGGCCACTGGGCAAAATGGCCTTGTTTCAGCCACAGAACTAAAAAGGGACAAATTTGGATACAGGCATAGTCGACATCCAAACTCTGCCAAGTCAAGGTAAGCAAATCCTCAATAGTTTCTGCTTCACAAATATGTCTGTCAGGTATACTGGGACAGAAGCCTGAAGATGATACTCCAACATTATGCATAGTTTTGAGTGACTGTTCAAGCAACAAACTGTCTCTGTCATTTTTCATTTTGGAAGTTGCTAACCTGCACTTCCTATTTACCAGGTAATTAATTTTACTCCTTCACAAGTCTCTGATTGGGTTGAAGACTAGATAGTTTAGTTTTACAATTAACCTTGGTTGTTTAGGGCTTCAGATGTTTTTAGGTCTAGATAGATGTTTTTAGCTTGATAGAGATGAGATGTGATAGATATTGATTTACATTCAGAATTTTAGATGCACCAAGGTAGGAAAGATGTCTTCTTCAAGGTTGCCAAATACAAATAGCCAAAAGACTATGAATGTAACATTAATATAATTCCTGATTGTTTTGTGGTTCTTCTTACTGTATGTGGTTTATTGTATTTATGTGCAATAATGTAAATATATGTTTAAATTATTATTATTATTATTATTATTATTATTATTATTATTATTATTATTATTATTATTATCGTAATGGGATGGTAAGAAAGCTCAGTGGTAGATGTCTAGCATGTACATCCTCAAACTACTAGGATAAAGTGACCGCCTCACCTCCTACCTCAGATTGAGATTGTGTCAAAAAAAAAAAAAAGAGAGAGAGAGAGAGCTAGACAAAGATTCTATCACCAAGCTACATCAGCGGTGTTCCTCACTGTTACTTCATTTTGCATTTGTCTAATTACAGACCATGTTCAATTCACACTGCTTCACAAGAATCTGACATTGTAACTCTGATGTATTATATATGATATGAATTTTCCTTCCCTCAACTCTCAGTTCTTTTATATCCAGACCAAGCATAATATGCACTTCATATCAAATGGTACAGAACAGCAGCAGTGTGATGTGGGTTCATCTAATGGAAGTTCTGATTAGTGTTCAGCATTCTGAAAAATTCTAAATACTACTAACCACAAAAGAAATACTCAGGAAACAAGTTGAGAAGTCCCTGAGAAATGACACATGAATTTGACCTTTGGCCTCCAAATAAGTGTCTACCATCACAATACAAACAAACAAACATAACATGTGCATGCACAAAGCATAAGACAATTCTGATTCTGATTGTGAACGCATTTTTTGTGCTATCTTAGATGCCTTCCTGAAGCCCTCTCAGTGTGACTACAGACTTTGTCCTATAGACTTTTCCCCTCAGGGATAGGAGGGTCAGACAGTCTCCTGTGCAAAGGCAGGTCCTGCTCCCTGACCCTCTGGCCTTCAGCTCCCAAGGGAAGGAATTATAGGAAGGCATGACCACAACACATGCCCTATCTACCCCTTCAATCCTCACAGCCTCTTGTATGCTTTAAACAACAGTAGCGGCATGACATTTCGTAACATCACATGTTAGCTGCTAGAATCAATTCCCCCAACCTACCTTGCTTTTTGTCACTGTGACAAAACAAAAACAAAAACAAAACCACCTTGGTTTGTACTTCCATGTCATAGACTATTGCTGAGGCAAGTCTGGAACCAGGAAGCAGAAAAAGAAGCAGGAACTAGGAAACAGGAAATCTGCTGCTCTCTGGCTTGTTTTTCATGGCTTACTAGGTCTGCTTTCTCACACATACTAGAACCATCTGCTCAGGGGTGAAACTACCTACAGAGGGCTGGGCCTTCTTGCATCAATCATCAAGCAAGGAAATACCCCCACAGACATACCTACATACAAACCTGATGGAGCTGGTTTTTCAATTGAGGTTCTTCTCTCTTTTCTGCTAAGCTGACAAAAAAAATTACACACACACACACACACACACACACACACACACACACACAGAACAGACACCAACTCCAGAGAACCTAAGTTCATTGAACTGGGACGTTTTAGAGCACAGCGGAGCCTGTGTGTAAAGGAACCAGTATCATGCCTACAACAAGAAACGAATATAAAGATTCAAACAGAAATCACCTGTGTTACTACTGATGACGGTGAAATGCTCCAGCTGGTAGGTAGAAGCCGACTTCTATCAGTAGTGAAGGATAGTAGAAGCAGGTCACACAACTGCATATGCTAACGCTGTTTGCACTAGCAGCCACTGAATTATCTGTTCAAGAATCTGAAATCAGATTTTTCTTAGGGCAGTATTTATACAGCCACCAATCCCTGCTTAAAAGAGATTATCATTTTTTAAAAACTTATCCCCTGCCTAGGATTTTACAACCCTAGGTAAAGTATACTTAAAGAGAAAATAGTAAGTTAGGCAACTAGCTTTCACTTCCATCTGATATCAGCCATCTAACTGCAATATCCAGTGGAAAATACATACACACACACACACACACACACACACACACACACACACACACACACACAAACACACACACACACACACACACACACACACACACACACACACACACACACATCCCATGAGACAGAGCCTCACCTAGTGCACAAGCATCACCCTGAGCACTCTGAGCTGCTCCTGAGAGAGAAATGGGACCTTTGAAGTCCCTCTGTTTCCGTCTGGAAGCAAACATCGCCTGGACCAGCCTACCAGACATGGAATCCAGGCTACCGCCAGACATGGAATGAAATGTGACAAGAACTTCAAGCCTTTGAAGAAAGAAATTGGAGAAGATATCAAAAGACGGAAAGACCGCCAGTGCTTGTGGATTGATAGGATTAACAGTAAAAATGGCCATCTTACAAAAAAACAATCTACAGATTGAATTCAATTCCCATCAAAACACCAACACAGTTCTTTACAGACCTTGAAAAAACAGTCTCAGCTTCATATGGAAAAAACAATCAAACAAATAAAAACAGAACTTCTGGAAGGGAGTGTCACCATCACTGATTTCAAGCTCTACTACAGAGCTATAGTAATGAAAACTACTCAGTTTAGCATAAAAACAGACAGGATTAATGGAATTGAATCAAAGACCCAGACATGAATCCATGCTTATGGACATCAGAATTTTGACAAAGAAGCCAAAAATTATGCAATGAAAAAAGTAAGCATGGTCAACAAATGGAACTGGTCTAAGTGGATGCCAACATGTAGAAGAATGCAAATAGATCGATAGATATCCCCTTTCACAAAACTCAAGTCTAAGTGGAGACGGGGCTTGTGGGGTGGACAGAAACAGGAGGGAGCTGGTTTAGGGTATGATGGAGGGAGAAAGTACTGGGAGAAACAACTGGAACTGGGGGGCAACTTAGGGTGAGCTAGAAACCTAGGGCAATGGAAACTCCCAGGAATCTATGAGGGTGACCCTAGCTAAGACTCCCAGCAATGGAGGATAATAAGCCTGACTAGTCCATCTCCTGTAACCAAGGAAGACTGCCTTCCAAGGAGGAATTGGAACACCAACCCAGCCACAAAACCTTGCCCTACAATTTGTCCTGTCTGCGAGATGTGCTAGGGTAAAGTTGGAACAGAAATTATGGGAGTGTCCAACCAAAGATTGGTTCATCTTGAGACACAGGCAATGAAAGGGAACCCATCGCTGACACTGCCTAAGGGTAAGGACCTAGAAGTTGGGTAGCTCAGAGATGTAGGATGCAACCACACACCACTGGGGGGAGGGGAAGTCAATGAAATGATTCCTAATGATATTCTGTCTAGCCCAATAGTCATCAGAGAGGTTTCATCCAGCAACTTCAGGAGACAGCTGCAGACACCCACAGCCAAACATTAGGCAGAGCTTGGAGAATCTGGCAGAAGGGGGAGGCAGGATTTTTGGGAGCCAGAGGGCTCAAGGACACCAAAAGAAAACCCACAGAATAAACTAGACTGGGCTCAGAGAAGCTCAGAGAGACTGAACTGAAAAGCAGAGAGCCTGCATGGAGCTGACCCAGATCCTCTGCATATATGTTCTATATGCACAAGCTTGGTGTTCTTGTGGGATTTCTAACAGGGAGAACAGGGCCTGTCTCTGAATCTTTTGCCTACTTTTGGAAACTTTTTCTCCTATAGGGTCACCTCATCTAGCACCTCATCCATAGGAGGGAGGTGCCTAGTCTTACTGCAACTCGATATGCCATGTTTGGTTTAAATCCACTGGAGGACTGGCTTTTTCCTGAAGAGATACTGAGCAGGAGTGGATGGTGGCAGGTAGGGGAGCGGGGGGTTAAGGGGCAGAGGGGAGGTGGGGGAGGGCAGAAACTAAGAGGAGAGGAAGAAAGGAAACTGGCTGGTCAGGATGATAATAATAATAATAATAATAATAATAATAATAATAATAATAATGATAATGATAATGATAATAATAATAATTTGCAGGTAAATAGAAATGGAAAAAATTATACTGAACAAGGTAACCCAGGATCAGAAAGATAAATGCTGCACATTACCTCTCATTAGTGAAACTTACTTAAATATTCATATTTGTTTTGTGTGATTAATCTGGAGTGCTTGTGGAAAGAGTCACCAGGTAGGAAGGCAGCAGAGGAGAAGTATAACATAGGTGATCTGAGAACAGGGAGGATAGATTTGGGGAAAAGAAAGGTCAAGCTGACATGGGGACAGGTAGGTAGGGGACACAAAGGGTATATTAACCACTTTTCTTTTGCTGTATTAAAACACTCTGATAAAAAGCAACTTCATGAAGAAAGAGTCTGTTTTGGCTTATGGGTCCAGAGGAGTAGAATGCAAAACGACAGGGGAGACACAGCAGGATGACCATATTTCCATGCATACACGTGAGCAAAGAGAGAGAGAAACAGAAGTGGGGTGAGGCCATAAACTCACAAAGCTCATCCCCAGTGATGTCCTTCCTTCACCAAGGCTGCATATCCTAAATGTTCTATAACATTCCCAATGTAACCACCAGCTGGATCCCAACTGCACAAATACCTGAGGTGATGGAGTTAGTTCATTTCTCACTCAAACTGACACAGAGTGCACAGTGACAAGGGGTTACACAAAGCTAAGGATGTATATAAAAAAAAAACTTATGGAAGCTTAAAGAGGGAAAGAGTGGGGAAGAGGAGAGGGGGAGAGAAAGAGTACATATCCTGGGTGTCTGGATAATGCTACTTCTAAAAGCGACGGTTATTAACCAAAAGCCCTCATGCCTGGATTGACATACGTCATGCCCAGTATGAGATACCCCAGAAGCCTCCAAAACAGTATAGGTACTTGCCATTCATTTCATTGATCCAATGGAACTAGTTTCTGTTTGCTCATGCTTCATCACTATAGAGATCAAGTTTGGTCAATCTCCTTGAATTGCCAAGAAAACAATATTAAGGTGCAGATTACCTTCTCTAAGTGTACACTTCCTTTTCTTTTTTCTTTTCTTTTCTTTCCCCCCCCCCCAAGACAAGGTTTCTTTGTGTAGCCTTGGCTATCCTAGACTCCTTTGGTAGACCAGGCTGGCCTCAAACTCACAGCAATCCACCTGCCTCTGCCTCCCAAGTGCTGAGATTAAAGGCATGTGCCACCACGCCTGGTTAAGTGTAGAGTTCCTAAGAATAATCACAGGAAATAGTGGTTAGTGTACATGTGACTATATGAGAACATAGGCTTACTAGCCCATATCTGCACACATCTAATTAAGCTCCTATTTCTTGCTCTCTGCTTGTCCCATCCATGCCTGCTCTGCTTATGTTCAGCTCCTTGGGGGAATAGAATAAGCAGAAAGTCAGTGGTATGGTATCTTAAGGTCATAAGTAGCTCTTTGATAAAATTCATTATATTTGTCTATGATGCCTCCTTCTGTTTCCTTGCCTAGGATTTAGTAGAAATTTTCTTTTTTTTTTTAATCACTGATACTGTGTTTGAAAATTTTGTGAATAACTTTTAGACTGATATGTTTTAACTTAAGACATGTATTCTCAAAACACTGAAGGCAGTTGTCTCACCACACCCAATTCCTGGCTCATACTTCAATGGACTCATTTCTGCCTGCCCCACCACTGGTTTCCTGTTGACTCAGAAGGTAGCTCTCCATAGATAACAAGGGAAAATGCCTATGGTAAAAACTGTAAATTGCTCACATATGTTGCTGTGAGAACAAAGCCCAGAATTACAAAGAAGATTAATAGTTAACATAGCAAGGTATGAACCACTGAGGAAGTGAAGAAAGTTGAACACAAGATAAACTGGACAGATAAGAGGAGGGCCAAGGCTTTGGACCACTGAGAGTGAGTAAACTGCCACCTCTACCCAAAACACACTCCATGAAGCATTTAAAGAACATATGCAAAGCACCAGTGTCTGTTCATATATCATGTCTCTAACACAGATAATTGTAGCAAACTTATTTGTAAATAAATATGGTCTCTAACCATCTTTGAGAAAACCCTCTCCAACACCACCTCATAGACAAGAAGATGAAATAAATTAACCAAGGAGTCTGGAGAGATGGCTCAGCTATTAGGCTCACAATCAAAAATAAAATAACCAAGAAAGACCTTACCGCTGCTTCATGGCTATGATACAGTTCACACTCTGTATTGGTAACAAGCCAATTGTGTGTCTGTGAGACACAGTTAATAGAAAGACACCTGTAAGGTGGTAGGTAGCACCCCTAGCCAGTAGCTACCATACAGTCAAGATCAGCATGTAACAAATGAAGCCCCAGTCAGAGATGGAGAGGGGGCCTTCGGACCCTAGCCACTGCCCTGGATGGGCCGGGTAAACACAGACAGAGACTGTGGGTTTTCCATTGCTTCAGCCCATGTCTAACCTCTGACCTCCATACACACTGACATAAATAGGTAAACACATATGTTGTTCCCCTACCATCTCCCACAAGACTTCCTTTATCCCAGGCCAATGTCACTCTGATTTATCTTCTGTTTTATTTCAGGAGAGAAGTATTTTCCAATATGTATAAAGTCCAGATGTGAAACAGCAGCGCAGGAGATGATTTCCTTACAGTGAAATCCAGATGTGAAATAGCAGCAGCAAGGATGATTTCTTCCAGTGAAGTCCAGATGTGAAACAGCAGTGCAGGGGATGATTTCCTTACAGTGAAATCCAGATGTGAAATAGCAGCAACAAGGATGATTTCTTCCAGTGAGGTCCAGATGTGAAACAGCAGTGCAGGGGATGATTTCCTTACAGTGAAATCCAGATGTGAAATAGCAGTAGCAATGATGATTTCTTCCAGTGAAGTCCAGATGTGAAACAGCAGTGCAGGTGATAATTTCTTATAGTGAAATCCAGCTGGACTCAGCTAAGATTTGATAAGAGACACACCTTATTGGCAACTCAGAACCTAGTGCTCAAATTAAAATTTTGGGTTAAACATGTCACATAGGATCCATCAAAAGACAAATGGTAGAATAAATATTCTACAGCAGGAGAAATAAATCCTTTACAGAAGCTTACAGGCATGACTGAAGACCCATGAAGAGTCAGAGGATTGGTGAAGAGTAACAACCTGGCAGAACAGAGTGGTGGGAGAGAAAGCAAAAGACAAACTCTTCATAGATGCCAACAGAACAGTTAATTTTAGAGTTGGTCTTTTGTGAGTGGGTGAGTGGGTGAGTGAGTGAGTGAGTGAGTGAGTGAAAAACTACTGAGTGCTGTGTCAGGGCCCATTTTTCTTATGTATATTCATTGTAATCATTGAGTTAAAGAAAAATAGAATGTAACCACATTGTGATTGTTGTACTGCTTGAAAAAATGTCCTGGGATATATAAACTGTCGGAAAAAGAATAAGGTTGTTGGAACTTGCTCCTCAGAGTTTGTTCCATCCACTAAGGTGTGTGTATGTATATATGTATGTATGTGTGTGTATGTATGTGTGTATATATATATATTTACAGAAGCTTGTAAAAGAAGTTTGTTGGAACCTACGTGCTGGAGTCTCTTTACTTCATCATTAAGTGTGTGTATAAGTGTGTGATCTTTTTATCTCCTTTCTTTTCTTTTTTAGATGCTTTGCCACAACCAGTGGAAGTGGAAGCCCTCATCAGGAGCCACCAGCCCTAGATCTTGCTTACCTAGAGAGATGTAAGGCCCTGCCAGGAAGCTATCAGCACTGGCCTGCCACCAGCAATTTGATTCTGGCCCCTCAGCTGCCAATATCAGTGGAAGCCACTGCTGGTAACAATCAGTTCCAGCCTGGCAAAGCTGCCCTCAGAGAAAATCTTTTGGGCCAGCCAACCAGCAGTCAGATCTATGCCCTACCTCAGTTTCCCCTGTTGATGTTGAAGCTGGTCCTCGATAGTGTCGGAAGTGAATGCTAATTGTCATGTACTGGCTTGGAAGGCTTGCTATCTGCAAGGTAGATTACTGTAGGACCATGATAATATACTGCTGAGGGTGTATGTTGTGCATACGTGGACAGCACAGGTTGGCTGTCTCAAACCAAGAAGCAGTAGAGTTGTGTGGTTGGCTTCTCCAATTTAAAACCTTCTCCCTTAGAAGGAGAACGCAGGCTTCTAAGACTGGCCCAGCTAGATAGTCTTCAGGGCATGGAGAGCTCAAGACATGTATGAGGTCATGGAGACATAGAAAGGACACTATGGAGCCCCTAACAACAGGAGCAGAGCTGTCTCTGACTCTGTTGCCTGCCTTTGGGCTTTCCCCTCACCGGGCTGCCTTGTGCAGCCTCAATAGGAAAAGCTGAGCCTAGCCCTGCGGAAGCTTGATATGTCAAGGCAGGTTGATAAGCACGGGAGGGGGAATGTGAGAGAGGGACTGGCAGGAAAGGGGAGAGGGGAAGCTGTGGTAGGGATGTAAAGGAAATAAATTAATGAACTAAAAATATTTTCATTTCTTTTTTATGAATTAATTTATTTATTCACTTTACATCCTGGTCGCAGCTCCCTCTCTCCTCTCCTTCCGGTCCCACTCTCCCTCCCTCTTCCCCACCCTCCTTCCCCTATTCCTCAGAAAAGGGGAGCCCCTCTACCCACCCACCCCAGCTCATCAAGTTGCATCAGGACTGAGCATGTCATCTTCCCCTGTGGCCTGGAAAGGCAGTACCACCAAGAGGAAGTGATTAAAAAAAAAGAGAGACAACAAAGTCCATGCCAGAGAGAGCCCCCAGTCCCCTTACTAGTGGGCCCACATGAAGCCTGAGCTACCCATCAGTCCATCTGTGTAAGGGGTCCAGGTCCAGTCTACGCATGGTTCTTGGTTGGTGCTTCCGTCTCCACAAGCCCTCTAGGCCTGCAGAGTAAAGGAAAACTGTGGGCAGGGGCGTCTCTGTGACAAGCTGGAGATCTAAGTCAAGGCAAGCTTCCGGGAGTTACGAGGGGGACTCTAGCTGAGACTCCTAGTATAAGGGGCCGTGGAGACTGAAGCGGACACCCTCTAATTAGACAAGACCACGAGTGGAGGGAGGCGAACAGCAGCCCACCCACAAAAACTTTGACACAAAATTTACTCTGCCTACAAGACCTGCCTGGCCCAACCCAAGGTCCGCTCCATGGTAGAGCGCCAAGCCCTGACACTATCAACGATATACTCTGCTATGCTTGCAGACAGGAGCCTAGCAGAGCTGTCCTCTGAGAGGCTACACCCACCAGCAGTTCGAAACAGATGCTGAGACTCACAGCCACACATTGGGAAAAGCCCAGGGAACTCCTGTGGGAAAGTGGTGTCAAGAAGAAAAGGACCTAGATGTGACAGAAAGCTCCACAAGAAGGAGACCAACAGAGCCAACTATTTTTATTTCTTAATCAAAAAATAAATTACCCAGGGACTCTCCATGGTGTTGCAGAAACAGTAAACAACCGTTGGAAGGGGAGAGACTCAGCCGGATCCACCTACCTGCAGGTCATGAAGGGATCTCCCCGAGGAACAGCTTTCCTGAATCCTCACCCAGGGTCGCATGGAGTTTCAGGAAGGCAGCCGCCTTTGACTGATCTGTTTCTATGAGAAACCCTGACAACCTCAGTTTCACCAAGTCAGATGTGGCTGCAGTCATTTCTTTTGTCTGTTGGAAAGCGGCCCTATCTGATGTTAACAGACATTAGTTCATGTCTTACCAGGAAAAGTCACACAAGTGGGAATCAGAATTTCACGTCTGATTTCATGGAATTAGATCACCTCTGTGAACCTCAGCAACTTTGTGAGTAACACTCAAAGCGATCGATTATAGACATGTCCAAGTGTAAGGATCATTAAAAAATGATGCCGGCACAGGGCCTGCTTACCGTGTGCCACACAATGATTGTCAATAATCTATGGAAATATTTCTGGAAGCCTGTTACAATAAAACACACTAGGGGGAGCTCTAAGACCAAAAGTAGTTTTTCCTCTCCTGTTTTTAATTGCTGTCTGCTTTAATGTAGATTAGCTTGAATGGGAACTGCTATCTAGTGAGAATGAGACATATCAGGAGGGCTGAAAAAACTAGAGAACTTTTTCTGAAGATTTGGGACATTAAAAAACAAAAATAAAAGCTTCCGCTGCAGAAAGCAGCAGCGGCGAAAGGTACACTAAACCCGCAAGTTGGGAAAAGAGACATAAAACTAGCTCATGGTAGGAAGGTCCCCAGAATGAGGGAGGATTCGCAGATCCCAGTGCCCTTGGGTAGCTTGGCAATTCACAGGGACTAACAAAGGCAACGAATCAAGAAATAGTGCCGTGAGTGCAGGTCTTGGGCATAGTGAAGGGAAGTGGTGCCAAGTGCAAACCTAACCCTTTGCCAGGTCACAGGAAACCCAGTTTCAGACTTAGAACCTCAAAAGTTGCATACGAAAATGTAAAATAAAAAGAACACAGCAATAAACACTCCACACAGGCAGACTCATGACAAACATTTGCTTTCAAAACGGCCAGGGTTCTGGCAGACTTGTTCAATGTTTTTATGAATAAAGCCAAACAGATGCACTTGTCAGGATTTTTGAATGCCTGTCTGTCTGAGAGCTGGAGTGCTCGCTGCTCTGTGTCTCGCTTAGAAGACAGGATGTGTTTCGGTGGTGCTGGCCTTGGGCAAGAAATAAATCAAAGTGTGGGTTTTCAAAGATGTATTCAATCTAAGCCAGACCTGGACTAGAACACTGACTAACTGAACCCTGAGAGGTACTCATCAGAGATGGGATGCTCAAAAGTGCCACTTGCTAAAGGACTGAGTGTGTAGGTGCCCCAGGTGACCTCAGCAGTTAGCTTAACTGTGAGTGAAATCCCAAGGAAGTCTTTTTGGAAAGAGCCCCTCTTACAAAAACAATGGGGTTAAAAGTTGGGTAGCCTCCATCTCTGCCTTTTAGTCAAGAGAAAGCAGATGCTTGTGTAGCTAAGAAGCCTCCTGGGACTCAGACCTTCACTCACTGGCCATGCTACTCCCAGCCTAGGTGTGTCAGTCAGTCACTGGGTTCCTGGCTTTTAATAGTGGGAATAGCTACTCCTTGGCAATGTGTGGAGCTTTCAGAGAATCAACTTTCAGAGAATGGCAAGATGGACATTATTAAATAGTGAACTCTGTTACTAATAAGAGGTCAGGCTAATAGGACGGAGAAGGACACCGTGTTCTTGTCCAGTATTGTTAGGGAAAGTGTCCAAAAAAGCAATAGTGAAGTTACAGAGCACACGGAGACTGCCAAAGCTCTGCCACTGGGGCTACTTCTAAGTTCCAGTACAGGAGAAAAGCTTTGCAGGAGGACAGTAGGCCCAGGCAACCTAAGTTCGAAGAGGTAGCTTCACTCGGTGTGACATGAAATTTAAGGTCCTGTGAAACATAGTAATAGCAAAAGTGCAATGTTGTGTCTGTATATGCGCCTTAGTTTTAAAGGCACCATGTTCCCTCAGAGCCAGTATTTATCTCAGCTTAGATAAGCTTAACCTGCAAATGTCTTGATCTTCAACTCTAGTTCATCCATTGTGTCAATTCTTGATGGACAGGTCACGGACAGGACACCAGGGCATCCGATAAGTAGTGACAGCTCACTGTATCTGCCCCCACTTTCCCAGTCACCTTTCATTAGGCTCCACGTCTTCTGGATGCCACCACTTAACATTATCGAAGAGAGGACCATGTTTTCAGCATGTCAGCTCTGGGGGGAGGGGGGTACTCCAAGCCACCTCCAAATTGTAGCACACGTAATACTGTGGATGTTACTGAAGAAAAAGCACAGCTGTGATGTGAAATTTGAAAAGATATGCCACATTAATGTCACTGCTAGACTACAGATGAACAGAGGGTATGCAAGTGACTTTAGTCTAAATCTACCAGATGAGGCCGTCAGTAGGTGTCACTCTAAGTGAGTAAACCAAAGAAGTGACATAGGGGCCGAAGAAATGTCTCAGTGGTTAAGAGCACTGGTTGCTCTTCCAGAGGACCTGAGTTCAATTTCCAACACCACCATGTCGTCTCATTACCATCTGTTACTCCAGTGTCGGGTAATCTGACAGTCCTGTCTGGTCGTCCATTGGCACTGCACACACATGGTACTCAGGCATACATGCACTCACAACACCCAGACACATTGAAATTAAAAATAAAATAAAATAAAGATTAGGTATGTGGCCAGGCACAGTGCTGCACACCTGTGATCCCAGCACTCAGTGAGACAAAAGCAGGTAGATTTCTGTGAGTTTGGGGCAGCCTGATCTACAAAGTGTGTCCTGGACAGGCCAAGGTCACATAGAGAAACTATGTTATAAAACAAAACAAAAAACAGAGTAGGTATGTGGCAGTCAGAAAGGCAAATTAACATGGTTAGAAGCTTTTGCCTCTAAGGAACAGAAATTTCCACTGAGGCAAAAGGCTGTTACTTCTTATTTTATATGATCTCATCTGACCCTTTTCAGCCTTATACAGGTTTCATTTTGCTTAAACTATTCTAGTTTGGATAGACAAAACTAATGTTTTGTGGAGTTATAGAGTGCTATTGGCTCAGGCCATGAGTTAATACAGAAGCAGCATCACTCACCAACTCTTATAAACTTTAGTTTAAATTTTGGCTCTATCAACTGCTAAACCTGTTGATTTGGCCCAAATTAACAAACACTCCTAGTCTCTGTCTATTTTATTTATTTATTTATTTATTTGTTTATTTATTTATTTATTTATAGTCAGAATCCCATGTAGCTCAGACTGGCCCAGAACTCAATATGTAGTGGAGGATGACCGTGAGTGTAAGGATTATACACGTGAGCCACCATGTCTAGTATACACAGTGCTAGGGATCCAACCCAAGGCTTCACCCATGTTAGTCAGGCACTCTACCAACTGAGATAAAACCCCAGCCTTCCAGGGCCTTCTTGTAAAAACATTAGCAACAACCGAAACATTTTGACCTTTCGAGCTGAGAATGTCTAAAGCATTCAGCACACACACAGAGCTCTTAAAGTGGCTGTTATATTATCCATAGTTGTTTTCCACATTATAAATAGGATCATTGTCAAGTTAAGTCAGCATCAGCACCTTTCCTAGTGTCCTTTATATGAGTATAGTTATATGATGTTTAAGCAGAAAACCTTAATGTTAATAATTGTCACAGAGGTTGTTCCTATGGCTTCCATCATTTCTTTGACCTGCTTTTGAGGCCTCAGGCTTTGGTCTGCCTGCCTCCACCTTGGAGAAAGCATTTCGTCTGATGTGAGTCACTACATCAGTAAAATAGTACTCTTGGACCCAACCTTTTCTGTGAGAGAGTATTGGGTGGTCACTGGAATCACTGGGCACCTGGAAAGCCCATGGCTGTGAGACAGAAGAGTAATATGGCCCATTGAACATTAACCAAGTGCGGAACCCCAGGGAACAGCCAAGGCCTTTAAGTTTGGGGTTGGGGATTGGGAAAGTTTTCTGACATCTTAAGTGGGGTTTGGTTTTTTTAACGTGTACTTTAGCACAAAATGTCTGCTTACATCTGTTAGATGTGAGTTTGTTTATATAAAGAATCTGGATTTTTTTCTGATAAATTCAGCCCCCCCACCTCATGGCACTCCTTTGGCATAGTGCTGAGTTCCAGAGATGAAGTTCCTACTGCTGGTTGAATTGATGGTTACATATAAAATCTTGTTTCTTTGTAGTTGGCACTTGGTCTTTTTACAGAAGAGCCCATTTTAATAAATCAATTTATCTTTTGAAATGAAAATATAATTACATCATTGTCTCCTTCCCTTTCCTTTCTCCAACTCCTGCTACACACACACGTCCTCTCACTCAAATTCATTGACTCCATCTCTTTAATTGTTGTTACATTTTGGAATATCTAAATATATATTTACATATTCCAAAGTTATAAAGGCAACCTCATTAGCCTGTGTGTATTGTTACTTTGTATATGATTTCAAGGGTGAACACTTGATATTAGTTTATAAGGTTTAGGCTATTTCTCCTGTTTGCAGCGTTCATTGGTTGTTAGTAGTTCTTTCTTTGGAGATATGGTATATTTTCCAAACTATTTAAGAATATAACTAAGATTCTGTTGAGAGGGGCTGCAGAGATGGCTCAGAGGTTAAGTGCACTGGCTACTTTTTCAAAGGTCTTGAGTTCAATTCCCAGGAACCACAGGATGACTCACAGCCATCTACAATGAGATCAGGTGCCCTCTTCTGGCATGCAAGGATACATGCAGGCAGAAAACTGTATACACAATTAATTTTTTTAAATCTTAAAAAAAAAAAAAGGGATTCTGTTGAGAGAGTTACCTACAAAGAAGTTATGTGTTAGGGCATTACTAAAACAGCTTTGAAAAATGAAGAGTCTGTGAGAGATGGGGTGAAAGATGTGAGTTTTAAGTTCATGTGCTAAGGTGGAGAAGGGTACTGGCTCCCTCCGTTTCATTCTTTATCACGGGTCAGACAGACACAGACAATGGCAGAAAGAATTCCTGCTCAGAAGCTGACACAGCAGCAGCGTGGTTGACATAGGCCTGTTTCCAGAACAAAGGGCCCATTTCCATTTTCAAAATCATCAAAATAAAAAGCTTCAGTTATTACTAATTTCAACAAAATGACAAAGTGAGTGTGCGCGCGCGTGTGCATGTGTGTGTGTGTGTGCACGTGTGTGTGTGTACATGTGTATGCACACATGGGTATGGGTGCCTGCTGAGGCCAGAAGAGGACATCAGATTACACTACAGGTGGAGTTACAGGGCGCTGTGAGCCTCTGGATATGAGGACTGGGAAGCAAACCTGTCCCCTTTGGAGAGCATCATGTGTTTGTACTTGCCGAAGGCTGTCTCTTCAGACGCAGAGTTGCTGTCTTCTTAAAGGACATTTCTCTTGCTCATTCTCAGGCTTCCCATTTTTTTCCCATTCATATTTGCAGAGCTGATACATAACAAAGACATCAGGAGTCAGCTGAGAGCCATACTCAGGCCATTGGTTTCTGTTGCTGTGTGAGTCAAGCTGCATGTTTTTAACCGGCACCTTCATGCTAGACTTCCACTCTTGCAGGGATTTCAATCACATGGGCTTCTTGGACTGAACTGTTCCTGTTTTCTGTTTATTCTAAAAGGTTACTTTGCATTGTGTGTCAAGGGCCAGCAGGAAGGCTCAGTTGGATACAGGTGCTAATGGCCAAGCCTGATGATCCAAGTTCCATTAAGACCCACATGTTTTGAGGAGAGAACCCTTCTGCTAAGCTGTCCTTGGACCTCCACATGTGTGCCATAGCATGTCTTTGACACAATAAATATATGAAACAAGTATAAGAATCTTTTAAAAAAAAAAAGTATTGTATTTAAAGTACAAGTACAAGTCCTTGCTTGGCTCACTTAAGTTTAAGTAGCATATTTAGGGTCTATCTATTGAAAGTCTACTATTACAAACACAAGCCACACCACTTGGGGGAGGGTGGAATCATGCTAACTAAATTTATTCTGTTGCTTATAATCATTGCTGATTATCTGTGCAATGTACGATATTGGAATACATAGATGAAGGTGATGACTGAAGCAATGAAAAAACCGGTGAAATAAGGTAATCCAGAGGCATTGCAAATGACTGAAGCAGCTGGCCGGCTGGTGTGGTGGAACTGATTTTACTGATTTTACGTGGAACTGATTTTCATTCCAACTCTGCTTCTCCATTGCCAAGAAGTCTGGGTAACCTCTCTGTTTATTATTCATTTTCAGAAACTTATGACCCTTTTATGACGAAAGGGTTTACTTCACCTTATAGCTCTCAGGTCACACTCCACCACTGAGGGAATTTAGGGTGGGAACTCAAAGCTGTAACCTAGAGGTAGGAACTAAGACAGAGGCCGCCGTGGAGGAGTGCTGCTTCCTGTCTTGTTCCTCATGACTTACTTAGCCTGCTATCTTATAAAAATCAGGACCACCAACCCAGGTGGGTAGGGCTTTCCAAACCAGTCACTAAATCACTAATTAGGAAACTGTTTGACAGACTTGCCTGTAGACCAATATCATGGAGGAGTTCCTCAGTTGAGAATCCCTCTTCCTAAATGATGCTAGCTTGTGTCAAGTTGAAAAGAAACAAAAAACAAAACCCTGTCCTGGACAAATAAATGACAGCTAGAGCCTACAATCTCAACAAGGTGAAAATGAGCCCTTAGAAAGTCAAAATCTCTGACTACTGTATACATAAAGCACAGATCAACTATATAGTACATGTATAGTATACACAAATATTTTATACTACAGATACAGGCATGCATAGGACAACAGACACATAGAGATAGAGATCGATCTGTGATACTACATTTTTTTCCAACATATTTTTACTTATTATTTGGGAAGTTCACACAATGCACCCCAATCACACCACTTCCCCATCCTCCCTGGTACACCACCCATCAGAAATTTAACTTTTTTTTTTTTAAGATTTTTATTTTATTGTTTATCCATTGCTCTGCTGAATGTGTGCCTGCATGTACAGCTGCAGGCCAGAAGAGGGCACCAGATCACATTATAGATGGTTGTGAGGCACCATGTGGTTGCTGGGAATTGAACTCAAGAGCTTTGGAAGAACAGAAAATGCTCTTAACCTCTGAGCCACCTCTCCAACCCTTTTTTTTTTTTTTAAAGATTTTTAGAAATTTAAGTTTTAAATATATTTTATGAATATACCTTGTGTCTAACTACAACATAGTCATATATGAAAATATAGGTAGCATTTGTTTAATATATTTTAAATCAGTAAATTCATAGACAAGGCATGGTGACATCAATTACAATGTAACCATGGATGCTTCTAACATCACATAAACATATGTAAAGTATTATAATAAAGTACATATTATTACATGTAAACCAATAAGCTGCAATAGTCTCCCAAGACCACTCTGCCATGAATCTTTTCTGTTTTGGTTACTGGATTCCCAGGAAGAGCTAAAACTGAAGGCCATTCAACTATGAACTACCCAAAGTGTCTTCTAGACAAATGACTCAATTTAGAGATGACATGTCATAATCAGACACGACAAACAATTCCCCCCACCCAGGAATACATCTCACATATCAATGGAAACAATTCAGAATGAAGCAGAAACAATAAGTAACCTTAAATGTTTTAAAATAATTTTATCTACATCTTTGGAGGTTTATCATCTAATGCTTAGAGTTAAAATCAAAGCAGACATACTTTTGAAAGGAGAAAGAAATTACACATTGAAGCCCTTTTGATTATAATTTTATTCGTTAATAAGATTTTCACGTATTGGGTAAAGTGACCTCCATGTTTACTTGTTTTCAGTGATTTTTTTTAAAGTCGTGTCTCCTTGCCTGGCCAGTACGTGGGCACATGATCCTCTGCAGCACTTGTTTCCTTCCTGAAACTCGAAGACACCACTATTTTTTCTCTCGTGGTTATAAAGCTGCTGTGTTTTGAAACATATTTTTTCTTTAAAACAAAAAGTACAGCCATGCTTAGGAAGACGGATGCTGTACCCAGGAGAGTGGTTAATCCCAGGTACGTGTGTCTAAAAGAAGAGAGAATCTTGGTTATAACCATTGCAGCTTCTCAAGTTGAAACACAAAATAAAATAAAGGTTCTACAGTGTGGGGATGACTCTGCTGAAGCAGAGTGGGCTGGTGGCTGTGAACTCTGGAAAACTACTGACAGTTTGCTAATCCAAGGCGATGTCTTAGTGATGCTGTCGTTCCTGGTTACTGCAAATGATAGAATAAGCCCCATTTCCTCTGTGAAGAGTTCCTGAAGCTGGGTTGTCATCTTCCTGTCCGCTGGGGGTAGGGCCACTTAGGCTATTGCTGTGCCAAGTATAATTTAAAAAGTGCCTCTTTCACTTTCAACAGTGTCTAGGTTTGACTAAGTCAGGTAGTAACACTGTCTCAAATATTTCCCCTGTACATTCCAAGGAAAAGCTGCAGCAAGCAATTCAGAAAAAGGTCAGAATTCTTAGTGGAACAGAACTGCCTGATAAAGAACTTGGTGTGCAGTTCACCCTCTTCCCCGAGAAACCATTAGTGCTGTAAGAACACAGAAGGACAGACTCCAAGCTTTGTCCTGGTCGCTTGGCAAATACTCTTACAGTCTCTACATCCCACAATGTCCACATTACAGAGAACACTTAGCCTCAGCAAACGAGAGCAGAAGCCAAATTATAGTCTCTAAACTGGCCCTGGTCATGGACCAAAAACCCTTCACCCCATACCATCAAAGCTTATTAAATCTATCTTCTTTGAGATGGTCTGCCTAATTCACATGCAACTTAGGGCTCAGCTTGTAAGTCTTTGAATAAAAGAAACCCCTGCTTTTAAGGCACTGGAGTATGGCTTTAAGCAATCGGGAGCAGAAAGGCTTGATGAACGGAACTGAATGATACCGTAGTGAGAAAACCACGCTCCCCACCCCAGACACACTCACCCACACACAGAAAGCTTTTTTGCTTTTGTGCATTTCAAGTACTGGAATAATTGAACATCAGCTTGGCAATAAGAGCCGGATGGATTGAGAGCCAAATCCTGATCTTGCCCAGGGGATTAAGTGCTGACGTAAATGGTACAGTTTGGCTCAGTTTTAAAAAGAATAGAATTAAACCCAGAATGTGACCTAAATTTAAATGCATCTGAGTTTCGGGGAATGTCTTGCCTTTTGTATGTACACACTTTAACGGCTTTACTGTATTCTAGGAGTTTTCACCATTTGTTATACATGTGTGCTCATGTATGTACATGTGTGTGTGTGTGTGTGTGTGTGTGTGTTATGAGCCAGGGTTGCTCACTATGTAGTCTCAGGTTAGCCTAGAACATACTATATAACCCAGGCTCACCTCAGGTGAGCACTAGTTGTCCTTTATTAGCCCCCTAAATTCTGGGATTACACTTGTGAGCCATCTTCCCTGGCTCATTTTTATCATATTTTTTTTAAATGATTACTTGGGATGGGGAAAAATTAGAACAAAGTATATTGACATATATGTGTAGAAGCATCATAATGAAATACATTCATGAAATCCATTACCTTGTATGCTAGCATTTTAAAAATAAAAAATAAAATAAAAAACAATGGCATTCAAAATAGAATTCAATGTTAACACTGGGAAATACTTTTTAATCTAAATACCAAATGATATATGAAACTTCTCGCAGTGTTTAGAAGGTTTACCTTAGAAGCATGGAAACTACATAAGGAATTCTAATTTTCAGGCATGACGCATAAACTGAGATGTAGCAGCACAGCGATGAGGGAATGTGTTTGACACTGTACCTGAAAGCATGTGAGTCATACAGTCTGCAGGAACCTCTACTTCCACATTTTTTAAATCCCCATTTAAGGCATGATGTGTCGATCAAAACACCAAAATACACAGGAGCTGGGATTCCTGCTGTAAGAAACACAAATGGTTGCTTCTAAGTTTGGGGTCATGAGAGGTGACCCGGAACCTCTTACCTTGAGCACCGTAATCATTGTTTGGAAGATTAAAAAGCCATAGCTCTTCTCTGAGATCTCTTTCCATGGCTCAAGGTTTGGTCACAGGCTCTGGCTTCATGCAGTAGCTGCTGTTCGCCTACCTCTGCATCTCCTGGCACATTACACTCAGTGTGAACACAACTTCTTCCTTCACTGACTCAATCAGTTGGCCAGGTTGTGACCTGGGATGTCACCTTTGAGCCCGTGTGTGTGTGTGTGTGTGTGTGTGTGTGTGTGTGTGTGTGTGTGTGTGTACCCACACGTGCGCACGTGGCTGTGTGTGCACATGCGACTCACTGGTAGGGAATCTGTGTGGCATACATCAGGGTCTGGGGTCCAATTCCTAGAAGCCCCTCCCCAATAAAAGCACTAGGCACGAGCTCTTTTTGCCAATTTTCTTAACCCTCTCTAACCTAATTACTATGCAAAGAACCACACAGATAACTGAACAACATATTTGTTCCAAGACCAAGCATTACATTTCTGGTCTCATTTGGCATGGTATTCGTTGTCTTATATTTCAGATCCCAGATTTATTAAACTTCTTTTAGTGCTTAATATGCGCCACCATTTTGCCTAATGCCTTCCTTGAGTAGCTTTCTTTATCTGAAACAGATTTAGTTTTCTTACCTCTCCCTTCTTAGCATGCACACACCCTCTGTGTCTCAGTTTAAATTATCCCCTCCAGAAAGAGCTATTCCAATGACCTAGACTGCATTAATTCTCCTCGCCACCCCACAGCATTTGTTCCTCTCCACAAAGCCTTAATGCTCTTGGAAAAGCTTGTTTAATTGCGCTTTCGGATAGAAGCAAGCTCTGCAGGCTCAGCCAGCCACTGGAAGCTCATCCTTCTTACTCACGTGACAGCATTCACTCATCATTTCTCAATGGCTGACTCTTGAGGGCACAATCCTTCTCATGAGAAAAGACAAATTCTCACAATCAAATGTCAACAAAAATATTCTGGAAGGATTAAAACGTGTTCATGGCTTCATTTCTATCTTATGTATTGCAAACAGATGCTCTATTAATGGCTGGTTTGCACAAGTTTGTTCGGTTGTGCTGTTTTGCTTGCTCATTTGCTCGTTTGTTTGTTTGTTTCCTTTGAGTACCAACATTTTCACAGCTAATAGAGGAAGGATTTATTTCGGCTCACAGTTCAGCGTCTTTGAATCAGCCATGATGGGGAAAGTATATATCAAAGGTCCATGGAGCAGAGGCTTACTTGGTACATGGATATAGCAGGAATCATAGAAAACTCAGGCTATAAATTGCCAAGTTATAGACCTCAAGGTCTGCCTATATTGCTGCCCAGCTAGTTATCTCCTCCTCTAGACTGGCCCCACCTTCCAAATGATGATGCCAGCTTTAAGATCCAACACTCAAATGAAACCTGTGAAACAAATTTCATATGCAAACCACAAAGTCACAGCATAGAGTTATACAAAATAAAGCACTCTTACTAAAGCCATCCTAGTGTATTTATGATGCCATCAAGACAAACAAGCCTTTGATAACAAATAGGAATTGTTTTTAAAATATTGCCTGATTAAAATTCCACTGACGCTTTGGCTGCGCAGTGGTGGCAAACATCTTCAATCCTAGCAGTTAGGAGGCAGAGGCAGGCACATGTCTGTGAGTTCAAGGCCAGCCTGATCTACAGAACAATTTCTGGGACAGCTAAGGTGACACAGAGAAACCCTGTCTAGCAAAAAAAAAAAATCCGGTAACATTTTATAAATAGTCACTATATTTGTGACTTTCAGAATATATATTTGATTAATTATATAATTGATTAATATAGAATCATTTATAGTCATTTCAGCTTCAGGAATAACTTATGCCAGAAATGGAATAATGACACCATCTTACTTGTCACATATTATTGACAAATGACCTTTACTGTGTGATGATTAGGGCCCTCAGTTTCAGCAAGGGTGCATTATCTAGTGATGGTCTACACTAAAGTCAGGTCTTCCTGACAGAATGGGCAAAGTGATACACATTGTCACCTCTACAGTTCACACATGAAACAGTTTATTAGCTGCTGACAAAAAAAAAACTCAGGTAAATGAAAACAAAGGGCTCGCCTTACTATGAAGAAGAAGGATTGTTAGAGGGAGAAAGGGGCAGCTAAACACAGTGTGTGGCTCTCACTCACTCACTCTGGAATGAGAGTGCAGAAGTGTAGAGGACGTCATTATAGAGAATTAAATTTGATTGTGCAACCGACAGAAGATAGAATTGCACATCCATATCAAATTTTTTGACTGTAGAAATACATTTTCACCAAACAGAGTTATGACATTTGCACCTACAGCTCAGCACAAGCTGTGGTCCTTAAGCAGTGAGGTGTCAGGAGATCCATGCTCACCAGAAAATGTGCATCAATATAAACTGTAGGAGGCTCAGCTTAGCAAAAGCACTGGAGGAACCAGACTTGTTAAACCCATGGGCCTATTTCTTCCAAGGGAAGAAAAAGTGACTGATGTCTTTTCACTGGGAAGGCTTGAGAGGATGTTGGTGAATACCTTGGTGATCTTTTTTGCTATTCTATAGGGCCAGCCTTCCTGAATACCCCACACCCAACTCCAGAGCACTGTTTAGGCCCTTATCCTGAGCTTAGGCTCTCAGTGAATGAAACCCTTCCTTATGGAACCCTTCCCCATGTACTGTGTATCCTCCATCAATAGAGTCTATATTATGCCTATCACAAAGCCTTCCTCCTTGGGCCCTTACCCTCAGCTCCGTTTATCAGTAAGTGGAACAAACATGTTCTTCCTGTAAAGGTCACAGGTGCTTTGCTACTTTGCAAGGGAGCTTCCATCGTTGAAGCTCTCTCTCTCTGAAGCTTTGTTGTGATAATTGTCTTGTGGAGATTTTTCCCTCAAAAGTTTTCCTGTACTTAAATGTGTAAAAAAAAAAAGAGAAGAAAAAAAAAGCTGCCTCTGTGAGTTAAAGGTCAACCTGGTCTATAAAGTGAGTTCAGGACAGCCAAGGCTCTGTAGAGAAACAGTGTCTTGAAAAACCAAAAAAGAAGAAGAAAAAGGAAAAGGAGGAGGAGGAAGAGGAAAGGAAAATTAGCTGTGAGGTCAAACTCCAGATGTTTCTGAGCCAGCAACTGCTAAAGTGATGCTGACTGGAGTTTAATTCTTCACCTCAATCCAATCATTCCTCTTCCAGCTGTGATGCTCACAAAGCCTGTGACAATAAACCAACATAAACACACACACACACACACACACACACACACACACACACACACACACACACACGCACATGTTGAGAGACAGCGGAGGAAGAAAGTGTTCTTTTGATTATACTTACCAAGAACTCTTACAGCCAAGGTGTAGATACCCAGTGCAAAAGACTTAAGTTGTGGCTGAATGCACCTAAAATAGACAAACAACATTTTACAATATGGCCTGAGAGATTTCTCAGTGGTTAAAATCATCTAAGTATAAAAAGCCCAGACTTCAAACCCCCAGAACTCATATAAATACTCAGTAGGCTCAGTAACCTGGCTGTAATTCCAGCCTCAGAAGCTGGAAGAGCATTTGAGCTGATTGCCTGCAGCAATCTATGGCCTGCTTATGTGTGCATACAACACAGGTGTTTGCTATACACATGTACACATTATACACCACACATTTCTTTTCATACAACCTTTATCTGGTAGTGATGATTATCTAATCTTTATTATTTAAGTCTCATAAATTTTATTTAAAAGACTGACGCAAAATTTTAAATTTTCTCATTCTTAAACATATATGATTTTTTACCAGAAATCAATTCTTAATTCCTACTTAAATTATTCTTAAAAACTTATATACCAATTAAAATATGCAAAGGACTACATCTTCTAGGGTCCTATATATAAAATTGTTTTAAGTCATTAACATAGTATTTATAGATCAGAATCCTCAGTTGATTAAAAAAACATAGTATCAATCACAGAAAATACAATTTATCAAGAATATACAGAAAATAATAGCCTATGGACCAAAATGATCAATACAAAGCACTGTGTTATTAAACATACATTTAAAGTATCTCACAAATGTTTATTGCATACATTGATGGAAACATATTTTTATTAATTTATTCAGATTACAATTCAACTGTTCTCCCATCCTTCCATTCCTCCTACCCTCCCACCCACCCCCCACCCCCCACCCCCCCACCCCCACCCTATTACCCTCCCTTAGGTCCATGTCCGAGTGGGCTCTCCTCCCCCACTTTATGGTCGCAGGCTAACAAGTCTCATCTTGGTAGTCTGCTTATTCTTTCTTTGAGTGCCACCAGGGCTTCCCACCAAGGGGAGATCATCAAATACGGGGCACCAGAGCTCATGTCAGAGTTAGTCCCTGCTCTCCACATAACTGATGGAAACATATTTAATCTAAGGTACATCTTATCTGTGTTGCTTAATACTGTTACCAACATCAGAAGACCTATATGGTGTTTACTGAGAAACTTCAGTGCTGCAGGTTTTAACATTGCTCTAGATCAAGGCTTTGCAAACATGTTGAACTAAGAAAACTCTATTCAGCTACATTTTAATAAAACACTTAAAGTCATCTGACAGTGGAACAAGGGGTTGAGGCTGAGTATTTTTAAAAGCTATTAAGAACCATGACGTACAGAGAAGAATATATTCTATCTGATGGTAAAGTTGGAGGAAGGAGACACGGCACTCACCTCAAGAGTAATATATATCCAGGTATGCCACCCAGAGATAATGTGTATGAGGTGATGACTGAAATCACAAGGAAATACAAAAACATTTGGGGACATCCATTATCTTTCTGACACCTGCCCATCACGCCTGACCAGTTTCCTGACTTAGGCGCTGCAAGTCCCACACAAGTGCAGTTAGAAAATATCTGTAACACAGTAGAAAAAAGTTCAATTACCGAGGTATACTTAACTAAAACAGAAGTTACATATTTACATATTTAAAATACTTTTAGTATAATATACATGTATTACATGAGCAATGACGAAATAATCTTTTTTTCTGTATTGGCATACATTAAGGTAAAATCTATTAGAGTATTTCATTATTCAAAGAGTGACCTACAGTGTACAGATGGCTAATCCTACAGAAAACGTCTCAGTAAATTCTAAAGATGCCAACCTAAAGCTTGCTTCCTTCACTCTCCCTTTCAAGTCTAGCCCCCACTCTTTCCTTTCTTTCTTTGGTAATGTATATATACATTTGTTGTATAAATGCTGTGTTTCTCAGCTATGATGTCCTTTGTATGCTTTGGCCATATTCACTCCTTCCCATCCCTTCGCCCCACCCCACCCCACGCCTACCCCTGCTTTGCCTTCCCTTCCCCCTGCGCTATTTCATACTTTGAACATGAAAAGGTCATTTTTGTGCTCAACATCTTCTCTTAGCAACCAGTCAGCTTTCCACATAGGATCCAAGTGAGTGTTGCAAATGGAGGTCGGATGATCTCACTGCCCTCAGCCCGGCGGTTAGTGTTCATTGCAGACCATTGCTGTGAATAATCCCTTCTCTGTCACGCAGCTCTCAGTTACCACCCTAATCTCACGAGGCAAGGCGTTAACAATCTTCCCTCTTGCCCTCTGCTTTGGTTACACAAACGCCTCCCACAAGGGCAGCTTCGCAGGTTTGTTTTGTCCTAGAAAACCGTCTACTTGAACACAGCAAGTTCACCCATCTCTCATGAACTTGCTCCTCCCATCAGGAACACTTCCTCTTACCTATTCGGTTTTCCTCTGTCTGCTCAGAGATCTCATTAGAGAGAACTCCCATGACCTCCCCCTCTAAATCACACCCCGTACCTCTACAACCTGACTCAGTTTCTGCTACGGTGTATTGTTATACCTACATCTCACTATCATCTGAGATGTCATCAAATGTGTTCGGATAAACATTCATAACTAGTTAACAAGTATATTTAAACGTATGTGCATTGTTCGGTTTTTACAAAAGACAGTGTTTGAGCCTGTAAGGAAAAGTGTGACTAGAGATCTGTCAATCCTTCACAGCTGGTTTTAGCTATGCACTGACTATGCATTCCCAGCTCACACACTGAAATATTAAGCTTCTGTGCAATGATATTTTGGAGGTAAGGTTCTCGAGAGGTCCTGAGGAATTGGGAGGTCTTCAGGAATTAGTGCCAATACAATAGGAAACCACTTTAAGGGTTAAACAGGAAGTAACCCCCACAGTACTGGGGACTGGGTTTCCACTTGATTGGATTTGTATAGAGGATGAAATTATGAGGATTCTGAGTTCATCAATAGGCTATTTCTTTGATAAGTTCATAATATGATGGCATTATTGGGGGGTGGTCATAAGTGAGAGAAGGTTCTAGGTGGAAAAAATCACTGAGGAGGGCCCTGGAAAAATGTAACCTGTCTTCTACTTGTCTTTCCCTTCCAGTTCACTGTGAGATTAATGGCTTCTGTCACACGGGCCACTGAAATGTAAACTGAAGCAACACAGACTCAGAAACAGCAAGCCTAACAGCCATGGCCAAAGACACAGAACCACTCTTTCCTGTCTTGAAATGTTTCCCCTCAGCTAATTGTGCAAGCAACAGAAAGCTGAACACTACAAACACCTTTTCTTTCCTTTCTGCCCTCTGTCCTGGAGAACATCTACAAACCAAGTAGCCAGCCCTCATCTCACACTGGACCCACTGGAGCCTTTGATTGGACTTTACTTCTAGAACTGTGAGGAAGAAATGCTTAGGTACAGGTGTGACTACAGCTAGATGGACTGAGCAAACTTCCTGCCTGGAGTTCTGGCTCCTCCACTCCACTCTACAGAAGCCCCACAGCCCAAACCGTCTCTTCATCAAGCTGAGCTGCCTTAGAACCATCTACTTCTCTGGAATCAGTTCCTGCAGTACAGGATCCATATCTCTAGATATAGATCTCTTAACAGCCTATATTTGTGCCGTTCCTAATATCTTCTGTGTCTACTGGTCTCGAGCTTGGGGGACACAAATCCTAAAGCAGACTTTAAAAGTGATATGACCTGATGTTTGGGACTTTATTATTCTCGGCTAACACTTTTTACAATAAAATGAGAAGATGTAGACTAAACAATTACGAAAGTTGTTGTACCCATTTCATGACTAATTCTTTCAACTTCAGATCCACAAGAATGATTTAAATTCTCTGTATTTATATACAAGAACAAGGGTAGGATAAGAACCAGGGCTTCCATCTGGGGGACCTCCTGAGCCCCAGATGGCGTTACATAGGTCTACACAGTAGGCAGCTAAGAAGCAGACATATTAGGACAGATGGCTTACAATGTGCTTCCCGCTCCGGCTGGAGAATTGGCAACCAGCAAGACAAGCTGACACATATGTGATCCCATTGTCCCCACACATGGGCTCCCATTTTGACTCTGAACATTTACATCTTGAGTTGCAATCTGAAAAGAGAGCTCGTTCATGATAAGAGACAGGTTTGGTTCTGAAAAGAAACGTAACAGTATAAAATATTACCTCTTTAGTAGGCAACATCCTAATTTTACAATGTCAGTGCTCCTGAGTCATATAAATGCTATGATATTGGCAGTGAAGTCTTTCCTTTGAAAATACAATCGTTATGTTAAAGGAATCAGCATCTAAGCACTAAAAATGAGGCAACAGTTAGGTGACTTTCCCTTAAAGAGTACCTTAAGGAGGTTTGCCCGTTCTAATCGCATCTGCTGCTTAGTGTAAAGATCTCATTAAGGTCTACTGCTTCTGGATTCCATTAACGATTTTTTTGTCGTTGTTGCGCAAAGGTGGTTCTGCCCACAATTGTGAGACAGCAAAGTAAAATTCTAGGTCAATTTATAACACTGTGCATCCATCTCTTGTAATTGTGTGGACATCAGTGTGACGAGCAGCTAACAGTGCACGCCTTCCTTACATCCATTGTGACCCCACACCTACTTTCATGTGTCTTTCCAGTAATGTACCATGAATCCTTTGTTTCAATATTCTCCCCATATGGAGAGGTTATCTACATCCTACATCATCTTGGCTTGCACAGCCTCACGTTATTCTATGAATTATCAACTCACTGAACCACAAAAAAAAAAATTATTGGAATCATCCGAAGTATTGGCTTTGGAAGGATGGAAGATGTTCATGAATATTAATGGACAATACTTTTCTCCAAATGTTGGCCTTCTTGAATGCTTTTTCTATTTCCCTAGTCCCTCGCCCGGGCAGTTGCCCATTGCTGTGCCATTTTGACTTTATGGTATGTTATGCCCACAGACCTTTCACAATTCAGTTTCCTCCCTCATTTCATTTTCTATCTTAATCTCTCACCTTGCTGAATCTAGTTTTATGCAGATATTTTGAGACTTAAATCAACAAACTATACTTTTATAATGCTAGTGTCAAATATGACTCTCAGCACATAGTAGAGTAAGAAATGTGGCTTCTAGGACCCTTTGAGTCAGGGTCGGACTTGAGCTCTCAGACCACCTGCTTTCAGCCTCCCTCGTGCTAGTGTTAAAATCACGAACCTCCACATTCCTCTACAGGCAGTATGTAGAGAAGGAAGCAGTGCTCTGTGCCCTTCCTTCTAATGAGTATTTCCTGTATGATTATAACAGTAAATTATTAATTTAGGTAACAGTCCATCTAGTTGGGCTGCTGTGGACTGGGCCATCTCAAAGATAACCCGAAACAGAACAAAAGGCCATTTAACTAAGGTCTCTGGGAAGTCCTCTGCGAGCATTTAATCTCCTTCTCTTCCCTGGAGTATTAACTGCTGGGTGAGATGATTGGCTTCATCTGAATGTAATAATCATAATGTCGTTGAAAGGCCAGCATCAGGCCCCTATAAGTCCCATGAAGGCAGCATCACAGATGATTGGACCACCAGGGAAACTTGGTGTGGTCCAGGCAACCCACTCACTTGCACATCAGGAAAGTCAGGTCAGGCAGGGCATTTGCTCAGACTCACACCATTTGTTAGTGTGGCATCTAAGTTCTTGTTCTCCTTTCTGCAGATGGAATATCCCCCCAGGTGTCATATATCAAACTTGTCACTAGAAGACCTCTCAGGTGTCTAGAATCAAAATAACCGTTTCCAACAAAGCAACCCCAGGGAAGCATTTTGCACTAAAGTTAATTATTTTACCTTACTGAGGATATGTTTACTTTGCCATCAAGGGCAGACTGTAATTGCAAACACCTCTTTTGAAGGATGGGTTTGACAGTAGGGTTGTGGCTTAAAATTTTAATTATAAGAATAGTTTCAATAAACACATCAGAGTGCTTATTCCCCAATGGAGATTTTCTTCTGGAGAGCTGTGCTGAGGGGTCAGTGGCTCTCCTAAAGGTGTATTGCCCAGTCTCTGCCTGCTCTCAATGGCACAGCTATTATAAAGGCTAAATCTTTGCCATAGTGGGGGAATGTTGTAAGGTGTGGAAAGCAATTTTAAAAGAGGAGCTCAGAATGCACCAAACAATGAGAGTATGAGTGCAATTCAGCTGTAGTCTCTCAAGGTGACTTTGCTGAAGAGGTGAGTATTCAATGGGTATATTATCTTTTGTTTCTTTAAAATATTTCATCTTTTATTGTGGAACTACTCATAATATGAACCTCAAAAGTTCGCATCTGCTGTCTATGTGTTCGCTTTTGCCTTAGAAATAGCAAGATGTAGAAGGAACAGTAGACTTTGAGTCACGCCTGTGCTCAAGGTCAAGATCTGCCTTTGATAGATGCTAAGTTTGGGAAGCAAATAGGCTTTTTAAGACTCACTTCCCTTCAAAGAAGGTTAGGAAAACTAACTTGTATAGGAGTACAGAGGACAGACATTAGAAAATGAAAGTTATGGTGCTTTATAAATTAAAAAATACAAATGATTCTACTATGCTGGTCTATAATGAGTATGAGAGGTGTGGTCAAAAATGACACAGGGCTACTATTCTCAGCAGAATCTTCTAGCAATTCATTGTTACCATTGATTTTTTTCATGGCTACTGCTGACCACAGCAGACTCCTCCGTCTCTCACCCCTGGTACTCATACATTTTTTTTTAACCTTGCATTCACTACGTTTTCATTTAAAATGAAAGAAATTATACTGTCTGCTTAGTTGTAAATGTAAGAAACCATGTTGGTGAAGAAAATGGAGGCTAGAATGTAGAGACAGGTAGACTAACAGGAAAAAAAAAGGAGCTGTAGAGAGCAAGAGGTAGGAAGGGCACTGCAAAATAGAGATACAGAAAATGTAAAATGTCCCCTAGAAGCTTATGTGCATGAATACTTGGCTCTGCCACTAGGTGGAGGTATTCCAGAAAGCTGTGGAAGCTCTGGGAGGCAGGGTCTGTAGGTCCAAAGGTGTTGAGGTGGGTAGCACAGCTTTCCTTCCTGGACAGTGATGTCCAGTCACTGTCCCCTCTTCTGCTGATGTGTGAGCAAGCAGTTTCCAGGCACTCACAAAGCCTGGGATCACCTGCTGGTCCCTCCGTGACAGACTGTATTCGTCCCTTACAACTGAAAGCTCACCCCTCAAAGAACCTTGCTTTCTTAGGGTACTTTTCGTCAGGCATTTGGTCATGGGGATTGAAAGCAAGAAAGAACACAGGAGGATCTGGAGAGTTTGTCTTTCTGCTTCTGCAGGTCTTCAAGCAGTCTGGAAGATTTAATCTAGAGCCTGTCTGGCACATGGTAGAGGTTCATTAAGATCTGCAGAGGAGCAGTGTAGAAAAAGCTCAAAGGATGCAGATACTACCTCTGGTGGAGTGATGGAAAGAACTCTTAAATGGGGCAATGAAATAGGACCTGGAAGATCCAGACTTTCATCAAGAAAGAAATTAGAAATGGCACAATCAAATCACCAAGCACACACAGGGTAGCATAGGAATGAGGGCAACAGCAGGAAATGTAAATTATTCCTGTTCTCTGGATTCAGGGCAAGATGAGCAGCTAAAAACAGCTGCTGTGAGATACCTCTATCTTCTGGACCTTGCTGTGAGTTGAACACAGCTAAGGCTAGGAAGAATAGCCTAGACACCACTCCAGGCAATTAAGAGTCCAGAGGGGAGAAAGGGCAACTGCTTCCAGCTATTTTATGGCAGGCAAGTACGAATCACTTTCATGTAAATGACATTCCTTAGGTCTTCCATAATCTTAAAAGACAGTCATTCTATTTTTAAAATTATAGCCAGATGGGTTCAACTCGTAAATCATCACTTTCCTAAGAACTCAGGGTCTGTATTCCCTGGATTACATTGCTTCATTTTCAGATTTTTTTTCTAATGAAAGTTGTAGATTTAGCAATTTTTATACTTCTATAATAAATTCAAATTTGGGAGAAACAACAAATTTGGGTAACAATAAAAAATTCTAAGTTTTAAGTAGTGTCAGCTATTCCATTAAAAATCCCTTTCTATAGTTATGAGGCTTAAAACATTAAATTAAAAACTCTATTGGCAATTGAATTCAACAATTCCATCTCCCCAAATGATGTCATGAGGTAACATACCCTTGGTAGGAGACAGTCAGTCCAGCCACACTGGGATTTTCACAGCCCAGTGCAAACAGAGAGAGGAAGAGGAGGTAGCCAAAGACAGATGAGGCCAAGTAGAGTTTTGTAGCTTCATACACACCCAGTCTGAATTTTTTCATAAGTATTCCCCCAGAGAATATTCCAAGGGCCACTGCGGGGATGTTGATGAGCCCTGCAGAACAAGAAAAGCACGTCACTCGTTGACTGTATACATCTCTGAGCATCCACATGTGGTCTTAGTGACCACAAAACCACATTAAAGATTCTGGTGTATTGAAAGGTGTTGTCCTTTTAACTTATGAAAACATTCAGTTACTATTATGGGTCCACATACCCCAATGGTTTGTGATGAGCATCCGGGCCATGGGTTAACAATTGCATGAGAGTAGTCTCACATTCAACATGACACAGTGTGCAACACAAGGGCACCTCTGCTAATGCTGAATGAGTCAATGAGGCAATGTCTTTTCTCATAGATGCCCAGAGCTAACATTCTCAATTATAGGGCCATTGGGCAGATATTAATGGCTAGTCTTCAGTGCTGGCCATAGAGGAACAGGCTTTTTATGCTTTGCTTTCTGTTTTCTGGCTCAAACAAACTTGTATTTTGATGGCTCATCTCTTCAGCCTCCTGCTTTGCTGGTTTCCTTACGGGTATATTGTATGTTACCAATTGTTTACCATGTGCCAGGTGCTCAGCTAACCATCCGACACACTGTTCATCACACATTTAGTCCTCACTGCAATCTTAAGGGTAGGCATGTTGTTATCCTCCATTTAAAGGGAAATTTCCTCATGATTTTGGTTAGTAATGAGTAAGGCTCATCTTAAATGTAGGGATGCTAACGTCAAGTCCCCTGCCTTCTATCACTACGTTATACTCGCTGCACTATCTTTAAGATAATTGGGAAATGGAATCCTATACAGAGTTGGGCAACCTCACAAGTCATCATGCAAACATGATTTAAAACCAGCAGAGAGAACGGTCCCACCAGGTGATGGAGGGTATGTACTCAGAGACCTAGGCGCCAGGGTTTACTATCATAAGTTCAGCCGCTTAACAGCTATACAACTGCAAGGAATTTCCTAAATGTCTCTAAACCTGCCTGCTCTCTTATACTAACTATCCGTTACAGTTTGAGTATTCCTTACTTAAATGGTTGGGACTAATACGGCTTTTAATTTTGGAAAATTTTAGAGTATACACGCATAATGAGATGTCCTGGAGGTGAGACCCACGTCTCAGCAAAAATTTACTTTTACGTATTAAATACATATGGCTCATTCTCTCTCTCTCTCTCCTCTCTCCCTCCCCCCCATCTCTCTCCCTCCCTCCTTCCCTCTCTCTCTCTCTCTCTCTCTGTCTCTCTCTCTCTCTCTCTCTCTCTCTCTCTCTGTCTCTCTCTCTGTCTCTCTCTGTCTCTGTCTCTGTCTCTCTCTCTCTCTCTCCTATAAGTCAGCTCTGTTATGGATTCTGTGTCTGTTCTGTTAGTCGTTGTGGTAATGTGAGTAAGAAGCGTTATGCATAGACTTACACATTTGAACATTTGGTCTTCGCTGGGATCAAGCTTTTAGAGATGAAAGCTTTATTTCACTTCCCCCCCCCCCCTCTCTCTCTCTCTGCTTTGTGCCTACACTTGAAGCCATGAACTCTCAGCTTCCTGGGCCTGCTACTTGCTGCCAAGCCTCTGCTCACCTATGGTGACCCCTCTGGGACCTTAAGAGAAAATAAACTCTCTCTTCTTTATGTTACCTTTGGTCATGGTGTTGAATCACAACAGAAAAGTAACTAGCATGGTCTATATTTTTAAACACACACATGTAATAAATATATAGAACACTGAGCGGTTGAGAAGGTCCCACTTATCAGTCTTCTGGTCATGACAAGAGTCTGCACTCATGAACTCACAGCTGCCAGGGTTGCATAAGATCAAAACAGCCAAAATTCCAGCACATAAAAGGGAAGGACTCCGTTAGAGGAGCGATTGACTGTTGGTGGCTGCTAGGAGAGGGACAAACAGTTGATTTAAGACTGTGGCTGCTTGTGAGTGGGTCACAGGGACGGTTCCATACCCATGAGACATCTATCTAGATCTATCTATCTATCTATCTATCTATCTATCTATCTATCTATATGTCTATTTCTATATCACCTATTATCTCTCTATATGTTTATGTAATATATATTTCATATAAATATTTTTGTATATATATTTACAGATACATAAAGTTGGGAAGGAGAAGGGATGGATAGTGGTCCTTGAGTATAGGCAGGAGTGAAGGTATCTGTGAGCAAAACATACTGCATGCATGAATGAAAATCTCAAAGAACAGCAGAGGCCTCTGGTAACACCACGGCTAGCAAAGCAACAATCTAGGGGAGGGAATGAGGTAGTTCCTTTTAACACAACTCAGTAGCTCGTGTTGGCTCACACTTAGCGAGTTAGACCCCAGGTAGTTTATTTTAGGCCTGTTTAAGCACAGCACAAAAAGTTCCCTGGTGATAACATTAACTCAGTCCCATGCATATGACAAAGCTTAAAACATGACTACATCAAAAGTCTTTGTAAAGTATATATGACATTTTCCACACAGATGGGTTCTATATAACTGAGAAAAACAAGCTTAAGATAAGAGTGTGGGGAGAGGCCAGAATGTCAGTCACACAGAAAGCACAACAGTCACCAGGCGATTAGCCACTTCCTAGCCTCCTGGGCAGAAAACTGATTGTACATCTGCCTTTGAGAAGACAACACTGTGTGTTTAATGCTCCTGATACTGCTAGCGCTTGTCTGCAAGCACAAGAACCTCTGTGCCTCCCACAAAGAACTAGCAAAAAATTTTCTTTGTTTTAAAACTATCCCAGGGATCTTCCTCAGGCTTTCACACCTATTGCAAATTCCTCATTGAGCCATCTCTTCATCTCTAATTTTCTATTATGCACATCTCTCTCTAAATCATGCTCTTAATTTTCCTTTATGAAAAACAGATTTCAATTTGAAATTAAAAAAAGAAAACCTTCATCCATTACTCCAGTGCGGAAGAGATGCGATGTTGTATGGAGCTGAATAATGAGGAACAGCCACATCTTCAAAGGCATGGGCTTTCATGGAAATTCATGAGAAGAGGTTTTGAGCTTTTCCCCCTCTTTATTCTGATTGAACCTTGTCTTTCATATTATACAAAAGCTTGATTAGAAATGGATTGTGCTAATATGTGAAAAATGAAACAATTACATTTAACACTAGAAGTATTCAGAAAACATTTCAGTGATTTGGGGGCTTCATATACAATTTTTAAAGCGTTACAAAATAACTCAAGAAAAAAAAGACTGAAAATTGAGCTTAATTAAAATGATGGTCATGATCACTATCAAAATTAAAAGGCCTTATGTCAAATGAGGGAGGAAGTGGGAGGAGCAGAGAAAAGGGAATCCGTATTCAGATTATACTGTATGAGAAGACAATCTACACTACCTAAAGGAAAAATTAAAAAACAAGGTAAAGTATATGAAAAATGCTTGCAATATTCAATGAAGAACTTGGATCAAGAAAAATATACAGCAGCCTGAAGTCACCAGGTGAAAGACTGGCAAGCAAAATAAATAAACAGTGTTGGCAAATGACATGAACAGCGTTAGCAGATGGGAGTACTGTAGTACTAGTGAGCCTACGCAGACATACTCAACATAAATGATCATCAGGTAAAGGGCACGCCATTATTACATCCCTACTGTGAAGAGTCACAGTGAAAAGGGCTGGCAGCAGCAAGAGCTGGTGAAAATGCGGGAAGCCGAGCGCACACTCCCACTTCCAGCGGGTGCTTCAATGTGCTCAGCTACGTCTTTTCTCAGCAATATCTACCGCATCTATCACAGACTGCCTATGATCTCGTATCTGCACTCCATGCTCCAGCCTAAGAAAATTAATGTACCCATGGAACAACCATGGCTACACAATCTTTAGTAGCCAAAAGATTAAAACGGTCCAAAAGAGCTATCAGCAATAAAGTGACTAAATAATTCATGGTATTCGGATACCACAGACTATATCACAGTAGTGAAAAGAAGCAACCTTGGATATTCAGAACCGTGAATAAATATGAACATCAACTATTCAACTTATATGAGGCTCAAGAACAGGCAAGACTGGCGTATGAAGATGTTGACTACAACTGTTCTGGCTACTAGGGAAAGTGTGTGCTGGTAATAACCTTCTTTGGTAATAGGATGCTCTAGATGGTGGCTACTTCACACACACACACACACACACACACACACACACACACACACACACGAGCATGTGCACATATACACTATTCATTCAGTTACGCGACACAGGGAACATCTGCAGGCTTAACTGTTGATGGAAAATTAGGTCTTGACATAAAACAACATATAAAATAAAAAGTATCTCAGACTTTCACTCCTTGTTAATTTGTTCTCCTTTAACTCGTTGTACCACACTGATAGATATGGAGGAGTTCTGAGGGAAAATTCTAAAATATTTCTTTTGGCTCAATTGGAAAATAGTACGATTGAGTTATTTTGAATCAGCTAATATCAGAAATGAAACAGTTCAGTGACCTAATCTTGGCACTTCTATAATGTTGACAAACAGACCACACGAGTCAGGGACCTTCATGTCCTTTAAGTGCTCATCACTCAGAATTTGTTATCAGAAAACTGCATCTTCGGAGATACACTCAGCTTTTTCTTCTCTTATCAGAGATATATACCTAAAGTGATTTTTAAAATATTGAATGAAAAGGCTCAGAAGTCTATATTTAGTTCCCAGCACACACATCAGATGGCTCACAACCACCTGTAGCTTTAGCTCCAGGAGATCTGATGGCCTCTTCTGACCTACATACGTATCTACACTCATAGGCACAGACAAACATGCCCTTCCATCCACATCCACACACTCACCCAGCCATACCCACACAACCCCACAACAATCTATACTCATACAAGATAAGAGTAATAATAATAATAATAATAATAATAATAATAATAATAATAATAATAAAGTAAAGCTTTAAAATTTTTATGAAGAAACAAATTATCTTAGAATTTCTATCTTAAAGGAATATGCCCCAAGGAAGAAAATAAACTTAACACCTCAAAATGGTGACTTTAAATGACATACTCATGGACAGAAGGAGCCAATCCAGAATTATTAATTCTCTAATTCCACACAGGGCAATGGGGCCCTGTGTTTACATGCTGTTTTTCTCTTTTATTTTTTCTTGCTTTATTATTGAATGTGTTCTTGTTATCAGCTACATTAATATACTATAAATACAACACTTTAAAAACACATGTGAGTCAAGCATAGGTTTTGTTAGTGTGCATATAGGGACGCTGTCTAAACAACTGCTCTTTGCAATCCCAGACACCATGCATGCAATATTGCCAAAGTGAGATTTCAACACCCACAATATACATATTTACATTACTAGATTTTTTTTAAAAACTTGCTGATTTATTTCATCTAAAGTATGCAAAATTACTTTAGATTAAAAATTGGAGCACTCTAATTATACTAAGAATGTGCACTACTCATCAAAGATGGTTTCTATGGGAACACATGACAGACAAGCGGGCATACCAATGACAAAGTTGGCCTTGGACGATGACTGCCCATACTGCTGCTCAATATATTTTGGTTTATATGTCACCATGCCAAAGAGAGAATTGAACTGAACGGTGCTTGCACACAGGTATAAAATGTATACTGGATTTCTAAGAAGAGTCTTCAGTGATGGAAGAAAATCTGCAAGACAAAAACAATATGGGATCGTTGAAGACAGGGCTTCCTGTGCCCAGATTTGAACCTAGACATCACACTCCTACAGGAAGATGATATAGGACCCATAAATGAGACAGGAACAGATCCCACCAGCTGGTGTGTTAGTGACAAGGGGGTAGAGCATTTCACCTCATCCTCTTGCCAAGAGCCCTAGGCTGGACATCAAGAATTTCAGTATGATTCTCTTTCTCCAAATGTAGCTCAGAGAGACCTTGGTGTTAGAAGGCCCTTCTTCTTCCTTCTCTCCCCTCCCCAGCCTCCCCCGTGACTCAGGCAATTAACTTCAACAACTAGAAGAACTGTCTATAAATATAAATATAGCATTGCTTAGAGAGAAAGAGATGGGGCAATTTCTCAGCCAGTGACTTCCCTGAGAGGAACTCCTGAGATCACGGCTGGCCTTTGCTTGTCTCCTGCTTACACACCCTTGCCAAGACACACATCTCTCTATATACACTGTTCAGATAGGCGGGTCTCGTGTGTGCAAGGCTCTCGGGTCTGGGGTTATTAGCTCTTCTTTTCTGCCCACCCAGACTCGCGCTGAACAACTGCTATGGAGAAAAACAACTGTGAGAAGGTGGAGCCACTCAGAAGAAAGATAAGCAGAGTCTTTGCTCATCCACCTGCGCAGCTTTTTCAAAAAGAAAGACTTCCATCTCCATTTCTGCTTCCTAGATGGTTTCTTACCTTTTCTTTCAGGCAGGGAGGGGAGTCAACTGCTATTGTCCATACACCTCCTCAAGTCCCACTAGGAAAATTGACAGTAGTAGCTCATGATCAAAGAGAATCTGACTTACCCTTCGCCATTTCCATGATTTTCGTTTCTTCTCCAGGGGCCATTTGGTAGTTAACAGGGTCATCTATAATGAACTTGGACTTCTCAGATGAGGACACAGAGTCCTCTCTGCTCTGGGATCTTGGGAGAGTCTTGGGTAAGCACCAGAAAGGCACAGCTGCCAGGAGACTTAGGAGCCCAGCTATTAGGTAACCGAGCCACCAGGCCCCGACCCACTGGGGATCCTTTGGGGTGATAGTTATGTGGTCTGAAAGACAGATAAGTAGTGAGTTCTTCGGGGTTAGGGTGATGAGATAAGTTACTGCAGAAAGCAAATCCTGGCAGCAGTTCTACCACATCATAAAAAAAAAACTATTCAACAGGGTCAGGGAGATGGCCTAGCACTGGGGACCAAAGTTCAGACTCCCCAGAACTTATGTCAACAGCAGGTGGGCCTGGATGCTAGCCTTTATCCCAGCCTCCTTGCAAGGGCAGGGACAGGAGAGCTACAGAGCAAGCCTCATAGCTACACTAGCTATACTGGTGATCTCTGAGCTGGACTGAAAGGCCCTCAATGAAATGTGGATGACAAATTAGGACGATTCCCAGCATCAGCTTTAGGCCTCCACATGTATACCCATCCATGTGCACACTTTCCCACACATGTATGCTCAGACACAAGAAAACATGCATGTATGTATGTATATATGTATGTATGTATATATATGTATACATATATATATATGAACACACAATAAAAAATAGAAAACATCTAATAGCTAAAACATACTTAGCATGCTGCCCTCCCCAATCCCCAGAAAAGGTGTCCCTAGAGGACTTTAGTTTCCCTGTTTGAACTGTGGGTTAAAAAGTCAGAGAATAAAGGCTGTAAGAGGCTCATGACTTTACACTGTGCTCTGGCCTGTGCCTTGAGCATAAGGGAGAGAAAGGAGAGTAAAAGACCCAACAGCCTCCTTAAGAAGCACTTGCACATAATTTATACATAGAATATCTAAGACTGACCTCAGAGATAATTGCCTAGTTGGAGGAAGGGGGAAGAGGAGAGAGGCTAAGACCAGGAGAAAGGGAAGTTTGGTCACTGGAGAATTTCACTCCTGTTTGCTTTATTGGTTGGTGTCATTCACTATAATAAATGCTGACACTTCTGGGACCAGCAAGAGCCTGCAGGAGCCACAGCTTGAGTCTGGACTGTGCGGGATGCCCTGGAATTAGCAGCTGGAGAAGAGGCTTTGCCGTAATAAACAGACCCCAGGTCACCCTGTTCTGACCACTACCTGTTTATCCTTCTCCACCGATTAACACCTGCATCTTCAGCATAATGTGTACACATGTTTTTTGCATTATGAAAGAGTGCCACTTTGATGTTTCATTCAAAGCAAAAATTAAGTGCTGGAGAGATGGCTCGGTGGTTGAAAGGACTTGCGGCTCTTGTAGAGCTAGGGTTATATTACCAGCACCCACATGGTGGCTCATAACTGTCTGTAACTCCAGTTTCAGGGTATTTGACACCCTTTTCTGTCTTCCTCAAGCAAGAAGCACTCATTTAGTATACATACACACATACACGCAAATATTCATACACATACAATTTTTAATTTTTAAAAAATCCAAAAAGAAAAAATTATGGTAATTATAATTAATGAATAAATGAAAAATAAATTCAGGCTGGTAAGATGACGCCTCATTTGTGCATGTTTCACTGGTTAGTTTGTCAACTTCACTAACTCAGGAAATAGATCCCTGTGTTTGGGGAGAAAGCTAGTACTTTTAACACATTAATATTGGCTCCGTGTGTAAAGGTATCTGTACCAAACCTGGGCACCCTGAGTTCCATCCCAGGCCCACGTGGTGAAAGGACAAAATTGATTTGCACAAGTTGACCTGTAATCTCCACAAGTGCATCCTGGCATTGCACATAAAGAGAGAAAGGTGTAAAAAACAAATAAATAAATAAATAAACAAATAGTCTACTTACCAAGATTCACAAAGCCAATATCAACATACAGTTTGGCACATAATGAACCCAAAAGAAAGCCAAAGATGGGCCCTATGATTGCGACAGTCTGCACACACCCTGTACAAAAGAGCAAACCAAACCAACATTAAACATGCTAAAGGGGATGGGGGGGAGCTAGGAAGGGAGGGAGAGGGAGAGAGAGAGAGAGAGAGTAACTTTCATTTGTCTCTGCTTTGGTAAATTGACAAAATGGTAATCAGGAAATATAAGTGACCTGCAAAACAAACACTTCGGCATCTCATTTGTGTGTGTTTCACTGATTAATTTTTTTTTAAACTCTGCTGACTCAGGAAATAAATAGCTCTGTTTGAGAAGGAAACTAGTGGTTTCAGTGCAGTAACCGGCTCATGGAAATAACACCAATGACAATGACAAAGGTAATTTCCAAAACTGAAGCAAACTTAGTTCTGACAGGCTGGGAATCTGAGCACTTAAGAGGTTGCTGGGTCCTGGGAGCACAGGGCTTCCTCGGCTGAGAGGCTGAGGGTCCCTGCCAACAGGGCAGCCCTTAGAGGAGGTAAGGAATCCTGTGAGGGAAGGGAAGGAGCCCAGCAGCATGGGCGGGGTATCTGACTGACTAGCAAGGATTCTGTATTTACACAAGTTTCACAGAACAAGGACAGACTAATGATTATCCAAGTGGTACAGAGGGGGTGTTTGAGTTTTCATTACAAATCCAGGCTTACAAGTTCAGTTACAATTAGAAAATACAGACAGAGAGGCGGGAGGTGGTGGTGGTGGTGGTGGTGGTGGTGGTGGTGGAGGTCATGCAAACATTTAATCCCAGCTAGGGGCTATGTGAGACAGAAACAAAACACAACATATATTAATCTGGTAATCATTCAAAACTGTTTTATGGCCACTTAAGCACAAGTTCTGTTTTGACATTAAAATGGATTTTCCCAATTGGGTGATAAAGCTCAGTCACTCACATGGAGCTCATGAGGAAGTTCTGAGGAGAGTGAGGTCTCCGCAGCAGCTAGCTAACTGTGTGTGTGTGTGTGTGTGTGTGTGTGTGTGTGTGTGTGTGTGTGTGTGTAAAGCTCATCACAGGTCAGAGGCAGCCTCCACAGACAGTGGGAATGGGTTGCCCGGAGAGGTCAGTGTCACTAGAAAGCAGAAAGTCTGTCCTGCTCAGATAAGTATCTTCCACTGCCCTTCACTTCATGGCAGAACTCAAGCCTGGGTATTCTTCCAAGATTACATGTCCCTGCTGCATCTTTCAGGACAGAGGAGAGTGTAAGACTGTGTGTAGTCTCTGAGAACCTCCAAAGGAAGGCAGATTCTCCCCAGTCCCCAGCATAACTGGGTAGTGTGTCCCGTGTAGTTGCTCTCTAGCCTCCTGAGATATGTTCAGGTCTCATTAGAGAGGGAGTAGGTTGCTAATTTAAGCAAGGACGTTAAAAGACGCCCATTAAATAGTGCTTGGGAGTGTGTGTAATCTTCAAGGCCTAGCTTCTACAATACAAGTTGGTGCGGGAGGTTTTTCCAATGTATTCCCCGCCATTTTGTAGTAGACACTGGTGACTATTGCTGCCCACCTGTCCTCTGGAACCTGATCTGCAGATGAGGTATCCTTGACCTCGCTTATATTCTCTTTATATTTCTTTTCAATCATTTATACCTGCTCTCAATGTTCCAGAATTCCTTTCTATCTCAAATTAATAAATAATAAAAATAATAAAAAAAATCCTTCAGTTAATCAGGGATAATTGAATGCAAGTTAGTTTCTAGAGCTACAGAAACAACACACATACACACACTCTCTCTCACACACACACACACTCATTCACATACACATACAATATACACACACTCACATGTACACATACACTTACACATTCACACACATGAATACATACTCACAGAGACACACACATTCACAAATACACACTTACACACTCATGCACACACAGAGTCACACACTCAAATACTTGCACACTCATGCACACACTTTCACACACACAGAGTCACACACACTCACACACCATTAAAAACAGTCTTTGAACTCTGAAGTCCAGAGGATGCTTTCACAAGACCCCATGCCCCTGAGGTCACAGCTGTTTCCTTCTTTCCCTCATGCAGCGAATGCTGATGAAAATGTCTTCACGGTTCTGTTCGAATCCTCGCTGTACTTCAGACATGTGCTAACTGAATGAAGGCATGGGGACTGAGTGCTGAAACCCTCTGTGCTGAATTTGGAATAGACGGGAAGGGCACAGACCAAGCACCACACTTCCCAGGTTGGGTGAGGTAGACATTACCAATGTAGAAAGCAGCGTTGTCTTCACTGGCGAAGTCATCCAGGTAGGCGATGCCCAGGGGTTGGACCGGAGTTTCGCCTAATCCTCGCAGAAGATTTCCCAGGAAGACGTAAACCCACATGGAGGAGCTGGCATCCCCTTCACATTCTTGAAAGAAAAGCAAACAAGAGGACTACAGCTAGCTTACAATTGAAGGTAAAGATTCATTCTACATGTCTATGCTGTTTTAAAACGGAATTAGAAAGCAGCATCAGAATCTGCCACAGCGCTCATCTGATAAAAGCTTGGATGAGGCTGGAATTTACATTTTGTTTTGTGACTTTCATCTCTTTCACAGACAATTCCAGGGGCCTAGCAGATTCTTGCTTCTTTGTGTTCCTTTTAACTTATTTTCCCTCTTCTTCTTTTGTGCCTACACAGAGAGATATTTGTCTTTTTAGACTGCAGCACCTCTCAGCAAGATATTTGAGGCAAAACAAGACACGAACAAAGGCTTATCCACCTCCACTTTAACAAAAAGTGTGTATTTTTTTTTAAGATTTATTTGTTTTTGTTATGTATTCAGTGCTTTGCCTGAATGTACACCTGCAGGCCAAAAGAGGGCATCAGATCATGTTACAGGTGGCTGCGAGCCACCATGTGGTTGTTGGGAATTGAACTCAGGACCCCTGGAAGAGCAGTCAGTGCTCTTAACCTCTGAGCCATCTCTCCAGCCCGAGTGTGTATTTTTCAAGCACAAGTATTTTCCGTTGTTGCCCAAGTTCTACCTGAAACTCAAATATTTAGGTGGTTGATAACTCCAACAGTGAGCTATACCACCTACAATTATATCTGGTAGCAGTCAACTATTTTTAGAATTCTGGAAACAAGTCACATAAAAATTATAAATCTTACATTCTTTAGCAGTCCATATCTTCTGACAAAAAAGAACAGGTTTTTTACAGCATTTTTAGAGTTGAATCTAAATCAGACCACTTAAGGATACATTATTAAATGTACTATATTCTGACTGCATGAGGCAGGACAGTAATGTCAATCACATAAGTAAAAGACCACTTTGCTGAGTCTAGGCCTTCTAATAAAACTGAGGGCATTAACTGCCTCCGTAATCACCACATCTTAATGCCCCCTCTCAGGCACAAGCTGCGCTAAGTGGTTCTCAGGTATTTTTAACTGGAGTCTTCTCAGCAACACTAGGAGGTGGGAATTATTTTTACCTAGGTGTAAAGGGATGAAGAAAAAGTTAAATGTAATCATTGGAAAAATCACATTCTTTCTTATCTAACCCTTTAGATTGATATTTCTATTTGAGACACTAGTTTTATTTTCATTTCAAGATCCACAGTACTCAGAACCAATGGTAGATGTTCTGAGTCACCACCAGGCAATTAGTAGTCATTTTCATAGTATGTGATCACTGGGGTATCTTATTGGGATTATATCATACTGTTATACAGTTTAGGATCTGTTTGTGTGTTTGTGAGTACATGCAGTGCAGGCATGTGAACAGCGAGTGTGCATGCCTATCCCTGTGTGCAAGCAGAGGCCAGAGCACATAGGTAGCCTTATCCCTCATTCTGGCCTCGTTGCCTCTCATCGGAATCTCTCACTGAACAGGAAGCTCCCTGTTTCAGCCAGGCTGCTTGCCTAGTGAATTTTAGGAATCTGCTCACTTCTGTCTCTCACCATTAGGTCCATAGGCATGTTTAGACATGCTTACCTTTTTAAGTGGGTGCTAGAAATTTGAATTCATTTCCTCATGCTTGTAAAGCAAACGCCCCTTCCTCCTGAGCCACCTTCCCAGCACACTTGTAGGAATATTTTGCACTTTAATATTTCAAATAATAATGCTTTTGAGGGGAACTAGCATGCATACTAAAGTATACATAAAAGCTAAAACCATTCACGTATACAAGTCAAGTTTTTAAAAAAATTCATCTTACCGTCATTTATTTTGTTTTGTGTTTTCCCTATGATTGAGCTTGGTGATGGACTGCTGGACTCTAGGTAGCATGGAGAGATGCTGGCAGTGAGGTTGGAGGAGGAAGAATACTTCCCATATTTCTCATAGCTGTACCTGCATATAAAGAACATTTTCACTCTGACAGGCCAGCATCATGCTAACCACAAAGGTTTGCTTTGCCACTCCTGAAAGGATCAGGTTGGATTTGCAGATTCACCAAAGCAAAGCAGCACTGAACAGCAACTTGCTCCATAGGTGGACAGACCATGTGGCCCATAAGGTCTTGTGTCATTCTTGGGCCACCCATGATCCAATGACAGAAAATAATAGCAAGAATCATTTTAAGGCTGTCCATTACCTATTCCCTTAGCACAAGCTACATTTGACAAATACCAAAGCCACCTCTAAGTCAGAGAAAAATCAGTGCTGTAACAGCTCAAGGCATTAAGATATCAGAATCACAGACTTAGCAGACGATTCACAGGCCAGTTCCAGAGAATCTCTAATGTGCATCATGCTTAGAGCTATTTGTCTTTCATTCTAATTCTGCTTTTCCCCTCCAGGTAATGAACCCGGCTGCGCATCAGTCTACCCCCTCTGCCAATGCCCTACTTTCCTGTGTTTCTTTGGTACTTTGAAACATGGACTTTCTAAGTTGCCTTAAGCTGGCCAGGAACTCATGGTGACCTGCCCAGACTGGCCTTGAACTTATATGAATCTTCTGCTCCAGCCTCAGGACTAGCTGATACTACAGGTCTGTGACAACAGGTCCATTGGTGGGGGCTGAACCCCGCCCCCTTGTGTGCAGGACAGTATTTACTGATAAGCCACAGCTCTAGTCTCAAATGCTCTTAAATGTAGGGTTTTTGTTCTGAACAACACTTAAATTCTGCCTAAGACAATCTTTACAGTGATTATGAAATTCTGTATCCACTTCCCACTGGCCTCAGTCCGAGCTTGTTTCACCAGTTTTCAAAGCAGTAGTCACAGTCATGATGAGCCATTAAAAACTTCAAGTCTGAGCGGGACCCCAGGGCCGAAATCTGCCTATCATAATGTTCTTCTTGTAGGTTTCTAGGACCCTCTGGATCCTTCTACTTTGTTATTCTCCCATGCTTCTCTCATTTAGAGTCCCAATAGGATGTCCTCTACTCTGTCCCAGTTTCCTGGTAAGTGAAGGCTTTCATGGGGCATGCCTCTTGGGCTAGTATGCAGATATAAGTGAGTATATACCAATTGAGTCTTTCTGCTTCTGGGTTAACTCACTCATTATGATAATTTCTAGCTCAATCCATTTGTCCACAAATTTTGGGAATTCCTTGTTTTTAATAGCTGAGTAGTATTCCATAGTGTACATGTACCACAGTTTCTTTATCTATTCTTCTACTGAGGGACACTTAGGCTATTTCCATGTTCTAGCTATTATGAATAAAGGCAATACAGGCTGTAAACTTTAAAGCCCTACCCAGATCTAGCCAATGGACAGGACATTCTCCACAGCTGAGTGGAGAGTGGGGTATGACTTTCACATGTACTCTGGTGCCTCATATTTGACCATGTCCCCTGGAGAGGGAGACCTGGTGGCACTCAGAGGAAGGATAGCAGGCTACCAAGAAGAGACTTGATACCCTATGAGCATATAAAGGGGGAGGAAGTCCCCCTCAGGCACAGTCATAGGGGAGGGGAGTAAGGGGAAAATGGGAGGGAGGGAAGAATGGGAGGATACAAGGGATGGGATAACCATTGAGATGTAACAAAAATAAATTTTAAAAAAAACCTTCAAGTCTGGGTCCAAGGAGACATCAATCCCTGTAGTCCCTGCTGTGCAAGCCTGAGCTCAGATCCCCAGCACCCAGGTAAACGCTGGGTGCAGCACTGAGGTACCGTTGTAGCCCATCACTGGAGCTCACTGGCCAGCCAACCCATGAGCATCAGTGCCTTTTCTTTTCACACTCTTTGCTCAAACGTTACCATCTCTGTGAGCTGCATTTTGAGCATCATTCCCTGAAGTGTCTTTACTAGGCTGTTATTCTCTATAGTTTGTGTGTGTGTGTTGCATGGGTACCTGTGTCTGTCTATATCTGCCTGAGAGTATGTATCTATATGTATGCTAGTAGTGTGCATACCTGTGCTCACAGGAGGGTCAGAAGAAAGTGCTGGGTGCCACCGAGCTGGAATTACAGGTGTTTGTACAATACACAGCTTGTATAGCAAGCGCTCTTAAAAGCTTGGCCATCTTTTTTAGCCCCATTCTCCTCAGCTAATTATCATTATTTGACATACCATGGCCTTCTGTATTTGTGTTTTGTTTTGTTTTCCCTCCTGAAATCCATGAGCTTATGGAGCACTCTTTACTCTTCTATCCCCAGTGTCTAAAGGAATGATCAGCACAGAGATGCCAGTCCTACTATAGATGTGTTGGAGGATCCAAGACAAAGGATGCTAAACTCAGCCAGCCAGGGTGGCCCTTCATAATTACCATCAGTGACTGGTAAGCTTTGTGCAACACCAAGGGTATTTTTCTAAGAATATAGAACAAAAAGCCTGCTTATACAAAGCAATGCACGTTTATGAAAAGCCCATGGTAAGTGATCAGTGCAGTGAAGAGCTGTAAAGAATGTCCATTAATGGGGCTGGAGACATGGTTCCAGTGGAGCGCACTGGCTGCTCTTAAAGAGACCTGGGCTCAGTTCCTAGGGTCCATGTGGTACTGCACAACCATCCGTGACTCCATTTCAAAGGGACCCAGAGCCTTCTTCTGGCTTCCATGACACTGCACACACAAGGTGCAAAGATACACAGCATGCAGGTAGTATGCACAATAGACATATATAATTATATATATTATATAATATATATGCCTATAATCCCAGCACTAGGAGGCTGAGGTATGAAGGTTGTGAATTCAAGGCTATCTTGGGCTATCTAGTAAGTTGAATATCTGACTAGCCAGGGACACTTAACATGATACCTCCCATATGAAAACAAAACAAAGTTATAATTTTTAAGAAAAGGAAGGGGATTAAAGTCAGATGAACTCTGGTGCCCCATATTTGACCAGTTCCCCTGGATGGGGAGGCCTGGTGGCACTCAGAGGAAGGATAGCAGGCTACCAAGAAGAGACGTGATACCCTATGATCATATACAGGGGGAGGAGGTCCCCCTCACTCACAGTCATAGGGGAGGTGAGTAAGGGAGAAATGGGAGGGAGGGAGGAATGGGAGGATACAAGGGATTGGATAACCATTGAGATGTAATATGAATAAATCAATAAAATATATTTTTTAAAAAAGGAAAGAAAAGGGAGAGCAGCCACTGCTAGAGCAGCCTGACGCTTTCAACTTACTTCTCCATGAAGAACTGGGGCACAGCGATGAGCATGGTTCCAGCTCCCATGACCAGGCAGCCTGCTCCTATTATTTTTGGCCTGTGAAGTTTGGCACCAAAGTAGCTAACAAATGTTATGACCAGGAGATTCCCTTTGGGGGCAAGAAGAAGCATTCGCAGTCAGGTTAGGGAGCCTAGGAAACAGTCAACAGCATAAGACACACACAGATTGAGCAGGGTTTTATTCTAAGGGAAACCGCACATCCAGCCTCCCCATCATGTCGCTTTCTTCCCTAGGACGTAAAATAGCTGTTGAAATTACCTTCAGATTCATGATGTTGGTCACCTCATCTTTTTCAGTCAAAGTATTTCACTACTCCCCTCCCGCTTTGTTTTACCCAACCTGATCATTTGTTCCCTTAAGGGCATTTTATCAGTAAGTTAACTTATCGATGGAGGGCCAGAGAGATGGCCCCATAGTGGTGAAAGGGTACAGCTCTTACAGAGGATGAAATGTGGGTCGCAGGACCACTGAGTGACTGACTCACAGCTGCTTGTGCCCTGGCTGCAGGAGAATTGATGCCTCCATCCGACCTCCAGGGGGCATCTGTAACCCTAGCTGCAGGGGATCTGACAACCCTCATCTGAACTCCAAGGGCACCTGTATTCATATGCACACACCTACACACATAAGTAAAACATAAAAATAAATACATTATATAAAGTTTCTTTTTTGATATTTTAAATTTTTTCTTAGTGGTCTTGGAGCAAATGTTATTAGTTTCTTCATTCACTTACACTTTCGATGACAGCTTCTATTTGTTTCCCAAGTGTTTTTGAAACATATATTCTAAATTATCTCTACAGCTGGTATTCCCTATAGAAAGGTTCTACAAAAAACAGGAGTATACCTCACTTTTTTTTGGTTTGTTTTTTGAGACAGGGTTTCTCTGTGTAGCCATGGCTGTCCTGGAACTCACTCTGTAGACCAGGCTAGCCTCCAACTCAGAGATCCACCTGCCTCTGCTTCCCAAGTGCTGGGGTTAAGGTGCCACCACACCCAGCTAGTATACCTCACTTTAAATAAAATAAAATATTAAACTCACATCTATGCAAATGATACTTTGTAATTGTTCAAAGACTCCATTGCAGGGACTCAATATAAAAAGTTGTCCCCCATAAACAACTCTGGGTCTCTATCATCTATAAACCTCAAGGTACAAATATCATGGAATGCAAATTTTCACAAGAAATTTTTCAATGATTGAATAACATTGGTTTTAAAGCAGGAATTGCAGATTCCAAAATAGCTCTAATAAAACATGATGAACTATTTTTATGTCTATGTATTTGTGTAGATGTGTGTGTGTGTGTGTGTAAATCAGTGTGCAGGTGGAGGTCAAAAGTTAAGCTAGACACTGTTCGCCCTGTTTTGTAAGATAGGGTATCTTTGCATAAGCCTGGGGCTTTCTGACTTAGGATAGGCTGGCAGGCCAGGGAGCTGTAACCTGTCTCAACCCATCTTTTCTGGACTAACAAGAAAAGGTCTAACATCATGTCTAAATTTTTGGTCTTTGTTTTTTAACATAGATCCAGGCATCAAACTCGGGCCTTCATCCTTACACAACACTTCACTGAATGAACTATCTCCTGAGCTCTATGATTCATCATCATATTTTAAGGGAAGATTTCTCAGAGTTTCTTGTTGGATGGACCCTGCTGTTTGAGGTTGCAGTCCTCCCAGTCCTGGTAGCCATTCTGAGCTTGGCATGAGGTGCAGGACTCCCTCTCCCCAGCAGGGCCTCCTACTCCCGGCCTGACTCCATCTGGAAAAGATCTTTAGACATAGATGCCCCTAACCACATTTGATAATACATGGCCTTTGACCCAGTTCCCTGATAGCTCTCCCGTCCCTGTACCTATAGGATAATTAGGTACTGTGTTCCCATTCAAATGATAGGAGCGTGACGCCAAATGCAAAACAAGCATCATTAAAGTGCCTTGTTCCAAACAATTATGTACACCTATCCTGGAGCCCTCCACCCATCCCCAAGGGCTCTATAGCCTTTGTTCTCCCCAGCCAAGTTGAACTAGCTCCCTAGGGTATCTCCCAGAGTGTTTAATCACTTTCCAAATTCCACACCTCGCCTTCTGGTCCTCCTGCCTTGGTGGGCTGGTGGCCGACAGCCCCCCAGGGAAGAGGAGAATTATACTTTGTTATATAAAAGAATTCCTAGGAGAAGGTGCAAAGGAAGATACCAACTTATTTAAAATGTAAAATTCTTAGCACTTGCAGTTCCTGGTGCAACGGAACAAGGATCCAGTCAAGGAGTCTGCATTTGCCACGTAAATTCAAACACGGTAGCGTGGATCATGACAGCAATACCCCACGGAGAAGCCAGGTTAGGGATGCACATCTGAAAGACCCTTCACGTTTTAGCTACAATCCTTTGCAAAGCCTCACTTGGAGGAACTCCCATCTAAAGAAGCAAACACTTCCCCCCACCCCAGGCTGCCCATGGTGGCTGATGGCCTGGCTTTGTTTGGCGCTGTCCTTGGTATTTCCAGTGTTAGTGCAGGAGCATGTTTCCTTCCATCTGCAAGCAATCATCCGATTTACTACCATTCGAACACACTGCCAGCGTTAGTCAATTGGAAAATGAGTGGTGAATTTTATAGCCTGGGGGTTAATAATAAGGACGTGGGAAATGTAGCCTGAAAATGAGGTCTATGCGTTTGATTCTTGGAAGAATTCAGCTCCTTAAAATTTGCATATTAAAAGCTTAAGCATGAGAATACCCACTTGACATTTCACTAATGTAAGACACTGTACTGATTACGTCTTTCTGTTTGGGAAGCCGGCTTACATTTTATAGCAGTCTTTTTGGAGCTCCACATACCTTCCACTAAACTCTCACAATAAGGGGCTGACTGGGGTTAGGAAGCTGTTTCTTTGTTACATTAATGAGTAGCGCCATTTTACCACTCACCCATCTCTATAAATGTAGCTCTCCTGTACCTGCTACAGTAACAACCTTTCTGAGTCCCCATCAGGGGTACATGGGAATATATGGAGAGGCAAAGACTACAGGATCTGGGAAGAAGGCTTAGGGGCAAAGTGCTGGCTGTGTTCAGATCCTCAACACCAACATAAAAGCTGGCATGAGGCTGGTGCCTGTAATCTCAGCACTAGGCACAGGGGAGGAAGTGTGGAGAGTGGTAGATGCCAATGGCTTTCTGGCTGCAATGGAGAGCAGCAGATTCAGAGTCTCAAAAGATAAACTGAATAGCGATAAAGGAAGATTCTGGACGTCTATCTCTGAATTCCACATATGCATGCATAGGCAGCACTTTCATGTACACATATGCACACATGTGTATACACATCACACACACACAAACACACACACACACACACACACACACACACACACACACACACACACTGAATTGGGTATAAAAATTCTTCCATACCTCACATGACTATTAATAAGAAAAGACAAAAAGTCCAAGAAGTTTAATAAATGTTTTGCCAAACTTGAACATGCCCCCTCAAATTTTTTCTTGTATGCGCACACATCCAAAAGTTCAAATCTTAGAAAAGAAAGTAAACAACTAAACTTATCTTATGCACCAGAAACAAAAATTGAACAAGGACAGTGTAGGAAATGGCAATTAGAGGCCAATACAGTTGTGAATTCAAAGTTAAAGATCCTATTGGCAAGTGGAAGAGTCAGTGTGGCCTGTCAAGTACAGCATATTCTAGGAGTTGAGAGAATATGAGCTAAGAGGAAGTCTGTTAATTAACCCACTGTCTAACAGGTGGAAGAGAAGAAATGTAGTGAAGCTCTCAGTACAGCCAGCCACTGAAGGATCTGAAAACTGAGTCTAGCATGGCGGTGCCCACATTCAATCCCAGAACTGTGGAGGCAGAGGCAGATGGACCTCTGCGAGTTTGAGGTCAAGCTGGTCTACACAGTGAGTTCCATGCCAGCCAGGGCCACAGTGTGAGACGCTGAGCTTCAAAAAACCTCAAACAATTAAGAACAAAGACAGGAAAGAGAAACGTTCTGAACAAATAGTCTTTTGAAGTATGCTTATAAAAAAACCATAAAAATAAATTAATAACTAATTAATAATAATTAATTAGTTAAAATGTAAAAACATGCAACAAATGAATTGCTGAATGGTGCAACTTAAAAATACTGTAATAAATCAAAAACAAAAGAAGAGAGTCCATTATCACCACTTAAATTCAATACAATCCCAAGGCCAATTGAGTAAGAAAAGGCAAATATAAATTATATCCTGGCACATTTAGAAATGAAAAAAATATATAAATGTCCTCTACTTAAGTCATATTATTTTCTATCCAGAAAATGCTAGAGTTTCCATGGACAGTCAGTTGAAATTCAAAGAACGTCAACCAAGTTGTTGAATGTATATATTATTGTACATAAATTTTATTGTATGTACATGTGGGCATATGTGGTGCGTGCATGCGTGCATATGTGTGTGTGTGTGTGTGTGTCTTTTCACACCTGTGTGGATTCAGATGTCTGTAGCAGTAACATGCACATGTGTGTGTATGTGTGTAGAGACCCAATGCTGGCACTAGGTATCTTCTTGGATAAGTTTCTGTCTTATATATTCAGGAAATCCAAGAAAAAGTTTGCACCACATCGTTTCTAAGCATTTCCAGCACTAAGATATTTCTACATAGAAAACAAGAGTGAGAAAATTAAACTTGATTGATATCTCATTTTTATTGGTATATGCATTTCCACACAGGAAGTCAGCGTCTTTCAGTAGGCAGCAACTTCCTATCAATATGCCTTTCTTGTCATGATGCAGACTGTTACGTGACCTCACCCTTCTATTGTCCCTCAGTTCAGGACGATCAGTGAGGCAGGCATCAACTCTTCACGTGCTTCAAAGGAGGTGACACAGTGACATAAGGCACTGGTGTGGTCGGTGTGGTGGTTTGAATAAAAATTGCCCCCATAGGACCATAGGGAGTGGCACTATTAGGAGATGCGGCCTTGTCAAAGTAGGTGTGGTCTGGTTGGAGGCAGTATGTCACCAGGGGGCTGGCTTTGAGTTGACATCTCAGAAGCTCAAGTCTGGCCAGTGTGTCACTGTCATTCCTGCTGCCTGAGTATCCAGAGGTAGAGCTCTCAGCTCCTTCTCCAGCGCCATGTCTGCTTTCCTGTCTCCATGCTTCCTTCCACAGCAAAAATGGACTAAATCTCTGAACTGTAGGGCAGCCCTAGCTAAATGTGTTTCTTTATAAGAGTTGCCATGGTAATGGTGTTTTTTCACAGCTTGATGTATGTGAAGTTACTAACAACACTGAGAGCCTCTGGCCACGGGACACTCGTGTGTACAGATGAAGACACATGAACTGGATAAACAAACACACAAACACACAAGTAATAAAGAAAAAAGAAGAGAGAGAGAGAGAGAGAGAGAGAGAGAGAGAGAGAGAGAGAGAGAGAACAAAACCAAATAGAAGCTTGGCCCACTCACTCCCTGAAGAACCCGTGCCTCACTTTAACACTTCCCAGATGGCCTGAATGGCCACTAAGGTGTGATTGGTATTCATTCCAGAATTGCGAGCAAATTTTCTGGAATGTTCCACCTACAAAAGCTGCTCCCCTGCTTAGAATACCAGTGGGAAGAATTTTATGAATTCAGAGCCAAATTATCTTGGGCTATCTTAATCCCCTTCATAGCCATTTGCCACCCACTTCTGTGTATGACCTGACATCTTTCTATTAGGCAAATCTCTTTGAATGGACAAATAGATCTCTAACTTTTACCAGCTCAAGAGCTAATATCGTCACCATAGCCTAATAGCAGGTTTCTCCCACTTTGCTGTATGTTTCCACCAACATATTGGAAATCAGCTTGATTTATGGCTTCTTTTGTTCTTCAACAATAAAATCTTCATGAAATGGTTAGCACATTGGAACACAGTATTTAGGGTAGTCTAGTCTGTGTCCCTGAGTTACAGCCACAAATTAATTGTCTACAAATTAAACTATCTCTTATCCTTTTTGAACATGAGGGCTGTTTTTTACAAAAGTCATTTTTTACAAAAGTTCGTTGGTATCACTTTTCTGTGACATCTCACATCAAAAATAAATTTTTTTTAAAAAGTTGAAGATAAATATTTCTCCCAGTCCAGGTAAAGTGACATGAGAGCAGTTAAGAGACCTCCCTGCAATTTTATTTGTTCCAAGTGTTCCAAATGACCACTAAGAGGATTATTTTATTTACTTTGAAGAAGCGTTAAATGCCTCTCATTTTTTACTAACACAGGAAGCAGACTAACTGGAACCACACTCTTTCCGACACATTCAAGTCAGTGATTAAAATCACTCTTTGAAGAGGTAGACTAAGCAACTGCCGAACCAGGACAGCTGAGCACAGAGGTTTCTCAGTCTGTTCTGTTCCTGTTTTCCTGCTAATACAATCCCCTTTCTCGCCTTCACAGCTACTGTCTAGAAAAACACACCAAGCACCTGCTTATTAAATATTTGGGCTACATTTTTGCAGAGCCCCTTTGAGTGCTCTCACATTCTTACTCCTCCAAGAGATGGAAACACTAGTCAGCACCCTGTCTTCCCCTAAGGAAAAGCCTCTCCTTTGATGGGTAGCTGAATCCTCCAAGGCATCCAGTAAGGAATGCTGGGGCCAGGGACTTTGTTATGGGCTGCCTGATCTCTGAGAGAATAGATTTACCCAAGCAGGATTTTACAGGTTGGATCTCAGCAGACCACGAGGGTGTTCAGCAGGCTTATGAAGAAGACCTTGGGCTTAAAGGTAAAGCTGGGCTTCTCTCATACCTACCGATTTCAAAACTACCATCAATTATTCCCACCAGAGAGGAAGGGATATCGAATCTTCTCTCTATCTGAGTGATGGTGCTCTTCAGGTAGCCTTCTGCCAGCGCTTTGGCAAAGTAAACGAAAGACAGGGCACCCAGGAACACCTGGAAAACACGATAAAGGTGCACGTAATCTTTGAGAATATCGGTGAGTGACAAGGAAAGGGCCATTGATGGGTAAAGAAATAGAGGAAATGAAAACAACAGCCCGCCCACGTGCCACATCTCACAAGCCCAACCTTGCCTAAGTATGCATTTTGAGATCGCAGTCCAAGCACTAGCAGAGAACACTCTGCACTGAAATGTAATCTGCTTTTTTTGGTTAGCTGTTCTTTGTTTTGTTTTTGTTTTTGTTTTGTTTTGTTTTGTTTTTTTGAGACCAAGTCTCTTAGGTTTGTAGTTGTTAAATTTGTTCTTAAAGTTTCAGTGGTTCTTCGGTGTATGGCTGTCATTTAATAGACATGTTTTTAATTATGCAAGGAAAGCAGTCTGCATGTAAATTCAGATTCACATACATTAAAATACAGTATTATTTTGTTCCCTGGATATTATTTGCTGTAAAGAAGGGAGGCTTGCACCATGCAGACAACTGTCCCTTTCTGTGTAACAAGAAAAGCCAAAGTTTGCTTTCACAAAAGGAAAATAGTATGGGTGTGCTTAGTAGAATACACGGGGCAGGGCAGCACTTTCATAAATGCCTGCTTCTATGTCTCCCCTCTGTTTGCCTAGGACTACCTTTCAAAGGATCCCAAAAACTCATCTAACCTGGATGGCAGGCAAAAATGATTTCACCGTTTGGCGAGCGGTCTGTTTTGCAGTCGAGAGTCTGTTTTCAAAAAGAAGGCAATTTCCTTTTCTAGCTTCATTTTATCTGGAGGGAAAGTCCAGCATGTAAACCACAGCCAACCCCTCTCTTACCTTGAGTTCGCCACAGCACGGCCGTGCTTCCGCTGCTGCGGACGGACACCCCACTTCAAAGGACGGCCTTCCGGCAGGTTGGGCTGAATTTTTGTGAAACAAATGGGCATTTTCTTTGGATGAGGTGTCCATTACGAAAGGGTTTCTTATCCCAGCCTGTCAAAGCTGATTTTAAAAGGAAACAACAATTTAGTTCCGATCCACGTACTTTAAAGACGTTTCCGTTTCACAGAAGAGTCCAGTTCTATAGGTATAATTTAAAGTGTCACTATCTCGTCTTAACCACAGTGTATTGGCAGCATTCTTCAATTAAACTCAGACAGGATATTTGATTAACGAATCCTGCCGTTGAGAGCCTGCAGCCAGCATTCTTTTCCAATCTTTTCACTTTGAGCCTCATTATAGCGAAGAATAAATTTCCATGTTGCCTTTGGAATAAATAACGAGGCAGAATTTTGCTGACTTTGTGGTCTTGCCAGATTAAACTGGGCGCGAGCAGGAAGGGGAGGGGAATTCAAGCTCCTGAATATTGATTCATTGGAAATAAGGCTTCCAAGACTTCAGTGAATGGCAGAGGCTGACACCATCACAGACCCCCAAAGCACCTTTGCATTCCTGTGGCACCCGAGTAAGGTTTACAATGAGGGAGAAAGGAAGGGGTCCAATTTGTGTACCACTTGGCTAATGCGGTAGGCATGCGAACGATAAATGTCTGGGGCCCTAGATTGAATTCAGATGAAAGTACAGGCTGTACGCCTTAGAGGAAGGAAAACCCTTCCCGTGTTTAATTCCCACCCTCCTTTCTCTCTTCCTCCTGAGAAAATTCATAACAGTTTTGCACAGTCTGACCTTACTTCTCCTGTCCACATTAATATTTACACATCCTGTGCTACACTTTGTTAGCCTTCTACATGAGCCAGAGCTTGTCTGATAATCCAATGCATGCCCCAGGATTAAAAAAAAAAAAAAGCAAAAACAAAACATTAAAACAGGATGGCTGTCCCTATTGGTTACACGATGCCCCACTTGTTCACGAATAGAGGTCTTCCAGCCCTTACTACACTGACTGCAGAAACACTATCTGGCGTAAAAATTCATGCATGTGGTAGCATTAGGATTGTTCTGATTATGTATATATGATCTTGGCCTTGTTAGGCCCAAACAATTTAGAAATGGAATAGATGTCTTTATTCCTTATTCTATGGGAAATTGGTGGGGCCTAAAATGGGGTATGGGGCTTTAAAAATGTTATAAGGCATGGATTATCTGATTTTATAAACATGCTAAATTTTACGTCTTTTTAAAAAAGATTTATTGTGTGTGCAATACTCTGCCCGCATTACACCTGCAGGCCAGGAGAGGGCACCATATCACATTATAGATGGTTGTGAGCCACCATGTGGTTGCTGGAAATTGAACTCAGGACCTCTGGAAGAGCAGTCAGTGCTCTTGATCTCTGAGCCATCTCTCCAGCCCCTTCCTTAAGTCCTTTTTTTTTAAATGGGCAAATAAAAAGAAGTGAAATGATAACAAAAACTGATGAAATTAGGGTAATTAACATTAGCCTTGATCAAAAATGAAATATGGATAAAATATAAACAAAGATTATGCATAAGATAAACAAATAACTACAAACTGTTGCCAAAATGAATAATTTCCCAGTAAATGGAACCTGTCTTGATGTAAGCCAGAAGAGAAAGCAGAGGATGAAGAGCAGAGCCACGCACTTTTTAAACCATACCCCAAGACAGACACACCAAGAACAGCAGAGATGGCAGGACTGCTTTAGCAAGGAGTCACCTCCAAGAGAAGCAAGCAGAGAACGAAATGGATTCGCTGGTGCTGTTGTTTTTTGATACACCTAAAGTGATGGAACTATGAAATCCCACAAGGACAGCATAAAAAGAGAAACTTCAGAACAAACCTACAGATTATAAACTGTTCCCAAATGCTACCCAATTCAAACTATTTGCTCAATACTCTTAATTGGGACTGTTCTTTTAAAGTAGCAATTGATTGATAACAGTAGTAGATATCATTCAACATCCATTTCTGATTTTTAAAAACTTAAGAACAGTAACAATAATAAAACAACAGTAGCAGAAACCAAATCAGAACTCTAAGAAACACTGTTAACAGTGACACCAATGCCATACAAATACTAAATTACTATGACTGGTTTTCCAAGGTAACACTTTACAAGAATATCAAAATGCTATTGGAGAAACAGCCTTCTGAGGTGCTGAGCAGGTTTCTTTCCAACAAGTCTACACTGGACCTGGAGCAGAATGTCTAGACAGGCATTGTTTAGAATGAAAAACATCCAAACAGCGACGTGATTATGGTGATGTCTCACAATGAAATCTTAGAAGCCACTAAAAGGTAGGACAAAGAAGTAGATATAGTTATAAAAATCAAGCACATAAGATATCTATGATAATAAGTGAACTTACATGCAGAAAAAAGAAGTTTTAGCAATTTCAGTGGAAATGCATTATTTCCAGTGAATGACATTGCAGACAACCTTTTAATGTTAATTAACTCCACACATATTTTCTAGTTTTTCTATAATAAGCATAAATGTTACACAGAGATATTATGACATTAGAAACCTAAAAATATCACTATATAAAAACATATAATCCAGATTTTAAAACACAAAAGGAATAATAGTAACTTTACAATTCAAAATGTGATCCTTTACAAAAATTATGCAATTAAAGTTGACCTTCAATTAGGGAATATTGACATACTATTTCCCATTAGGCACAATTTTAAAGCTGGTAACTAGAATATGCCAACAAATGTTCAATAATGGCATATATCACTTGAACTAAATATTTGTTTAAAAGAGCAAATGGTTTGACTATAAGCTTTTCATGCCAGATAGTTAAAACATGCTGAAAATAATTTACATTTTTGAGATGGTTCAGTATGTTATCTTCTTGTACTTAGTGGTCTTGACATGATCATTCTGTGACTGAGCACAAATGGATAGGTACCCTGATCTTAGTTGATGCTGTGATCTGGCTAAGTAACACTCCTTAAAAATTGATGGTAAATATTTGGCTGAAACTGAACTGCATCTTAGTGGCTCACATGCCAATCAACAAGACTGCCATATGTTCCTAGGAGGCTCCAGCTTGTGGGCAATGTAAGCTTCTCAGTGGTTTGAAAGACTATGTGATGACATGAGTAGAAAGGTTTCCATGGCCAAAGCTCCCTTCTCTTCATCTGCATGTACAGCAGGAATAGAACCCAGTTTAGAGGCTATACGTTTGACATATCCTTCATCTCTTGGTCCATTTGAGTTTATTTCTCCAGAACATTAAAATAAATAATAAAAAGGCAGATGGTGAAATTTTCATCTAATATCCCGGATTAGGGTATAACTTACTCCAGATTCTAAAGCAAACAAGCCAAGCTGGTAGTGTTTTGTTTTGTTCAGTTTTTAAGTTGAATTCTCTGTTTGCATGGGTTGGTTTGAGAATCTAGTCTTTAGAAAAGTACAGGTGGTCGAAGTAGCTAAAGTTGAGTCAATAGATGCACGTAGGTCCTATGCTCTGGACCAGTGATGGAGATGCAGCCAACCTGTATAGGCTGTCATACAGAAAGTCAGAGAGGTAGCCATGCCCAGCTTCCCTTCTCGAACACCTCTGCACCAGCCAGGTGTTTCTGCAGGCTCTGAGATTCTTTTCTTCAAAAAGTCTCAAAAAATAACCTGATGAGGAGTAATGTGCCTTGCACAGAATGCTGATCTCCCACCCCTAACTACAAATGACTTTAGCATCAAATTCACATGTCTTAAATGCCATTTCTACTTAGGATGATATATGCACTTGTACCTTTAAATATAGGTCTTTTTATAGTTCCATATATAATCTTTAAAATAACCTAGAACTTCAATATTGTCATCTCTACTTATAAAAAATGATTTGCTTTACAGCAGTTAAGCATTCTGACAGAAGCTACCCAACTAATAAGCATCAAAGCCCAAATCTGAAAGCAGATCTGAGTTTATATGGCTTCTTTAACCAGACCCCTCTCCTATGTCACCCAGCTAACAAAGGAACCCATTGCCCCTTACTGAAGTGTCATAGAGAACCCAAGTCTTGCATAAATCAATTTCAAATTATCAACTTCTCTTTTGGGAAAGTAAGGCACAATGCTCACACAATTAAAAACAAGTGAACAATAAACAAACAAACAAACAAATAGAGATTAAAAAGGGCCAAGTCATACCTGGAGGTAGAGGGTAAAGCTGGCCAGTTCCTCTCAGAATGTTCAGCCAGAGGCTGGATCACAGGGCACAGCCTGGAAGAGGAAACTGAGGCAGCACCGCTGAGGCAGCACCACACAGCAGTTCTGAGGAGTTCTGGCAAGCCAAGAGAACTGGTGGGCACAGACAGAACCGATTAGAGGGAAGAAAGACCAAGGGTCTGGTCTCGGCCCTCAGCAATCTTTTTCCTTTGCCTCTCCAGTTGGCCTCCTTTTTTTCTGGCAGTCTGCAGGGAATTGGGCACCCTCGCAAGGGCACTGCCCTGCATCTCAGCTCGCAAGGCACGGAAAGAGCCGGAGCCTTTGAGCCATTTCTTTGCAGTTTGCAGCAAGTTTAAGGCCACACGTGATAAAGCTTTGTTTATAGAAGAAAGAGGAGGGGGGGAAAAAAAGAGAAAAGACCACTTGTGATTTTTTTCTTGCTGATCCCAGAAAACACAACTCCACAGGGGGTAGGGGGTGAGGAAACAGAAGGCAGGGCAAGGAAGGAACTTTGTAACAAAGACCCCCAAACCCCGCCAGCCCCCAACTCCACTCCTCCCTCCAAGCAGTCTTCCAGACAGCCAGACCTTAGGGACATCAAGGGGCCAGCCTTGTGCTATATTTATTTGTTTGCTAATATCTTTTTTTTTTTTTAAGTCTTGGGTTAACTCCCTGCATTGTTTCCTCCACCACTGCAATTCTAGAATCTGCAGGAATACTTTCAGGTCAGGATCAAAGCTCCGCAGGATCCCTCCGGAGGGAGTTTGCTCTCAAAGCAAAACATCCTGAATGCTTCCATCCACGCACCCTACAGGTCCTGAAATTTGACACAATAGCAATCGGATTTTTGGCGGTCAGTTGCTTATGCTACCTAAGCCTAAATAAAGAGAGGCTTTGCCTGAGAAACGGTACAATTCAACCCAATTCTTTTCCCAAGAGAACAATGTTAGAGGACTCTGAGCAATATTAATTTACGTTTTGTTTCCAACAGGAAGTAAATTTGCCATTAGGATTCTCCAAGGTTCAACTTACTCTTCCAGGGCTGTGTGACTCTGAGCAGGCCACTGAATCTCAACACGTTCTGCTATGGAGCTGTATACGTGTTCTCCCCAGTGAGACGTGCAGGGATATTCCAAGGATTAAATTATGTTGTGCCCACTGTAAAGGAAAACCCTGATTGAGCAGACAGGGCCTTTATTACAGGGGTAGCTCTAATTTCCATGGTGGCTACAATTAGTAATCACCTCTTTTAAAAATCTTATTTTGTTGTTGTTTGTTTATTTTTTTTTATGTGTATGTATGTGTGTGTCTGAGTTTATGTGTACCACTGTAGAGGCCTGGTTAAATAAGTCTAGCTGACTCCGTGATGGGCTTCAGTTTCTTGTTAGCTTGGAGCAGGCCTGAGAATCCATTCCTCAGAATTCCTAGAAATAGCATGGGAAATAGACAGCCAATCAGGGACAGCCAGGACACCTAGCCTGAGGAAGATAAGGTTGCTTAGCTACCAGTTTGAATAGGCCACTAACTCCTGACCAGAGTCACGTAGCCTCAAGACGCCTACCAATTTGGGCTGGTTTGAACCAGTTCAGAGAGCCCCTAGCCCCTGACCAGAACCCTAACCAATCACAGACGTACTTGTACCCTTGCTCCTGAGCTGTGCCAATAGAAATAAAAACTACCCAACTCACCTTAGAATTTCCCTTAATTACCTACTTTAAAAAGCCTGCATGCCCATCTTGCTTTACATAGGCGAGGACCCCAGTGCACTGGATCTCAAAGACGCTTTGCTTTTGCACATGACTTCAGACTCCTGGTGGTTTTGGGAGGTCCTCCAGATCTGGACATAACACCATATGCATGTTGTACCTGCCTAGTCCAGAGCAGGGTACGGGGTGCCCTGAAACTGAAATTACAACTGGTTCTGAGAGGCTATTGTGGGTGCTGGGAACTGAATCACCACCTTCTGCAAGAGCATCAAGTGCTCTTAACCACTGAGCCATCCCTCTAGCCCTACTAACCAATATTTTTATGAGTACATTTTACTGCAAAAGAATAAAAGAGGAGGCAAAGAAACCTGGACTTATCTTAAACTTTACAATTAAGCAATGAGCTGGGTGTGGAGCTGCGTTTAATCCCAGTACTCTGGAGGCAAAGGCAGGTCTGTCTCTCTGAGTTCAAAGCCATCCAGAACCATATAGTAAATAAACAAAGAAAAGACAACAAGGAAACAGTGGAGCAATGGTGTTTAAGACTGAATGCTCGTTAAGACTGAAAACTTTATTTTAGCACTCAAACTGAACTTTGCCATCAGAAGTAGGGATCAAATACCTTTGTGCTAAACTTTCCAATATGCCCACAAGTGGCCATTGGCTATCAAGGGGGGAATGGTGTGTACCAATCAAAAAAAAAAAATCAGGACTTGTTAATTCTCCCCTTTGGGTGTAATTTGGAGTATCTCAGTGTTTTCAAAATCACTGTCTAGGACAACTCCTTTCCATATTTTTACAAACCACAGTTAACATGACTACAAAGAATGAAGCTAACATTTATACATTGCTGATGGCTTCTGGAACATGGCCTTGTTTGGGTTGTATCCTACATCACTCCCATTGTCACCTTCAAATCCTAAATCCCCACCCCTTTAACTGTACATTGTGACCCCAAATCGGGTTGGCTACCTCAATTGGGGACTCACAGATTTGCCAAAGTTTCTGAGTGTTTAAAGTGAGAATTCACCAAAGTCAATGGGTATGAAATCCAAAGTGTTTCTGTCAGAGTTCAGACGTGTTGCATCGCCTGGGTGGCTCACAGTGCCCACAGATACTATCTGAAGCACAGGCTCAGATTCCAAGCAATCTCATGCCATGCAATTGTAGGGTTTTAACTGCAAAGCTATGTTTTCTGCTCTTATAGAAGCAAAGTGGTTTAAATAGAGAAAAGGGAGACTTTTTGTGCTTTCCTGATGTCGTTATTTAGTCTGCATCAAATTAGCATATAGTTGTACTATATTATGTTAAAATGTTTAATTTTAAAATTTTATGTTTGAACTGCTGGCTTGGATTTTATTTTCAAAAAATTCTTAAATTGATTTTGGTTTGAGATTAGGACAGAATTTCCATGACTTTTAAAGTGGTCCTAAGTATATTTCTGCAATTTTGTACCATATACGTTTATAAAAATCTCATTCTCAGCACTGGTGCTTAAAAACAAAATCAAAGTTTCAATCAACTAAAGGCTATTTTATATGCTTTCTACCCTGAACTATCAAATATTTAGCCAAGATTTAAATTTTTTTATGTAAAACAAACAAGCATCTTGTTAGAAATTTGCTTTAATCTTTTATATTTGGTAAAATCATATGTATACCAAAGAATTACTTTGAAATAAATCTGTTTATAAGTTACCATCAGTAAATGATGGATTTATTTGATATATGTATATATATCTGAGCCATGTAAAAATTTCCCATATAAACAAGTATAAGTAAACAAATTTAAGAAAAATTTCCCTAGGTAGGTCAGAGATCAACAAGAAGTCACAGTATAGAGGAATTTTAGTGCAGCAACATAGGTACTCTGTCAAAGGATCACGTCTAAAGACCTTGGCCTATGTGATCTGGTTGGTTTACAAACACACCCTTAGTAGCTCCCTTTAATCCCTCTGGCTGGAATATAGACACACCTTTACCTTTAATCCCAAGCAGGGCCAGACAGAGTGAAGAATCAGAGAAAGATTTGACAGAAAGTGTAAGAGTTAGGCTATACAGGAGGGGGGAAAGGGACAGGGAGGAAGAGCAAGGGAAGGAGAGCTTTGGTGGAATACAGTACAGAAATACTGTAGAGTTCATGCAATCAGTTTGGTGCAATTTGTTTCATAGAGTTCAAAGCAATTCAGTCAGAAGTCCAGAGAAGCCAATTTATATCAGTCAGCTTGGAGAGGAATTTTGAGCCAGAATAGATGAGTTGAGCCAGTCAGGCAGAGTTCAGGAAGAACTAGAAAGGATGAGTTTATTCAGCAGTAAGTCTTGGAGGCTGAAAACATTCTAGGCCTAGGTTAGCAGACAGAGACTGGACGCTGAAGCCTTTAATGTCTGGGTTTGCAGATGAGGAAATTTCATGAAGGCTAGAAGCTTCCAGGCCTAGGTCTAGAGATAGTTAAATAGAAATGTTCTGGATCAGTCCAAGCCATGTATTCATAAAGCTTGAGTCTAGTTCTCATCTCATTCCATCATCTGAGGAAATAAAAGCTACATTTACATCATAGCACTTCTGACACAGCCACTCAACTCTGCCACGGAAGTTTCTCTGAGAAACTTCCCATGGAGTGATTGTAAGTCTGATTCCTAGGGCTGCAGTGACAGCATCACAGAGGGCATGACCCAAATAAAACAACAGAATCATATGCTCTCTCTGTCTCTGTCTCTGTCTCTCTCTCTGTTTCTGTCTCTCTGTATCGGTCTCTGTCTCTCTGTATCAGTCTCTGTCTGTCTGTCTGTCTGTCTGTCTGTCTGTCTGTCTGTCTGTCTGTCTCTCTCTCTCTCTCTCTCTCTCTCTCTCTCTCTCTCTCTGTGTGTGTGTGTGTGTGTGTGTGTGTGTGTGTGTGTGTGTGTGTGTGTATGGCAAGTTGGGAAAGAAGGGGTTGGTTTAGCTTGTTTTCATATCAGTGTTTATCATCTAAAGAAATCAGAAGAGAGCAAGAACCTGGAGGCAGAAGCTGATGCAGAGGCCACAGAGGGATGCTGCTTACAGGCTTGCTTGTTGTGGCATGCTCAACCTGCTTTCCTATAGAAACCAGGACCACCAGCCTGGGCTTTCCAACATCAATCACTAATTAAGAAAATGCCCTACAGCCAGATTTTATCTTGGAGGCATCTTCTGGATTGAGGTTCCCTCCTTTCCAATGAGTCTAGCCTGTGTCAGGTTGACATTAAACCAGCGTGCACAGGATAAAAGGAGGGAATTGGGTTAGACTTCTCTGAGAATCGTAGGGGAGGTTCCTTCCTTGCCTTTTCCACTTCCTGGGGTCAGCTGAGGATCTTTGGTTTTCTGTTGTGGAGAGCTGCGAGGTGCCATGCCTTAACAAGGCGCAGTTTTCCGCCATCCCGACGGCGAGCGCTCCCTAAGATAAACAAGTCCTCATATGGCAAAAGGCTGTGCAAGGGTAACAGGTGATCTGATGACAAGCAGTCCTGCTCTGACGCGGACCTATGAGGAGGTGGCACCTGGCATGAGCTGATTGGCTCTTGAGTTGTACTTAAGCTTGGCCCTTCCCTTCTTCGGGGCCATTCCCACTGAGCTTAATCCTGAGTAAAATTCTCGAGAAGTCTGGTTGTTGGTGTCTTATTTCCACTGGACGGTGCGGCGCCGACATTCTGTGGTGACAGAAGTCATGAAGGTAATCTCTGCCTCTGTTACTGATATGGCAATATCAAACTGTCTTTGAAAGCAGAGGACCTTTTCTTGGCTTTTGTATTTGCCTTGGGCAGATAGGGTCCTAGAGACTCTATGGATACCAAAGCTACTGGAAGCCAGTGGGTTTTGAGTGTCTTATGAAACTGAAAAATGAATTTCACAGGCCACAGAAGCTGAGTTTTAGAGAAGTATTTACTTAAGGGTAGCTTGAGAGAGAAAAAGAAGAAAGCTCTTACACAACTGGAAAGGTCTCTGCCTTGGGCCCTTTGAAAACAAAGCTGCCTTCTGCCTCCTATGTTTTTATGCTCTGTTCTGGAAACAGCACTGAGATCGTTGGGACTTTAACTTGCTTTCACCTGCAAAATCCCTCTTTCCAAGGGAGGGCGCACCCACAGCTACAGAGGACTAGAATTTTAACTCAGGTTGTAAGAGATAGCTGTACTTCACCCAGAACACTCATTCCTCATTTCCACTTTTACCTCAGCAGTGTCATGTGATTACTCTTAATTCTCCTGCCCCTCTTTCTATTTGTTGTTCTTTCTTGGCAAATTTCCCTGACTTGAATCCAACTTTCTGCTTGTTCCATTTTTGTCCCCACACTCTTGAAAGTGGAGAACTCCTCATTAATATGCCCTCGGGGTTGATTTTGTATTTGTCATCACTAATCTAACTGGACAGCAGATGAATTGTTGGGCAAAATACATTTTAATGATCCAATCATTTCCCCTCTTTCTTAAATAAGTTCTCTAATCTTTTCCCCTGAGCTCTAAACTTTAGCTAGTGACCTAATTGAGGGAATTTGCTGATGAAATAGAGGGAAACGGGCAGGTTACATATCACAGCCTGCCACTACTGTGTGTATTATTTGCTTATAAGGCCTTTGATAATGTCTGTCTTACACTTTCTTGATCTTGAACTACCTATGATTCTGATCTTTAGCTTGGTTATAGACGTCTCAATTTCCTTTCCTTCATTGGTTTTCTACCCATATCAACCATTGTTTTGTCTCCGTCACAATTATTTCCATCAACAACACCAAAGACATTTGCATTAATAAATGAGGTGATCACATTCTATATCTGAACTTAATTATTTAGCATTACAGTATGTATATCTACCCTTGGCTACATACTTTTCTTTGTCTCTTCTTTGTCACTTAGGTTTCAGAGTGACCCTCTCCCTTGATTTTTATCATCCTACCTCTGTGTCCCTTCTGCCAAGAGCCACCCTGTTAACGGAGTTCACTAGGCATGTGGGCTGTCTAGGAGGTGATCTGGTATTCACAAGGTCTGTACTGTGATGCACCCCCAGAACTGTTTCCAGCCACTGACATGCTGTCAGGAGCCACTGATTTGGGGAAGTTCAGTAGGCATGAGAGATCTCTGAAAAGGATCCAGTATTTGCAGGGTATACCCCCAGAATTCCAACCTCTGACTACCCTGTCCATTGAGCACTGCTCCATCTCTCTAAAATCTGGCATTAGAGCCAGGCATGGTGATGCATGCCTTTAATGCCAGCACCCTGGGAGGCAGAGGCAGGTGGATTGCTGTGAGTCCAAGGCCAGCTTGGTCTACAAAGCAAGTCCAGGATAGCTAAGGTTACACAGAGAGACCCTGTGTCAAAAAAACAAAAAGAAAAAAACTTCTGGCATCAGTGTGAACTGTTACTTTCTAGGTATTGGCTAGCTCTGATTGAGCAAACTTCTTTCAGGATCTTGTTTGAAGATACTGTTTGTCATTCAGATGAATTAATCCCTGATTATGGAATTCCTGATTTGATTCAAATAGTTTTAAAAGCTAAATTGTTTTAGATCTTCTAAAACAATTTTAGGGAGTTTATGGCTGCAATAAATATCTTTGTGGACCTCCAGACGCCTCACTAGGGATAGCCATGTAGCAAATTTGTGGCTTCAGATAAGGCTCCACTCCAGATGGCACCAGGAATTCTAGTACTCACCGTAAATGTAGGTGAGTTTGTTTAAACTTCCCGTGAACTCAAGCTATAATGGGACTACCTAGAGAAGTCAAACTAAGTACAAGCCTTAATGTCTATATACACAAACTGTTCTGTTATAATTCCTTATACCTTGTCACATGGTGGCATCATATGTTGTCATTTTAAATATACTCTGTTTCTTAGAATGAAAGGCAGATAAAATTGAAATGCCAGAAGAACTAAAATTGGATTTCACAGTAGCTGGGGCAAAGGTTAAGAAATAGGCCTATAGGAGATAATCTGGCCAGGTGCAAAAAGCAGCCCCGCTAGAGATAGCGTTGTCTAGTGATGGACCCAAGGGGTCCCACTGGGGATAGAGTTGATAAGAGATCCAGTTTTATGGCCAATTCCTTCCTGCCCACCGAAAATAGGATTAATAAGAAACCAGGCACTTCCCTGGACAAAGTAATGAACAAAGAGAACAAAGAAAGCTAAGCGATGGGTGGTCTTGTCGTCTTTTCCTGTAGCCAGTCACCTTTAGACATTAGACCTCCTTATGTTACTCAACCAATAGGTGCTTGCCAGGCTGGAACTCCCTTGCTTTGGGGCACAGGGAGGCATAAGAACCTACAAGTTTACCCTCAGCTCAGAGATCAAGCCTCTTTTCTGGATACCACTGTGTTGTTGACCGGTCAAAGCCCTGATAGAGTCGATTAAAGGTCCTCATGTATATTGCATCAGTATCGAGTCCTGGTGGTCTTTTGGGGGGGGTGTCTTGTGATCTGAGTACAGCAAAATTATTGTCTTGAACTCATTATGAACTACGACATAGCTGGATAATGTATAATTATCCTAATTATCCTAATGTATAATTATCCTAATTGAAAAGTCATATATTACCTTTGTCACTCTGAAATCACTGTGAACTTATGTAATGGATACCTAGATAAGAAATGTTTAGCTTTAAAACATGTAACCTGTTGTATTTTAGAATGAGGAAATTCCCTTTCCTCAGAAGTATAAGAACAGTGACCAACAATAAATGGTGCTAAAATTGGGAAGCTTAACTTCATTTGAAGTTGAGATACCTAACTTCACCCACCTTTTCTCTTGAATGTATGTGTGTGAGTGATTTATTTTTCTATCTCTCTCTTATTTCTTATTTCCCTGTAGATTCACAAATAAGTTAGCAGACTCAAGGCTTTAACACCAGCCTTCTATGGCTAGCAAACCTAAGTTTATATTAGCTTACTGGAGATCTTCGCAAAGAGGCCTATCTACAGGTCAAAGAGCCTCCTTTTACAATCCCCCGCGCAGTCTCTAGAAGAAGCTGCTTTTACAGCCTCAGCGGTAGGAAAATTGTGGTCAGTTTAAGCTCGCCTCCTCAGCCACAGGATAGCCAGTCCCTAGAGAAGAAACCTTGGGCTCTTTTTCCTCTTCTTCTTTCAATCCTGATCCATTGCCTGATACATCAGCTCTGGCAACCCCAGAGATAAAATGAACTGGAAGGGCATCTGCATCCAGCACCAGAGGCCCTACCCTGGACCTCTTCAGAGCAGCCGCTGGGCATTAACACCCTCCACGTTTAGTCTTTAGACTAGAATTCTTCAAAATTCTGTCCTTGAATTATCTTCTTCGCCCTATCTCTATTTCCTCCCTATACTAGTCACTTTTCTGCCGTCACGATAAACACCAGAACCAACAATATCTTACGGAAGAAAGTTTATTTTGGCTTACTATTCTAAATGGATTGGTCTCCATAGTGGTAGACAAGGCAAAGAAGCAGGAAACAGGCAAAGAAAGCTCACAACCTTCAACATAAAGTAAAGCAGAGAGAGAGTGGACTGGAAGTGTGGCAGGGCTCGTTTCTCAAAGCCTGCTTATAGAGATCTAACTTTCTTCAGCAATGCGGTACCACCTCCCTAAACAGCACCACCAAGTAGGAGCTGAGGGTGCAAATACTTGAACCTACAGGGGACATTTATCTTCAAACAACCATACTGCCTTAATGAACTCATCCAGTTTCATAGCTTTAATGTAACTCTATAGTAACATAACGGTTACAACACATGGGTGAGGTGCTCTCTCACTTGGAAAGGTCATAGAAACAACTATGTGAGTACCAATGATTATAAGTAACCTTGAATTGGGGTCAATCAGTACCATAAATAAAGGTGCTGTGGTTAGGAAAAAAGCCAAGAAGGTGGAGAAAGAATTCATGCCTTCAGGTGACACAACAGGAAAAACAACAACTGAAGGAAGAGGCTGGCAGGAGCAAGAACTACCGCCTAGAACAAGACACAACGGCTGTGCAGGTCTTTGTTTTGGAGAAGTAGTCAGGTGAGCCACTTCATGTGTGGTTTCCCTGACATGCAAGCCCTGCCATATAAGATGAGGGTAGCCAGTGGGGTCAGTGGTCACTACTGGGAGGTTAGAAAAGAAGCCACTGCACATATAATTCCCAGCTACATCCTTCCCACCATGAAAATGAGGGTCATGAAAATCAAGAAAATCCTGAACTTGGCAGCTTCAGCCACATGGTTCTGGCTTTAGAGTCAAGGATAGAAGAAAGTCATGGAATCTCCTTCCATGACTCAGGGAAGACACTGAGACCAGGTGTGTGCCAAGGGTGTCCCTGCACGGAGGCCTAGAGAGGCCACTGTGTGAAGCTGTGAAGGCGAAGCTTGGGTTGCCATGGAGACCACAAGAGGTTAGAGTGAGGGTCCTGGGAGACCTGCAGAGGAAAGTGCTACCATGGGTGGAGTGAAAGCAGCCCACGAGAAAGAAGCGTGTTCAAGTCAACAAAGCTGAAAGGAGCTGGAGAGCGCGCCGACATCAGACACGGCGATGCAGAGTTTGGAGTTTGCCCAGCTCACTGTTGGTCTTGCTTTGGCCCGGGATTTCCTTGCTATTCTCCCTTCCCTAACCCTTGGGATGGTAATGAATATCCTGTGACATTGTATGTCGGAAGTGTGTGATCTATTTTTTTTTTTTCATTTTACAGGGATTACAGTTAAAATATTGCATGAATCTCAAAAGAGACTTTGGACTTTTAAACAAGTTTGAGACTGTTATAAATGATGGGGACTTTTGAAGTTGGACCAAATGAATTTCTGCATTATGATGTGGCCACAAGCCTATGGGCGTCAGGGAGTGGAATGTGGTGGTTTGAATAGAAATAGCCCCATAGGCTCACGTGTGTGAATGCTTGGTGCATGGAGAGTGGCACTACTAAGTGTTGTGGCCTTGTTGGAGGAGGTGTGTGTGTGTCACTGTAAAGGCAGGCTAACATGCTCACACTAGGCCGAGTGTGGCAGTCTCTTCCTGCTGTCTTTGGATCAAGATGCAGACCTCAGCTTTTTCTCCAGCACCATGTCTGTCTGCATGCTGCCGTGTTTCTTTCCATGCTGATTATGGATTACACTTCTGAAGTGTCATCCAGCCCCAGTCAAATATTTTCATTTATAAGAGTTGCTGTGGTCATGTTGTTTCTTCACAGCAATGAAAACCCATACTAAGACAGGGAGCTGTTTGCTTTTTTGCTTTCTCTCCATGGGGGCCATGTGACTGATTCCAGATCTGGAAATAATATGTGAGCTAGGAATGAGTTATCCTAAAATCAAAATAAGATCCCTCAAAAATTAACTTGTGCCAGGAAGAATCAGAGGCCATCTTGGCAAGCTTCTACTAGTCAAATATAGGAAAGCTTGAGCATGAGTAACTCTAATAGGCGAAGCATTAGGTGTGAGAACTTATAAACTCATAATAACACCATAAAACATTACATGATCACCTCAGGATAGTGCTAAATTACAAGTTAAATCTACTTCAAAGTAAAGGTACTTGGGAGGGGGGGATTTGCACTTGTACATCGTGTATATCACGTTCTTATTCAATTCATTTTTCCACTTATAAAAATAAAGATAAATTATTTTTCATATAAGTTTTAGAATCATAAAAATTAGGAAATTATAGTTTTCAAGCCTCCAATTAATTAGTAAAAGAAAACATAGTCATCACTTATGTTTGAGTATAAACATAAACTTTAGAATGTTAGGAATTATGCTGGTTTAGCAAGGTGGCATGATCCATTCTTTTTAAAGGCCTGTGACATCACTAGCTCTGAGAAACTGACTAGGTTTTCAATATCAGGTATGACTTCTCTCCTGTTTATTGGGCTTCAAATCCAGTTAGACAGCTGTTGTTTACCGCCAACATGTGAGTCGCACTACTGCATCTTTATGGATACCTCAGCATGCTTGTCATTGCTGCGGTTCACAGTACATGTATGTAATAGTAACAATAAAAGAAAAAGAGACTATCAATCTGAGGGGTGTACTTTGGAGTGGTTGGAGGGAGAAGACTTGGAAGGCACTGGAGGGAGAATAGGAAAGAAAAAAGTGATGTGGTTTTATTTTAATTTAAAATATATAAGAGATTTTTTAAATGGACAAAAGCCATCAGTGATCAGTGATATCACACTCTAAAAAGCAACAGCCACTGTGAGCACCTTAGTGAGTTACTAAACTGTGGCTGTTACCTTAGTCCTCCTCAGAGCAGAGCTAATCTTCTCAAGCCTTGGATTGAATATACGGCTTACAGAGAATCTAATTATGAATACCAGTCCATGGAAAATCCAGGGTCTAAAGGACACAGCATAAATACAACAATTAAAGGACAAAGTGCAAAAGCTTAAGATAAACACTCAAGTCTCTCTCCAATCAAAAAGTCCAAGAGTAATAAATTACATTTTGAAACAGAAGGACTGAATCAGCCAGTGGCAACAAATGTTTCTATCCTTGTCCAAAAGAAAGTGCTCTATATATCCAGAAGACTTTGTGATCTTGAAATATTTATAAACTCAGAAACTATAAATTTGCTGTTTTAAAGAATATGTATTGGAAGCTGGGCGGTGGTGGCGCATGCCTTTAATCCCAGCACTCGGGAGGCAGAGGCAGGTGTATCTCTGTGAGTTCAAGGCCAGGCTGGTTAATAAAGCAAGTCTAGGACAGCGAAGGCTACACTCGAAAAACCAAAACAAATAAACAAAAAGAAAAACAAAAAACAAAGAATATATATTGGGATGGAGAAATGCCTCAGCAGTTAAGAGCACTGTCTGTTCTTCCAGAGGTCCCGAGTTTAACTCCCAGCAACCACATGGTGGCTCACAACCATCTATACAGGCATGATGCCTTCTTCTGGCATGCAGGTGTACATGAAGATAGAACAGTCATATACATAAAATAAATAAATAAATCTTTAAAAAAGAATATTATTGCTTTTGTTTCTTTTTGTAAGAAATAATGACTTCTATTGTCTGTGAGCACAAATATTCCAGAGGCAAACACAGTTTTTATTTTTAAAATTACGTAGCATTGTAAAGATACTACGTTCTATTATCTTGAAACCAACTTGTGAGGTGCTAAATATTTGGTGTTATCAATAGAATAGATTTCTAAATCTGTGTGATCCAGGCAATGGGTACAGTGTTCACTGTACTCCTTATATCTAGGACAATTTCTAGAATTGTATTTTGAGTACAATATGATAAGGAGATAAAAAGGATTTGAAGATGAATTTTGGATTATTTTCCATAAGCTGCAAAGCCCAAAGTGACACCATCCATTTATGTATATGCTTTTGTACGCATACAAAACTGGGGTCTAAACAAAGATCCCATCAGTGTCCAGAACTTCCTGGCCTTTCAGAGGACCCGAGTTCTGTCCCCAGCATCCGCATCAACGAACAGTAACAAATCTGTTCTCCACCTTTCTTTTTCTGTTTCTCTTGGTTCTCTTTCTCTTGGCCGAGAGCTTTTTGTTGTAACATGATCCAAACTGTTCATTCCTTCAGGGTCACGTTCTTTAGGGGCCTTGTTTTTAATTCTGTGGCTCTAGTTTCTCCTTAGATTCACTATTCAGTGTGGAAACCTCCACAGGGAATCCTCTAGGTCTCAAAAATTATCTTTCTTGCCAAGAGTTTGTATCTGAGGCCATATTTCAGCTTCAGAGACTGGGTTCCATTCTGACTTCCTTGGGTGGTGCAGTGTCACTAGAGAAGAGAAATGGCTTAATGGCTTCAGTTCCTGGGGGAGAAAAGTATTGTTATGTGTTTTGGCAAAACCATTTCATGCTTGGAAACCGCCTTCTCTAAACAAGCATGAAGATCTGTTTGTGGAGAGGAAGGACATTAACATGAAGAGGAAAGACACTGGGGAGGCCCAAATAGGTCAAAGGTCAAATAAGAAAAGTTATAATATATGGAATCGTGAAAATATCACAATAAGGGCAATTTATATATTAATTAAATTTTATAAGAAATAAACAAGCATAATCGAGTTTGTAAAGATAGAAACTAAAATAAAATGGAAGAGTAGCTATAATATTGAGCTACAATATTATACAAATCCTATTTTTAATCCATAAATCTAATGCTTCTGTTTTCTAATGTTGTACTTAACTATCCTATCCTTCAAACCAAGCAACTTCCATCTTAGGGGGTTCAGCTGTGCCTGCTTGCATCCCTCATATATGCTCTGTGAGGAAGCAGAATAAACTCATTGCCCAGAGTGAACAAACTCTCTCAGTTCATCCCTGGGATTATAGAAGAAGAAGAATATACTGCCCATGTATCCCCCTGGGAAAGAATTTTTGCAACATCTGGCATAGGAAAAATAGAAACATAGGCTATAGGCTGCCAGAAGCTAAAAACACATATTTTTATCGTAACAGACCGTACTCCAGCATCACAAGTACAATAGCAGGTGTCTGCCCTCAACTGTGCAGAAGTTCACTAACTTCTTGCAGGCGTCTGTTGCCTTTCCTAGCTTTTGCCATTGAATCACCAATGTATGCCCTCTGTTTACTCTTTTCCTTTCTCTAGCTGCTCAAACACAGAATGATAGCTCCCCAAATACTTGTGCCCTAACTCACGGGAACTGTACATATACACTATTTCTGGGGTGGCTCTTAATGTCGTTAGGACCGAAGATCTGAAAATAAACAAGTTATGTTGGCTTACTTAGTGTCTATGAATCTTTAAAAACAGGGTGGAAGACAAAGCTTGGTTGGCAGATGCTTATCTTGTATATATAAAGGCCTAGATTAGATGCCCAGCGTCTCACAAGCAGGCCACGGTGGTGCATGTCTCTAATCCAGAAGTTAGGAAGTGGAAGAGATGGGAGACTCTGGGTCATATGCAGTTATACAGTGAGTTTGAAGCTGGCCTGAAATATTTGAGACCTTGTCTCATGAAGTTAGTATTACTACTACTACTACTACCACTACCACTACACATTGAAGTCTTCAATAAAGTTGAAATTTGTGGACATCAGGAACTGGAGGAAGGAGGATGAAGGGTGATGGAGCCCCACCCAGAATCCTTGGAATCAGACACTGGAGACCAGACTCAACTTGCAGATCTAGTTTATTGTCCAGTGTAAAGGCCTTTATACAATTAAAGGGCCAATCAGTCAGGTAGGGATGTGTGTGTGTGTGTGTGTGTGTGTGTGTGTGTGTGCAGGGGGCTGAGGACTGGGGGCAAAGTCACCTCAGGAGACTTCAGTAAAGAAGGAGGAAGTAGTCACTATCATATCCTTGGATCCATTTTGAGATTTCACCAGTGTGCAAGGAGTCCCTAGTAGATCAGCACTGTGTGCAGTATAGCCTTAGGAGCCACTGAGGCCTCACTGGCCACTCTCTATGGGCCTGCAAAAGGCTTATCTTGACATTCTCCACAGAAATTAGTTTTTCTGTAAGTGATAGATACTGGTCTAATTCATTGTAGTACATGTGGACACTCAGTCTTCCCAGCACCATTTGTTGAAGATACTGTTTTTCACCTAGTGCATGTTTTGATATCTTTGTCAACTGTCAAATGGCTGTGGTTTGTGTATTTATGTTTGAGTTTTCTGTTTTGTTCAGCTGCTCTACATGTCTGTTTTTGTGTTGGTACCGTACTGTTATAGTTACTATGGCTATGTAGTAGATCTTGAAATCTAGAACGGTAATCCCTCCAGCAGTGTTTTTTTTGTTTAGGATTGCTTTGGCTACCCAGAGATAAAGAAGGGTCCTCCGGGATTACAAATAATGAATCTTAGGTTATTGATTTTTTATTCTTGTGAAGAAGAGATGGAGACTTTGATTAGGATTGTATTTAATCTATAAATATCTTATGATAGAGTGTTCATTTTTACAAATTAGTTCTACAATCAATGAACATGGGAGGGCCTTTCATTTTCTAATGTTTTTCTCTAGCTCTTTCTTTAGAGATTTAGAGTTTTCATAGAAGTTTTCCCCAAAGTTTTGTAGTGATCTTTTACCTCCTATTTTAGGTTTATTTCTAGATGTTTTATTTTCTTTGAGAGTACTGTGAATGGGAGTGTGTGCATGATCTCTTTTTCTGCTTGCTTGTTGTTGTATAGAAGAGCTACCTGCCCCGGCCTGCCGGGGTTCGACTAATGCTCGGGAGGAGAATTTTCCTGTATAGAGACAGAACACTAGACACGAAGAAGGGGGCAAGTCTGCATTCTGATCAAACCCCGTTTATTGAAAATTTTTACAGAGTTTATATAGGCACAAACGCATGGGTATTTGCGTAAGCAAGGGTTGCTATGGATACCTAACTCTGGAATGCTCCAGCAGGTGTCTACCTTTACAGCTGCTATAATTGCAGAGAGAGAAATTCCAGGAAAGTCGTGAAGGATCTGGTTAGTCAGGAAAAAGCTCCCAGAACTGCTGCTCACAGGCAGCTGGCCTTTAATCTGATCTTATCAGTAGTCTTACCAGAAAAGGAGTAGCTCAGGGGTCTAGAATGACCAGCCCCCACAATAAACCACAACAGGTGTCTAACTGCCGACCCATGACAAGGTCAGCTGGTTTCTGGTGAATGGCAGACTGCCGGAGAAATAGGAACCTAGACTCTGACAAGATGGCTGAACATTGGCCATGTAGCCCGTCCCCTACAGCTACCAACCTTTATAAGATCCTGCCATACATCCCATGAAAAACTTTACTTACCAAGAAAGTGGGTCAGAGGAGAGGACATCCTATTGAGACTTTAGGCGAGAGTAGCATGGAAGAATGGGGAAATAGTAGGACCCACAGGGTCCTGGAAACCTACAAGAAGAACTTTATGACAGGCGGATCTGGGTCCTGGGGCCCTCCTCAAACTAAGGCACCAGCCAAGGAGAAATAGACAGTAAACTTCGAACCCCTACCAAGACCTAGCCGATGAACATGATATTCTCCACTGTTGAGTGGAGAGTGAGATCTGGCTCTCACATGAACTCTGGTGCCCCTTTTCTGACCATGTCCCATGGATGGGGAGGCCTGGCAGCACTCAGAGGAAGGATAGCAAGTTACCAAGAAGAGACTTGATAATCTTAGAGCATATATAGGGGGAGGAGGTCTCCCTCAATCATAGACATAGGGGAGGGGAGAAGGGGGGAAGTGGGAGGGAGGGAAGAATGGGAGGAAACAGGGGAAGGGCTAACAATCAAGATGTAATATGAACAAATTAATTAAAAAATGGTAAAAAAAAAATCCTACCATGCTGTTGAAGTTGTTTATCATTACTAGAAATTTTCTGGTGGATATTTTGTGATCTCTTATGAATAATATTTATAGTATCTACAAATAGGAATAATTTGACTTCTTTTCCTATTTATATCCATTAGTTTTCTCTCTTGCCTTATTTTGAATTGTTTTTGTCATTTTATTCAGCCTTATATTTGCATATTTGTATTTTCCTGGACTTTTTTCAGGCATTTATTCAAGAAGTTCAATAAAGTGATTATTGCTGTCTTTATATCCATTGATTTCTTTGATACAATTTATAATTGTTCTTTTAACTTCTATATTCTGAGGATTATTATCTAGGTAAGTCTTTATAGAGAATGTTTCTATATGGCTAGTGGACTTGATGGGAGACATTCCGTCTTAGCCATTAATAGTGTTTGCTATTGCAATGTGGTGTGGGCACATTGGTTCTTTTGAGGTTGTATGTCTCTTATGAGATTCTGGTCTGCCTCAGGCTAGCTCCAATGCAAGTCCTGCATGTCTGGAGCTATGCCAGGTAAAGCCAGTACTAAGTCATGGTCTGGAGCTAGGCTTGCGCATATGGAGATGGTGGTGGTGGTGGGCAGAGGCATGTATGGGAGAGGGGAGTGTCTTTCCCAGGCAAAGAATAGTGGTGAAAGATACCTGTTCAAGGGCAGGTATGAAGCTTGGCGTGGAGATGAGATGGTGGCTCAAGTAGATAGGAGAGGTAATGGTGTCTTGTCAGGTAGAAGAAACATTCAGACAAACACATTGGATGGGCCACAGGTCTGGAGCTAGCCCTATCCATCTATAGACTTCTGACTTGCCAAGCTGTGACAAACGCGCATTGCTTTAAGTCACCAACTGTGCGGCATTCTATTATGACAGGTATAGAGACTGAATATACAGTCCCTATTCACTTTAAAATCACCAAAAGACCTAAGTCAGTTTTCCCAGAAATCTCCAGCAGGACAAAGCCAGTTAATTTGAAAGCACTGTAGAGGAGTTGTTCTGCCCTACCTAGCCATGCAGCAAGGTCTCCCTGGCCCTATTCAACAGCCAAAGCAACCTGGGCATGGATCAGTATATACAAGCCAGAGGGATGGCAAAGGTATGCTCAGCTCCCAAACTGCAAACAGTGAGACTTCAGCTTCAAGTCTATTGTACCAAGATGTAGATTTTCTTCTTACTTAAAGGTTAATTGTTTTCATTAGGTTGTCACCCCACCACTGGAGATCCAACCCATGAAGAACAGATGCAGAGGTCCTCTGCAGAGCTACTGGACTCGGGGATATACACATCTCTTCTCTAACGCTGTCCAAGTAGTGGCTGAAGTGACTCCCTTTTCTGACTTCGTTCTCAAGTTCAGTCAGACTTGTCTGGCATCATCTCTTATGCCAGGGATTTTAGCTTTTCTTATTATTATTTTTTTTATTTTAAAGAAAGCCATTTATTCTCACTGTAAGAAGTTGGCACTTTATAAATGACCAGTGGAGTTAAAAATGCAACTTAAGATAGGATGGGAATGGGATGCTCAGTGGTTTATTTTGTGGGTCTAGGCATTACTGGGACAATGTGTGTTCATGTCAGCATGCATTCTTGTTGGGGTGTGTTGGCATATAAGCAGCCTGCCTGCTTAGCAACCTAGGACATTATCACCTGCCAGATATGTGCCAGACTATAAAAGGGCCAACCTGCCACCTCTCTCTCTTACACTCTTACCTCTATTGTACCTTTTTTTTTTTTCTGGCCCTCTCCCACTGTCTCTCTGTCTCCGCCTCTCTCTAGCCTCATGGGCCAGACAGGTCCTAAGTCTCCTCTACTTCCCTTCCCCCAAATAAATGTCGCCATCGCCATATCAGATCTGTTGTGTTTAATTCTATTTATTTTGAAATCCTAACAGGATGACCAACACATAATGTATTTTCTACCTATGAAAAAAGTGTGTTCCTTATTGTTATTTGAAACAGCAATGACAAGACGGGCTAGCAGGATATGTAAATGTCATATCCTTACCTGCCTTTAAGGAATGTGGCTCTTTGCATAATAAAGAGTTAGTTGCCAGACCTAGGGCAGGAAGTAGGGATGGGACTCCCAGGCAGACAGGGCAGACAGCACAGAGAAGCAGGGAGATGCAGGCAGATGCAGATGGATACAGAAGGGAGCTGAAGGAGTGTTGAGTGATTATTAATGTTCAATATTGAATTATTATTTTAGTAATATCAGCAGTTACTCCTTAACCAGGTATATACCCAAACGACCACAGAAAGAGGTGAGGATCTATTTAGTTAGCCTATAGCACAAGGCTGTGCAACAATCACTCAATCTTAAACCTCCACGCTGGTGGAGCTTCCTCCCGTTCTGATTTCCCACATTATACTTCCTTTTTACTCATATTCTAGGTCTGGTTCATTCCTCCTGGTGCTTCCCAGTCCTCTCCAGCACATTCCTCCTGTCCTTCCTCTTCTTTCTCCTCCCTTCACTGGACCAGGATGTCCCACCCTATTCTCTGTTATATTCTCAGTTATCGCTCAGGATTGGCCAGTTGGTTTTATTGGCAACACAGAGAACAAATAGTGACATGTTTACACACACTTGAGACAGGAGATACTTAGAGTAAGCATCACAATGCAAAGTCAAGATTGAAAACAGATAGTGAATGAACAAGGATAAACTGTCCACAGTCCGCAAGAACATTACGCCAACAAGGTAGACAGGATGGAGCTGGAAAACAGGCAGTGAAAACCACGTGGAGCGATTGCACACCAGAGAGGTCAGGTTAAGTTAGCAGCCAGCTGAGAGATTACCCCAGCAAAAAGCCAACAGCTTTAAACTCTGTAGATGTACTTACTAGTTAAGCTTCTAGTATGATCTGAAAAATATCTGGCATACCAATTTGGGGTCTGAGATCCAGATAAGGCAGGAGTTCCAAGAATAGGCCAGAGTTCTAGACTGGCCACAAGTCTTGGGAGCAGGGTGAGAGAATTCAGGCACAAGATCACCCCAGCTACACAAGCATGGAGACAAGCATCAGAGTCACAGAAGCTGAAATCCCTGACCTCAGAGGCAGAGCTGAGAAGTCCCCAGAGAACAGAGTTTATGGACACTTAAGTACAGAAACAAACATAAGGCTTGGAAGCACTAAAAGAGAAATAAGTAGAAATGTTTTGTAAGTGTGCGTAGATGTGGTATTGTAATGCTCAGGATTATGGAGGGAGAGTCAAGGAGAGCTTCAACCTTGGATACCTCAGATGAGAACAGCAAGAGCTGGGTCCTCCCCACCCTCAATCTGACACAATACAGTAGCTGCCCCAGCATCAACCCTGGTAAGAATTTATTTCCTTGACAATTATCAGGCTTTATTTCTTGTTTGACTTTATATAGTTCCCACCCCAACCCCCACCCCAGGGAACCTACAGCCCCTGAGTAAGCAGATGAACTATCTTCCAACACCTCTGCCCTGGCCAATTGTACATGGTCACACAAGAACCTGGACGCTTCCCCCAGAGAAATAAATAACCCCTCTACCTCCAATAAACAAACTAGTTCTTCTCCAAAGCTGTTCCCAGGCATGTGTTCTTTGCCTGTTCACTCACTGTGCCAACCAAGATACTGCGTGCACCCACGCATCCTAGCTAAGCTTCCTTCCCTCAAGTTCAGCTCGGTACAATGATCTTGGATACCCTGAGGAGAGGATCAGAAATGGGGCAGCACACAGACATTTAAAAAAAAAAAAGGAAAGAAACTGAATATAGACAGTTATATAGATTTCTTTCATAGAAAGAAATATTGAATTTAAATATAATAAAGTGAAGTCTTCAAGAGTTAGCAAGTTTTAAAAAAGCAAATACTTTCTGTGTTTAAAAAAAAGGAAAAGAGCAGAGGATGTTTTCATTATCAATATAGAACTAATCATAATATGTTCAGTAATTATACTTCTCTATGTCCTCTCTAAGAAAAATCAGAAGAAAGTAAAAAGGAGAAAGTCTTTATTTTTTTCACTCAAGTTCACAAGGAATATTAGATAAAGGGAGGACTGGGAGATGGAATGCTAGGTTAGATTACAATCAGTGAAGAATTTTCTTAAGGAGTTTGATCCAAATACTACAATGTCACCTTATGATAAGATTGCAGGTTGACAGTCCAAGCCTGTTAGGAAACCTACAATAACTTTTACAGCTACTACAAGACAATCACAAGATTATGAAGAATTTGGGTGGCAGCTCATAGAGATGCTAGATCTAAAATATTTAAAGAGGTAATGATGGCTGTAGCATGCATTCACCGTATGTGAAACAGATATTTAATAACTGGGCAAGAAAAATTGTGTAAGTCCAAAAGATTGGAAAATTTGTTATCAGCTATATTAGAAGCTGGCCCTCAACTACAGTGGCTGAAATGGTAGAGCAAAAATGCTTCAATTATGTAGCAACATGGTAGGAGTAGAGGTATTAATAGTAGCAAAGGTAAGTTGCTAGGAGAAGTTCAGTATGATGAATTATGAATTCAGATTATGTTTAATGATGCCACCTTAGATCAATGTCGTACGGTAGCTTTAAATGCTTGGGACAAGATTGAACAACAAGGTAAATGATATGAATAATTTATAAAAATAACTTAAGGCTCAGATGAATTTTTTACCTTTTTTTTTTTAAACAAATATTAACTGCAGCTTTAAATAGAGCAATATTAGATCCGGATGCAAGCGAACTTTTAATTGAGTGTTTAGCTTTCAAGAATGCTAATGCTAAATGTAAAAAGGCTATTACCTTTAAAGGCCAAATCTAAGATTACTTATGAATTGATTAAAACTACCACAGATATTGGATCTAATGTTTACAATTCCATTATGACTGGACAGATGATTGCTAAAAGTACGAAAGCTCAAAATATCCAATTCTTTGGCTGTGGAATACTAGATAATTTCCTAAAGGACTGTAGAAAAACATTTCCTAAGGATAATATTTTTTCTAATTATAATCCAGGGAGAAAGCTTCCTGGGATATATCAATGATATGAAAAGAGCAGACACAGGTCTTTTTTTGTTTGTTTGTTTTTTGTTTTGTTTTGTTTTTCGAGACAGGGTTTCTCTGTGTAGCGTTGGCCGTCCTGGACTCACTTTGTAGACCAGGCTGGCCTCGACCTCACAGCGATCCGCCTGCCTCCGCCTCCCTAGTGCTGGGATTAAAGGCGTGCGCCACCACACCCGGCTGGACACAGGTCTTATGAATGCAGATGATTCAATATATGAGGCAGTTTCTTACATTCAGTAAATGGCCTAAGGGGCTTTGCTTGGGCCCCACCCAAAAAAACCCACCACGAGCCATTTGTTTCCTGTCATCCAAGGAGAGACTGTACTAGAATGTAACTAGAAATATTAATGCCTGATATGACAGATGCCACTGCACTAAGCTTAACTACGCCGATAGATAGGACAAGAGACTTTAAACTGAGAAACAAGTATTATAGCAAACTGCTATAAATGATCAGAGACCAAAATTAAAATTACAGTTACGTGGAATTGAGATTGAAGGCCTAGTGGATACCAGAGCAGATATAACAATAATTTCACAGGATTTATGGATTCCAACTTGGCCACTTCAAAAGGGGTCTACATAGAGCATCCCTTCACTTCAGGGACAAGTATAAAATAGGAGCTGTTCCTGATAAAGGTGTTAAAAATATGATCAGAAACAGTTATAGACCATCCAGGATATCCATAGGCAAGACACAGCAGAAGTTAGCTCCTCATAATTATATGGAGGAGCCACAGCTGATAGAGTACCAACTGGCCTACCATTAAAATGATCAACTAACAACCATGCTTGGGTAGATCAATGGCCCTTAAATAAGGAAAAGTTACAGACCCTAGAACAGCTGATCTAAGAGCAGCTGGAGCCTCAACATATAGAAGAGTCCTCTAGCCCTTGGAATTCTATATTTGTTGTTAATAAGAAATCATGGGAAAATGGAAGATGTTAACAGATCTCAGAGCAATTAATAAAGTAATCTAGCCTATGGGTTCCTTATAATATGGAATCCTTTTAACTTCTTGGTTACCGAAGGCATGGCCCATAATAGTGATTGATTTAAGCAATTGCTTTTTAAAAATATCTCCTGATAAACAAGATAGAGAAAAGTTTGCTTTCAGTGTGCCAACACTTAACCATGCCATGCCACCATGAAGGTACTCATGGAAGGTCTTGCCACAAGAAATGTTAAACATTCCTACCTTGGGTCAATATTTTGTACAATAGCCATTAGGAGTAATTCATAAACTGGGCACAATCGCATACTCCCGTAATCCCAACACTCAGGGAGGCAGAGACAGATGGATCTTTGAGCTTGGAGCCAGTTGGGTCTGTAAAGTGAGTTCAGGACAGCCAAGGCTACACAGAGAAATACTGTCTTGAAAAACAAACAAAACAAAGAACAAAAAAGAAAGGAGTCATAGAGTTCCTTAATCTATAATTTATCATTATGTGGATGATATTTTTTTGTCTGATTCCAATACTGATACCTTAGGGAAAAAAAATGCTTGTTAAAGTCAAGAGAATTTTGCTTTGTTGGGCATTATATTGCTCCTGAAAAAAATACAAAGAGGAGGTTCTATCAAGTATCTAGGATACAAGATAGATCTATAGAAAACGAAGCCCAAAAAGGTTCAGATCAAAAGATCAACTATAAACTCTTGATATTCAAAAATTGCTGGGAGATATTAACTGCCTATGGCCCACAGTTAAATTAACTGATCAAGGGCTTAGTAATTTATTTCAAAACTTGTAAGGTGTTTTGGAATTAAATAGTCCAAGAAAATTATATCAGCTGACGCTGAGAGAGAATTGGCTCTTGTAGAAAAGAGATTACAGGATGCATATGTGGATAGCTTGGATACAAAGCTGAATTGTATTTTAGTTATGTTGCCTCCTACCCATTCTCCCACAGGAATTATTATGCAGAGAGAAGGTAACATCTTAGAGTAAATATTTTAAGCATACAAATGGAGTAAAAAATTTAAAACTTATATAGGAAAGGTTTCTGATTTGATTGTGAAAGAGGGAACAAAACTTAATCAATTAGCAGAAACAGACCTGATAGAAATTGTTATGCCTTATAGTGATGCTAAAATTACCTCATTATGTGTAGTCAGTACGGATTGGCAAAGAGTTTACAGTATCTTTGGGAGAGAAATTAACACCAACCCCTCCTCCAGCAAGCAACTTCAGCTTATAAAAATAGTCAATTGGATTCTTCCTCATGCTGTAAGAGGAACAACAATTTATAAAGCTACTATCTTTTATACAGATGTCAATAAATTAGGAACAGCAGGTTATATGTCCAGAAATATAAATGAAGTAACTCAAAGCCCATATGTTTCAGAAGTCTATATTATACTCAGGGTTCTATTAGATTTTCCACAGTCTCTTAATATAGTTACTGATGCTCAATAAACACAGAACTGTTTTGCGTATAGAAGCTGCTGAATTTATGCCAGATGATTTAAAATTAAGTTTATTATTTACACAACTACAACAAGTGATTGAAAGCAGAGATCATCCTATATATTATATATAAAACCCATATTTGGGCTCATACAGGCTTTCCAGGACCATTGGCACTAGAAAATGAGGAGATAGATCAATTATTAATAGAAAATTTATTAGAACCTTCAAGTTGTTATTAAAGGCATCATATAAATAGTAGACGTTTAAAGAAAAAATTCTATAACCTGGCAACAAGCCAAGGAATTTATAAAAAATTTTCCTACTTGTGTTTTGTATAATCAAGTTTTATTACTTGCTAGAAATAACTCTAAAGATACTTAAAGGAATAAAATTTGGCAGATGGATGTGTTTCATTTTGCGGAGTTTAAAATTTTAAACTATGTACATCATACAATTGATACCTATTCAGGATCCCAAAGGGCTTCTTTCTGCCTTGAGTTCTGAAAAGGCTGATTCTATAATTACACATTTATTAGACGTGATGGCTATTTTAGGTATACCTTTACAGATTAAAACTGATAATGCTCTGGCTTATGAATCCAGTAAAATGAAACAATTTTTTAAAATATAAAATAAAACATGTTGCAGGCATACCTTCAATCCTACAGGTGAAGCAATTGTGGAAAGATCTAACTGCTCATAAAACAGAAGGGGTATATGAGATCTCCCAGAAATATATTATATAATTCCTTATTAACCTAAAAAATTTTAATGTCGATAAAACATGTACCACAGCTGCTTAAAAGCACTGGATTTTAGAAAGGACTGCTGAATTATATCAATCTATGTATTTTAAGGATATGTTAGCCTCAGAACGGAAGTCAGGAAATGTGTTGCGTTAGGGAAGAAGCTATGATTTGTCTCTACGGGTGGGGAGGGAGCTTTGGAATCCTTCAAAGTTAATAACGATTAGATTTGACCACAGAGGACTTCATGAAGCTCTTGGCTACAGACATGAAGGAAGAGACCTATAAGAACAATAAAACAGGTGACACCAATGCTGTCCCCCTTTGTGGGCAAAGCTCAGAGACTGGATGAGATATGAATGTCTCTGCAGTAGCCAATGAACCTTGTTGGCTATTGGGTCCTCATGACTTATTATTACATGCCATTTTTTCATTTGGCATCGATGGAGACTTATAGTACCCCATTATAGTTTGGGTTTGCAGTCCAAATGGATTTATATAGATTGACAGATGTCTTTCACCTGCTCATACATAGAGCACAGAATCATCATTTGCCTCTTTGTGCACACTGCACATCTCATACATGTGTTAATTTTTAAAAAATGTACCTGCAATGTTGCCTTTAAAAGCTTGTGTGTTTTCAGAGCAAAAGACCAAACCCCAATAAAGACAAAGCAGCTAGCCTCAGGTGATCCAGCCTCAATGATTGCCTCAGCTGCTGTCTCCGCAAAATTTGTACCCAAGACAGCTCAAAGAATCTAGCCTCAGATGTTCCATCCTCACAGACTGCTTTATCAAGGACTTCAGTTAAGCCCTTCACTTTCCTAGCCCAAGATAATCCCACAGAGCCTGGGCAGTGACTGAATCAGTCCGCCATCCAAGGACTTGGCCAATATACCAATTTTCTCAGGGTCTGGCAAAAGATTCCATCACCCCCAGACAGCAGGAAGCAATCTAAAAACACAATGCCCTCATTCCCTAGAGGTGGGAGTTTGGTCCTTTGGTGGGTTATGGATGGTTATAGTCATTTAGCGGGGTTGGTTGTGGGTTGTTAATGGTATTGGCCAGGGAGAAAACAAAGGAAAAGAGGTTAGATTTAGGAATCTCTCTCTCTCTCTCTCTCTCTCTCTCTTTCTCTCTCTCCACCTCCACTCTGTTCTTCTTTCTCTTTAGTATTAGGGGATGAAAGAAGAGGAAAGGGGGAAAAAGAGGGAAGGGGATGAAGGGACAAAGAAGGATGGATTATTATATCTCCTTTTAGACTCGAAAGCAACAATTATCAAATATTTTAGATTGGTATGGACTTTTGTAGGATGATAGAGACTTAAGGTTATATTTTCTGCAATACACTACTATATATATGATTCAATTGTAGTTTAAGGTATATGTACATACACAACTCATTTAAAGATTGTAATGTAAAGTTCTAGTCTTAAAAAAGCTATATTATAAACTGCTTCTTAGGATAATTAGGAAATGAAAGTTAGTAGTCAGCCACTTATAAATAATCATAATTATACTTGTAGTCATGCTAGGTACTAATATGCAAGTAGGTGACTGTCCAGGTAGCCAGTTGATTGTAGGCACAGCTTTATTTAGGCGTGTGTGTGTGTGTGTGTGTGTGTGTGTGTGTGTGTGTGTGTGTGTGTGTGTTTTCAAAGTTAAGTAACTAGCAACAGATAAGTTTGCCTTATTAGATATGCTTTAAATAGATGGTCCTCAAGCACTCCAGCGGTCTGTAGAATATAGCACTTAATGTAATAATAAAAAGCCTTTTGTGACAGAGAGATACTTCAGCTCCCGGCAGCACCCCCAATCTCTTCCTCTGAAGATAACCGGCACCAAAGAACCTCCGCCTGGAGTTTGCTCCAAAACTGGCAAAACTGGCCGCTGGGCTATACACTGTCCTTCCCCTCACCTCCTGACAGCATGCTGTCCAAACCTTGGACAAGCAAGTCACTGGGAAGTCAATTGACCTGCTGTGCCTGGGCAAGGTGGGACAGGCCTTCAGAACTGCTTCTTCACAAAAACGTCTGTCAACTCTTCTGGACCTGACAGTTGAAGATGGACCTCCCACAAACACAGAGGAACCTTGGGTGACTGTCCACATAGCCTCTGTCTCTGTCATTTTTTTTTTATAGATTTGGAAGCTGCTTGTTCTGCACTTCCTGTTGTCTGAAGTAAAATTTATCCTTCTCAGGTCTCTGATAGGATTGAAGACTAGATAGTATAGTTTCATAGTTTTCCTTGTTATCAGTTTCCAAAAACAAAACTCACAAAAGGTGTAAAGTTTAGAAAGATTAAAAGACATAAAAGCTTAAGTTGTTTAGGATCTAAGGAAGTGTTTTATGATCTAAGAAGATCTTTTAATGGTAAACTCAAATTGTAAAGATTAGCGGATGTGAAAGCTTAAATGTAGATAAAGTGATTTAAGGTACAACCCTTTGGCCTCACCAAGATAGGATAGATAGTGGAGTACTTTCTCCAAAGTTGACAGATGCAAATGGACTGGACATTGTGAATGGAATTCTTACCCTGATAGCTCTCATAATTGCTCTTATTGTCTACAGTTTACTTTTGTGAGAAACAAAGCCATTTTTTTTTTAACTAAAAGGGGGAGAAAATGTTGACCTGACCCACAAATATTGTATTTTTCTGGCTATGATAAAATGTTTTCTTATTATTTGAAAGCAGCAAGGCCAGACTAATAGGATATATAACTTCCTCACCTGATTTAAAAACCCAGCAAGCTGCCATTGTGAAGGTGACCTTTACAGCTTATAGTTGAGTAAGAAATTGGCTTTTTTTGCATAATAAAATGCTGATGGCCTGAGCTGGGTCAGGAAGTATGGACAGAACTTCAGGGCACACGGAGACACAGGCAGACACAGGCAGACGACACGGGCAGACACGGGCAGACATGGGCAGACACAAGCAGACATGGGCAGAAGCAGAAGGAAGACTGACCAGAGCATGAAGGTAGGCAGGGAGAACCGCAGAGAGATGGAGCGTTGAGAAGTTGGGTTAAGTTAGTAGCCAGTTGAGAGACCGCCCAGCAAAAGGCCAACAGCTTTAAGCTGTGTGTGTGTGTGTGTGTGTGTGTGTGTGTGTGTGTGTGTGTGTGTGTGTCCCTACACACTGAGGGTGAAAGGATAAGACTGTATATGGAAAGAGTGTTTTGTCTGAGACAAGAAGTATTAACGAGAATGTGTGCTCCTTTTTGGAGGGAGGTTAGTTTGCAGGGAGAAGATACAGAACCTCACAAATAATGGGCTTGGGAATTGGGGTTGAATTTCCCAGGCAATGGCAAAATCAGCACTTGTGGATTGAAATGTGAATTACCTGACCAAAATTGCTTGCTGCATTTGTTTCTGAGGTTTCTGTGAGTTAAATGAAATACTCAAGAGTTTGGACTAATTGAAGCTATTATGTGAGCAAAACCCTAAATTTTGCATATGTATAATTATTATACTCTGTACTGTGTATGCAAAGTCTTCACATAACTGAAACTATAGTATAAGCAGTTGCACTTTATTTCATATTATTCTGAATCTGAATGATTGAAGTTGGGTGTTTTGATTTGATACTACTTGATTAAGAAAGAATATGGCTTAGCGGTAAAAAGCCTTGACAATGGCCAAGAACTCATTAGTGACTGGGATAGAGGCGCTGCCATGGGGAATCGAACCCCACGAAGGAGCTGGGGAACATATAAGGCAGTCAGTGGATAGCTTACTAAAGAATACTGAGTGCTAAGCCCTTGTGGTTGGATATGAGAAGACCAGAAAACTCAGGATGCACAAATAATTACATCAAACATGATACCACAGAATCACTTTTATATTACACACCATCTTCACATTGTAGCATACATACTGATTATCTAGGACACAATTTTAATAATTTTGAATATGTATGTAAATATATAAATCCAAGAGGCACTTCCAGTAATTCTGGCAAAAAGGGAATATCAATATAGTTTCTAAGCTAAAAAAAACAATAAAAATAAATATAATTTATCAAATTTTCTTTCTGTACATATCCTTTTTTTTAACAAAACTTTTATCAGCTATTAACTATGTCACTTAACAAATACTTGTGGTGGAATGATAATAAATATTGCTACAAACATCAAGTGTAAGATACAGGTGACAAGACTAAATTGATTTCAGTTGTAAAACAGTCACTTAAATGCCAAATTTTTGTGTTTCTAAAAATGAATACATTTGGCAAATGAACATATTCTGGCCTAGCATGGTAAGAAAACATTGTTACAAATTGTCATTTTACAAATGATACCTCTTCCGTTATTACCTTAGTTGAAATAATGGGCACTTTTAGGAACACCAAATTAAATCAATCCTATCCCTTTCTGGGTTATAAATATTACCACACAGAGTTGAATATTTAGAATATGCTCTTTAGAGAATCATTCTGTGCCTTTCCCCCCCCCCCAAAAAAAGCAATGATAGATCAAAACAACTGCTCAATGAAGAATCAGAATACATTTTTACAAGAATAAAAAACCTCAAATTGGCCATGTCAACCCAAACCAAATCCACTGGATTCAGATTGAAATTCCTGTCATCATTACAGAATGACAAAGATAATCCTGTTTTCCATGTTTTGCTTCGAGAGCCCACAATATGTGTAAGAGCACCAATTTTCATTTTGCTGTTAGCATGATAAAAATCTCCAGGAAAGAGTTCAAGGAGATGTGTATATTCAGACATTTATTTCCAGTGCTTGTTAGCTAATTGATCAGCTTTACTGGTGCAAAAAATATGGCGTGCATTCTACTGTAAAAATGTATGAAGTCAACTGACACTCATTAGAAAAAAACCAAGCAAATATAGTATGTTAAAAATCTCATGCAAATATTTTACAGAGCATTTAAAATTAGTGATAAGTATATTAAAGGTCATTGAACCCTCCCACTAACATGTAATATATAGATATGTTAGGACTATTTTTAATGGCATCAAGAGTATAGTTCTAGAGTATGTATATTAATAGCTAAAGTGAAACATCTGATATAATGGAGATTTTCTGAGTTAGAAAAATAACCAATTGAAATTTTTAAAAGAGAAATGACCGTTTCCCTGTTCACCAGCAGGTTATATATACAAAGAGGACATTTAAGACAGATATTACTGATTTCACATTAACATCTGAGTATTTTGCTTCATATAGCAGGGAATGCGGTTATTAAGGGAAAGTTCCTTCTCCTCAGCCACAGCAGCAGCAGCGTGGCAGCAGCAGCGGCAGCAGCTGAGAGCACTCAGGGTTCACATCCAGAAAAGAGCGGGAGCAGGAGCGCTTGTCATGTTAGGGGAAGTCAGGAAAGACTCCTGGGCCCACAACGCCATGTTGGACAGGTGTCGGGACTGCACATGGATGGCTTTAGGTAGTCTCCGTCTCTGCCTTTATCTGCTTCTTTGTACCACAGCTTTCATTACGTACATGGAGTCGGGGTGACTCGGACCCTGGCATTGAACAGTCCTTTCCTCTGAAGAGCATTTCTGATCACACTTTCTTTGCTGATACTGACTCAGAGAAGCAAAATTGGTGAGAAACTACTCCTTTTTTTTTTGAGCCCGACTTTGGGTTTTTGGTTTTTGTTTTGTTTTGTTTTACTGTTGTTAAGAAGTGAGAATTTCCTGCAATAGTTTCAGTTGAGAGAAGCACATCTGATAAAACTGAAAGTATAAAGTATCAAGAATTTACAAATAGTTTTCCGTTACTTTTCTACATAGGAATTTCATATTTTACCCTAATATTTGGTCAAGTACTGCACATGAACACAGTGGGGGTGGTTTACCCAAGGTCAACCCTCATCTATGAAAGCCAAAATTAGTAACAATTCATTTTCTTACTGTTGAAGAACTTGAGTTTTTACCTATATCATATTAGTAAATATAATCTATGGTAACAGATTATGTATCATTTTTAAGTGTATAATGGTAAATTACTGGTAATGTTTTCTTATGCATTGGAATCAGTCGGAGGAACTTAGATTGTAACTTGTGTACTTAAATTCTTTGGTACATTTTGGTACAAATTTATTTTATGTAGATGGATGTTTTGCTTGTATGTATGTCTGTATTATGCATATGCAGTGCCCAAGGAGGCCAGAAGAGGGCATCAGATCCCCTGGAACTGGTATTACGGGTTGTATGAGCCGCCATGTGGATTCTTAGTGTACTTTATTAAGTTTATATACTTATTGATTCCCTTATAAAACATTTTCCCTCAAGAACATTAGGAAAACATAAAATCCTTGTGTGATATTAGTTTTGATTATGTCAATACAAGGAACATTTTGGTGCTAGGCAGCAGTGGTTTATGGGTTTGATTATAATCTAGAAAACAAACAAACAAACAAAAACCTTAAAAGAGTGGTGGTTCAAGAAAGCCAATCAAATGTATGTACTTCTGTCAGTAATGACACATGAGACGTAACATTGCTTTTTGTTAGTTTTAATGACTGAAGAGCCATGGAATCTAGGCTGAACATGGCCATGGCGAGCATTTACCTATTAAAAGGAGCCTATCTTTCCCTTTGTGCACGATAATACTCTGCAAGGGAGGCCTACAACTAAGATGACCGCACACGATGCTGAGAAACGTGAGATCACTTTACAGCCTTCAGCCCGGTTTAAAAGCACAGTCTGTTTCCTTGTGGTCTTTTCTACCTTCAAAATCTCAAGGATTAGCATTATCCTTTGAAGCGGCAGATTGGGCCCCACCGACTTCATTTTTTGCATCTGCAGACATATTTAAAGTATTCACACACAGAAGGTCAAATCTCTTAGTCATGATGTCTAATCAGTTGTTAGGGTAATTTACTAGCATGAATGTTAAGCCAATTCCTAAGTAAGGCACAGGGCAGTGTTAAGTATTGTAAAAAGTAGCATCATTATAGCACGTGCAACGCATAAGGTGGCAGCACAGGCCTCTGATACCCATGTTGCATGATGTGTGCTAGCGTGTTCTTATTCTCTAATCACGGTTCCCTCATGTGAGGCGTATGGTTGAGTTTACCCAGTGCTAACAACTTAATCCACTTCTAATTTAACTTTCAATAAGCATGTGGGCATTTAGGGACAATGAATTGACATGATATGGATCCAAGGCCCCACAGTGATGGATTTTCACCTCAATTAGACATTCTTTTTTTTTTTTTTCTTTTTCTATTTTCTTTTTCTTTTTTAGTATTTCAAGACAGGTTTCTGTGTGTTATCTTGGCAGTCCTAGGCTCGCTTTTGTTGACCAGGCTGGCCTTGAACTGACAGCATCACCTGCCTCTGCCTCACAAGTGCTGGGATTAAGGTTGGGTGCCACCACACGTGGCTCAATTAGACATTCTAAGATGAATTTAATTCTGAGATCTCATCTGCTGGAAATGGTGAATTATCTTCTTTATCTTTAGTTTGAATATGCTTGGGTAGGTTTTAAAACACACCAATGTCAGCAAATTCAGTTTCCCTTTCCAAATTCATGAAAGAAATGAATAACCTAAAACAAGGACCTTTAATCATTTCTTGCTCAGGGGGCAAGATAAGGTAAGAAATGACTTCAGTTTGAAAGCACATGCCTACTATGGCATGTATTTACCTGGAGCTGAACTACTGACATGGAAGTTTTTGATGCCTCACTCCCACCCCCGACCTAAAGAGTAGATAGTCTTGAGGCATCCAATCCGAGTCAGGAAAAGGGAGAAGGCTAACAGCCCCTCTTTATGTCACTACGCTTCTGAGACCTACCCTGAGAGAGGACAGTGGAGGAAGCACTAAGAGTGTGCCCCAAGGCAGAATAGCCAGGACTGTCTGGGTTCCTCAGTTCGTGTGTCCCAAGGCAGAATAGCCAGGACGTCTGGGTTCCTCAGTTCCCAGAAGCTGCTCATCACACAAATACTCCACTTTGATCAAGAAGTCATTTCAAGCTTCAGACTTTATTTACAATGATAATTTTCATATCTTTATTACTTAGAAAATAATTTATACTTTTCCATCATTTAAACAAAGAATAGGCCTGAGTCTCACGCCTTTTGCACAGCTTTTACCTTCAAGAAAGTTCTCTGGGAAAGACAGGCAGAGGACACAGGGAAATGGCAGATATCTACATCCACTAAACAGTCTGCAGGGTCCTCAGGTCCTTTCTCCTTGGCATTACTGGGATGGCAATGATCGACGGCAATGATCGATGTTGGTTCTGGAGTAAAGCCCAAACAGAACAGGGTCAAATGATGGGGGAAGTCAGATACTTTCTCAACTGGGAGCCAGTTCTCTCAATGCCAAGTGATGGCCACTGGAGATGACAACATACTGACTACTGAATTCATGTCCTACTGAGAACAAAACCAGGTCTTAACATAAATGAGAACACTTTCTTCTCCTTACAGTTAAGTAAAGGAGCAAAAGAGTTATTTCTCCTAAGAAAATACTACTCAAAAGGTCAGGAGCTTTGATCACCACGAAGACATTCAGTTAGTAAGCTGGAAATGTCATGGATAACATGCAGGAACCACTTAGGCTTCTACTCCACAGAGAGCGGCTGCTTCCAATTTCTCCTACCATCGACGTGTTATGGCTATCTATAAAACTATCCTTTCCCTAAGTGGGTAGAAACTCCTTCACTGGGAGACCTGAGTTTATCGAATGGCACCTTTATAGGCTCATATAAAACTGTAGTAAAATCACATCGAACACATTGGCACCACAGGAAGTTAACTCTGAAGTTGGAGGTGAAAACAGTTATATTGCTGTCGCCAAGATGCTGGACAACATCACTCATGGAAAGACTTTTGATGTCATTTGATACCCTTTCAGATTTACCGAGGGTGGATCTTTAGGTCACATGCTTGGTGGGTCCTCACGATTCTCTTCAGTTTGTTGTATTTCTGTTTGAGTAGAACGATACGTTGTTTGCTAAGAAAAAAAAAATTCAATCTGCCTGGATGAATGAATACAATTCTAGAACAGATAGTTTCAAGCTGCCTTGGGCATTATCCTGTTATTTTGTGTACTTTAAAAGAAGCAAAACTAAGCAGTTTACTGAGACTCCCATGATGTAACCAGCCTGGCTCATACTTTGATTCTGCAGTTTTATTCAAACTGCCAATATATACACTTACAATACATGTGCCAATCCACTCACTGAATATTTATCTTGTTGACTATTTCTGTTATAGACATATACCCACTTGCAAATGGGGATGAACTACTGAGTGAAGGGTATATGAGCGTAAGTGCCTTGCCTACCATTTTTATGGAGGGAGGGGTTACATCTATCTTTACTGAAGAAGGGTTCTTGTTCAGAGTATATTTACAAACAGAGGTACATGGGTACCACGAAGAAAGAAACATGCTTCAGGACCTGCTAAGCACTGAAGCCCTGCTGTTAACTCAGAAACATATGGAGACATATTCTAACCATTTGAGTGAGGCCTGAATCCTTCCAATGCTCTTTGCATTTTCCTGTCAACTAGAAAATCTGACTCGAAATATTTGATTTTTTTTTTTAATTTTATCATTGTCTATTTGGAAAAAAAGATGCCGTGAATTCCTATAAGATCATGCTTTTGAAGGGAAGGGCATACGCCTCAGCTATGGGAGGCAAAGGGATTTTAATGTAAACAATCAAGGATGTGTAAAGGCAGAATTCCATGCACAGGTCTCAGAGGCTGAGATGACTAGAAGTCTGAACACAGAACTGAACCGGGAGCTACAAGCAACAGAGTTTAGAGAGAAATGCTGACAATTTGTTTAAGAAAGGCTTCATCAGGCAGGGGAAGACCTCAAATTAAATCAGTTAGCAAAAGCGCCTATCTTTGCAATGCCTAACTTAATTTAGCAGCAAACAACTGTATCAGGTCATGAATCAAATTAGAGGTGACAGGGGGCTCTCAAACTCCCAATGAACCATCACCCAGCTATTGGGCTTGGAGATAGCTACAATGTATAAAAATGGTGATTAAAATATAACTATAAAATGTTTCCCTTCCCCCCCCCCTTTTTTTTTCCTTTAAAAAAAGTTTACTATCTACAGAAACAAACAAACAAAATCTTTATATTTACATCATGGTAGCTAGTCATGACATATGTAATAATATCCAATAAAATATTGAAAGTGAGTATCAACTTTTTAAATAGAGATTTGGCTCACAGCATAAACAAGTGTAGAAGACAAAACAAAACAACCCAAATACCTTCCAATGGTCTGTCCTAAACAATAATCAATCTCCCCTGGAATTTTCCTTTCAAAAAGGAACATGACCATAGATCAGTCTGCAAAGCCATGCCGTGCCATCACACAGTGTATGTCACATAGAGGACGTCACAGCAAACAATCTTCAACAGCTGCCAACGATCAGCTTTCCCGAGGCCAACTTCCAAATCCTAAGTTGACACTTTGCCTTCTTCCCTTGTCATAGAACCCATGGTGAGTTTGTTTGACTTTCTTCTTTACTACAACGTATGTTGCGTCAAATTGAGAAGAGATGGGGTACCATTGCTAAAGGTAATTTCCTGGGCCTTTCCCAGCAGCCTTTCAGAACTCTTACCTGATGAAGAGCTGACTTCAGCTGCTTGTGTGTATCCACCAGTAAAGAATACCATCCCCTCCCATTGTGATCTGATCATCAGTGAGTGACATGTACTCACATACACCCTTATACATTCATTAGGCCAGAGTAGACCAGAAAGCCTTAGTCTTTGAGTGTGAGGCTGGTGGTGGAGTGCCTCCAAGTGGCAGGTAGCAGTGGTTCCAATCGTGCGGGCCCCCCAACAAGCCCTCCCTCTGCAACAGAACCTTAGGAACTAAAAGGAGGGGGGCTGCCTTTCACAGACACTCCAGAAAGGACTTCCTTCTTATGTTCACAAGTGTGTCCTTACCTGCTACAGGTGTTCTATGAACAACTAAAGTCACAAACCTCTCCCCTTCCACACGCACACACATGTGCAAGAATAATTCTCTCTCTCTCTCTCTCTCTCTCTCTCTCTCTCTCTCTCTCTCTCACACACACACACACACACACACACACACACTCACACACTCACACACTCACACACACAGTTGGCAGGATGCATTAGAATTCCAACAATGCTCTGGAATGTTCATCCCTCAGTAGGGAGAACAAGGGCTGCCCTGTCTGGAGCCTACATTTGTTTCCTCGCTAAGCTGCACACACATTTTCTCATGAGTTCTTGCCCTTTATGATTTCTTATGTCACAGTGACCTCTGTATATCTTAATATGACTGTTACTATCTTGTGGAGTCAGGCACCCTGGCTCTCAGTGTGCATGTGTGTACGGGTGAATATGAGTCGTACATGAACCTATGTGGGAAGTTATACACACACACACATACACACATATATATATTTCTTCCTTATAAAACAATCTTTAGACGCTGGTGTCGCAAAGTGAAAGCTTCTTTGAGTAGAGTCTTCAGCGCTGTCCCTCACTGTAAAAACAAGCACACATAATGTGAAGAATTCCTCAAACGCTTTAGCCATTTGCCCATCTTCTGGTATTCTACAGTGTTGTGTCTAAGTGTTGTGCTGGCTTGGGAAGTGTCAGGGACAAGTCATTCTGTCTGCACACACAGCTTGCTCTACCCATGGTCACAGGTCTGGCTGTGGAGCCAGAGCCTCCTCTGCTCTTGGTTTCCCCTTCTCTTCTTCTTCCTCCTTGATAGACTGGATCTGCTCTGAGGCGTGCTGCAGAGGCGCCTGGTCCGGGGATTGGTTCTCTGTGCCTGCTAAACACTGTTCCTCTTCAATTACTTTCTTCCACATCATGTGGTTCTGTAGAAGATGCTGAGTTATTTGGCAGTAGATTTTCCTCCTTTTGAAAGTTTTCTTTCCTGCAAAACATAAATCATCAGATTGAACTATTTGTGCACTACCTATGTAAAGGTTACTGATTTTTTCACATAAATAGAAACTAAGTATCAAAGAGATATCTGTCTGTCTTTCTCTTTACATAGGTTGCTTTATGTGTGCTAACAATGCAGTTTTCTAGAATGGGAAAGAGAAGGAACATGACAATAAACTATTACTGGGAGAAGAAATGTAAATAATATTTTGTATTTTATAATGTTTACGCCAGGTTCTGCTTGTATTCTTTGTTAAGAATATTTGGGGTGTACCCGTATATGTGGAAATGCATGTATGGAGGTTGGAAGTTTGCCTCACAAACCTTTCATAGTCCAGAGTGTTAAATCTTACACCACAGAACCCCACAAAACAAGACTTTCTCTAGCATTCTCTGCCTTTGTCTTTGGGACAGCATCTCCCACTGAATCTGGAGCTTGCCAGTGGTCATGGGATATGCCAGCTGTGCTAGATCTCTTGAAGTCCATATTAAGACATCATTGTAGAAGGACTAAGTGTTTAGCCAGTTTTGTTATAAGAGGAAGAAGGAATTTCTTGCATGATAGAACAGTAAGATTTACTGGTAAAATTGTAGAAGAAATCAGTTAAATTATTTTGAATTATTTTCAAAGTACATAGAAACATTAAAATTAAAATTAAATAAATGCTGGGATATAGTAATATAGGCACAGAGTTGTAAGAATTTAATTTTTTTACTCTAGTCATCATTTATTTATGAGATGAATTCATCAATCAAACTGACATTAACCAATTGGCAAGTACTTCTATGTTTTCTGTGTATTTTAAACAAAGATCAATGAGGCTCGGAGTTTGCTTTCAATGCACTTGTACTCTGCGTGCAAGTACACCCAGGAGATAGCAACTTAGTAAGTGAGCTGTTTTAGGACAGAGATGCACTTGGGACAGCCTCAGCCTTATTGTTTGTAATGGTTAGTGTTAATGTCAGCTTGTCAGAAATTTGAACCACCTGGGAGACAGTCTTTTGGCATTCCTGCAGGGCAGGAGTGGGGGGTGGGAAGCCTCATCCACTGTGGGTGGTGTTTCTTCCCTAGGTAGGGATCTTGGGATACACATGGAGGAGAAAGTGGGCTGAGCACTAGCATGAAAGCCCTGGTTCAATGCTCACTGACTCTTGACTGTGGATACAACATGTGCTTGGCATTGACTTTCCCACAATGATGAACTGGAACTGTGAGATACAGTAAACTGTTTATCCTTGGATTGCTTTGTGCCAGAGTATTTTATAACAGAAGTGAGAAAGTAGCCTAGACACTGTTGCTTTTAGCTTGACTGAATTTTAAACAGGGGACCCACTCTCCAGATCCTGATTTCTCTCCTCCTAGAACCTCCACTTTAGAAAGCTTCTGAGTGGAAATTAATTCTCTGATCCTTTGCAATATAGGCAAGTCTTCCAACCTGGGGGGGGGGGGCGATGCCTTTGCAAGGTGATCACAGAGAAATGCAGTGCGAACATAGCGGTGTGACCATAAATACAGCCTGCACTTCGGATGCCCAGATCTGTCTTCCTAAACTGTTGTTAGAATCCATTGTTAAATGCTTTCCTTGCCAAGGCAGAAGTTAAACAAAAACGAAAGGGCAGATGGAAAGATGAGTAAGAGGTAGGAGGGGAAGGGAAAGAAAACAGCATGAAAGGTAAAAGACTGAAAACAAGAATCAAGGAAGGAAAGTGGGTGCCGGCCACCCTAGATTAGCTGGCCGGGAGCTTCCGGGTGATCCTCTGTTCTCAACCACCCATTCCACAGTTGCAGTACTGAGATTACACATCCTAAGCCTCATCACCACCACATCTAGCATTTTCTATATGGGTTCTGGGATCAGCCTTATGCAGGGAACATTTATGTGCAAGGCTGTCACAGCCTTACTTTGGCGGTTGGTTGATTGATGTAAAATGGGTGGCTGAGCCTGGCTTGATGCGAGAGCACAGGCTCCGACCCACGATAACCCCGACAAGACACTTCCTCAAAAAAAAAAATCACTTAAATTTGTGATGGCCAATATTTCTAACTTGAGAGGACCTAAAATCTACAGAAAAGGCAACTTCTGGGTATGACAGTGAGGGACTTTCTAAATTAGGTTAGATGAGGTAGGAAGTTCCCTCCTACATGTAGGTGGTACTCTCCTGTGGGTGAGGGTCCCAGACAGAATAAGAAAGAGACTGCTGTGCCAGCATGCATAGGCACTACTCTCTGATGCCACATGACCTACGTCTCCAAACTCTTCTGCCATGCCTTCCCCACCACGATGGAATGGAAGCCTTTTCAACTGTAAGGTGAAGTCTCCTTAAGTTGATTTTCTTAGGTTTTATTTTTGTTGTTGTTGTTGTTGTTTTTTTTTTTTTTTTTTTTAGGTTATCAAGAAGTATTCTACCTCAGTAAAGAAAGTACATGAGCACACTTAATTTAATTTAATTAGTTTTTATTAATTTATTCAGATTGCAACTAAATTGTTATCCCATCACTTGTATCCTCACATTATGTGGAGAGCACACTTTTTTTTTTTAAGTAAATGAAATTATTTTCCTTGCAAAGCCATCTACTCTAGTTTTATTGCGGTGACAGTTAAGCATGAATTTAAATGTAATGAATGTAAATGATTTGTTTTTATGTACATGTATGTATGTGAACCCACGAGAGTGTATATGCACTTGCCATGTGGGTGCTGGGAACTAATCCGGGTCTTTTGAGGAAGCACTCATGCTCCTAAGCACTAAGCTATCTCTCCAGCTTGCTCTGAACCACAGGATGGGCAGGTTTAAACCACAGTGGTAGAAAACCCTCTGCTCACAGTGTGCACATTTGCAGGCAAGAAGGATAACAACGGCTCCATTTCCCCCTTGTTTTCCTTTTGGGGCAGGCCCCAGGAGAGCAGCTGTTCTCCGAGATGCCTGTTAAACATGAGTAATAAAGCTCTCTGGAATTATGCTGAACCAAGTGACGTAGGAGAAAGTGGGTAGCGAATACATTTGCGCAGATTAGAATCTGCAGGTGGTCTGAAGCCGGCCTGCATTGGAAGCCAAGTTATTCAGCATTGGGACCTTTTGAAAATAGAACAAAGCGCCTTTTCGTTGCTGGATTCTAAGCACAGCTTAGTACTTCATTAGAAACCTCTTAGCTCGCCCCAGGAACCTTTCAGATTTAATTATGAGGTGGGATAAAGGCTCCCCCCATACCCCCCATCGTCACACTGAAGCATTTTATTCTGTTTCCTGGGAGACCTCCAAGTTTTACAAACTGCAGAACTCACTCACCAGCGGCTATTTAATAATTTCCCCCCTGAAATCTAAGAACAGGCTAAATCAAAGTAAACATCTCAGCCAATATGAGTTCTGAAATGAACAAAGAGCTCAAGAGCAATGGAGTTAAAAAATGAATAAACTTGCATGCGTGCTTTCTCTGGCTCTCCAACCTTGCCATGTTGCTTATCAATGTTATTTTCTTCTTTATTAAAATGAGGAGGTCCCTAACTAAATGTCATGACTCTAGTCTGTGGCTAGTACTTAAATCTGCTAATGTCCCTCCAGCTTTTCATTCTGGGAGACACAGAGGTGATTCAAGACCCTAATTTTAGGGACTGGAGAGATAGACCAGTGGGTCAAATGCTGGCTGCACAGGCACCAGGACCCTGGCTTGATCTCCAGTGCCCATGTAAGCAGCAGAGCACGTTGGCATGCATCTTGTGCAATGCCACTGTAACCACAGATTTGAGGAGGCAGAGACAGGTGGACCCTTGGCGCTCACTGGCTACCCAGCCTAGCCAAATAAGTGCACTTCAAGTTCACAGAGAAAACCCTATCTCAAAAAAAAAAAAAAATCTAAGGTGGCACTAACCCCTGGCCTCCACATGCACCTGAACATTCATGTACACACACATGTTCCCACACATATGCATCCATGTGCACACACACAAACAGATCGTACAGCCAAAGCGACAGTGTCTGACTATTGTGGTGGAGTTGTTTTAAATGTCAGGGAAAGGGGCTAGGTAATCACTGAGAGCCACATGTAACCCAGTCCATAGAATTCCCAAGGGTGCCTCACTAGACTTGACTAAAACAGGAAGACCAAGGGAGTGCATAGCAGTGTGGAGGCCAGCGTGCTGGCCCAGTGTTGGGACAAAGCATTTCCTATGCAAGCTAAACTGAGCAAGCTGAGCCTGCTAAATAGTGGTGCCTGCAGGAATCCTTCAATCCCCCATGCCTGGGTGTGCACATTACTAATGTTTTTGAGTTTAAATGGCAATCCATCAAGAATCTTGGGAACAAAGCCTTTCCAGAGGCTCCTCTGACAAACCTCTTTCATGATACTCACTGGGAGAACTGTCTCTCCATAAGCATAGCAGCAGGCTGTCTGACTGCTTGAAAGAGGAAACTAAAAGACAAATAAATAATTCTTGAATCTCAAATCTCAGGCTCTAGCTCAGAATCCCCAAATCAATAATGTCTTTCTAGCTAGGCGTGGTGGCGCACACCTTTAATCCCAGCACACGGGAGGCAGAAGCAGGCGGATCTCTGTGTGTTTGAGGCCAGCCTGGTGTACAAAGTGAGTCCAGGACAGCCAAGGCTACACAGAAAAACCCTGTCTTGAAAAAAAAAAGTCTTTCTAGACACATCAGAGAAATAAAGTGACAAGAGAGTATTAGAGAAAAGCCAACTTTTCATTTTCTCTGATCCAATTCAAAAGCTATCAAACTGGGGAGGTGGCTCAGTGGGTAAGTCCCTGCTGTGCAAGTCAGAGCACTTGAGTTTGGATCCCATCCTCCACTTGCAACTGATGCTGTACCAGTGCATCCTTATTCTCAATGCTCCTATAGAGAATAGGAGGCAGAGACAGGAGAAGCCATGGAAGCTCATCAGCCAGCTGGCCTGGCTCAGGTAGCTATGAAGAACAAGTGACACTGCATTAAACAAAGTGGAAGGTGAGGAGCAACACCACATGCCATTGCCTGACTTCCACATACATGCCTATAGACATAGACACCCAGGCAGATACACACACACACACACACACACACACACACACACACACACACAGAGAGAGAGAGAGAGAGAGAGAGAGAGAGAGAGAGAGAGAGAGAGAGAGAGAGATCAGAAAAGGCTAACAGGTAGGACAAAAGATGCAAAAATCTGGCCTAAAGACAGTGTTCCAAGGTTCTGTCAGGTAAGTATAGAGTTAACAATCAGTTCTTTAATTCTGCTAGTGCATGTTGAAAATCAGGGTATAGCTACCTATATCTGTATCATCTATATTATCTACATCATCTATATCTATACCCAGACATCTATATCTATTATCTGTCTACAGATGTTTATATCTACAGACATATTTACATATAATATAAATACAGTTGTAATATATAGTTATATAATATATATTCATATATTATAAATATATTTTCTATAGATATCTTTAGATAGATAGATAGATAGATAGATAGATAGATAATTGATAGATTTATAACTGATGGATGATATATAGATAGATAGATAACTGATGGATGATATATAGATAGATAGACAGATAATTGATAGATTTATAACTGATGGATGATAGATAGATAGATAGATAGATAGATAGATAGATAGATAGATAGGACCATGTCAGTGTAAAAAAGAACCTTCTTACTCCATAGTAGACATGAACCAAGTCTTGCATTTTTTTTACTGTGATCAAAATAGACAAGAAAAAGACCAGGGTATTTTTCCATGGTAGTGCTAATCAAAGACTTTGAAAATATTAGCTTTTGCTTTATCAGTCTGTTCAAGAGGATAGGAAACATGCTATGTTCACATGATCAGAGGAACATAACGTCTAGCGCCATGTCAGGGGTGGTGAGTTTTACCAATTGTGTTGTTAGCCACTGTGTTTGTTATAAGAGATACAAGGGAGTGCATCTGTAGGCATGACAGAGTCATGTTTTTATAGTCACTTGAGTAAGTTGGACTACTGGTTGCATGATAGATCCAAAGCCAGTTATCAGACCCGACGGTGAATTGTGAGTTTTCATTGTTAACTTGCTATAACTCAGGATCAACTGAGAAGAAAGTTGGGCTGAGGAACTATAGCTCAGGTTGGCCTGTAGCGAGTCTGTGAAGAGTGGTCCTGACTGTTAACTGAAGTGGGAAGACACATCCTGACTGTGGCTGGCTCCATTTCATGGGCTGACCCTGAACTGCAGGAAAGCTAGGGAAGCTAGCTGAGCATAAGCACCGTAGAGAGCAAGCAATTTTCCATGTACTCATCTCTGCCGTGGACGTGGATGCCACGTGATACCTGTAACTGAGCATAAGCACCATAGAGAGCAAGCAAGGTTCTGTTTGCTCATCTCTGCCATGGATGTGGACGCCATGTGATGCCTGTGGCTCATCAACGGGCTAAGCTGAGGGAAGCTAGCTGAGCATACGCACCACAGAGAGCAAGCAAGGGTCCATGTGCTCATTTTTGCCCATGGCTGTGGTCGCCATATGACGCCATGTGATGCCTGTGGCTCAGCAATGGGCAATAGCAATGAGCCAAATAGGCCTTCTTCCCCTAAGTGGCTTCTGTCAGAGTATTTGTTACAGCCGCAGAAATGAAACTGTGACAGATGGATATCCTATAGAAATCAGTCAGCTGTCATTTAGATCACTTCCACAGACAAAATGTTGAGTCTGCTAACTGTTCAGATCACAAACACTTCTGATTCTCATCTTAGCGGAAAAGGCCAAGTTCCTACTGTGACCCACAGAGCCCTATCTCCCACCCTAGCACCTGGCTCCCCATGGCTTCTCCCTTGTATCCTACCCTCCTTCTCTGCTTCAGCCTCTCTGATCCCCTCACTCAAGACCCACTGTAAGATCTTGGAGCTGCTGCCTCCTCCTTTTCTTAAAATCAATTCCCACATTTAGTTCCATATAATGCCCTGGCCCGCGGGGTCTTCAAACGGAACCTGGGAGGGGGATGCAAAGCTGAAAGAGACAGGACAGGGAGACACGAAGAAATGGGGGCAAGTCTGGATTCTGATCAAACCCCGTTTATTGAAAATTTTCAGAGTTTTTATGGGGTCTCAGAGAGGCAAGGGCAGGGTTGCTATGGAAACCTAATGGCAGCTATTCTGCCACTCCCTCAATTTTCACAAGTTTTCAAAAACATATTCATATTTTCTCTCTTCTTTAGCTTATTAAAAAATTCTCTACAATATTTTATATCTCCTCAAGAAGTAAGGAAAACCAACAAAGAACAAATCCCCAAACAAAACAAACCTAGGTACCTGTCATGTTATGGACATGCTGGTTTGTCCTGCTGATCAACTAGGATTTGCATCAACAGGGACAAGGATGGACTCACTAAACATCTGTTTTGCCCACATGTCTACCATCAGTACCAGGAAGAAAGCCCAGGCACAGAGAATGTGTGCAGTTAGCAGCTGTTACATAAAAAACTAAACTCCTCTTATCTCTTACCATCCCCAGCTGGGCCATGAAAAAAAAAAAGCCATAGATTGGTCCATATGGTAATCCGGATTCTACATCATTAAAAAATTATGAATCTAGTTGTCAACTCTATTTCATGGTGTGGACATCTCTTTATATCACATCTGATTGTCATAAATTCTGTCTTCTGCTGTCGCCATTATGATAAGGGAGAAGGCAGCTATGTAGTGCCCAACCTGGCAAGGGATAGCTGGATTTAAAGTATGTAATTTATGAGAGGCATAAAATTCCTCTGAATCCAAGGCAGGAAATCATTCCTGGAAGATTTCATCAGAAATGGATTTTATGGCTTACCGGGAGCTGTATTGTTTTCACAGGTTTCTTCCTCATTTGGTGTGTCGGCTTCTTCCTCATCTTCTTCTGGGTCATCGGTGTCTCCTGAGTCATCATTGTCATCCACCCATTTTCCTGGCATGAGACCCGCAGAGTCATAGGAGTGGCAAAGAGGACCCACGATGTGTGAGATGAAGGATTCCTGAAGATTGGCCAGCTGCGGGGCAGAGCGGTCCATGAAGGGGCTTATGGGCAAACCAAGGCTGGCTTCTTCATCGCCCTAGAAATAGGGATTCACAGAAGGAAAATGACAAAGGAGTATAAACATGCGACAAGTCAACATTCGCCTAGCATCTAACATGTGCATATGCCACAGCCCTGATAGTCACATAAAAGGCCCTTAATGTCACTGCTCAGAGGCACTGTCCCGGTGGTTAAGATGCTAGGAAGGGGACTTTGTTCCTGGGCAGTCTTGAAATTTCAAGGGGCCATGTATTAGGACTGCAGATGTGCACCACTGCAGCGGTTCTGGGGTTTGAACTGAAGGCTTCCTGGTACTAGACAAGCTGAGACACATCCCTGTGATGTTTGCCTCTTTCCCTGGCTGCTCGAAAGTGTAAACCATTTTCCTGCTTAGTGCAAGGTGCTATAGCATCGCAGATTTTGTTTGATTTATATCTTCCCTCATTATGTGGTTTTAAAAATATTCTTATTTATTATAATTTTTATCTATTAACAGCCAAATATGTACAAGAATAAAAGTAATACATTGTAAACAAGAGGTTCCCTAGAACATTTAAGGGAATTTATAAAATTATAAGCCAGGGGTATGTCGAATTTCCTTATCCTTCATATTTTTCCTGCATTTTAACACTGATTTTAGCATTGATTGATGCCATTACTAGAAAAGGCAATTTACTGTTTTTAAAAGCATAAATATTTTATTCTGCCTATGAATGTTGACTACATAAACCTTAAAAGTTTGCTCCAATCCTTACTTTAGTACCATTATAAGTGCCTCATTCTGATAGGACTCCTTTAATACTCTGACATTGGCCTGAACTCTGTCCCCAGTATTGTGGGCAGACTTGTTAAGTCACACCCTGACCCCACCTTCTGTGATCTGACCTCTCACTGCAGCCCCAGCATGGCCTGGGATTCCAAGCTGGAAAACCCCTGTGGTCTTTAGGGTTCTCAAGAATGGTCTAATGTTTCTTTTTGGGCCAGCTCTGTGTTAAGTACTTGAGAGGGTCTCCCGGCTCAGACCTCACAGCAATGTTCTGATAAACCTATTTTTAAAGTTTTGCATGTGGCTTTTAACATGTGAGCACAGCGCATCCATCATCCGTATCCCCCCCCCCAATGTAAACAGCTTCAGTGTTGCATCCTCTTACGTCACTGATGCCTGTCCTTTATCTGCTGTACTTTACTTCCTCCGTTTCTTTCCCTTTTCCTTTCCTTTTCCTTCCTTCCTTCTTCTTCATTTTTGTTTTGCTTTGTTTTGTTTTTCTAAGACAGGGTTTCTCTGTGTAGCCCTGGCCATCCTGGATTTGCTTTGTAGACCAGGCTGGCCTCAAACTCACAGCAATCCCCCTGCCCCTGCTCACCAAATGCTGGGATTAAAGGTGTGCGCCACAATGCCTGTCCACATTTTCTTAAGAAAGTTGTTCAGAACGGCAAATATTATTTGTGTCCAATAAAGAGTCTTCATGTCTGTGAACATGTGAGTGCACATGTGTGAGTGCATGTGCACACACACCTTTTCCGTGCACTGTTGTTACTAAGCTCTACTGGATAAGCAGTCAATTGGTACGTTTCCTTCTACACAGCTATAACTGTTTTTCCTGCACTAAACAAACCTGTAGATGCTCAGCACCTCAAGGGTCTTAGTATCGTCTCAGTAGATTGCTGTTACACTAACACTTCTCTCCAAAACGCCTGTGGGTAATTATCTCAGCGGACAACAGTTAGTTCATTTTCACACGTGCCATCTTTAGGTCCCTGCTGAAACTGCCCACTGTATATTTGGTACAAGCGTGAGTAGGAGATGGAGCGATCACTCCATCCCGTCATGGACTGAGGGAGGCTCTCAACTTGCACACAGCAAGGACACTCGGCTTGTGATAGATGACGCAGCTCTGCAAGTTACCTGCTCATAAAACTCGCTGGCGATGCCCTCCGTCCACCGCAAGTGGAGTTCTTTACACTTAGCGGGCCCGTTTATGTCAGCCAACTTTATGCACATTTGACACACCAACAGACGGTCGTTTTCATTGGTCCAATCTATCCCAACATCATCATTCACCTGTTTGAGGGACAAAATTAACATTTTCTGTCTCCCCATCTCACTTGAACATGAGAAATGACAACAGAATTTTATTGTCTTCTTATAGTGTAGGGGTCAGAATACCAAATATAAAAACTTTGGAAATTGAATCTAATATAATCAGCCTGCACTAAGAAAGAAAAGTGATGCAGCTCATTAAAAATCAAAGTAATCAATGATAAAGTAATTATTACTTACTGAACTTATAAGAAATCCTGTTTAAAGTTAGCACATAGTATCAATTTCTATTAAATAATAAAACTACAATAAGTTTTTTTGTATGAATACTTGTAGGAGCATGTATGTGTGTAAGTACACATGTATATGTGTGTGTATGTGCATGTGTGTGCATATGCATGTGTGTATGCGAGTGTGTGTGTGTGTGTGTGTAGCCACCAGTCAACCTCAAGTGTCTTTTCTCAGGAGCCACTACCTTGCTTTTTGAGACAGGGTATCTCTGTGATGAGGCTAGGTTAATGGCCAGTAAGGCTCTGGGAGTGTCCTGTGTCTGCCTCCCAGCGTTGAGGCACTCCTATTATACATGAGCACTGCTGAGCTCAGCTTTTTATTTTTATTTTTTAAATGTGGGTTCTTAGGGTCAAATTTAGGTCTTCATGCTGACAAAGCAAACACTGTACTGCCTGAGGCTTTTCCCACAGGCAAATAAGAAACTTTCTTGGGTGAATGCTTGGTCTTGATACATGAAATTCTGCTTCAAGTTTTCTTTCATCTCTACTGCTGTCCTCACACACTCTAGAGATGATTATAAGTTAAATCAAACAAAATAACAGTGAAAGCTAACATTCTTTTATTCTTCTGAAGAACAAAGTCTGACATAAACAGCTAAGACCACAACTTCATAGGCATTTAGCCTCAGAGAGATGCCTATGTGCCAGCATGTGGATAAATATTTCAACTATTTCCTTCTAATAGAAAGCTCATGGAAATTGAATTTTCATCAATATTTTGATTCTAACACACCTTTTAACGAAGCCACAAAATGAACATTGGTAGAGATCTTATTACCTTGGCATTAAATTTGGCTACAAAGTCAAAGTGTTTCTTCAGGTCAGTAGCCAAAATTGCTTCGATGACTAGGAACCGGAAGTGCTTAAATTCCACATGGTCCAGGTTAACTAAGAAGTTATACTCTGGCCGGGACATGAAGAGACTCCATGCTGCAGCTGCATGATGGTTCTCCAGAACTGAGCGGTCATTGTACAGCACGGCCTAGGGTGGAAGGCAGGAAGAGAGAGAATCCAAATATCTCAGTTAAAAAGGAATCATAGAATTTCACAAGAATACGGAAAGCTTTATGTCACTCATTTTTATGTGGGCTATTACAAATGACTGCATTACTGTGACTATTGGTGCTTGTTCTTGGATAATTTTATTTTCTGGTGTATACGTCTCTCCCCTTATTTTTTTTTTTTGCAGTTTATTATATATATTTTGTTGTATACAAATTATATATTATATATTTATATAACAAATAAGTTATATATATATATATATATATATATATATATACATGCAATTATTTTTTAAAAGAAAATTTTTGTTTGGGGAAACTTTGCTACGTCAAAAAAATTCTCTCCAATGTATAAGATAAATGGATGGTAAATTCCTGCCAATGAAAACACATGCACTAAGAATAAATGTTGCCATGGAAATATTTTGAAAGAATAAGTTTTACATACAGAACATCTTCTTATACTAGGAAAATACAATTCACCAATCTTTTCAGGAAGGGACATGTGTGTAAGCTGTCTTTGCTTTGCTGTGGATATTCACTGTTAGCCAGTTGACTGATATGATAAGGCTGAATTATCGGCCGCAGATGTCTTGGCAAGAACCATGACATCTCTGGAAATTAACAAGGCCTCTAGTAATTTTACCTGAGTACTAAGTACAGTTTGGTTTCTACAGAGCTAGTGCCTTTTACAAGTCATATTTGTAAAATTAATTTTATTCTAAAATGTATGCCCTAAACTATTATCTCCTCATGAAAAGTCTACGCCTTTACCTGAGGGGCGCTTGTGGCAACCAAGAAGGCATTCGTCCTGCCTGGGTGGTCATAGTCATGCATGGCTGCAGCGACATACAAAGCCATCAGCTCTAAGGCTGGAATATTCCCAGAGAGACATCCGTATTTGTCATCTGGCACATGATACATTTTTGAAAACACATATCCCATGTGTCCGTGTGTGAATCCACTGTCAGAATCTGAGGAAGGAAAGTGAAAGTGATGGACACTCTCAAAGACTGTGACGCTGGAATTATCTGGCTTCCTTAGACAACAAACAAAACACGCAATTGGAGTTCCTGGCTTTAACAAGAAGCACAGGCATAGCTCATACACACCCGAGTCGCTTGCTGATCCGTGATCACCGATTACACTTGGGAAGCCAGGAATCGGCTGCGTTGTGAGATACCACACGGCATGTAAGACGTCCGTGGCGTGGATTCTGTTGTGATCTGTAACAATGCAAAGGAGCGAGTACACATCAGCTGGTGAACTCTGGGGTCCAAGGACGAAGAGCGCCATCTACTGGATAAACACTTCCGTCTTCAGGTGAGGCTGGCCTGATTTCCTAGGACAGGTACTTTTGAAAGAAAAATTCTACCAACTCCATCGTTTCCACAGTAACAAGAAAACCACACCCACAGCATTTATTGTACATGTAGATATCCAAAGTGGAAAAGCCAGTGTCTGGTTCTTGCAGAAGCCTACGTACACCGAAAACTCACCGTGCAGTGTTTATATTTCTGTTTCTTTGCTCCTGTACAAGAACTATGCAGAGAAGCAGAAAGAAAGTCATGGTTCTCAAAGACCCAAAACGTCACCTCTGATGAATGGCATCTTCTTCATTTTTTTTAAACCAGTAAAGATGTTCTGCTGAGGGGACCAGTGACATCACCAAACACTGCACACCCCCCTTTTACCATTAGGAATCAGCAGGTCTCCAGCAACCCCAATCCTTTTCAATCAACTCTCTCTCTCTCTCTCTCTCTCTCTCTCTCTCTCTCTCTCTCTCTCTCTCTCTCTCTCTCTCTCTCTCTCTCTCTCTCTCTCTCACATACACACACCACTTCTACTATTGAGTTGCCAATGTTGTTTTTTTTTTAAAGATTTATTTATCATGTGTACAGTGTTCTGTCTACATGTATGCCTGAACTCCAGGAGAGGGCACCAGATCTCACTGTAGATGGTTGTGAGCCACCACGTGGTTTCTGGGAATTGAACTCAGGACCTCTGAAAGAGCAGCCAGTGCTGTAAATTGCTCAGCCATCTCTCCAGCAGCCATCGATGATTAGATCAAGTGCTGCTTCCTGAGTTTTCCCCCCTAATTCTTTCCTTTCTATAGCTGCATCCAGATGAACGCAGACTAACACAGGTGACAGGAATGGTCCATGCTTCCCTTTGCCCTGAATGGTGTGACAGATGGACTCCGACTAAAGACTTAATCACTAAGATTTGTCTAGAGTCTCATGTCCACAGGTCATCCGGTTCCATTTTCACTTTCCCTCCACAGCTTTTTAATATTAATTGTGGATTCTCTTACAGGAAGCCATCAGATATAATTCTTAAGGAGAGTAAGTGCTAAAATAATTTGAATAGTAAATGTTTGTATTTGTAATTAAACCTGTGGCAAGTATAGCTTTTGTTAGCTGACTCCCATTAGTCAAGGTGTCTAACCTCAACACACAGAAGATATTATTTCAAAGCAGTACCAGATGAGCAAAGATTTCCTAGGAGATGCAAATGAATTCTTTTATGGAAATAAAAGGAACCTTGAATAGTGCGAGCAGGTATACTTATGCACTTATTTTAACATTTACTCATTTTTTAATGTGTGTGCAGCTGCATATACATGCTCACACACGCACACCCTGTAGGGCACAAGACAACTTGTAGGAGTCAGTTCTCTCCTTCTGCTATGTGGGTTTGAGGGATCAAGTTTAGGTCCTCAGCTCTGATGGCAAGCATCCTTAGCCACTGAGCCAACTTGCCAGCCCTATAAGCATCATAGTTATAATACATTATTTTCCCATGGAGTGGACTATTCAATAGTTTGAAAAATAAATTAATCACTAATCTAATATTGGAAATCAAGACAAAATAAGAAGCTTAGAATCTGGAAGCTTCTTTTTAATACTTGAATACTGGCCTGGTCCTCCCCATTGTCTCACATGCCACTACAGACAGCACCATGTACTAGGTCACAGCAAAGTGGCATTGACCTCACGTCACAGTATTTCTACAGAGGCTTGCTTCTCGGTGAGTTTAATGAAAACTGTTAATTGAAAATTAAAATACATTTGGAAATAAAACAATGATTTGTAAATCCTGTCTGGGCATAATTTGTTCTTTAGTTTTCCTGTGGCTTCCTTTCTGAAAACATTTATTTATATAACTCCTTAACCCTTGTGAGATCATTAGCATTTATGTCACTCGCTGGCATCTGACCAGGCTGAGCCCTGGGAAAGTTAGATTAAAGGAAGCCAGGCTTGTTGCCAGATTCCATGCCCCCCCCCAAAAAAAAACCCTTTCCCCTTTTCATCTCTGTCTTCCAACTTCCATGGCCTCAGCGGCCAGACTTTCCCAAAGGACCCAGTGTCATTAAGCACCTCTTCCCCTAGCCAATTGCTCTATTTTGCCTATGCTTTGGCCTGTATTCCTCAGCACAGGTCAGAGGCAGCCTGCATTCTTCCTTCTCCTTCTCTGCCAGAGTGCACCATGCAAGTGTTTTTAAATCATCTCTAGGCTAGCACATCCATCCCTTTCAGAGATACTTGCCAGTTATTTGTGTCCAAGTATAAGCATTTTTTTGTTTGTTTTTATTTTTCAAGACAAGGTTTCTCTGTGTAACAGCCCTGCCTATCCTAGACTCACTCTGTAGGCCAGGCTGGCCTTGAACTCACAGAGATCCACCTGCCTCTACCTCGCAAGTGCTGGGATTAAAGGTGTCCACCACCATGCCTGGCTAAATATGAGCATTTTAAAAATTTAACTTCAGCTTTTTTTTTGGTTGTTTGGTTTTGTTTCTGCTTTTTAGCCAAGGTCTCTCTATATAGTTCAAACTTGTGTTAAATTCATTGTGTGGCCCAGGATGACTTTGACTTTCTGATCTTCCTAGCTAAGCATCCCGAGTGCTGAGATTACAGACATGTGTCACCATGCATTGTGTATGCAGGTCTGGGAATTGAACCCCGGACTTTCTACTTGCTAGTGGGCAAGTTCTCTACCAACTAGGTTACAGCCACAGCACTTAAGTTCAAGTCTTGATAACTACAGGAGACATGAGCTTTTGAAGATCAATACGCACTAAAGCAAATTTAAAAGGGAAATCATATTTTAAGTGACAAGTGTCCAATATTAGTGCATGTGCTTTCAAGGCCAACACAGAGGGCACATTCCTAAGGCACATTCAAATTGACAGACTGACTAGGATTGGCTTCTCGTCTGTGTATTTATTCTTCTGAAGCATCATATGGAGCCTGCACAACGCTGCACCTCCTGTATTGGGTCTTCGGACATCTTCTTCAGCTCCATACACTCTATAGTACTGCATGACAGTCACACTTCCACGTGGTGACTGGTGGACTTGGTGTGAACATGTGGTGTGAACCTGTGGTGTGAACATTTAGCCTCTCCTTTGCATCCTGTCTCCATTATTATAATTTTTCTCTATAATCCAAACTAGAATCCTTGACTATGCCCTCATCTTGAGATTTCATATGGACCTGATTTAAAAAAAAAAAAAAACTTCCCCTTTACCATTTTTGTGTGTTTCTTCTTCCCTATATCACTAGCTAAACCACCATCTTCTGGCCCTCTAAACGCCAACCAGACTCATCCCGCCTTGAAAAAAAAATCAATTGTTTTTGTTTCAGTTGTTGAACTAATCAGATACCAAGAGAAATTTCAGTTCACTTAGTAAAGCAGGTAATTATTTCATGGGAATAATTTCAATTTAACATTTGATCTTACCCCAAACAACCATGAAAGATATGCAAGGCACACATATTTTCTAATGTTAAAAGTTATCATCCCATTTTATCCTGACACTCATGTGAAGGTGACCTCCTAACCCTATTTTCTGGAAAAAGAAATGAGTTCAGAGAAAGTGAGTGAGGCTCCAGGGTCTCAGGTGCTGTATGCCCCATAGCAGCCATCACTACAGTGAGGTCACACAGCATCCCCACAATGTGCAACTCTGCATCTTCTGCGCTGACTCGGCCTCCCACTTTTCTCTGCAGGCCTGCTAAACAAGCACTGGGTTATCTTGCTCATACTCACAAGGAATGTCTCTGTATCCGATCTCCAAAGCATGAAAGTAATTCATAAATTCCCTCACCGGGATCTTAAAGGCTTCAAAGAGGCCCATGTCTTCAAACAGTCTGTATGACACCTGCAAAGGGGAGAGACAAGTCCGTTTAGAAACCACTCACTTTGCTAGAGATGGAAAAGGCTGAGTGTGAACTTAGCAACCACACAGATGTGCTCCCAGCATAGAGCCTTCTACTAAGAACAACAAACACTGAAGATTTCTGTGTTCTGAGCCCAGGGAGTTCCTTACCGTAGGGACTGTATCATCTATATTTAAGATAAATGTTGTACACAAGGCCATAGGCATGCCAGAAACCAAGAAAACCCCCAGCATGCACTGAGAACACTGCGCAGAGGTACCGAATGGAGTAACTGTTGGACACTAGGAGATGATGCACATGCTAAGCCAGGTATGGCATCTACCACCTACAATTCCAATACCTGGCAGGATGTGGCAAAAAAGCTTGCCATAGCTTCTGAGTGCAGATTAGATTCTGAGTTCTTCCCATTCTTTTCATTAATTTTGTTTTAGCCAACACTTAAGTTATTATATATAAACACTAAGGGAGTCAACAGTGCACGGTGCTTCAACAGTAATTACAGCGACAATGGCAGCAGTGTGTATACACACAGCACCAAGTGAGGTCCCTGCCCTAGTTAGCTGGCACATAATAATTATTGCATCCACTTCTCAGAGTGCCTTTTGAGATTGGTACTGTGAGTTCCCGTTATCTGATAGCAGAGGATGCTGAGCACAGACAGGCTGAACAACTTGTAGACAATCATACAGTTGGTATGGAGCAGAGTCAGAGCCCAAACTGTACATGTTGGTTTCAGAGCTTGTAGTCAACTGCTTCAACTCCCACAACCATGACTTGGAAGTCAAAAATGGCTAGAACTTCAAATCACTACAACTTCATATGACTAAAAACAAAAACAGGAACCAAGTCTCCCAATATAGCCCTGGCTGGCCTAGAACTCACTATGTAGACCGAGCTGGCTTCAAATTCACAAAAATCCACTTACTTTTGCCTCCTGAATACTGGAATGAAAGGCAGACACCACTATGCCTCCCCATGATTCTCTCAAATCCTTTTAAAGATGAACTAATGAGCCAAGCAGTAGGCTACTCTAGAGTCTGATTTTACAACATGATACTATTATCAAGGTGCTATGAAAATCAACTACCTAGTATTTCACATACCATCCTTCCAAACTCATGAAATAAGAAACATAAACCTGACAAACTGTGCTTACCAAAAAGTATAAATATAATTTAAAATCTGGAGGCTGGAAAAAAAGCCTAAGAGGTTAAGAGGACTGGATACTCTTGTAGAGGACACAAGTGTGTGTGTGTGTGTGGGAGGGGACAACAACCCAGACTCACAGAGCATCTTATAACCATCTGAATTGTAAGTTTCAGGAGAGCAAATATCCTATTCTGACTTCCACAGGTTCCAGACATGCAGGTGGTGCACAGATATACATGTAGGCAAAACACTAATACCCATAAATAAAAATAAGGTAAATTAATTAATTTTACTACAATCAAAAGGTACAAAATCCAAATACAAAGAACTCAGCTAGGCCAGGAGCTGTGGCCACCACACATAGTGGCTCCTCAAAACACTTTTAGAAGGGGGACTTGGCCCTGTGGAGTCTCAGACAAAAGGTGATTCCTGGTCTGCCCATGCTAAATGAGTTCAGCTGTCCTAACATCTTACTAAAAGGAGTGTGGAAGTTAGGGGTGGTGGAGGCACTTCTCCACAATCGGAATTGTGTGACTCATAGGCAGAAGACAATTGAAACTATGTTCCCACAGAACTTCTGTGCTCTGGGGTTAACTGAAGTAAACGGTATCAGAGGGGGACACAAACAGCCTATCTTGGTGAGTGACTTGCACATGGACACAGAAAAGCTAAGTGGGTGAGCTTTGACATCCAACAGTTAATTTCCTTGAGTATTCTTAATGCCTGTAGTATCTATAACTCTTAAACAGATGGGATGCTGAGCGTGTTCTTCACTGGCAAGCTCATCCTTAGCACACTGGGCTTAAACCCTAGCAAGGCAACAAGAAGAAAGGTCACTTCATCACCTCTACCTCTGGAACAACCAAGGACACCAGACATTTGCAGCAGTGTTTGCTATATCGTCACTGTGCTGAAAAAACAAAACAAAACAAAACAAAACTAACAGCCATCAAGGTTGCTCTGCTACGTGATTACACTTCCTGTCTGGAGGGTTGGGTGAGGCTTTGAGTGAACATGTTTCGTGTGTTGCCGGGAAGTGGCTGAATGTCAGGACCCTGGACTTATGAAAAGGCTAATCTCAAACTGGATTCTGGAGTCTAATATTTATGATTTATGGAAAAATTCTTTCAAGCCTTAGTTTTTTCTGTAATATGGAGATTAAAAAAGAATGAAAGGGAAAAGGAAGAAAGGAGGGAAGGAAGGAAAAAGGGAAGGAAGGAAGGGAGGAAGGAAGGACGGAATGAAGGACGAAAGGAAGGAAGGAAGGAAGGAAGGAAGGAAGGAAGTCCTATACCAAGCTGGTATTGTGACATAGACTTGTAATTCCAGCCCTTAGGAAGCAAAGGCAGGAGATCAGGAGTTCAATTTGAACTTTGATGACAACAAATGTTTGACCCCAGTCTGAATTACATAAGACCTTGTCTCAAAAACAACACAAACTGATCAACCACCACCTCCACACCAATAAAAGCCTATACCAAATCTCCTATGGAGAGTAGAGTCTGACAGTACATGTGGTGTTTGGTGTCTGAAACCCCAGAACTCTGGGGGCTGAGGCAAGAAGACTGTCATGAGGTCGAGGCTAGCTGGAACTCCATAGGGAACTCCAGGTAGGCCAGCCTGTGACACAGTGTGACGCCGTCTCAAGGAGAAAATTTTCTCACTCTCCCCAAATTCATTGCACACAATCTCAAGAGGAGAGGAGTGATCTTGCTTTGAGCACAGCTATATTTTGTGGCATAATCCATTACATGCCTGTTTCCAGAATAGCCCCAGTCTCAGAGTCACATGTTTCCATTGGACTAAAATTCTGACACAAAGGCAAATAGGATACAGTGGCTGCCTCAGGCTTGCTGAGAGTAGTGAGCTTTACAGACGATACTCTTTAGCACTAAGACTCAGGACGCGGGGATCAACTCCTTAACAAACATGGCAGCTTGCTACCATGTCATGGTCACGCCAGAATAAAGTCTAACTAAGAGGCGACGACATATTATACAGATAATAACTCACTTCTGTTGATTCTGATAATGGTCCTCATCAATGTGGCCCGTGCCCTGATCCCACTGAAAGCGTGTTTTGTTGTTGCTGCTTTTCAGTTTTTGAAGTATAGCTTCATGGAAGCAAAGGTGCCCTTGGACCCACCAAAGTCGGTAGTCATCCTGAGTGCTGTGATGTTTACTCCATCCATATTTTAAATATATTGATATATCATCATATCACACCCTGGATTTTTATATAATTTTAGTTACTTATTTTAATTTTATGTGTATAAGTATTCAGATGCATGTACATATGTGTACCATGTGTGTACCGGGTACCCACTGAGTGCAGAAAGAGGATACCAGATCACTGGACTTGGGGTTACAGATGGTTGTAAGCTACCACGTTGGTGCTAGAAACTAAATTTGGGTCTTCTGCAGATTAGTACCTGCTCTTTGTCATGTGCCACCTCTGCATCCTCAATTATGTATATGCTATTTTATAATACAACCAATTCATATTTGGCTTCACTTTTTGGAACAAACAAATTTAAACACATAATTTCCATGTTTACTTTGCACTTCCACCAACCATTCCTCCAGGAAGGAAGGCTTGAGAGGGTCTCCTTTGCAGAAACAAGACTGCCATACTTGTCATGCACTTCAGCCACTCACCCTGGATTTCCAATGGAAAATGGATCGTTTTGATTTTCAAACACACAAAATTCTGATGTTTCACATGCCAGTGATGGGGATACATATTTCTGAGCAGTATCTAATTTTGATGAGGTCTAAGCACTGTGATACTCAGAAGTTAAAACAACAGTCACCACATATAGTTATAGAGATAGATTAATCATAAACAGGAGGTTCCTTTCTGGGGCCAGACCAGCTTCTCTTTGGCTCAATCCTATGAATTTCGGTCACCTGTCAATGTTGCTTATCTATCTCTGCCTCTGTCTCCTTTGTCTTAAAATTTACATAATATCCTAATTGTAGGCTACGGTACTCATTTGAAATTCCACTTTCTTTAGTCAGCACACAGCCATAGATCTTAGCAAGATTTTTTGTTTTTTTTAGCAACTAACAAACTGTTTTCTTCTGTGTTTCAAGTCAGCACTCGAATACGTGTCTTACCTGGCTCAGAATACGGCCACATTTTTTCCCTATGTTTTCCACTACATCAAAAATTGGAAAATTCCAGGTGTTTAACTGATCCATAATTGAGTCCAGGTTATCCATGACCAGGGGTTCCGGAGCAAGAATCGGTTTGTCCTGCAATGGAGATGAGGATATGTGAGTCGCATGTAGTTTTTCTGTTGAAAAATCACTTTGGTAAAATTCAATAAACAACTGTGTATCTTTGAAATAAATCCATGCATCTTAAAATCAGTAAACAAGCAAACAAGCAAGCAAGGAAACAAACAAGGAGGAAGATATGATCTCAGAGTCGAAGAGGCCAGCATCAAATGTAGCTGAGGCGGACTTTTCTGTGTTTCAGTGTCTACCTGTCCTTCTTTCACGTACAGTCCTGCCTGAGACAGATGCTTTTCCCAGGCGTTAGTTTCACTACTTTTGCCATCATTTGCAAGATTCTTTAATGAAAGCTGAAGAACTTCAGAAAACTCTGATGTTATTTCTAAACTTCCGACTTTCGATACTCCTTTTCGGCAAATGTATCTGAGATGTGGGACCTGGCTTATGTTGGAGCCTTGACAGAAATGTCACTTTAACTATGCTCATACCTAAGCCATTCAGATCAGCCTTATTTCTGGAGAATGATAGCTGACACACCTTTCAGGAATGTAATTTCATGCCCGTGATCTGCTCTCCTGTAAACAACCTGCTCTATGTAAATGTAAGGGCGTTCAGTACACAACGTGTCCTAAATCAGGATACGCATATCCTCCCACTACCACAAATGTTTTTAAAAGTAAAGAAAATGAAGAGAAGAAAACATTAAACAAACTTTTTTTAAACCTGAAAAACTGCTTTAAAGTGCATGTAGCAGAAATATAGTTAAAGAAAAATGCTAACAGCAGCGGCTGATGATTACGGGCATGTCAACTACTCTCTGTCCTTGGCAGCTGTGCTTAACCTCACTCAGACATGCATCAGAGAGTGTCTATGCCTGATAAGTCACCATCCAATGACCTTTTAGAATCAGCAAAACCCTGATCTAATACAACGAGAAAAGCAAATACTGGCTCACACTCTAACCGAGGGCCTATAAAAATATAAAACAGAAGATGCCCTAAGAAAATCAGCTGGTCAATCAATATCTCTTTCTAAGCTATTAGTTTAATATTATACTACCATTTAACAATTGCATTTTCCTTATACTTATTCACAGTTTTTTTTATTGTGTTGTTTGAGCTCAAATGTTAAAGATAAATACTTGGGGCTGGGGAGATGGCTCAGCAGTAAAGATCTTGCCATGCACACATGGCAGACTGAGTTGGATCCAGAAAATATACTAAAAAAAAAAAATAAGTATGATGATTGAGGGCACTTAGAATGTCCAAGCTGGGGACATAGAGAAAGGTGGGTCCCTAAGGCTCGCTAGCCAGCCAACAAAGCCTACACATTGAGCTCTAAGCCAGTGAGAGACCTTGCCTCAAAATAAAGTAGATGGGACTTGAATAAAAACACCCATGGTTGTCATCTGGCCTCCATCCCCACATGTGCTTACCTGCACATGTAGCTGAAGACACAAGAGCGTACACACACACACATACACATACACACACACACACACACGGTTCCAAACATATGAAACTATTGAACCTAAAGAAGCCGCATCTGTCCCTAAGCCAGTCTGTGCAGCAGAAGCAAGTTCTCATGAAATGAATGAATTTAATGATATAGGGCTACCAGGAAGATCATGGCCTGGGAGGTATAGGTGCCACACGCCGATGCTTTCCTCGGTGGCTCTCTCTGGCACTCAGCCTCCTCTTCATTCTGCAAAATGTCACTGCTGTCACTGTTGTTGTTGGTCTCATAATCGGAGGTAACTTGAGAAGTGTCATCTGCAGTTGAAAGAGAAAAGCCTGTTTATTAGAGACCTAGGATGGGAAGGGGCCAACAGGAAGTAAGTGCCCTTGAAACACATTGCCGTATGAGGAAATATTTAGGGAGTCTGTGCCTTCCTGGGTCTACACACCGAGAACATCGCGGAGATCAGAAGGGCTGTTAGATCCCTTGGAACCGGAGTTCTAGGCAGCTAGCAAGCCACCCAGCATGGGTGCTGGGACAGAACCAAGCTTTTCTGGGAGAGCAGCAAATGTTCCTACCCTCTGTACAATCTCTCTAGCCCCAAATACAGTTCTAAATTCAATGAACAGATGGGAATTAAGATGTATGTGACATTCGATGGCCCCTGACGATAATGTTTAGATCAGTCACTTGCATGCATTATATATGTCTCTCTCTTCACTTTCACCCCTTCTGTCTTTCTTCCCCCCCCCCTCCCCGTCTTTCTTTTCTTCTGGGGCTTCACGCAGGGTATCAAGAACTCTACCACTGACCTACAGTCCCTTGATGGATTTACAATTCTATTTCTTCTATTCTTCTGCAGCATTAAGCCGGGAAAAAGTTTACTACACACTAATTATGGACAGATGCGATAGGAATAATTATGTTGACACACTCAGAAATGAGTAGTCTACAGAGCATGAAGCAGTGCCTTATGCCATGAGTGGACAATATGTGTATATCCCAAGCTCTGGGCTTCCTCATTTTTTCATTTTTTGGATGTCCTGCACTATCTCTCCCTGAAGTGTTAATAGTGAATTGTTAGCTAAAAATCCAACCGGAAAATACCAAGTGTCTAAAAAATATGCTTCCAAGTAGTCATTAAGAAGAACAAAATATCTATAACATTATCTCAGGATTCTCTTTTCTTCCATCTTTCCAACGTAATTGTTTGCAAGGTAAAATTAGAGACAAAGAACAGCATAAAACCACAACTGATCAGGTGCAGTTCCCAATATGTGGAGAAGAGAGAGACACTGCAGCAAAGGACCATGACATTATGAGATCCCTCACAGGTACCTGACCTGTTCCCCTCACTCTGTCAGCCTGGGGAGACTTGGAGGAACACCCTAAGTCTTCAAAGGGCTACATAATGGCCATACTGATCCTTTGACTTCTCCTTGACCTTTGTATATTTCTACACAATATTCTCGTAGAAAAATTATGTCAACAAAATTTTGTTTGAGAGTATCTACCAAGAAACATTGACAAGGACACATAAATTACTTCTGGTAGTAGCATGACCTTAAACTATTTCATAGATGCTTTGTTACCTTCCTTGAATACTTTCTGTACAATAAAAACAAGCCCATAGGGCTATGCCAAAAAAAGATAATTAGGACAGCAACAGTCACAAGAAGTAGCCACTTATAGTGAGCCCCATATGCCAATGAGAAATAAATGCCTCATATAGTTTCTATTAATGATTTTTTTGTGCGTCTCTCTATGTGCTCTATGTGTGTGGTGCCCAAAGAGGTCACAGATATCTTCAGATCCCTGGAGTCGGAGTTACACACAGTTGTTGAGCCACTTGATATGGATGCTGGGAAGCAAATGTGGGTCCTCTGGAAGGGCAGTCTATACCAATAACTTCCAAGCCATCTCTTCAGCTCCCTCCCGTGCCTTATTTAATCTTTACGGTGATCTTATGTGGTGGGTATTACTGTCATTTCACTATTTTGCAAATGAAGGAACTAAGGTGCAAACATTTAGATAGCACATGAGTAGGGAACAGAAGGAGGAGTAATCCAGGCTGTAGTATCTATCTTCTAAAGTACAAGATGCTGCCTCAAGAAAACAAAAACAAAAACAAAAACCATGTTAGCACGAACAGTGGTACAGTCAGGGTCATATCTTAGCATCTGGCTTGGCGACCTCACTAGTACATGCTAGGTCAATAGCCCTCTAATGGACAAGGCATCAAAATGAATCACCATTTATATATACTATAACATGTAACATACATGCTACACATTATACAAAGCGACCTCTGACTTTTAAAATAATATGCATTTGTGTGCAAAGTACAGAAATGTTTGCAAGAGTCCCACATAAAAACTTTGCTATGAGCAAATTTAGATAGATAGGGAGGATAATTTTTATTTCATTGTTTATCTTTTTAAACTCGCATATTTGGGGATGTAGAGAGGGCTCAGTGGTTAAGAGTATTTTCTGCTCTTGTAGGGGAATTTCAGTTTTCAGAACCCACATCAGGTAGCTCACAATCACTCATAACTCCAGCTACAGGGATCTGATCCCCAACTCTGACCTCCAAGGATACTAAACTCATGTGCATAAACCCAAACTAACACACACACACACACACACACACACACACACACACACACACACAGACAGACACGCAGACACACACAGAGACACACACACAGACACACACACACACTGAAAAACTTTAAAAAGTTAAAATTTATAAATTTGAAAAAAAGCCAGGAATTCAAGTTGCCCTTTTGGCCAAGAGGAAAATGTAAAATAAAATAACTTGAAGTTTGAACAACAGAATCCAAACTAAGGTTTTACCTGTTCTGTTTGGTTTTTGAATGGCTGGGCCACTTCTTTCCGAGGATCCATCTGCAGGATTCCCTTGTGAATAAGGTCTGCCACAGCTGAGAAATGTAGGGAGAACCATAAGTACCTCTGTATCTTTTAAAACACTTTTAACACACAGTATCCTCAGAAACATCAACCATTCCCTGCCTTGGTCTGTTATTACTATAACTAAGGCCCCCGAGAGATACACTTTAGGGAGGAAAGATGCACATGGGTACATGGTTTTACAGGTATCTGTCCATAGTCAGCATCTCCACCGCTTTGAGACAGAGCTGAGACAACATATCAAGGTAGTGACAGTGTGTGGCTTCTATCATGGCTCACAGAGAGCAAGACAGAGCCAGGAACAGGCCAGGGACAAGAAATGCCCTTCAAGGCACAATAGTAGGAACCTGGTTCCTCCAATGACTCTCCCATACCATGTTTCCAACATCTCCCAACAATGTGTCCAGTCATAAGAGTATCAATAGACCCACCCATTGATTAGGTCAAGACACGCTAGGTCTAGCTATTTTCCAGAATCCGCCATGTCTCATATTGAAATCACAAGAACAACAACTGTAATAAAACACCATAATCTTTAGAAAATGATGGATCAGTAAAAGGGCTTTAAACTTCATCTGACCCTCCTGCTCCTCCTCCTCCTCTCTCTCCTCCTCAGTCCACATATTTAAATTGATATACTGCTAAAGTTGTTATGCAATTTGAGAAAATTGCCATTTATCCATGAAGTGGATATGAAAGTCCTTGTACCTGCTCGGCTATGAGCATCTTCTCCAATAGGATACCTGTAGAGCTCGGCTATGAGCATCCTCCACAATGGGATACCTGTAGAGCTCGGCTATGAGCATCTTCCCCAATGGGATACCTGTAGAGCTCGGCTATGAGCATCCTCCCCGATGGGATACCTGTAGAGCTCGGCTATGAGCATCCTCCCCAATGGGATACCTGTAGAGCTCGGCTATGAGCATCTTCCCCAATGGGCTACCTGTAGAGCTCAGCTAGAGCATCTTCCCCAATGGGATACCTGTAAAGCTCGGCTATGAGCATCTTCTCCAATGGGATACCTGTAGAGCTCGGCTATGAGCATCCTCCCCAATGGGATACCTGTAAAGCTCTGCTATGAGCATCTTCTCCAATGGGATACCTGTAGAGCTCGGCTATGAGCATCCTCCCCAATGGGATACCTGTAGAGCTCGGCTATGAGCATCCTCCCTAATGGGATACCTGTAGAGCTCGGCTATGAGCATCTTCCCCAATGGGATACCTGTAGAGCTCGGCTATGAGCATCCTCCCCAATGGGATACCTGTAGAGCTTGGCTATGAGCATCCTCCCCAATGGGATACCTGTAGAGCTCGGCTATGAGCATCCTCCCCAATGGGATACCTGTAAAGCTCGGCTATGAGCATCCTCCCCAATGGGATACCTGTAGAGCTCAGCTATGAGCATCTTCCCCAATGGGATACTTTTAGAGCTTGGCTATGAGTATCTTCCCAATGGGATACCTGTAGAGCTCGGCTATGAGCATCCTCCCCAATGGGATACTTGTAGAGCTCGGCTATGAGCATCCTCCCCAATGGGATACTTGTAGAGCTCGGCTATGAGCATCCTCCCCAATGGGATACCTGTAGAGCTCAGCTATGAGTATCTTCCCCAATGGGATACCCTTAGAGTTCGGCTAGGAGCATCTTCCCCAATGGGATACCCTTAGAGTTCGGCTAGGAGCATCTTCCCCAATGGGATACCTGTAGAGCTCGGCTATGAGCATCTTCCCTAATGGGATACCTTTAGAGCCTTGTTGTTCCATTTATTTCTTGGAGTTAGGATACTCAATTTCTAAATTAGTTTTTAATAAAAGATAGCAAAAGTTAAAAACAGAATGATGGCATATTAATTTCTTGTTCAAAATAAATTTATTTATTTACCATACATTTCTCAGTCATGCTTTAAAGTCTGAAGAAAATGAACAAAAGAGAGGGACATTTTGGGAAAAAAGGGAATAACCGATGATACACATTGCTGCTTGAAAGGAAAGAAATGAATCAACACGATCAAGGACAATCAAGATAGAAGGTTCTGTAAAAGTGAATAGTGCCCTCCCCCCATGAAGATACTTTTTGTTTTGTTTTCTCAACAACTTGACTATTTTGCAAGTCAAAAGGTAATCCCACAAAACCTACTGAGTCCCAACTGGCCCCTCCTTTATATCTTGCTTAACTACCTCTTGATTAGATGTTAATCTCCTAAAATCTCAGGACAGAAAAGTTTGGCCTCATGTTTATTTAACTATAAGTTTATCCAGCATAAATGGCAAAAAGTTAGTTTAATATCTTACATTTACTATTTAAATGTCTCATTATTTTCACAACTTACATGCAGTAAAACTGCACATAATAGTACATTGTCCTACTATGTAAATTTAGTTTTCAAGCACGAAATATAAACAGAAAAGTATTATATGGGAATTATTTCTAAGGAATATCCATCATTTTGCTTTAGAGAATCAAAAGAAAAGGAAAGCATTAAAGAAATCAAAAGAAAGGCATCCTAAGTTAGGACTTCTAATCTTGGATGAAAGCTGAGAAAAGGAAGGCTTATTAGTATGAAGATTTTTATTGTCTGATAATACTTAAGAGACTATTTAAGTTACTAGTTCAAATAGAACAGCTCCTCTCTGAGAGAGAGAGAGAGAGAGAGAGAGAGAGAGAGAGAGAGAGAGAGAGAGAGAGAGAGACAGAGAGAAAGAGAGAGACAGAGAGACAGAGAGACAAAGAGACAAAGAGACAAAGAGAGACAGAGACAGAGAGACAGAGACAGAGACAGAGACAGAGACAGAGAGCCAGCTTGTTGCAAAACTATTACAACAGCCAAGGAACTAGAGTTCAATGCCAAACCCTTCAAGTTCAGCAGGGGAAACCACAATAATTAGTCGTGAGTTTCTGGAGCATTCTGTGACTACATGGGTGGCTGCCTTGAAGGGAATAATAAAACCTGGTTTGGATTATAAATTTATAAAGCTCAAACAAATAAAACACACACTACTGGATATCTAAACATCACTGAACTAGGAGACAGAGAAAGCCTGTGTGTGTGTGTGTGTGTGTGTGTGTGTGTGTGTGTGTGTGTGTTTTGTTTGTTTGTTTGTTTCTTGCACCCTCTTTATGAAAACCCTGCAAGATTCTTCCTCTTAGAAAACCAAAATAATCTTGGAGGAGCAAAGCTGGGCAAGTAGTAGACCTTTCCTGAATAACCTCTAGCTTTCCTTTAAGAAGATTATTTTCACCAGTCTTGAGGGAGGGAAGGAGAACCTCTTGGAAAAGCCAGAAGCAGATGTTCCTAACCCAAATGACTCTGCTGGGCTTTATCCTGGCTTAGGGTGCCAAACGGAGAACAATGCTCCCTCAGCAAGTCTGTCCAATGCCAGATGCTCAAACAATTACAGGGTGTTAACCTATGAGAATTGGCTCTGGGGTCCAGTGAGTGAACCCAGACAACTCGACATAAAACAGACCAAGAACTCCTCAGAGCCCTTTGTACAGTGAGTGTCATATAGTGTGTCTTTGACATCTGACTGCCCAACAGCACAGGGAAGATGGCTGTGGTGGGTGAAAATCCCACAGAAATAATTTTCCTTAAAAAGCCGACTTGCGGAGAGCTTGGGTACTAGACTAACATTTCACTTTGGTTTTTGTCCAAGAAGCAATGTTGAATATTTTTTCTACATTAAAAATAGTAATAGAGAGAAAGAAAGTAAAAACAAAAATGATAAAATAACTGGCATTTATTTATCTTAAGACAGTAAAGTTTGGATGAGGAGCCATCCCCAAGCGTTATGTGTTCAAGTCTTGTTCAATAGTCTATGGTGCTATTTGGAGTTGGGGGGATCCTGTGAGCGGCGAGTCCTACAGAAAAGAAGGTAGACATGGGGGTGGGGTTAAGTGGGTACTGGGACCTGCAACCTGTCTTCTCTCTGATTTTTCACTTTCCCTAACAGCAAGGTGGCCTCGGTTGGACTCTTTCTGCTCTGAGATTCTGTTTTGCTACAGGCCTCCAAAGCAAGAGGCCAAGGAACCACCACTGAGTGGATCCGCTAAAGCGGTGAGCAGAAGCAAACGACTCCTTCTCGAACTCAGGTACCCTGCCACAGTGATGACACAGGGACTTTGTGGGACACACGGCAGGCATGCTAATGAAATGTCGGAAGCTTAGTATCAGTTGTCAGTTATTAGTTGTCAGTCCGCTGATAAAATGAGACTCAAGAAAAGCTACGTGCTGCTATGCAGTCAGTCGTCTTCAAAATATCTTTTTTTCTTAAGGCATTCTCAAGATTGTACTTAAAACACTTGCTCCGTTTCTATTTTAAGATGCCCGATACTAGGAGCTGGAGACACGGTGCAGTGGTGAAGAGCACTGGCTGCTCTTCCAGAGGTCCTGTGTTTGATTTCTAGTCCCCACGTGGTAGCTTACAATCGTCTCTAATTCCACTCTCAGCTGATCTGTCACCCACCTCTACCTCCTGGGGCACTGCATACACACACACACACACACACACACACACACACACACACACACACACACACGCAGGCCAAACACTTAGATACATAAAGACAAGTAAATCCTTAAAAAATATTTAATACTTTAAGATCAAGTATCTAAAACAAAGACATTACTGGAAAACAACAAAAAATATGTTGATCAGCAGTTAGAGGTGGTTCCTATTTATGGACAATGGGGGTAAAGATAATTGCATCAGGCACATTAAGATCCTTTGAGTCCAGCCATGAAGTATTATGTGTAATTAGGACATTCTGAAGTAGTTAAAATGAGACATGTACACCTCAGGTAAAATGTCTTAAAATAGTATAAAATAGTCACAGGGCAACAAATAAAAACACTCTAAAAATAATCCATTAGTTATATCAGATTACTTGATGCAATTAAAAATAATATTTTTAATTCGATTTAAAATTTTTTACTTTTATGTCTGTGTGTGGATATGTGCAGATGGATGCAGGCGACTTTGGAGCACAGAGGAGAGCATCAGATCCCTGGGAGCTAGAGTGTTTTTCTGATCCTCCTAATGTAGGTGATGGGGACCCAAGTAACATCCTCTGTAAAAGCAGCAAGCACTCTTAAGTGCTGATCCATGTCTCCAGCCCACAAAACATATATTTTATCCATCACCCATTAGTATGTAATCAAATACAGACAGCCAATTATTTTGCATTCTCTCCAATGATCTGTTCAGACTGTATGAAAAATGAAGTTCCTATTTATAGCAAGCCGTGGAAAAATCAAGTTCCAATTACAGCCTCAAACACGACATCACACCCTCCAATACCTTCTGGTTACCATGATGAAGTGCTTACCTGCTACATATGACAGGTGGAGGCAGGATCTGAGGGGACAGGTCGGGGGCACTTTGGGTGTAAGATAAGGCCCTGTGAGATCCGGGGCCTCGCTTGGCAGTTGCTTCGGAGGATTCTGGAAACTGTGCTGAAGGAATGCTGCTGACGGGACTGCTGCCAGGTGATCCTTGTGGAGGTGAGGAGGAGGGTGAGGGAACGGGTGAAATTTTAGCAAGGCCACCTGAGAGAGAATGAGAACCGTGATGCCATTCAACAAACACCTCGGAAATGACAACCGGTCGACTTCTTCCTGTCACCTTCACCCTGACTACGTACACTCAGTAGCCACCAACTACATGCTCAGCCCCAGATCTGGTCTTATCTCTACACTACCATCTGGAAGAGAGGCATGTAGCTGTGGTGTCTCTGTGGCATAAAAATACGAGCAACAAATCATCCTAAGAAATTGGTGGTGGTGATGGGCAGCTCAGGCATCATGTGGGTCCCCGTAGTGAAGGAGGCAGGGGCTGTCTCTGACGTGGACATTGCTTGCTTTTTGATCACTTCCCCTTGCTGGGGCTGCCTCTCCAGGCCATAGGGGAAGAGGGCTTGCTTAATCCTAATGCAGTTTGAGCTGAGGTGGGTTGGTGGGGGGGGGATCCCCTTTTCTGAGGACTAGGGGGGTGGGTGGGAGAAGAGGGAGGGAGGTTGGGACTGAGAGGAGAGGAGGGAGAGGGCTATGATCAGGAAGTAAAGAGAAGAAATAATTAATTTAAAATATCGGTGGCAGTGCTGGCACACCCACTGTAGCCACCGTGGCCTGAAGCAAACTTAGGGCAGGATATTTTTCTCCCGTTTTCCTTTCTTGTCATCCTGACTTGGAAATGACAGTTACAGCTTTCTCACGTGTCCGACAAATGTCTAGCTGAAACAAAACTCACTACTTTGTAAAAGATATACTTATTTATGTTTTTAATTTACATGTTTCCGTGTTGTACCTTTACAAGATCTCCTGGAACAGGAGTCCTAGGTGGTTGTGAGTCACCACGTGGTTGCTGGGTACCAAATCCAGGTCCTCAGAAAGACCAGCAAGCGCTCTTATTCCCGGAGCCATGTATGTCTCCAGCCCCACTGTTGCCTTCGGGTTTCATATAGAGCGCACGATAGCAGGCATGGGGTGCTTACATTACGCACGGGAAAATGATGAGGTGGGGGAGGTGATTTGCTTCTTAATGGCTCAAACAGCGAAATATATGTTTGTATGTGAAAATGCACTCTGAGCAAAGCAAGTTTGAAGAGAACACTTAAACATGTGATATATCCAGCACAAACCACACAGTAGGCCTAAAGTTTAAACTTCAAAGTTGGGTGCTTGTGCCAGACCCCCCCCCCCCCACGTTTACACTTACACTACAGCTTGAGGTCTGTCTAGGGTACTGGCTTGGATTTCTAAAGCTCTCACTCTCTAAGTTGCTTTCTCCCAAATACAGAGAAGGCAGAGTGCAAATAAAACTCGGGGGGGGGGCGGAATAAAAATAGATGAATCTTTTTGTAGGTGGGTTGGTGTTCCACTCCCTCCACTAGGAGCCATGTCTAGTTAGAGTGTGTCTTCAGTCTCCATGACCCCTGCTACTAGAGTCTCAGCTAGAGTGACCCCCCCCCAATAAGCCTGCCCTGTCTTAGGTCTCCAGCTTGCCACAGAGATGCCCCTGACCACGGCTTCTCTTCCCTTTGTAGGCCTTCTGTCCTCCCGCCTGCCTCTGCTCTCCCTCTCCCCAGGTCTGGTCTCCACCCTCATTTCTTTCTGTGCCCTCTCTTCTATCTTGTTCCCTCTCTTCAACCATGTCCAAGAAGCCAGGGGCAGTGGGCTGTCTCTGACATGGACGCTGTTGCCTGCTTTTTGATCACTTCCGGCTGGCAGGACTGCCTCACCAGCCTATAGAGGAAGAGGATGAGCTCAGTGGTGGGATGGCAGATTTGCCTCAGCCTTGCTTGGCTATTTCCAGGGGAGCTAAGGATTGAACTTAGGTCTTCAGTCCAGCATTCTACTGACTTAGCAGTCTCCTCAGCCCCGCACACGCAGCCTTTTTATTTTATTTTATTTTTTAAAAGAGGCCATTAGTTCAAAGCCCTTGGGGAAACTTCTCCATTTCTATCTTGACGCAGATGTGTTTTCGGAGGGCAATTTACGAGAAGACTGATTTTGTTTTAGTAGCTGAGAGCTGATAGTTGTAGAGACATGGCGTTCATTCCTAAATACACACTTTAAAATCCATACAGCCATTAGGGTTCTTGGAACTCCGGGATTAACTAAATTTAGACTAATAAGCAGACTTTAAGGCTCCTGGGATGAACTTTTAAATAAATGTGCAACAGAGAAGCACTCTGCTTTTCTAGAGCTTTCTTCTACATGTTCTGAACTCTTTACAAGCCTAAGCCCTGAGTCGTCACACCAACAGTGAGAAGCAGAGATTTAAGGGCAGGGGTACCAGATGACACAAATGTAAAGTTTACTGCAAGTAAAAAAAAAAAAAAAAAAAAAAGAAATATTAGGGTTGGGATAGCAAGAGGACACACACACCTCCACACAGCAGTGTTCAGCTAGACGGAGAGATGATGATCAGTGCAGACACAGGCAGAGCTTTCCTTACCCAGCATGCCCCAGTGGGAAGGATGTCAGGTTTCTGAGTTTTGCGGACTTAGGAATAGTAACAGCAATTTTAGTAGTTGAGCATCTCTAATGCAAGTTTGGAAATCCAATTTAGGCTTTCAGGTTAGGGCTGCTCAGTCTGGCTTCACCGAATACACTTTTACTTTAGAAAGGAGGGGAGGGAGATGAGGCTGCCTTCAGGAGGTATTGTACAAGAAAAGAATAGATGAAGAAAGAATAATCCCATCCCAACCAAAACTCAAAGGGAAGGGATAAAGTATTGTAGCTATAGAAAAGGGACTTCCCCAGGAAAATTAGAAATAAGTCTGAAAGAAGGAAAGAAAAAAGGAGGAAAGGAAGGGAAGGAGGGAAGGGAGGGAGAGAGGGAAGGTGGGAGGGAGGAATTCTAAGACCCTTTAAGGGCTATCAATCTGAAGTTTAGAGTGAAGATATCCAATTTTGTGTTACACACACACACACACACACACACACACACACACACATGCATTCATACTTACATACATACAACTTTGGAAAAGTCTGAACTCCTAATTCTTTGTGTAACTGAGCCTTTGTTCCCTTGTCCCTAAGAGCCAGAGAAAACGCGTGTCAAGGTATAGAGGCAACCAGAGAAAGAAGGTGAGGAATACTGCCCAGGTATTCTTTAAGTAAATCCATTTGCTTTGCAGCAGAAAAGTTTCTCAGTTTAACTTTAATTGAAGAGGAAAGAAATGGAGCTTGAGAGATGGCTCAGCAGTTAACAGCATTTGTTTCCTTATAGGAGACCCAAGTTCAGTTCCCAGCACCCACATCAGGAGGCTCACAAACACCTGTAACGGCAGGTGCAGGGGGTCTGACATTCTTTTCTGGTCTCCTCAGGTACCTGCAGATATGTGTGTATACACACACAGACACATAAACACATGTGTACATTAATAGAAATAAAACACATCTTAAGAAAGAAACCAGCTTTTCTGATAAATACGTGCCTCTGTACTGATGTTTTAGCAGATGTAGCCAAAATTAATAAACACAAAAGGAAAAAAAATTACCACCATATAAAAATTTTTCTCTTAAGTGTAGCTTATAGGTTTAAGTCATCTGGTTTCAATACAATAGGAATCCCACACTTACAAGACCTTGGCAAAGGATCACCACACAGGCAGTAACTAGGAATTAGAGGGATTTGGAAGCTGAAGGACGTAACAGTGGCTAACAGCAACCGGACGCTAACAGCAGCACATTGGCAGTGACTCACACTAGAAGGGCAAGGTTGAAAGTTCAAATCAGGGCCTCTAGGGATGCTCAGGAGTTAAGAACACTGGCTGCCCTCCCAGCGGACTCGACTCAGACTGGTTCCCAGCACCCGTGTGGCAGCTGTCAATGATCTAATTCCAGGGCCTCCTGTGCCCTCTGCTGGTCTTTGCTGGCACTGCACACATATGGCGCATACATACACGCAGGCAAACACTCACAAATTAAAATAAATGCAAATGTAAAAAAATGTAAATCATATTTTAAATCCCCCATTGTTGTGCTCCCATCCAAGGACTCCTGTGTGATCTTCTTCTTTTTTTTTTTTTTTAGCCATTGGTGAAGATTACCATTGGGGAAGGTTTTAACTCTTTCAAATGGTTGGTGACTGAGAGAGTTGGGAATACACTGTGTACTTGTTTGTGCACAGAACAGATCCATCAGTCTATGCTAGACACGGATTGTTCATCTTTGGTGTACTGACTCCTCTACACCTCACTGCCCAAGGCTCTTATGCTCCTCCTCACACCTCCTGGGATGCCATTTCTTTATCCTCTGTCCACACAAAAGGCTAAATCCATTGAGAAGCAGGTGGCAAAAGGGCCATTACATTACGGTAAACACAACAAGGCACTTGCTTACTGGGGCAGCCAAAGCACACGACATCAATGCAAGGAAAACGGAGTTTCAAAACTGAGGTGGGGCTTGTATAACACATGTGATACAGAATGAGAAAGGGACCAACGTGGGCAGAAAGACAGAAGACGGGGGAAGTGGTGGAGAGTAAAAGAGAAGGAAGGGACACACAATCAAAACTAAGTACGCATGAAAACCCCATGGGGATTCGTGCTTCATGATGATTCAAAAACTACATTACGAGAAGAAAAAGCAAATGAAAACAAAACAAGAGGAACCTAGCTGACCAGGGAGTCGTGGAATCTAGTTTCATCCGATTTTCAATATATTTCTATATTTTGCCAGAATTTTAGTGATTGACTTGAATTCTCTACAGACTGGATATAGATTATGTACAAAGTCCTTATTTCATGGTGACAGCAACCTAAGGCACCCCAACACGAAGTGCCTGCAGAATAGTCATGATAGGGAGACACCTTGCCCTTAGAAAGGACAGACTGCCCGGCGGCGTGGTGGCACCCGTCTTTAATCCCAGCACTAGGGAGGCAGAGGCAGGCGGATTGCCATGAGTTAAAGGCCAGCCTGGTCTACAAAGAGAATCCAGGACAGCCAAGGCTACACAGAGAAATCCTGTCTCAAAAAACAAACAAACAAATAAACAAACAAAAACAAAAAACAAGAAAGAAAGAAAGAAAGAAAGAAAGAAAGAAAGAAAGAAAGAAAGAAACAACAGGCTGCCACTCCTGGGACTGACTTCTACCATCGCCCCTTGGGGTGCCTTAGGTGGATCTTCCTGAGTCGAGTTAGATAGTAAGGCACAGGGAGTAAGATGCAGGGGCGCAATGCTGTACCCTCAAATATGCTGCCATCTCCAGGGTGTGTGTCAGAGGCACAAGTTTCAGTTAAAAACAGAAAGATTTGATTTGAAATGATGTGTATGTATGTGTGTCAGTCTGTGTGTGTGTGCACACTTATGTGGCACGTGTGTGGGCAAGTGCTTCTAGAGGACAAAGAGGGCACTGGATGCTTTGAAGCTGGGGTTTCAGGTAACTGGTAGCCAGCTAGTATGGGTGCTAGGAACATAAGTCCTATCCTACGGAAGAGCAGTGCATTCTAGTCACCGCTGAGCCATCTCTCCAGCTCCTGTAGCTAAACAAAACAATTAATTAAGTCATTCATTTGTGTATGTGTTTGTGCGTGTTTGTGTGTGTGCGTGTTTGTGTGAGAGGGTGTTTGTGTGTGTGTCTGTGTGTGTGTGTGTGTGTGTGTGTGTGTGTGTGTGCATGTGTTTGTCTATGTGTGTTTGGCGTCTGCCATGGCACACGTATGGAGGTCACAGGACAGCTTTTGGGAGTTTGCTCTGTTGAGGTCTGTTGGCAAAAAAATCTGCTGAGCAATCTTGCAGTCCCAATTTTTAGCTTCTTAAATTTAACAGGTTGGTTATTTATATAAATAACCTGATGGTTTTGTGGTTCTTCTTGCTGTAAGCAGTTTATTGTATATATGGTAATATTATAAATGTAAATATAAGAGAGAAAGATAATTAAAAAGGAAAAAAATAATTTATAGTCACTTAGTTGAAGGACCACATAGATCCAGTGTCTTGTACCCAGCCAAGATTAGGACCACATAACCCCAATTTCAAACCACATCAATTTATTGTTCTGATTTTTTTTTTCTTACTCTGAAAACATTATGACAAAAGGAAGGGCTGAAGATGAATTCTGAGCCTTGGATGAGTTACTTCACTTTCCTGTCTCTCAGTTTCCTTCTATGAGCTCTTTTGTTTCTCAACAGTAACAACATAAAAATGTAACAGAAAAATTCACATTTCTATTTTGTGCTTGTGGTGTGTGTGTGTGTGTGTGTGTGTGTGTGTGTGTGTGTGTGTGATTTAATTCTGTGGTGTATATGTCATATGTGTGTATGTGGTATGTGTGTGGTGTGTGTTCATGTGTCTTTGTGGTGTGTGTGCTCTGATGTGTGTAGATGCAGTGTATTTGTACATAAGTGTGTTGCGTTCCTTGTTTCTGTAAATGCATGTGGAAACCAGAGGGGGTGTCTATCTGTGTTTATCTTTAGGCATCTCAGGTAGTCACCAGTCTTCACCATCTTGCACTCCCTTGTTTTAGTATAGCTCAGGTCTATTTCTCAGGTTATTTATGATCTCTACAAAGCGTAAGGAACATCTCCACGCTGAAAAGACCATATTTGTTGGAGAATCAGATTGCCTTTAATGGTTTCTTGCAGGAATGGAATACAAATAAACTTGAACTCTGTAGGGAAAGTGTCTTCCTATACTGAACAGTGGAGATTTTAAGCAGAATGAGTGATGGTTTTAAGAGGTGGGACCAAGTGGGAAGTGGACATCCAGAAAAAAAGGAGAAACCAAAAGTCCTTCCCTACGTACTAGCCTTAATGTTAGGTTTGTCTTTCAAGGCATCTTTTGAAATATCAGTCGGATGTGGGATGAGGGCACAGCTACTACAGAGGCTGCCAGCAGAGCTTTTAGCAGTGTCATGAGGGTGATGACACGGAACTCGGAGTTCACAGCTGTCATGGCAGCCAGATTAGCACGTCCAGTATCACAGTAAAAAAAGAGGGTTCTCCCTGAGCCAAAACTCAAATTCTCAAGCTGCTAAAGACAAAAGATTCAGAAACGAAGCAGAGAATCACTGAAAACCTCAAGGAGAATGTGTACAATGCCAAGAAACAAGTGTTTACTGTACTTCTCAAAGAAGAGGCAAGAGGAACAGACCAGGTCCTCACCTGGATTCTGGAGGAAAATTCAGAGGCAAATGTAATAAAGTGGTGTGTGTGTGTGTGTGTGTGTGTGTGTGTGTGTGTGTGTGTGTGTGTGTGTACATGCAGTGCCTAAGGAGGCCAGAAGTGGGTGCTGGATCTCCTGGGGTTGGAGTTACAGGTGGTTGATTGACATGAGTGCTGGGAACCAAACTCCTGTGCTCCACAGAGCAGCAAACCCTCTTAACCATTGAGTCAACTCTCCAGCATCTAAGACCTTGACCCTCCTGCATTAGCTTCCTAAATGCTGGAATCCTAATCGTACTTCATAAAACCCAATTTATGGACCCCAGCATGAACCTGGATTTAGACTAAGTGAGGGGAGTCACCCAATTCCTTCCACTTTCCCAACTTAGAATATATTGTTCTTCATTTTAACATCACAGTTCATTACCACCACCACCACAACTTTTGTATTAAAAACTAGGGCTGTAGACCCGGAGTGCACGGAGACCGTTACTTACCTGGCCTGTTTTGCTTTTTAGCTTTTACGTGGTTAGCTGCAGAGACAGCATAGGACGAAGTGAATGATCTGCTCTTGGTGAGAGTCATCAATACTGGGGCAGTCCAAGAGTCAGGGTTGACAGCACTGCAGGGACAGCACAGAGAGATCACTCAGTTGTTACGGAGCACATCTTGCAGGCACCCAACCACCATCGGCACAGTAGATACGCCTACCTGAGTGTTTGTTCCAAGGTGCTGACAGAACCATTTAACTTGCAAATGACAAAATAAGCTAAGTCCAGGCTCTAGTGCAGCCATGTAATCTATCTGTCTCTTATCAAACATGCAGTCCACAAAGAGCAAAGACGGCTGTCCCAACCCATCCGATCCATAAAAATGCAACACACTCTTTTACATGTTAGTTGCATTCTCCAAAGATGTTTAAATGCTATCCTTCAGATTCATTGGCTGTGATACAAGTGTCCTTAGAGGAGCAGAGAGTGACTTAATACTTAGTTAGGTGCCCCTTCTTATGCAATATTGTTGGTAAATATACACTCAACAATTAATGTTTGACCAAGCCACTCAGTGATAATGTCTTGATATAGCACTTATCAAGTAGAACATGAGAAACAGACCTGCAGCCTGCCATTTCGCTCTGTTGGCAATGTAGCATTGGCTAACAAAAAAAAAAAAAACAAAAAAAACCAACAAACAAAAAACAAAACAAAACAAAAACCAGTCAAACAAAAAACTACTAGCAGCAGCCTAAAGAAGTGACCCCAGGTTTCTACTGGTGATCTCCTGAAAAGGATGTGATAGCCCTGTCACACGCCATTGAAATGCACACACAATGGCATGGCACTAACACACTGATCATATTGATTGGGGAGAGGTAATAGGCTCTCTTTATCTAGACAATGCATGTGATGACCAGCATAGGCTTGGTCATCAAGTTGTTCCCTGTAAACAAATCTGGAATCAATCAAACCATAGAGGATTGGGCCTAGAGAGGATTACAGAAGTCATAGAATTAATGGGATAGGATTCCTGGAGGTCTTCTAAGCCAAAATCCCTCTTTACATATTGCTTCAAACCTTACACATGGAAATGGAAACCTTATTCACCCTAATTTGAGAAAGAAGAGAATTCAGGAAATTGTGTTGACAACCTTGGATCACTCCCAGTGAAAAGTGCTTGGTCTGTGTCTTGTCAGTCCCTGTGCCCTTTATGCAACAGTAAATTTGGTGACGGTTAAAAGCCCATAATTTGTATCAATAACAAATATTTGATTGCTTTCCAATCTTAAAATGAGCAGGATGTGTCTGATCTGTCTGAGTGGCATACTGTAAATATTCCTGAAATTGATGGAATTATGAGATCATGGATGTATGGAATTTGTCATATAAGATATATAATTAATAGGGAATAATCTGGAGGTGCTCCTGGAGAGCAGGGGTTCTGCCTCTCCCAGAAGCCATCAATTGCCCAGAGCTCCTTAGTAAGGGATGGAACTTTATAAGCTCCTCCCCCAGCATATTTCTCTTCAATAATTTTATTTTAAAAGCTTCCCTTTGCTCTTCTAAAGCAATTTACCACATACATAATAAAAGAGATACTTGAAGGGTGAAGTGAACTTCAGCAATTGTCAAGAACATTTGAAGCCTACATAACGCTTGTTTTCATCTTTAGCTTTTTACAAATGCTTGAAATTTTGTCAATGAGATAAAAATATTTGTATTAAATAGCCAAATATTTCCTTGTGGTGTTAGTATCAGTTCATACATTCTGCTTGCCTACGTAACAACCAAAATTGACTATGAATAAATTATGTAATATACATCGGTCTATCTTTTATTTCTTACACTATTTTATGGTCAATAAATTACTACTCATCTGTGCAGACTTTTTGAAGAGCTTAACATCACTTAACATCTTTAAAAGATATCTTATTGAGGATCATTCAAATTTTTCCTACTTTTTTCTTTTACAGCCAATAAAAACATTTAAAAGGGGGCTACAGAGATTGCCCAGTGCTTATGAGCACTGGCTGTTCTTGGCGCAAACACTGGTTTAGTTTCCAGCACCAACATGGCAGCACACAACCATATGTAATAACAGGAGGATTTAATACCCTCATCTGACTTCCAAAAGAACTATACACATGTGGTGTATATATACATGCACGCAGGCAAAACCACTCATAAACATAAAATTAAAAACCTAAAGAAGTATTTTTTAAAAGCTAAACTCTGCTTATTTTGAAAAGTTTATAAACTCGAATGGAAAAAATTAAGACTAATAAAGTCCTGCCTACATTTACCCCATTTTAACCTGGCATACATTAATTTATTATATTATATTATTAGTCATACAGCATAAATCAATGTATGCTATTTAAATGCATTATATTCAGGGAAACATCTGCACGCAGCCTGGGGTGAGCATCAAGGGAGTTGTCAGCTTTGCACTGACCAGTGCTGGCTCACAGGTGCTTACAGCTAAAGAACTGGTAAGAATTTAGATTCTGGAGGGTGAGTGGGCTGTGTGGTCACTCTGAAGTCACAGACGAGAAGGAAGACCTCAGCCGTCTTCACCTGTTATGTCTACTCTGTTCCCTGTACTAACTTCATCTTCAATTCTAAGCTGGGTAGGAGTGTTTTTTCAGGAGGCTTCCAGCTTCCTTTGTGTCTGATTTGCCAAGCCCAGGGTCAGTTAAGAGACCAATGTAGAATGACTGGGAGCATGACATATCCCAGCAATGTGTGTCTCTCCAAAGGCTGTTTTAAGAGCATCCATCTCTCCCATCTAGTATACCAATCCAAGCACGCTATAGTCTATTTTCTAAATCATTCCTTACTGGGTGGGTACCAGGGCTCAGGAAAACTCATAGCCTCTTGGTAGAGTCGCCTGAGTGGTTCACTTCCTATGACACTCAAAACTATGTTCTTTGTAGCAAATATTATTTAAAGTTCCCAGAAAGAAGTTGTTTACCTGCATCCAACAGGCACAGAAACTGTTGGTATGTCTGTACATTGTATGTATGTATGTATGTATGTATGTAGTATGTATGTATGTATGCTGAGACAGGGTCTCATTATGTAGCCTTGGCTGTCCTGAGAATCACAAAGTTCTTCCTGCCTCTGCTTCCTGAGTGTTATTTTTTATTTCTGTTTCTAAAATTGTTTGGCTCATTAAGTCCCCAAGGAACTACACTGGAAAAAAAATATGGAAAGAAAAAATACAAGTGGAAAAAAGGGAAGAAATTAAAATCCTTTTATTAAACTGATCATCAATTGTAGCAACACTTCTCCTGAGTCAGAAGGATTTCTACTTTTCTTTATGGTCAAAGGTAAAACCATCATATTTAGTGGGGGGTGCCACAGCCCCTTCCACACACACAGTTTTCCTGTAAGAAGGTAAGTTCTTGGCAGCGTGAAGCTCAGGACTTCATAGTGATGGAACTATTGTACTGCTTTCAGACTTTACACTTGACTTTTTGCAGCTTAGTGAAATTAAGGAGTAGCTATGCCAAGGGAAAAATATGCACAAACATGAGATCTGTGAACACCATTAGGATAAACAAAATGGGTGGCAAAACTAGTCCATATCTGTGTGAAAATCTTTGCATCCAACCACTTACTTTATAAGTCAGTATGAGATTTTTTGAAGTAAAGAAACATTTCTTTGGAAATCACCCCCCCTTTTTTTTTTGCTAGTGTGATGACTACATTGTTACCCTTAATTTTACAAAACCACACAAAGAAAAGAATGGAATAAATCAGATTTGGCCAGAAGTGACAAAGAGCATAACAAAGGCATTGAGAAGGCAGCGATGTGCTTTCCGTAAAGTCATTTTCTGCCTAGAAAATCATGGTGCCATCAGGTAAGTGCTGACAAGTAGCGCTGTAGTTTGCATTGCCAGCATGGTTTGGATATGCGATGCCTCTTTAGGCTCACATGTTTAAACTCTTGGTCCCCAGTTAATGGCCCTGGTTTGGGAGCCCGTGGAAGCTTCTGGAGGGAAACCTGACTAGAGAGGTGCTCCATTGAGAGCTGGATCATGAGGTCTATGCACTGACTCAGTTCCTGGTCTGACTTTGCTCTCACTGCTTCCCAAATGTGTCCAAGCATGAACAAGCTGCCTCACACTCCTGCTGTAGCTGCTGCTACTATGGAAAATGAGAAAAATTACCAGCGATATTTCATTTCGACTTCAGGAAATGCTTGTGAACTAGCATGTGCCTCCTCTTATGAGGACATCTTCAAATCTAAAAACAGCCTAGGCAATGCCATAGTGTAGAATTATGATTTATAGCTTATTAAAATTTTGGTTTATGAACAAAACACCTGATGGTCTTAGGTCAGAAGACACATATTAACATAAAGTAATTTGCATTCTAAAGGAAAAAGCAGGGGTGGGGGTGGCTTAGAGATGGCTGTGAGCAGATCCTTTGGTCTAACATTCTAGAAAAGACGCCAGGAGTTATCTGTGCTCTGAGCCTCCTCAGGGCTACTCCATGACAATAAGTCAAGAGATGCCAGAAAGCCATTCAAGAGAGACAAAGAAGCAATGAGTATGTCTGGGGCGGCGTCAAGGAAAAAAGTTGCCCAAAGCAAATACCAGAGAGAAGCTCAACCACCCAGTCTGTCTAACGAAGCCATCACATGGTGAAGTCTGTAAAACATTCCCAGTGATAAGCTGATCCTCTCAGCTGTGGTCTGAACAAGTGACTATACAGGGGAGGCCTTCAGGAGCTCCCTGGCCAAGGGCTTACTGGGTTTCAAAGCACAGGGATCAAGTAATTTATACATGGAATGCCAAGGGTGAAGGCGCCCCAGTTGCTGGTAAGGATGCATAGACGGGTTTAGTCACTCTACTGTACATGAGAGGAGGAGAAAAGCAAGGGAGCCTGTCCTCACTCACCTCTCAGGATTTAGAAGGACGCCATCTTGTTGTCATGAAGAGGAAACAATGTCAGATATGCTATTATGTCTTTACAAAAAGATATGGATATTTGTACTCATTAGGTAAATGATGAAGCTGATATGTATATTTTATTGCTCTGAAATTATAAGGTAAGGGTCCTTATAATTATTGACTTCATATAAAGTATTCTAATTTTCTTCTAAGTTGTAAAGAAGAGACAAAATAGTTCCCTTTTAAAAGCACATCTTTTCGTAGTGTTTTCTTAAAAAGTCATTTCAGATCTTAATGTTACTTTTTCTTTAGCCTTTTAAATTCTGGCCTGTCAGTCACTAATATAATTTGGATCTTGAACTTCCCCCAAGCGCCTTGTGCTAAGGGCTTGGTCTGCAGCTTCGGAGACTAGACCTTTAAAGGTAGTGCCTGCTTCTGGGTAATTAGATCAGTAGGGTTGTTCCTCTGCAGGGCATGTTAGGATGCTAGCCCTTGCCTTCCCCTGCCCCTCTCCCTCCTCCTGTCCTGGCAACCGTAGGGTCATCTGGCTCCTCTGCCCAGGTGGACTATGATTCCAAAACCCCAAAGTAAAATGTGGGAAGCCACAGATGGGAACCACTAAAAGACAGAGCCAAATAATCCTTAATCGATATCAGGCACTTTGTCAAAGTGATGGAAAGTAGATTCATATAGTCACTTCATAAAATCACAATTAATATACAACTAAACACTAAGTAAAGTGTAGAGCTCAAAGTATGGCTCAAGGTAAGAGCACACACACAAACATATACATATATGTATACATGTATACACATACACACAAATACACACATAACTCACACACACATATTCACACATATAACACATACACACATGTACACACACATACATACATGTGTTTGCATTGTGTATATATATATATATATCATGGATACATAGACACACGCATTCACACATGCATACATGTACACATATACACACATACACACATGCATGCACACATACACAAACACATACTCACATACACAAACGAATACATACATATACACATAAATGCAGATACACAGAGAATTGTAAAAGATTCGAATATATCAAGTGTTATTAAGATGGTATCTACGTTTTGATCTATAATTCTTGCTAATTCTTCAGGTAGTAAGTGCAGCAGGTCTGATAGACCATGGTAAGAATCCTATATAGACGTCAGACTAGATTCAATTTAAAGCCCCCAGTATGGATCTCAACGCAGGTAAAGTGTAGTATGCCTTCACTCTGAACTTATCCTTTTCCAACCAATGCCATAGGGGCAAAGGTCACCCCAACTCAGTCTTAGCATTTACATTTAATGTCATACCAGTCAGGCCCTAGAGTACTCTGCAGTTAAGCACCAAATTGTTATGGTCAAAGCCCATCATTGGTAACTCTGGCTGGGCCTCTCTTCTCCTGGGTTCTATGAATCCCTTTTTGGCAGATATTCCATCTGAGGAGACATGGAGGCAGCAGGAGTCTAACCTGGGTGAAGATGCTTCATGTGGCTTGATGCTGGCACTGCGGTCCCTCCGCACTGGTGCGGGCTCCAGGGTGGGCAGGCCTGTGGCAGAGGTGGTGGTTGTCCATGTGGATGAGACTCTTCTCAGCAAGCCTGGGGGCAAACTTCTTCTCAGGCGCTGGAAAGAATATTATTCACTTTATCACCAACCATATTTTAGACCATAAACTTTTATGTAAAACAATGGAAGGAAGCAAGGTAAATGGAAACCGCTGATTAAACAATATTATCTGAATTTCACCTATCACTATCCTGGACAACTGAGAGAGAAACATGGGAGCTGAAGTGAAAAGGGCAACAATAAGCCATGTCTGGTGTCTCCTGGGAAAATTCAGGTAGCGAGCACAAGAGGCAACTGGGCTACATAGCGAGTACTAGCATCCCAAGGCTACACAGGAAGGGTCTGCCTCAAACTATACAGAAATAGCAGGAAGTGAAAGTCAGTCCCCATTCTCCACTCTGGTGCCCCATATTTGACCATGTCCCCTTCATGGGGAGGCCTGATGGTACTCAGAGGAAGGATAGCAGGCTAACAAGAAGAGACTTGATACCCTATGAGCATATACAGGGGGAGTAGGTCCCCGTCAGTCACAGTCATAGGGGAGGGGAGTAAGGGGAAAATGGGAGGGAGAGAGGAATGGGAGGATAGAAGGGATGGGATAACAATTGAGATGTGATATGAATAAATTAATAAAATATATTAAAAAATAAGGAAAAAAAGAAGTAGCAGGAAGTAAACCTCAGTGACAGTGGCAAGATTAGCTAAGACCACACTGTTGGTGCCACACCTACCTTGGGAATGGCCAGCTTGTCTTTCTCCAAGCCTTCCTCAGAATCTGAGCAGGTGTAGTTCTCACTGAAGGTCACAGTGGGGTTAACTCTGGGCTTGTGGATGGCCTGGAAGGTGAGCTGGGTGCTGAGCAGGTTGCTCACGGCCCTCAAGGATGTGCACACATTCGGGGGCAGAGAAGGGTCTGCGAGGAGGTCGGTAATGAGGCCGTGTGCCTCGCCCATCACAGCAATATCCACAGTGATGCTGGTTCCTGACTGGGACACCAAAGCAAGAGGTCAGGAGAGGGGAACGTGTGGAAACAAAGTGAGCTGATCTGAGCTTTCCTGCTGAAAAACAAACAGCTGTCAGGCATGGTGGTATGTACTAAAAACTTGACATATAGGCAGAGAGGCAGGAAGACCGTCACTTCTAAAGACAAGGTGGGCTATATAGCCAGACCCTGTATTACCCCTGTGCCCAATTTTAAGGAAGAGGCAATTAAATTTAACTAAGCACTCCCAAAAAACATAGTTCAAGTCACACTGTTGTTTCGACACTAAAATTTGCCAGCGTTGATTTCATTTGTTTGTTTTGAGACAGGGTTTCTCTGTGTATCCTTGGCTGTCTTGGACTCTACTTGCAGACCAGGCTGGCCTCAAACTCACAGAGACTCGCATATTTCTGCCTTCCTGAGTGCTGGGATCAAAGATGTGCACCACCACGCCCCATTGCCAGGTGTTGCTCTGATTAATTTCTGTCAACTTGATACAAGGGAGAGTAATTTAAGAAGAGGGATCTCAGCTGATAAAATGTCTCCATCAGATATGGTCTGTAGGCAAGTTTGTGGGCATTTTCTTTACTAACATGTGATATGGGAGCACCCAGGTCACTTGAGTGGTGCCACACTGGGGTGGTTGTCCTGGGTTTTATATAAAAACAGGTTGAGCAAAGTCATAGGAGCAAACCAATAGGCCGTGTTCTTCTATGGCCTCTGCTGCAGTGCCTGCTTTAAGGGTCCTGCCTTTATTTCTTTCCATGGTGGTCTACAAACTGTAATGTGAAATAAACTATTCCTTCTACAAGTTGCTTTTAGCCATGGCCTTTATCACAGCAGCACAGAGGTAACTAGGGCAAGGAGACTGCATTTATTGATGCACTTATGTTGAAGTATCCCTGCATCTCAAGATGAAGCCAAATCGAACATGGTGGATACTCTTTTTGATGTGCTCTTCAATTCAGTTTGCAACTATTTTATCAAGAATTTTTGTATCCATGTTCACCAGAGATTGGCCTGCAACTTTCTTTTCTTGCTGTATGTGTGTCTTCATTTTAAGGGAGGAAAATGAATGGCTGTCATCCCAGACAGAAGGTAAGGAGTTCAAGGCTATCTTCAGTTATAGAGCCAGTTTAAGGCCACCCCACACTGTATGACGTGTCCCTAGTCTTAAAAAACAAAGAAACCAAGCCAAAACAAACTATTTTCTTCTCTAATAATTTAAACATAAAACACATGATCAAACTCATCTATTATTACCAAATTTTGTCAGAGTAATAAAAAATAGCTAGAACTAGGTATCTATAAACCAATATGAAAATCTAAATGCACTATTGTTAGCTGTATGCATATGTCATACATATTTACATTATTATGACAACATTCATAAAAACACCACTGAATTGGGCTAGCACCTCTCCTTCAGCAACATATATTTTCAAGTCCATTTCATATATTGTATAAAAAATTATCCAGGGCAGTCCGCTGCAACAGAAATTATTCTCCCTACATGTAGTTTTCTAATACACTAACAAGCCATGTGACAAGTTGAATAAGAAATGCCCCCCATAGGCTCTGGATTTTATATACTTGGTCCCCCACCCATTGGAGGCTCTGTCTAGAGAGGTGCAGCCGTGTGACAGGAAGTATATTACTGGGGCCAGATTCTGAGAGTTTGAAGCTGTGCCCCACTTCCCTTCACTCTCTCTGGTTTGTGCTTGCAGGTAAGGATGTCACTGTGCCTCCTCTGACAGAATGGATTCATTTGCCTCTGAAGTCATAAGCCAAAATAAACTCTTCTATTAGTTGGTTTTGGACATGATGTTTTATCACAGAGACAGAAAAGCAACGGACACCCATACCCTAGACATTGTACTACTTCCATGAAAATTTGAAATTTTAAGCAGAAGCCAGAGGCATTGTACCAGACCAACTAGTCATCGCGATCAAAATTCACAAGCAAAGAAGTGTGGACTAAAGGGGCACAATGTGATAACACCACAGCGTCTAAATAAGATGGTTTTTTTCCCCTCTGGTTGGGGAGGTTGCAAGGGTAGAGGGAGGGTGTGAGAGGAGGGGTGAGGGGTAGAATTGGGGTACATGATGTGACATTCACAAAGAGCCAATAAAAATTTTTTAAAAGTGTTGTTATAAACAAGAGCGTTCTCTATGGCATTTCCTATATATTGTATATTTTGTAGCAAAGGCTCCTTAAAAGAAAAGCGGGCAAGAAGCAGGGCATACAGACCAGAATCAGCTGTGGCACCAATAGGAACACACTGTCTTTGGACAAAGGAAACAACAGCAAGGTGAAAAAGGTGAAGAAAAAAAAAACTCAGTACTGCCTACTGATGCTCAGTCATGCCAGCTCGACTAGGTTTTGAGTTTAAGAAACAGAATTTTGAAAGAGTTAAAAGCTACACTGTGTGTAAGAAGTTATTACTACCCTTTGGCTCAAACAACTAAGAATGCCACTGAAGCATGAACTGTAGGACTAACAGTCAAATTTCATCGCCCAAACCCTGCCAAGAGTAAGCACACACGAGACACTGAGAAGCACACTGACTGCTGTGACCACCAGCAGCAGGAAAACTATAAAGCAACCTCACCAAGTGACTGCTAATAAGTTTCAGGCAGTGAGGGCTCCCGTGATTGCGATGCTGTTTTTAAATCACATACAAAGTGGGGTGGGGGGGAATGGATGACTTACTCAAAGGTGTTTTTCTATCTTTTCAAATAAAAATAATTAAATTTCTAAGTTATCTCAATAATAATCATATGTTTCATTTAGCTAGTAAAAACATTCAATAATGACAACACACACGAAAATCAGGTTTATATACAGACTACTGAAAGGAAAAAATTTAAACTGTCAAGCTGAGCTCATCCTCAGTGCATTAGGCACAGACTGCAGCTGTTCTGCTAAGGTAGATGATTAAACAAAGCTTTAAAAAGTCCCAAGCAAAACAGAATCCACGAAAGCACTCTGCCTTATTCTCCACTTATAATAGAAACATTTATATTTAACGTTCAAAAAGCACAATTCCAGAAACACTGTTTAGTGACAACCAAGGAGACAGAGAAGCAGCACAAAGAAGAATTCACAAATCTACATGAAGCTCAGACAGGGCACACATGCTAAAGCCAGAGAGATGAGGAGTGGTGTGGGTCACCCCCTGAGGATGCTAAAGCCTCAGATTAGGACACTGAAATATATATTCGAGTCTCATGACAGCTTCCTAAACCCATCACAGGTTTCCATGGGCAATCCTATCTACTATAGATCTTGGTCTTGCTTCCTATAAGATCAGAGAATTGGCTATAATTTTTCTATGACACACACACACACACACACACACACACACACACACACACACACACTAAAAGCCAATGATTTGTAGAGTATTTTTGATATCATTTTATTTTATGAGTGCATGCGCATGTTCACATATGTGTTTGTGTGTGTGTGTGTGTGTGTGTGTGTGTGTGTGTGTGTGTATTCACGCATTGTAAAGGATGCTGCTTTGTGTCTTACTCCAACTCTACATCCTATATACTGAAGCAGATTCTCACAGTAGAACCCAGCACTTGCTGATTTAGATAACCGACTTCATCAGGCTTCCTCTATCTCAGCTTCCTAAGCTCTAGGATTGTCCTCCATGCCCGCCTGGCATTCACCTGCATGCTGGTTATGCAAACTGAGGCACTTATACTTGCATGTCAAGCAGTTTACTCTCTGAGCCACTGCTGTAGCAGCTAACATTTTAATGATAAAATTATTTTAAAATTATATTGCAAACTTAGTAAACTACTTGTTTTACTGACTGCTAATCTTACCAGAGTTCTATCTTACAAACTATGATACATTCACTGTTATTCTTTTCTTCTGCCTAATGTACACTGAGTCTTACAGGGGACACATTTCTGGCTGGAACTTTCATAAACTCACTTCTCCCAATGGTCAGTGTACACTTTGATCAAGTTGTCAAATTTGCTGGTTCCCAAGTCTGTTTAGGCCAGATTAACATTTATTATAATATATTACACATGCAAATAAGACATCACTAAATCAATCAGGCAATGGAATCCATTTCCTTAGAAAGGACATTAGGCTAGTTTAGATGTATTTACACAGATTTTGTAAAGAGACTTCATGAAGGTGGATTTCATTGAGTTAGGCAGGTCAGTCATGATGTCAAAAGCTCCAAACAGAAAACCGTGACATAATTGAAGGGCTTTCCACTAAGCGTGATCCCAGGTTTCTAACTCATTTCCACTATAAGGAAAATGAAATTGGTAGCTACCCATAGTATGGCTTTGGGATCTGATTGAAAGGGAACCTGGAGCTGCAGTCCACACAGGGGATACAACCTCCAAAAAGAGGCGCTCTTGGTCCCTCATCGAAACATGTGGGAATGATGGCCTGTTACATACTAAGTGAGAATACATTAGCAGGGGTGTGAAAAAAATGTATGAAATACTTCATGATTTTTATGCTTGAAAAGCTTTTAAAATTCCACAACTTCTGCTCCTAATTATGGCAGTTAACAGAGCTTCAACATGTTTTTAATCCAGTGTTTTCTTTTGGTTGAAATGAGACATAATAAAATAGCTACAACAAACTATTCCTTGTGATCCCTGGAGCAGGAAATAAAACATAGAGTTCACTTGAAAATAGCTACCAAGGGGCACCATGCAGCTTCCAAAGGAGGGGAGTAAGTAACGGCTCTATCCATCTGTGACGTCTGTGAATCGTAAAACACACAAGGAGGACACAAAGGCCCACAGGAGTGCAATAGTGGCAGGCATGCCTTGTGGTAAGCAGCAGCGTTTTCATCGGATCTGAAGCCCTCAACAAGAGAGGGATGGAAGACCACGCTTGATGAGGGAGACATGGCCAGCTCTCCAGAATTGGTGAAATTGTGGATCCTGCAGGAGAACCTACAACTGCCACTGTATTAAGTTGTCATGAGTCCTAGCTGTAATCTAAATATTTATCCCGATACCCACAGATACATGCACTTCTTACCCCTCATCAGAAAAATGCCTCTTTGTAACAGATGGAGGCCTACAGAAAACCATGCCTAGTCTAAATGCAGATAACGAATGATGATGGGTGGACAGCGGGATTGATACGCCTACAACACAACTCCTGTACCCCAGGCGCGGCGAACATCACCAAAGAGGGGGTAGATACATTGTAAGGGACAGAGGATGAGGACCAGGAAACCTGCTGTGAGATTGTGTCTCCCAGCAATAAGAGGAAAAGCTCACCCATGATATCCCAACAATATGGATGCCTAAGCTAGGCTCAGAGAAACGACCAAGAGACATACTGACATGAAAGGAGGAAGTCACACAGGGACCACCCTAGAGGAGGAGCTGCAGGTAACTAAGCAATGCTGAGAGAGGGGGATATGGTCATCCCAGGAAAGGGATGTTCCTACCCCAGCTGATTATCCAGTGCTATGTGATTGGCTTTGAGACTGTTTACACTATATGAACTGAGAGAGTTGTGTTTATGTATTTAGGAGTAATACACATAAACATTAATATGCAGCAACAATCAAAGAACTTGAGGGAGAGAAAGGGAGTATATGGGAGGTCTCAGAGGGAGGGGAGAAAACATGTCATTCTATTTTTAATTTTTGAAATTTAAATAATGATGATGACAGTGATGATGATGAAGATGATGATGAGACAACACTGGGGGCAAAGAGGTCCCTGTGCAGGTCTCACTATATATGTACTTTGTGTTTGATGAGTTAAAAAACAAGGGTGTCAAGCGTTGGTCTGAAAAACAAGATATTTTATTTATTTACTAATGTCAAGTATCTATTTTATGGGGTCATGAAGGACATAGACTATAAAGTCATCCTGCTTGAGTTCAAGTTTTAGATTTTCTAATGTGCAGATGGGGAAATCCATTTCTCTCTTTAGTCCTTGCTTTCTCAGCTCTAATGGGACCTACTTGTTGACCGATAAATGAAACCATGTGTAGGAGTGGCCACGAAGTCTCAGGAAGACAAATACATAAATATAAAACTATGGATGTATATGACATAAGAGAAGTGAAAATGGACAAAAATGACTAATAGGAGAGAAGAGAAAGGGAAGGGACGGGAAGTGGGGAGGGGGGAGGGGGAGGGGAACAAACACAAAGTAAAGCAATCCTTGTAGCAAAACATCTTTATGTAGCCCAGGGCCAGCCATGTACAATGAATATGTGAGATGAAAATCAGAAGGACAGAGTCCTACTAAGTGCTTAGCTCGAAATACATATTTACTAAATATTACATATTACCTGCACTGCTGTTAGACCTGAAGATGATAGACCATGTAAAGGAAGGCTCATGCACACGCACATCTTTGTCACGTGTACTGGGCATTTCTCTCTCTCTCTCTCTCTCTCTCTCTCTCTCTCTCTCTCTCTCTCTCTCTCTCTGTGTGTGTGTGTGTGTGTGTGTGTGTGTGTGTGTGTGTGTGCGTGCGCGCATGTGTGCACATGCACGCACACACATGCACACATGCTTGTGGAATTCAGAAAATGCTGTTGAGATCTCCTGGAGCTGAAGTTACAGGCACTTGTGAGCCACCCAACATCATGGGTGCTGGGCACTGAGCTCAAGTCCTCTGAACCATCTCTTCTGTCCACTCAGAATTTCTTTATGAATGAAGGCAGCCTAGAGATAAGATTTCTTTATCAACAAAACTAAAACAATAAAAGCAGACCTTCTGTTAGTTTCACTTTCTTAATTTAGGCAAAAATAGTTATAAAGTCTATATCCCCTATACCCAAATTTGCCACGATAGGCCTGAGATTAATTTTCAGCTGCTAAAACGTATTTGTACAAAAGCTCTGCTTTCAGTCAGCACGGGTGACTGCACTGGTGCGATTTATGACACATCCTGAAAAGAGTTCTAAGAGCAGGCATCTGAGCCCCATTGTTGAAAGTATTTTCCTTTTCTTTCTATTTAGTCATCTTGGGAGGCACCCTGGGAGGCAAGCACAGTGTGGAAGAACGTTCCCAGGGTGGAGAGGGAGCTGGGAGAAGAGAAGGATAAACACATAAGTGATGACACACAAGGAGGAGAGTCTCTCAGACTTTCCTTACACAATGTTGGTCCCCAGTGCTGGGAAAAGAAGTCTGGTACATACAGGCAGACTATAGCCTCCCAAATATTTATAGGACAATGTGCCATGCCATCACCTCTAAATCCTTTCCTGGGAGTCTGTCTTGTTACCAGAAAATACTGGTTTGGCCTTTAATATGCTAAATTATTCTAGGAGATGAGCTGGATACCATAGAGATGATCTCTGGCATATTCTGCGTTCTGACCTCAGAGCCAAAAAAAAAAAAAAAGTGCATATGTGTTTATACTTTCATAGGACCCGTTTATAATTTTAGACTTGAAATTGGCTGGGAAATTTTTAAAAAATGAAATCATGTGAAAATTTTGCAGTAAGTCACTGTAGGCTGAACCTTGGCGAAAGGCCATCCCAAGGAAACAGATGTTTGCTTATTTTAATTTTCTGGCAGAGAGTATGAGTTTACATTTGAAGTCTCTCCTGAAGATAATGCGCATGGATGTACAGTATAAAGGAGGGGGCTACAGAGCCCTCAGTCAAATGGCTTTCCAACGACATCCCTTTTGGAAGGTCCCCTATGAGAAGTCAGAAACAGCAAATGCCAGCAAGTACTATACTTCCCAACTTCCTTCTCTTTTGAGGTCGGTGAACATTCCATGTCACCAAATGGGAAGCAGCATGCAGCCCAGTGTCCTTCTGTCCTTCCAGAACAGTCTATCTGCAAACAACCAGAACTACTTCCAAGCATTCTCTGTCTATATTTTCTATTACACACACCTCCCAGACACTAGTAATTTTACCTAACAAGCCAAAATGAATAATTGCAATAGATAGGATGCTATTTTATTATTTAGAAAATGAAATGTTTTATTGACTTATTTATTCTGTAAGCCCTTAGATTTAACTTTCAGATTTATTCTTTCTCTTCCTATTTAGAAAAGATAAGGTGGGCAGCATAGATATACGAGAATCTGACAGGGAGCTATCAGTGTGATTGCTCATACCTGTGACCGTGGGAAGGCTTAAAAAACATAAATTGCTGTATAAATTTTTAAAAGCTTTTTTTTGTTAGTGGGAGAAACACAAAACAAAGAATGTCTGCATACTCTCTGATATAAGAACAACTTTTAAATATTTTAGGAATGATTATCTCTGAGTTTGAATTCATCTTTGGCCTGTTAAATTTTATCAGGGGTTGCTGAACTTGAAGCTGCAGTTTCCTTGGCCTAAAAAAAATAAGGCTGATGAACAACAGAGGGCAGTGTTCTGCTTTAGAAGGGACTAGCTGCCTGGCTATCACTTCTGGAAAGAGTGCTGTCCACTCATTAACACTGCATTTCTCTTGTTTCCATTCAATAAAACATACAAATCATGAGATTACTGGTAGAAGTTAAAAAATATGTTATAACCTTCACATCACTATTGAAGAGGAATTATAAGCATATAATTAATATTTCTCCAAATAATAGACATTTCTGGTGTCACTTTTTAACAAAATCCTTTCTGGAAGTGCTGAGGACTGAACTTGGGGTCCTAAGCATGGCATGAAAGCATTCTAAGAGTGAAAATATTTAGCCCTAGCCTCAGCCAACCCTAGCTTTCCCCATTTTATGAGGTACATTAGTAGCATAATCCATTTCCATACATAATTTAATTCATTTTTTTACACGTAATTCTCTATTGTGGTTAAGGTATTCATAAAGTGTACATACGCACACACACACACACACACACACACACACATCTGCACATAGTTCTCTGAAACTCACTAGCATTTACTTTATCCTCACTGACCATCACTGAATGCTTCCTGCCTCAGATGGCCGGGGCTCCCCCAGTCTTCAGATCTTCTCAGCTTCTCTTTCTAGAATATGTGCCCTGGCTCTGTCCACACCGTCTACTCATCGCCATGCTGGCGCCTGCTGGGATGTGCCTTTATTTCATATACTAGAAGCACACAACCCAAGCAAACTTCAAATCCTTTGAGCCATCACTTGTGAGGAGCCATGCTTCTGCCATCGTCCATCTGTGTGTGACAGATTCTCCTCTTAGAGGACATGCATCTGCCATCTCTCCCATGTAGGTAGACCAGCTTTTTTCCAGCAGCATTTCTCGCGGTTCTCACATTGTGTGTGTGTGTGTGTGTGTGCACGTGTGATGCACAATGGATACTTTATGGATACTTTAATCACAATAGAGATTTACATGTGGAAAAATTAAATCATGTGTGGAAATATATATCACTCTTCTAATGTACCTCATGAAATGGGGAAGCTGGGGTTGGCTGAGGCCGCGCTGAAGTTTCTCATGGTTAGGATGAGAGCCCAGCATGCTTAGGAGCCCAAGTCCAGTCCTTGGATTATGTTAAAACTGTGCTTTGGTTGTGTGATTATTAACTATGTAAAATCTATTTCCTTTAGGGTAGGACTGTACAATAAGGTCAATGCTGGATTTTATTTACTAGCTTAAGCCCAGAGAAGTTCTAGAAATACCATGTACTCTAAGCTATGACGAGATGCACTCCTTTCCAATTCTGTGCCCCAAGAAAGTGAAAAGGGGGTAGTTGTGGTGTGTAATATGTCTCTGAAAACAAATAGCAGAGTTTCAATGAATGAAAGTTATTCTTAACAGCTTGTTTTATAGTAAGTCTTTCTGGAAAGTCGCAAACCTCTATTTGAAGTAATACTGATAGGAAAACAACTCTAAAATGTTTTCTTATAATCTGATAATAATGAAGTAGCAGGGGCAGAAGATTAGTAAGTGTGTGTGTGTGTGTGTGTGTGTGTGTGTGTGTGTGTGCACGCGTGCCCCTGCGCGTACGCATGCACATAGGTTTTTTTTTTTTTCTTTTTGTAAAGAGAAAGTCTGAGAGGGCCTGTAGGCAGAGAAAAACATAGCTTTTTGGGTACAATTTTCCTGGGGATTTTGAGCACCTTAGGTGTAAAAAATGAAGGCGGAGAAGTTGGGAGAAGACAGACCACAGCAGGAATGGAAGCCACACTCAAGGCCTTTGGTCATCTTGCCAAGTGCAGTGAAGAGCTCTACAGAACAGTGGCATGAGCATCATGTGTAATGAGAGGAGTTAGGCTGATGTTCAAGGCCAAGGTGATGGAATGCTTCACCAAATCAGGAGCCCAAAGGAATCCACTTTATGAGGTGCCTGGAGCATACAGTTTTGAAGAAACATGTGGTGTCAATGGGATGAGTTAAGCCTTGTATTACATGTGTATACACACATGGGTGTTGATGACATAGGCATGTCCCGTGATGGCTCTTAGGATACCATGGGGCTGTCATGAAGAAGAAAGATAAGCAGACAGAGGCAGAGCCATCATCACTACCAACATCTATGAGCCAAGTAGAACAGGTAGTCAGAGAAGAATGTGAGGAGCCAACCTCTGGAGACAAAAGTTTGAATCAAGGGGCTGGAGAGATGGTTCATCGGTTAAGAGCCCTGTCTGTTCTTCCAGAGGTTTTGAGTTCAATTCCCAGAAACCACAAGGTGCCTCACAACCATCTATACTTGGATCTGATGCCCTCTTCTGGCCTGCAGGTGTACATGCAGACACAACATTGTATATATAATAAATAACTAAATCCTTTTTTAAAAAAAGTTTGTATGAAAACAAAGACATTGTGTTACTCAAGAATAAAATATCAGCACCAAAGAACACTTGAGATACCAATGGTTTCAGAAAATTTTCCATCAGTGTAGTGTCCAGGAGATGGCTGTAGAAGAAATAGTTTCAGTAGAGGGTAGAGCTAACCAACTGCTCTTCAGTAAGATGATCAATTACAGGCAGGGAAGAAACTGAAGGTGATGCAGAACTATCTCATGGAGACTGGACATGCGATGAAGCTCGAGATGTCAGTCTCCAAGGGAGAGACAGAGCCTAAGAGGTTTTGAGCATCTGAGCAAACATGGACAGGCAGTAGAGATCACTCATTATAAAAACAGTAAAGTCAAAGCCAGAACAATGCTCAAAAAGATGTGAATGAGAAGAGAGGAAACAGCTTTTCAGAATGGGATATAGGACAAGAGGAGGAAAAAAAGAATGCTCAAAGATTTATTGTTGTGAGTGTCCTTAAGTTAGGCTTTTAGTTACTCTGTAAACCAGGCAGTGAACCCTCAGCTTAGAATGTGAGATGGAAAACGTTGACATTAGAAGACTAAGGGGCCTTTCAAAGAAAAGGCTGGCTACAATGTCAGGAACTACTGAAAGCCCACTTCAAGGCTGACACCACAGACCCCTAAATCTTCCTGCGTACTTTTCCAGTCATGGTACTTCACATGAAATGCTGAAAATGTTAAGTAAAGGTAGTGCTTTCATATGACACAACCACAGGACTCCTGAGCATTTATCCAGAGGCCCACTGTCCATCTACCACAGAATCACTTGTACATCAGTGCTCACTGCAGCACTGCTCACAATAGGTAAGTTAGGGAGACAGTCTATGTGTTCAACAAGGGGATAGATAAAGATTATCTATTTTTTCCAGCACAAGGAAGTACAAAATTATGTGTTCTTGCAGGAAAATGAATGCAGTTGGAGAATATCATATTCAGTGAATTAAGCCAGCCTCAGATATCGTATGTTTCCTCTCACTCATGGTTTCTGGGTCTTACAGAGATATACAAAATCACTTATATACATATAAAATGATATGACAGTATATGTGGAACTGCAGAAGAACAATAGTAATGATTAAGAGAGAGTGAGAAACATGAGGGTTTGGGAGACATAGAGAGATATGATTGAAATACATTATATACTTGTATGAAAATGCAAGTATATATCTTGCATGCATGAAAATGTAAGTATATACTTACCATGAAGCCCTGTATACAATGTTATGCTAATGAAGATAAAATATACAGAAAGGGACTAGGGAGATGGCTCAGCACTTAGGTGCACATACTGCTCACAAACACGCAAACTCCAGTGAATTCAGTGCCTTTTTCTGGCTCCTGCCAGCATCTTTACTTTTGTACTCATGCTCTCCTACAGCCATATGCACACCCCCACTATTCAAATCAACTAATTAAGAAAAAACAGAAGCAAAAGCAAATGCACAAGCGAGACAAACATGACTGAAGACTAGATGAAGAAAGATGACCAGCAACTACCTTGAGATCTAGTGAGATGGAAGAGCAAAATCAGGTTGACCGAAGAGCAGGTGAGCAGCAGCAGGAAAACTGAGAGAAACATGACATCAGGACTTAGATTGCACAAGAAAACTACAAGCTTGCTTTCACAGATCTGTCTCCTAGGCATGATAGTCTTCTGCTTTTTATTATAAGCAATCAACTACAAAGGAAATGAAGAGGCCAAACTTCAAAGACCATGAAAAAAAAAACCAGTTTTCTAAATCTACAAGTTGGTGATTAAGTGATATATTGTGTCCTAGTAGGAAAATGACACAACCAAATACAACCCAGAATTTGAGGAAGATGGCTGAGTCCAAGGCTTCAAGAACACAGAGATGGTTTGAGTGAGAAATGTCCCTCAAGGGCATGATCTAACTATTTGATTACAGTGGGTGTTGCTCTTTGAGGTTAGGGTAAGGCAGTGCAGCTTTGTTGGAGGTTATGCACTACTGTGGGCAGACCTATTTTCAGTTTGCTCTGTCTTCCTACACTTGGGTTTGGAGATATGAGCATTTGGCTTCCTGCTCCCGCCCATACTCCTTGCTTCTTCAACAGGTTTTCCTGCCTTGATGGACTCTCATCCCTCTGAAGCCATGATCCCAAATAAACTTTCTTCTATGAGCTGTCTGGGTTGTGGTATTTTTTTTTCTTTCACAGCTACAGAAAAGTAACTAAGATAAAGACCAAGGACAGGCAATTATGACACTCACAACCCTGATGAAAGGAGATATATTGAACAGTTGGCATTAAGGTGAACCAATAGTACCTGGGAACCTCTAAGATATGGGGGCATGGAATTTTTTCTTGTAGCCCTTTCTCTTCTTTGTCTATAATATTTTCTCGTTCTGTCTTCTATCAATATTTTCAGGAATCTCAAGCCTCTCAAAGAAATGTGTAAATAAGTCACTTATGAGGATACAAAATTCATAGTGATTCTGACCAAGAGCCTCAGTAAGATGTTCTTTTTAGAAATCAGGGGACAACAGTGAAGGGTGCCCAGTGTTCTCAATTGCTTTACTACAACAAAAGCACTTCAAAAATGCTTCAATACTATATGAAAAACCAATCAATTCCATTTTGACAATTAATAACATACATTTTGCATTAAAAAGAAAGCCTTCCAAATTTATGGAGAGATCAATTTTCAAAACATATGAATAACAAATATTTTGAGCTTAGAATTGTTTTACTAACAAAATTATGGTATAAATGATATTGAGGGAGCTTATGCAGCCACACAAGAAGCACAGTAGCATTTTTCCTTTTTGCCCCCTTCTTTCTTCCTTCCTTCCCTTCTTCCCTCTCTCCTTTCATTTCTTCATTTTTTTCTTTCTCCAATCTAACAAATAAGCTGTTTTATAAAAAAAAATAGGCATAATAAAGATAATGATAATGATAATAATAAAAGTAAAAAGTTTGAATATCTTCTCAACTTTCCAAAGTGCAACCCTCAGTTCTGAAAATGTCACATAAAGGGCAGGAAAGCATAAAGTGCATGACAAGATAGGCAATGTGCCTACAGATAGCGGTTTGTTTGTTACTTCTTGTACAATGGTCTCAAGGATGTATTTTGTGTCCACACTGTGAATACCGTTTATATGAAGTTACCTGTCATGGCTGATAGAAAATTATCTTGCCAATTCATTCCATGCTTTTGGTACACCCTCCTAATTAATCTTCTTGAGCTTTGGCTCTTGTTATCAACCCATGAGCGTCATCAGCAAACTCCAAGATTTCATAGTCTCCTCCCTACTTTCACACACTCTTTGCAAATGTCAATAGACTCTTCCAAACACGAAGTTGTAGAAAAGGCACTATTAATATTTCTCAATTAAAAAAATAGCTAAATTTGCCCGGCATGATGGTTCACATCTGTATTGCTAGGCTGAGGCAAGAGGATTGCCAGGAAGAAAGAGGCAAGGCTGTGATTACATTGTGGGACACTATCTCAAAAATTCTAAAAAGGAAAGAAGAGAACTGAAGAAGGAAAGAAAGAAGGAAGGAAGGAAGGAAGATTTTTTTATCTATTCCTGTTTTTCATACGTAAGACAAATATTCATACAATTCTTCCCTGAAAGCAAAACCTCGTATATTTTGTAGAACTATCTATGGTTTTATAAAATTTTATAAAATAATGATTCTGTCCCCAAATCTGAGTCAAGATTTCAGTTTAAGAGAAGGCTTAAGTTGCAATATTATTGCATTAGATTATTAGATGCAAGACACTATATTAGAGTCAACTAAAAGTGTGATTATCTTCAAGTCAGAAGACCTTAGTGGCTAAAAATATGGTGAATGGGGAGAAACAGGACCAGATCTTTCAGGAGTTTTAGGGAGGAATTTAAAGATGTCTCCTGTTTCCCACTGTTACCAACAATGACTCATAGTGTAAAAGAAAATCAGTGCAGTAAATAAGTAAGTCACTTGGTCACATGATAAGTCACTCAGGATTTATGTCCTAGATTCTGCTTCTCCTCATGGTCACAATTTCTGGTTCAGTCAATGCTTTTACAGGTCCTGGTTATAGCAATAATGGCTGATTTAAGGAATTTAGAGAACCAACAATATGAAGTGAGTCAGCCCAAGTTATTTAAAACAAAAATAGCTATACAATGGAGGAAAAATAACTCCCAGAAGGCTCTTTTAGATATTGTAAAAATTAATAAAATTGCTGATTGGAAGTATTTTCACACTGGGTATCAGGAGAAAGGATATGAAGAAAATTTACTTTGAGTTCTTGTTAGCTATCATTGTAGTCAATATCAGCTTTATTTTTGTCTTAAGAAGATGGGAAGTGAAAAATTATGTAAACTCTTTCATTAAAATATGGACAGAGAACAAATAGAGAAAGCCTTTTAAAACAATAAGAACAAAAGACAGGCAAGAAATCTCTTCTAGGGTTGGCTTTGATGGCAGATTAAAGCCCATATAATTTAATATGGGGGAGAGGTGCATCTAACCACACCCCCAAACTGTCTCCTAACTAGCTTCAATATTTATCATAAACAACTGCAAGTTCCTGACTCATTTCTATTATCAGCCTTACTCTATACTAGCTCAAAAAAAAAAAAACCAATGCTTTCTTACGTTCTCATCAACACTATCTGGGGATGCTGGGTTCCCTGACGGCCTCAACTATCTCCAAATGAGCCAGAATAATATAAAGATAGAAGAATCAATATGTCTACAGACATGCAAAAGTGTTCTTGATCTTACCTTTCCTCAAAGTGTATACACTACTGCTGTATTAGTTATTCTCCTGTTGCTAGGAAAAAATACCATAACCAAGGGAACTTATAGAAGAACGAGTTTATTTGAGTTTATGGTTCCAGAGAAATTATGAGTTTGTCCAGACAAGGAAGCATGGAGGCAAACAGCATGGTGACCCAAGCAGGAACTTGAGAATTCAGGCCCTCAATGGCAAGTAGAAATCACAGAGCAAACTAGGAAGGACTTAAGTATTTAACTTCTCAGCTCTCACCCCCAGTGACACATTTCCTCCATGAGTCTTTTCCAAATAGTGACACCAATTACTGACCAAGGTAGTCAAATACATGAGCCTGTGGAGGACTTTTTCATACAAAGCATCACAAGGTCTTGGTTACTTCTGTTGCTGCGATTAAATACTCTGACCAAAGTAACTTAAAGGACAATGCACTTATTCTGGTCCTCAGTGTTGAGGGTGGGGCAAGCATGGTGACAGGAGCTTAAAGTAGCTGGTCACAGAAAGCAGAGATGGAGGCCAGTTCTTAGGTCATTTGTTTCTTCTTCATTTTATATGGTCCAGGATCCCCACCCAAGGAATAGTTTTGTCCATAGTTAAGCTAGGTCATGCCATATCAAATAACCTAATCAAGATAATCCCCTAACATTATAACCAGGGGCCAAATAATTTCTAAGAGGTGTGCCTATAGGCTCATCTCATAGATGATAAACTCTGTCTAGTTGATGATTAATAGCACCAACCATTACTCACTAAATTTGTGATTGACTTGATTAATGTTTTCAATCTGTATTCATTTATTTATTTTATGTAATGTGTATAGAGGACAGAGGACAGACACCTTTTGGGAGTATGGCCTCTCCTACTATGTAGGTCCCTGGGCTTTAACTCAGGTCATCTGTAATGCTTGGCAGCACATATGGTGAGTACCTTTACCCAGCAAGACATCTCATAAGCCTACTACTAATGTTCAATATTAATTATGATCATTAGAATCCTCCAGCCAGAAATTTGGCTAAGGATGAGTTAGACAGGTGAATGTGAGTTAATGAGAGATGAAGGGGCCTCTGTGCTTCTGGGAAAGGTGATCTTGTCTCTTCAGAAGGAACTGTGCTGCCTTTAGAAGCTATAGGCATTAGGGTGAAGCTGACAATCTAGACAATAGTACAGTGGAATTAAACAAAACAAAACAAAACACACTTCTAGATCACTGTTCCTACTGTTTAGATGCTCAGTTCATTAACCTTTGACGACTTCTAGCTGGGGAAAGAACATTTCTTTATTGCTACAGCTTGTCTCCTACAAAGCTTTCTTTTTGTTTGTGGTTGAAAACATTACTAATATAGCAAATCATTTTGCTGTTGTTCTGTTTTGTCACAGAACGTGTACTCAGCTGAATAGCTAAGCAGGAGAATAAAAGAAAGTACCTAGCTAGTAGTCTGGAGGTGCACCTACATTTAAGAACTTGGCATCAATTATAATCTTACAGAATTTGAAATGTTATGAGACAAAGAATATACTCTATCCTCTGGTCCACATACCTTCATAGGCCAGTGAGGGACAGTAGACTTAAAGGGCCTAGGGATGCCATTCTTAACCAGGGTCTTTAAGTGTCTACAGATAGACAAGACTATTTCTTCTGAGTAAGAGTATTCATGGACAAAATACTATTTCTCCTTTTAAATACCAGACTCTTCCCTTTGAATGTTTACTCTCAGTTTCCCAATGCAGACACTTGTACATGAATTGCTCTCTGTGCTCTCCTTCTGCTCCACTTCCCATCCTAAAACTTGTCACCATTTTTTCTAACCAAGTTGTTCTCTGGTCCCACAAAGTGCTACCCACTTAAAAAACATGTGTTCTGTCAGAATTCAAACCTCCTCGACAGAAGGCCCTCTTCTCACAAATTCCCTATCACATTACAAGGGGCAGCTTAGTGAAATCTAATGAGTGACATCCTGACATCCTGGCTCAGCCTTGCCTTCTATGCATGCAGCTTTCTTCCTTCTCTGGCCGTCTCTAAGAAGAACCTCTGCTGGGCTTGTCCTTCCCCCCCTCCGCTATCTTCCCTGCTGCAATTTCACTCATTTGGACCTGCGCTCCTCCCTCTCAGCTCTCACTTATAATGTGATCAGGAAAGTAGCTTAAACATAGCTCCAAACTCACCCATTCCTCCCTCTCATCGCTCTACTCAGCCAGCTGGGCCTATTTCACACTCAATCTGGCCAAAAGATACGCTTTTCTTACAAGTACTTCTTACACCCACTTCCGTCTTCTGAAGCATTTTCCTCTTGTATTTCCACTCTTGTAAACGGCACATCCCCACAGAAACTCAACAGTGACCCTGACCCATGCTTGCTTTGGTTTTTAGACTTTGTTTTCTCAGCTCCAAGATTAAATCAGTCACCAGATTTACCTAGGACTCTTAAAAAGTCCCCTCACCCGTGCCTTAAGGAGCCACCATTTTTTTCACACAAAGACTAATGGACATTTTTCTGTCAGCTTCTTTATGTCCCAAGCTTGGCGTTTCCTAATATAGAAACAGGAGTGCCCTGACTTGCTGTCTGGTGTCTTTCTAAAGCTGGAGGATAACGTTCAGCTTCATGGCATAGCTTCGAGTTTACTAACTTTTAACCTTTCTCCAGCTATCCCTCCATATACTCTATAAAAGTCTTGTCTCCCCAGATATCACCTGTTAACAGTGTGAATATGAACTATTTCCCACAGGTCCATGTGTGAATACTTTGAACCCAGCTGGTGGTGCTGCTTTGGAAGCTTGTGAAATCTTTTTTTAAAAATATATTTTAGTAATTTATTCATATTACATCTCAATTGTTATCCCATCCCTTGTATCCTCCCATTCCTCCCTCCCTCCCATTGTCCTCTTACTCCCCTCCCCTATGGCTGTGACTTAGGGGGACCTCCTCCCCCTGTATATGCTCATATGGTATCAAGTCTCTTCTTGGAAGCTTGTGAAGTCTTTAGGGGGTGGGGCCTCCCTTGAGCAAGTGAGTTACTGGGGTAGACATTGAAGTATAATAGCCCGTCCCCACTTCCTGCTTGTTCTCTGCTTCCTGTTGATACATGTGACCAGTTGTCTCACCTTCCTGATGCGTGCCTTCTACCACAGAAAGTCCCGTACCTGTTCCAGCTGTGAGTCAAAGCAAGACCTTCCTCCCTTAAGTTGCTCCTGCCTAGGAATTTGGTACAGAAATGAGGAACGTGAGTAACACCTGTGAGTAACACCTGTAACGCCTGTGAGTAACGCCTGTGAGTGAGTAACACCTGTGAGTAACACCTGTGAGTAACACCTGTGAGTAACGCCTGTGAGTGAGTAACACCTGTGAGTAACACCTGTGAGTAACACCTATGAGTAACACCTGTGAGTAACACCTGTGAGTAACCCTATGAGTAACGCCTGTGAGTAACACCTGTGAGTAACGCCTGTGAGTAACACCTGTGAGTGAATAGCACCTGTGAGTGAGTAACACCTGTGAGTGAGTAACACCTGTGAGTAACGTCTGTGTAAGGCTCACATCCTGGCTCATTGTGCAACTAGAACTAAGAGATTAGTTTCTCTCTTAAGAGGCATTCATGATGAAGCTGTAGAATATAAAAACATGGCTTTAAGCCCACACATACCACAAGGATCATTTCAGCCTAGAGCCCCTCCACCCTCCATAAAACCCTGTTCAGATGTCCACAGTCATATTGGATGATTGCTAATTGTTGGTGAATAAATTTCTTGCCAAACTGTGAATGTTAATAATAGTAAGAACAAATTTTGCTCATTTTTATAATCTCAGTGCTCAACATGCTGTAAGATGCCAGAAACAGAAAACAAAAAACAAACAAAACAAACAAAAAAACAAACCAGCCCACAGCTGCTGAAGTGAATAGGTTCTAATTGCCTTCTGACACAATAGCCAATTCTTAAAAATAGTTCTAGAAAGTGTAGAGAATTGAGATTTTTATTTACTGTGCTAGGGGTTGACTCAGTTATTCTAATCAGTCAATATAGAGTCATGCATTTAAATAAGACTCCTTTGCGGTCCTTTATAGCATCGAAGTATACTGTTACCTAGGCAGCTGCCTGCAATAAACTCACAGTCCTGAGCATCAGGCACAGGTTCTAGAACAAAGGGGACCTAAGGCAGCATCACAGAGGCCTCTCCTAGCCACTCACCCTCCTGTGCATAAACCACTTTCATGGCCAGAACTCAGTCAGGAGTGTGCACTTCACCTGAACAGGCCTCTGTAGCAGTGACACACCCAAATCACTGGAAAAGAGTGAGGAAAAAAGGAAAAAAGTGCAAACAGGCAGAGATTGACTCATTGCAATCAGAGCAGTGTGACACTGTAGTTTTATTTTGCTTTTACATAAAATAATTATAGAAAATATTCAAATGACCTCATATATATGGACCACCAATACCTTCAAAACATAATTCTGGAAACACACTCAACCTCTATGTCTTGAAGACAAACATATCATTTTGAGCCCCTCTATGATCAGCTCACCTTGAGCCATCTGGTCTTAAAAAAACAATATTCTTTCCTTCAGGTTTGGAAAGCTGAAAGGCAGCCTCATGTCAAAACTAACACCCATAAGTAGATTAAATGTACTGCAATACCATGAACCCAGAAGCCCAACCATTCTTTGTGCCTGGGAGGATCCTGTTTTCCATGCTAAGATTTTTAGTATATTGGATATTATGCCAGGTATAAGAAACTTACCGGGACAAACATTTTACTAACTAGTGACTAAGAGGTAATCGGAAGAAAAGACAGGAAAAGGGGTGGATTGCTTGAACGAAACTCTAAAGCTCGTAATAGGCAAGGCTCAGAAAAAGCAGACGAGTTTGACACTGAGGAGGACACATTAAGCTAACAGCAATGTGACAGAGGACATTAAAATTATCTATTTCTCTTTACTCTGCAATCACATTTAGGAAGCTACCCCTGACCACAGGGTCTTCCCCTCAACCCATTAATCCACTCAGGCCCTTGTGTACGGTTTCCCAGAGCCGCCTCCTTTTCAAGGGCATCATCCTTCTGTTCTGCTTGCTTCTAGCTCCATAGCCGCTACCCCCAGCTAAGGCCCAACACGCTCTTTTCTCCCCTCCCATTCATACTCTAACACCCCAACGTCTGCCTTCCAGCACGGCCTTGGCAGAGCAGTTCTGGCTTCTATCATTATCTCTGGTTAATCTATTTATTTACTTTGTATGGGAGCTGGAGGGGTGGGAGTTGTTCATGCCACATTGAATGCGTGCAGTCTGAAAACAACCCTTGACAGCTGGCTTTGCCCTTCCACCGTGTGGACTCCGGGAATCGAATTGAGGCACCAGGCTCGGTGGCAGGTGCCTTCATCCACTGAACTCTTTTGCTAGCGTTTCCTGGTAGCTTTTAACTCAAGCTATATTTCTTCTACTCCCTATAGTACCAGACTTCTCTATAGTGCTTAAAACTTCAGGTAACATGTTTCCCCCCCCCCCCCCAGAAACTTCTCTTCTTCCTCTGGCCACATAGCCTTTCTAGTTTTTTTGTTTTCCTTCCCTCTTTGAAAGTTCTTCTCCGTGTTTCCCGTCTGTGAGGATGTGAATAAGATTGGCCTTCGTGTTTGAATACTTGGTCCCCAGTTGGTAGACGTGCTTGGGAAAGATGAGTAGGCGTGACCTCGTTGGAGGCAGTGCCAACTGGGGATGGGCTTCGAGGTTTCAAAGCTCATGCTAGGCCCGGTCTCACTCTCTTGCCGCTCCGAACTGTGGCTCATAATGTAAGCTCTCGGCTACTATGCTAGTGCCATGCCTGCCGGCTGCCATGCTTGCTGCCGTGAGGGCAATGGACCAACCATTTCAAACTACAAGGAAGCTCCCACTTAAACATTTTCCTTTATAAACTGCATTGGTCATGGTGTCTCAGTCTTTAGGTCTCAACTCAATTTGTTTCCTCGGATTTATATGTCTTATTTTTCTAGATGAACTGGAAAGCCACCCCCCCCCCCCGCAAGATTCTATCCCAGAGCTTATACTATGTGAACAAGAGGGCAAGACGGCACCACAGCTCCTTCAGGCCAAGCATCACGCCTTGTTCTAAGGATTTACTTGATGGCTTTACTTGACTATGGTCACATTCCTGGGTTCTGGCTTCTACCATGTTTAACTCTGAAGAAACTGATGGGGTCCTTTTCTCATTTAGTTCTAAGTCCTCCTTATTTTTCCAGCCTGCCACTCTTCTTATTGGACTTTTGTCTTAGCCACACTAACCCAGCTTTACACATTCACACCCTGGCGGACATGACTACGCCACGTACAAGCGCCACTTGTACACAACCACCCCCTCCCCTCCCCCCGAGCTGATGTAGATTGAGTTTTATTATTTTAGAGCTTTTAACTCTTCCCAAGATATTTTTCCTTACTTTGCTCTGCATCCACTGCTGGGTTAAGAAACCAACATACGTATTTCCCATGTACTCTTCATTTTCATTATTCCAATTAAATGGAAGTGATGCATTTAAATACGCATCTTGACCGCTGTCTATTTTGCTTAACTCTCTCACCAGCATGTGGCAGCCATAAAATGTGTAAAATTGTTTGTTGTGGTTAGATAATAGTAGTAACTTCCACAGCACGTAAGATAGTCATGGTTACAACAACTGACTGCACATTTAAAAATAATTAATTGGGAGGAATTTTAATCTCTCCCCATCAATCAATGATAAATGCTTGAGGTGGGAGACATATTGATTGCTCTGACCTAATCATTGTGCACTGTGTAAATAAACTGGAGTGTTTTAATGTATCCTATTTTAATTGAAAAGTTACTGAGTCAGTAATTTCATTTATTTATTCACACATGCATTTGTTAAGACAGAATTTTCTACATCAAACCCCATATACCGGAAAGCTACCAATGAGTATTATAATCTACTTGGCTGTAGCTCTCTTGGGAAAAAATGAGTCAGTAGTGGTAATCTGGTTTAGCAGAAAACCTCTCATGACATGAGTTAAAATGCATAAGTTCTAATCCTCTGAGTGAACCCGAGGACAAGTCAGTACTTCTGTCAGACCCTTGGCGTGACTCAAGAGGGTGAGCGATGTGCAGCCTGCCACTCCCGATTCCTCCCACTCCTACAACATTTCATATCACCAAATTCCTATAGATCCCTGAGAGTTGTCCCTTTGTGTCACCTTGCAAAATGGAATGTGCATTGAACCAGACCACAAATACTGAGACCCCAGCACCTAAACAACACTCTACTAAGCGCTTCTGGTGAAAATAGAAGGTAGTGTGGTAAGACAAAACCAAGTGGTAGTTTGACTCCAAGTCAGATTGACAACTGATTCTGTAATCTGCAGTCATGAGACTATATCCCCAAAAGTGTGAAATATGTCAAACACGGTGGTTCATGTGTGTAATTCCAATACTGGGGAAGCTGAGACAGGAAGATTATACTTGTAGGATATCCTGTTTTACCCTGTGAATTCTAGGCCAGACTTAGTTAGTTACATAAAGGTCCTACATATAAACAAACAAACAATCTTTAACTGAATATAAGCACAGATATATATGTAGCATACGTTATTGTTTTATAATAAAAAAGTTACAGTTAGAAAAATGAATTAACAGGTACTTTTTTTGATAGATGTAAGTTACAGTCTTAGGACTTTGGAGGGAGGCTGCGTGAAGGCCAGGAAGGACTGTGACCCGAAATTGCATCCAGGAATTAGCTGTTTTAATTCTCGTGATACGGAGGCAGCCCCTACTGACACAGAGGAGTATGAAGGACCGCCATTACACAGCAACAAGGACAGCACTGGAGCCCAGCACAAGTGCTCTGTCCTTTTAAAGAGCACAGGAAGTGAGGGCATACAAAGGAGGCTACTGTCACTGTCATGACACTTTTGCTAAGGTCTGTCCCATGAGACACCTGTACAAGTCCACGTGTGACCAGAATCCTCTTGAGATTCAAGCTATGTGCCCATGTGAGGCATTCAGGAAATCATTTCCATTTGCCTTAGCGAGGTCTGGAATGGGTGGGCCTGGCCGCTCCAATTTCTTCTGCCTGCCCATTTTGATACCTTCCTTGAAATGCCACACCGTTCCAACATCAACTCTAATGTTGCTCTTCCTCGTGCCACCTTGTGCTTCAGGAGCTTCTTTAAACACGTGGCCATGTGAGTGCACTGTCCCTTGCAGTCGAGGGAGGGGAGCCGGGCAAGGGAAAGAGGGAAGGTGTACTTTATAGTCCTGCCAGCGGCCGCCATTTCCTCCTGAATATCCCTAAACCCTGAAGCAGGGGATTTAGACCCACAGTTTGTGTTTGAAAACAAGTCCATAATGGAGCCTGTGTGTTCCTGGAACAATACAGGGTACCAAGTGCAGTCATCTTCACGTTTCCTCTATAGCAGAACAGAGCATCAGGGACACTGTTTGAGAACTGCTCATCATTCAGGACAGTGTGTGAAGGCCAAGGTCAACCCTGAGTGGCATTTCTCAGGGCCTATCAATATTGGGTTTTGTTTTTTTTTGTATATATATATATATATATATATATATATATATATATATATATATTCATATTACATCTAAATTGTTATCCCATCCCTGTACCCTCCCATTTCTCCTTCCCTCCCACTTTCCCCCTACTCCCCTCCCCTATGACTATGACTGAGGGGGACCTCTTCCTCCTGTATATGCTAATAGGGTATCAAGTCAATCTTGTTTTTTGAATAGGGTCTCTCATTGGCTTGGAGATCACTGATCAGGCACAGTGGCTGGCAGTGAACCCTGGAGATAAGCCTGCCTCTGCCCCTCCTGTACCCAGTACTGGGATTAGAAGCATAATTAAACACAGATTTTCTTATTTTTAAGATTTATTTATTTATTTATTTATTTATTTATTTATTTATTATGTACATAGTGTACTGCCTGCATGTACACCTGCGTGCCAGAAGAGGGCACCAGATCTCATTATACATGGTTGTGAGCCACCATGTGGAACTGAACTCAGGACCTTTGTAAGATCAGCCAGCACTCTTTGACTAACCTGTGAGGCATCTCTCCAGAGCCAGCTTAGATTTTTTTTAAAAGGTTGTTTCTGGGATCAAAATTTGGTCCTCCTGCTTGAGAGCAGGCAGTTTAGCAACTGAGTTATCTCCTCAAACCACATCACAACTTTTAAGCCTTTAAAAAATTATTTATTTATTTATTTATTTATTTTACATCCAGATCTTGGTTCCTACTCCCTCCTTTCCTCCTAGTCCCTCCCTCTCACCTCAGGAAGTGGAATCAGTGGAACAGGGGGCATCTCTGGGATAAGTTAGGAACTTTTAACCCTTTTAATCCTTCAGACCTTTCATGCCCTTTCTCTTCGTGGTGCTTCTTATTCCAACATAAGCCACATCTTCCAGTGTTGCCACCATGGCTTGTACCTAAGATGTATCTCATACTATTCACTTGAGATAACACTTTAGAAGAAAAAAATCGAGGGAGCACAGCTCAGGCCAGGTTGAATATGACAAATTATTTACTATGAAAAATGTTACAGTTATACAGTGACATGACAGAAAGCCTTTCTAGTATAAAAACTGTGTGCTGTTTTCCAATTTCAAACTGGCCTGGAAACCAATTTATCCAATTAAGTGTTCCAGAAACTGGTACATTATTAAAATAAAAAACCACCCCCCCCAGTCCCCAACTCAAGCAAAAATGAAATCAAACAAACACACTTGATAACCAAGTGAATTAAAAGCTTGACAAATTCCAGACATGAAAATAAGCTGCATAATTTCAGGCAGTAGGATAGGGTGAGCTTTTAAGACGGATCCTCCCAGCCTGAGAGTTTGATGAGGGGTCAGTTTCTAAAAAGGGCCTCCTCAGACCCTTCAGGTGCTACCAAGTGCAGGCCCAATGCTGCCAGGATCCACAGAAACCATTCCGGAGAGGATGTACTTTCTGAATGATCAAATTATAACCCTGGCTGGGGCTGAGGAGTTCATGGTCCATGGGAGCTGACAGAAAAGCATAGTGTCCCCAAACACGTGTCCCTTATCAGGGCAGCTTAAGGTAAGGACATCCTACAAAAGAGCCCTCCAGGTCTGGAAAGGTACAGAGCCCTCATTACTCCCACAGTGAGAGAAAGCATCAGACCACTTCTGGGAATGCAAACGAATGAAAGCCCTGTAACAGCTGCAATAAAAGGCTCCTGTCTTTTTTGCAAAGCATTCAAATGCCATCTGGCAATTTCGTTGACGTCAGCAGGCACAGAAAAACAACTGCCCCCCCTTGCTTCTTCATCCCTCCCTCCCGCCCCATCCCCTAACCCCCCCCCCCCACCCCGCTCTCCCTTCCTGCCTGGCAAAAACCTCCAGCCCTTAGCTGTGGACAGGGGCAGAGCAACCTTTGAAAAAGATTTTTTTTTTCTTTATTTCTTGTCCGCTGCTTGATACTCTCAGTGGTATTTGCCCTCAGTTCTCAAAATCCAGTTAGCAAGTGGATAAATTATTCCATGGAGAAGATGTTGTAAAGTCCTTTTAAAATTTCTGTACAAGGATTCAGAGTGTATATAGACTGCGAGACCAGGGATGTTAAAGAAAACTATTAATCTAGCTTCTGGTTCAACCCGTTCTCCCTTTGATCATCGTAAACAGGCAGCACTAAGCCAGTCCAGAGCAAGCCTGCAGCCCCAGGCTGACTGTGTTGGCTGGGAACTCATGCACCATACCTGCCTTCCCAGGTAGTTCCTGAGAAACTCAGACGGACAGGCTTGTGTTCCAATGTTGATGTTAGGTGAGCTACTGTTTTGTTTTACATGTGGACCATGAAAAACATTTTTTTTATTATTATTACTGGACAACAATCAAAGAGGCCAAGCAAGTGTTGGTGATTTTAGTCAAAGAAACAGCAGGAAAGCAGGCGTCAAGTGAGAATCTGGAAACTAAGGAGTAAGAAGTGGGCATGCGTATCAAGAACGCGGTACTGCTGAGATGGATTCGCCTGGGCCTTTGGCTCTGAAGGAGAAGCTGAAAGTCAGCACCTCGCTAAAGCCGATCAAATGGAGTGATCCTGAACACTAAAGTAAATACACACTTGAAGAGATCCTATATTTCAATACCCACTGCTGGCCCTTACTGCTTACCCATCAGAGTGTTATCAAGTGTTTGTGAAACACTATTGCCCATTCAATTAGGAAAAGGCTAATCAATAAGCATTCACCAGTCTTGAAGTTACTTGGATCCCTCATATCACACTTGGCTTTTCCTAAGGGTTTATAACCACCTGTAAAAACTCCTGAGCTTTCTGGTGCTGAAAGTTAAACGCCACCACTGTTTCAGAATTTCTCATTTGCTTTTTAAAGATATGGGTATGCCACATCAATGCTAATTTTCTTCAGTAGCTGCATCTAATTTAATAAACTATTCTTATTACAACTCATGTGAGGACTATAACGTAGCCTCATTAGTAGTAAGGGGGGCGGAAGTAAAGAACATGAGAGGGGCTGGGGGGAAGCAGTAATAGGACTGCATATTGTGTGAAATGTGTCTATATTAGCGTTCTCACTTCTTGAGTTTTTAAAAAAGATTTAGTTTTAACTCACTCTCCTCCCTGCACCCAGTGTCTGTCTATCTGTCTGTCTGTCTGTCTGTCTGTCTGTCTGTCTGTCTGTCTGTCTCTCTCTCTCTCTCTCTCTCTCTCTCTCTCTCTGTGTGTGTGTGTGTGTGTGTGTGTGTGTGTGTTAGTGTAGTACTCACAGAGACCAGAAGAGGGCATCAGATCACCTGGACCTGGAGGTACAAGCAGCTGTGAGTCATCTGACATCTGACATGGGTGTTAGGAATCTAACTCAGGGTGTCCAAAAGAGCAGAGAGCGCTCTGAACCACTGATCCTTGTCTCCAGTTCCCCCTCCCCCGTTAGCTTTCAAAGGGACAGTGACAGCCTACACAGATCCCCAGGGCCGAGCTCCTCACATATCATCACTTACTCCTTAACACTTCTCTATCTCTTTGCACATAAAGTTCCTGGGACTTTTATTTCCCAACAGATTGTTTCTTACTGCTGCCCTCAGACCACGCTGCTCCCTTTAAGTAGACACGTGCACCTTGTGTGTTCCTTCCTACCCATGCCTGAAGGTTCAAGTTTAGCACTTTCTCTTCAGGAAGACCTTGGCTGACATATTGCCTTCTGCTTTGCAAATGCCTCTGTATTCATGTACTCATGCAATGTCTATTGCTGTGCATGTCTGTTTTCCCACGCAACTGTGCGTTCCAGGAAGGCAGAAATAGTTGCTTATCTTCAACCTCAGAGCCCAGGCTGGTATTGCTTCATACTTGTTTGTGGAGAAAATGAAAAAAAAAAAGGGGGGACCTAGCCATTGTGACAGAGAAACAGAAAGGAAAGGGCATGAGTTAAAGTCACAACTGAACTATCACCACTGAAGAAAACAAAGAGAGGGAAAGCTAGAAGACAGTAAAGGAAAACAGATAGTACTTACCGAATATATAGATGTCTAGTAGCACACTAGATGTATCCACACATCACCCCACTTATAAGCAACCAAATCTGAGTTATCATTACCACCCAGATTTACAAAACTTCTGTTCTTGGCTGGCAAATGATCAGGAGAGAACGGAGTGGGTAAATGACACTCAGATTTTTAAAGACATTCAATAGCTTAATTTGTGTGGGTTAAAATTACATGGAAGAACTAGGAGAGACGGTGAGAAAATAAGACACCAGTGACAGAAGCTTCAGTGAGGATTGACAAAACCTTAACAAGGTATGTTTGGACAGTACCAACTCTAGGCTACGGGGCTTCTCACAACAAAAGGTCAATGGCAGCTGCTGATTGAGAAACAAGGTGTTCACTGAACTAGAGAAGGTAAGCAACTTCTACAAAACACCTGTCCCTTGGTAACTATGGCTTTTATGAGCAATGCTGGCTCACAGATCGAAAACACAGGCTCCAACATCACTAGGTGGAGGAAAATGTCAATTTACAATCGAGAGAAGAAACAAGATAGAGGGATTATTAATTGCATCGTATATTTAAGCTTGTAATGAACAATTTTTAGAAATTGGGTTGAAAGGAAGCGTTCTGTCTATCTCACTACTCACAATTACTTGTATGCAAAAGTCATTTTGCGTCTATAATGGCACTGAAATCAAAATAGACCCTAAGACTACCCTGAGAGGTAGTTACCACGGCTTTTGGGGGATGGAAGGTGAAGCCCTGAAAGGTTAAGAGTCTAATTAAGTAAATGCAATAGAAAATACTCTCCATGTGTTGCTGAGTGCGGACATACACAACCACAACATCTGTGTGGATCTCAAAGAACTTGTGGGAGTCAGCTCTCTCTTCCCACCTGTGGGTCCTGGAGATGAAACTCAGGCCATCAAGCCTGGTGCACACACCCGTGGCCATGAGGCATCATGTCAGCCTGACATTTGGAATTATAAGAGTCCAACAGAATACTCTTTTCTACAAAATAAGATTGGACAAATCTATCAAGTTGTGGTTCAAATTAGTCACCCTTTTCTGAGTTATTCATAAAAACTATATGGAAGAAAAGGATAGTCTAAGAAAAAGAGGTGACTATTTTAGCTAGGAGTTTGACACTCTATATTAGGTTAAAAGCACAATGTTCTGGCATGGAACAATCAATATGTGACAATCCTTTCAAAGAGTCAGGTCTGACCTGATGATGCTGGATGTTGCTGCTGCACTGTATAGAGATGAAAACCTTCCATATACTGAGGAGACTTCACCTTATATTCTAGCTACAGAAATTTGATGCTTTACATTAAATGATTAATTTGGGATTCTGGGTGTTGCCATGCACTACGCTGTGGAATGACTGCAACAGCTCTACCATCTAGAGATTGGAGAACTCTGTAGCTCCCCATCCCCTCGACTGGAATAAAAAAGGGACTTCCTAGCAAGCCCTAAACCTCTAAACCTTTGGGTTGATGACAGTCCATTCTGCTCGTATACAGTTCTCTAGAGTCAAGGTTTCTTGAATTGATTCTCTCACAAAAGATTGTATTTCTAGACCCACAACATGTAGGACCCAAGTCTCTGGCAATAGTCAGTTCCAAGTCTGAGCCTCCTCAAGAGCAAACTGGTTCCTTCTCAGTCTTTCTTTCAGAACAAGGCGTTCTCGGGTCACAGGCTAATCCCTTTGGCATGTGGAGGCTGTGCTCTTCAGACGGCTCTCCTCGCACCAGATTTGACCTGCCCCCACCAGCCAGTCCCAGTTCCTCCTCATCAGTGTGACTTCCCTTGCCCTGGATAGCTCTTTACAGACATGAAGCCTCTCCTCCTCTCTGCCTACCAGAATAAATGCTTCCACCATTTGTGTTTGTATAGACATTGTAGGCTCTAGAGATGGAAGCCATTTTTGTAGGAACACTGATGGTTTCTCAGAACATTTGCATCAGTCAATGAGAAAACAAGCAATCAACATTCATGGAAAGTCAAGTCAAAGTTAGCATTTATAGAGGGTCTATTTTCTACCAGAGGCCAGTCTGTGTACTTCCTGTATATGATGTCTCTCCACCCTCACAGCACCTTGGTTAGGAGGGGCTAAGCTTATGCGCAGTTGTCACATGAGCTCATAGGGTTTTAGACACCATCCAAACTCTTACATCTGCTGAGTGACTGGTCCTGGCTGTGGTCCCAGGCTGCTTCTGACTTTATAGCAGTGTCCTTAGCTGTCAACCTTTACTCTGTCTTGCGACTAAAATTCAATTTAAAAAGATTGTTGTCGTTCCTGATGAAATCACCAGCAGGAGTTAAGGCAGCACAAGAAAGTCAGTCCTTAGGGACAGCCTAAAATGACTGGGGAAATTATATGCCCACACTTCACAGCATTTAAATTCAAAGATCTTCTGTGTTGAAGCTACAGCAAATGGTGGGCACTGTAAGTGATGTAAAAATAAACTTTATGGTGTAAGTGGCTCTTATCCTGTGAATGAGGCAAAGCAGGAGTCAAGGGGGCTATTTCAGAATCTCAGTTCAGAGGGGACACAATAAGCCAGGTTTCTGATTTGATTGATATGTTTGCTCAGGAATATCAGTGAACCTATGAATACAGGGGGTTAAGTATAATGGTCCTAAAATGCTGTGCAGAATCCAAGAGTTCTGGGGAGGGGTATCAGAGTATATTGAAAGAAGAGTTAAGTTCTAGTGATTTCTGAAATTAGCTTTTCTGTCCATACAGAAAGGACTGTGGAAGAAATATCATTTCAAATAAGTCTCCTATCTCTATATTATACCAAGAATTTCTCTACCATACTGCAATTGGTTTTATAAATTTTACTTTAATTTCATGTGTATGTGTTTGTCTGTATATATGTATGTGTGACATGCATATGTGCCTGCAGTGCCTTGGAAGTCAAAAGAGGCCACTGGATCCTTTGGACCTGGACTTATACACAGTTGTGAGCCACCACACTGATGTTGGGAACTGAGGCCATGTCCTCTGTAAGACCAGCTAATACTCTCAACAGTGAGCCATCTTTCCTTCTTCAGTGTAATTATTATTATTTTTTTTGCATACAGTTGGGAATCACATCTAAACAAATATTTCCTCCTACAGACCCACAAAAGAGGATGGAAAAATGCAAATGCCTATAAGCTTAAAGTGCATTTCTGTAAAAACATCAATGTCTTGGCGTGACATGGATTAATTCAGATGTCAGCCTGGGCCAATGATTATAAATCATTCATGGGTTAATTATCTACTTATAACATAATAATTCTACTACTTCAATATCTTACATTACTCTCAAACTAACCCAGTGATTAGTAACTCAGAATGCATTATTTACAAAATGAGTACATCTAAATAAAAATAGTTTTCTTTTAAGTGTAGTTTTGAAGTCATTCATCGTGAAAAGATATTGCACAGGCCTTAATTTTCAAAGAGAAATGTATTTCAGTGTTTCTAGAAGACGTGAAATGATTAGAGACTTGCTAAGAGTTGAGGAAAAGAAATTCTCCAAAATAATTCAAGTTTACATTTTTAAGAATATAAAATTAAATCTTTGTAAGGAGCTTATTTTATTTATCTTACTACTTGGTAAAAGGCTTTTCATATTTAATAATCTATAATTCTAATTTTTAATTTTTGGTATTTTATAATTTCTGTACAGTTGTACACTTTGAACTGTGTTTCCAAATATATATTCCATGTTCAATTGAAAGAAAAGCTTCAGTCTGCAAGTCCTCAAAAGTTCCTGCCTCACAAATATCAGCTATATTGATCCAGAAGGCTGAAGAAGATGCTCCAACATAATAGAGAGTTTTGAGTGTCTATTCAGGTAGAAAACTGTCTTTGTCATCTTCTCATTTGGAAAGCTACTAACCTGTACTCCAGGCATACTCAGGTAATCAAGTTTGTTCCTTCTTAAGTCTCTGATGGGGTTGAAGACAAGGTAGCTTAGTTTTATAATAAAGCTTAGTTGTTTAGGGATTAAGATGCTTTTACGTCTAGATAGATGTTTTAAGTTGATAATGACAAGAGGTGATGGAGATTGATTTACACTCCGAATTTTAGATGCACCAAGATAGGAAAGATATTTTCTTCATGCCTATCAAATACTAATAACCAAAACACTAAAAATGTAACATTTATATAATTCCTGATTGTTTCATGGTTCTCCTTGCTATAGGTAGCTTATTGTACATATGTGTAATAATATAAATGTACATGTAAAAAATAAAAAAAGAAAAAAGGAAAAGAAAGAAAGGCCCCCAGACTATAGTGTGCTGTTCAGTTTCAATGGTCATTGCTTCAATTTTGCAGTCAAGTCTCAGACAGGATCGAGGCCATCCGATGAGATAATAAGTTGACTTGGCTCTAAGGTGTGATGCACCTTCTGCTGTTTCCTTTTGTAACATCCTGATGTTGTGACCTGTATCAGTAATACAGTCCCTTGTTACTTAATGGCTCCTTTTGTAAAACAGAATGAAAAATGTTATGAAAAATAAAATCCTAGGGTTTTCCTCAAATTTCAATGCTTTTCGTAGAGAAGAGTTTCCTTCGGCTTTACATGGTTTCCTCCCGTGAGAGCCACACTTAATTCCCTTGTGTTGCTGAGGGACTGCTTCTAGCGTGGCTTTGTTCTGTGGTGGATTAAGCCCAGTATTGTGAGTGCTTTACATGATTTAAAAGAGAGATTTAGAAAGAATAGCCTTCTGCTAGTTTTCCCAAACCCAAATTAGGTCATTGTAAGGATGGTTGTTGGAAAATCTCAGTGACGAACAAACCTGGAAACTATAATTTTCTTGATAGCGCAACCCTCCATTTGCCTCTGAAGGCGGGGGGTGGGGGTGGGGCAGGTCAAGCTTTCTTCTCTCTATTGACTGTTTATATTCTGAAACTGTTTTTTTTTCCCCATGGGTTACAGTAATTTTGCTAAAGCCAAACTGAATTTGAGAGATTAATTTCATGCCATTAGCTGTGGCTGTTAGGAAATGCTGCTTATTTGCATATTTGATGGGAACCTAATGCAGCGAGCGCAGAGTCAGGAGGTAGGGGAAGCATCACTTTAACAGAAGCAGGGCTTATTCTTCTGACCATACACAGTTGCTCTCAGTGCTGCAGAAGTAAACAGCAAAACCAATTGCAACAGTTTCCTTATTCATGTAATCAATAAAAATAGCAACAGAAAAGAACCCATGCTTGTCAAAGCACATGCTGGTTAATGACTCCTATGATCACAGGGTCTAAATTCACAAATTACTTTTGGACCTTGGGTATTTATAATGTCGAACGTGGCTGCTGAACTATCTCTTTAGTGGTCGCTTCCCCCCCCCCCCACTCTCCTTCCAACCAGTTCATCTTCAAACTCATCAACTGCTGTGGAATTCTCACTGAAGAGCTTAGCCCTTCCTGCTTGGTTCCTCTCCAACTTCTGCCCACTAGAGTCCATGGAAAGTACTAAGTGCTATACTCTGTCTTCCTGGGCCCTTTCCCTTTCTAAATAGAGCTTTTGGAGAAATGAACTGTGCGCTAACTATACTAACTGCACTCAGCAAGCCCTCAGCACCGCAGTCTTCATCCCCTGCCGTGAGATTAACGTTAAAGACAGAAGGCCCAAAAAGGAGTTATTGTATGGTGGCTATGATGTCTAATTTTTGCTGTTTTTACAAAATTATTGGGACTGTGTAGTTTATAAGGAAGAGATATTTATTTCTAGCAAACTAGAGACTGATAATACCAACATGTAGGATACCACATCTGGAAAGGGCCTTTCAATTTCACGATCCCATGACAGAACACAAAATGTACTAGGAGCATGTATGAGAAAGAGAAAAAGCAAAGGAAAATTCACCCTCATGATAGGACTCCTCCCACAGCAAAAAAAATGCTCTTGTGATAGCAGCACTGAACCACTGAAGAGGGCAGAGCCATGTGACCTCATAACCTTTGGAAAGTCCTGCCTTCAACATTGCTGCCCTACAGATCAAGTGGCCAGCACATGAGCTTTGGAGGAACATGCAAGTGAGAGTACACGGAAAACTTGAGTTTAGCTTGATTAAAAGCTACTCTTTTCATACTAAATATATAGTATACACACATACATATATGGAGAGAGAAAAATATAAACACATGTAGACATATTTTGCTGGTTACCAGTTTTTTAGCTTGATATAAGCTCCAGTCATTTGGGTAGAGGGATACTCAATTGAAGAAGAAAACAAACCTTCATAAGATTTGTCTATGGGCCATTTTTTTTAAATTATTGGCTGATGGGTGATGGCCCAGCCTGTTGTAGGTAGTGATACTCCTGGGCAAGGTGTTCCTGAGTTGTGTAAGAAAGCAAGCTGAGCAAACCAAATGAACAAGGCAGTAAGCAGCATTCACGCACGGACTATGATTCAGTTCCTACCTCCAAGTTCCTGACAACTCATTCTTGATAAAAACTATTTTAAAATATGGTTCTCACACACATTATACAACCTTTAATGGGCTAAAAGGACTGAGACGGTGTCACATTAGTATCCTAGCACAACATGGCCTTTCAGGTGTCCTCGCTAACTCAAGGTAAATATAGCAAAGTTGTTTCATATAGAAGATTTGCAGGTTTTTGTCAGCAAGGCTTCATAGCTTCAAACATTAACTTCTAAATTGGGATTTGGTTAAGCCAAAAGGAGAAACTGCACACCTGAGAGACAGGATGGTTCCTGAGTAAATGGAAGCCACATTCAGAGGTGATGAAGAGATCACACACTCCTCCTGATGAGGGTTCAGTGGTAACTCATTCTCTCCTCCAGCTCATAGGCTGAGACCTTAAAGCCTGGTAACTCAGACTGTGGCCTTATTTGAAGATAGAGCCTTCATAGAGTAATGGAATTAAAATGATCTCATTAGGGTGGCCCTCATCCAATGCTGACTGGCATCTTACAGAGAGGTAATTTGGCAGCACCAGAAGTAAATACAGAGAAAAGCAAAGAAAAAAGGAACACAGAGCTTAGGGTGAGTCTCCCACAAGCCAAAGAATATCAAAGGTTACCAAAAACCCCTCATAGGAATGGACAGACTCTCTCTCACATTTTAGGAGGCACCTTGACAAAAGTTTCTGCTCATAAGCCAACCAGACTATGACACTCAGCCACTACATTACAGAGTGTCACTGACTGCCTGAGGTGGAGACTCTCTATATCATAGGGTAGTAATTAAAAAGAACAGCCTGACTGTCTCTTTCAAGGAGCTAAGGTCTGTGATGGCTTAAATGTGACATGGACCTCATCTGCTTGTGTGCTTGAGCACTTGATGACAGGGGGTGATGCTGGTTTGAAAGGTTGAGGGACCTTTAGGAAGAGGGTTCTTGGAGGAAGTGGGATCCTGGGTGGGCCTTGAAATTTTAGTTTGCCCCACTGTGTAGTCTATGCTTCCTAGATTCACAGTGATATGAGCACATAGCTGCTGCAAGCTCCTGCCATGCCTTCTCTGCCTGATGGGCCAATCCCCCACCCCACCCCCAGATCGTGAGCCCTGCCCCCTTATGTTCCTTCTTGCCAGGCACTTGGTCACCACAAGGAAAAAATATAACATGAGTGAATTTTTCTTGCACATCTGAGACATGTCAAACAATAATTAGAGGGTCATCACTGTTATGTGCAGAAACGTGTCGGAGTTCCCTTCTTTTGGGAGGTGCACATGCACACAACAGGTTCATGAGCGTGGTTGTGCCTACATACATGGAGGCCAGTGGACCACCTCACGTGTTCTCTTCAGGAGACATCCAACTTGCTTCGGGGATAGGCTCTCCCAAAAGCCTAAGACTTGGGGATTAGACCAGTTGGCCAGTCAGTGAGCCCTAGAAACCCTCCTATCTTCTCAGTTCTGGGGTTACAAGCACATACCACATCTGGCCCTTTACATGGGGCTTAGGCACCTAACTCCAGCCATTAGGGTTATGTGACAAGTATTTTGTCACCTGAGCTACTACCCCAGCCCCTGAGCTCCATTCCTTATGCATCCTGTAAGGAGAATCCTTTTCCAGCTCCTCTGTGGCTCAAGGGTTTCTCCCACGGCACAAAAAACTACTCTCGGATGTGGCACTTAACTCCCTATACTGGACCACCCAGGGTTGTCTTCTCCATCACTGTGATGTACATGGTCTCAGGAGGGAGTTTTTTGTTTTTGTTTTTTATCATCTCTGTCCTGGTGTGTGGGCTTTAATAGGATAGAACCCAACATGAAACCCAATAGACAACACATGAAGAAGCCAGAGATAAACCTCTTGATTGTGGTAGCTGGGGTACTCTTAATACTGCAGTATCACCCCAATCCTCTCAACCTCGAAATAAAAGTAAAGATCTCAAAAACGGAACCCATTTGTGAAGCCTGTGTCAGGGAGTGAATCCAGATGGACTCCCTTGTCTTCTACTTCCTTGAGTCTTGTGCAACTCCCAGAGATGAAGTGAAACATAAAGCATAAATAATCTTGGAATTTCTTCTGATTGCAACAACCCTACTCTATTCAGTTTCTCCATGGAACTGGTAATGTGACAAGTGGAATTAGGACAAGGCAGGCCTCTTCACTCTGGCAAAAAAAAAAAAAAAGTTCAAAGCTACATATTTTACTAGTTTGCTTCCATCTTTTCATCTCTACTTTCTGCTCCTCTTTGCAAAACTATTGTTTCGATTGCTCTTAGATTTTTCCCACCGGCTTTCTCTTAGTTATTAAAAAAAAAATGGAGAAATGCTTTGCTAATTTTTTCCTAAGCAGAATGTTTGCACATTCCCGGTCAAATTCCTTGTCTACACCACATAACAACCACAAAATTTCAAAGCAAGAGGGAAGAGTCGAGTTGATCCAGTATGAACTCGTTATGCCTTTAGCTGAATAAAGCTAGCATGCAAAGGTTATTTTATTCATAGATATTTACCGGCTGAACCCAGTGTGAACTGAGTTCATCTCTCTTGATTTCCAGAGGTTTTTTTTTTTTTTTGAAATTACACAAAAGTAGTGAGCTATACATGCCTGGACCAGAAGTAAAATACAGTTCTTCAACAACAAAGGAAATTTCAACGTAGACAACCTCCTTGCTTATCAACCCCTGCTTTTTGAGAACGAGGTCTGATGAAGCCCAGCCAGGGTGTGAACTCACTACATAGCAGAACATGACCTTAAACTTCTGATTCTCCTGTCTCTGCCTCCCGAGTGCTGGAATCAAAAGCGCGTACTGAGACACTTGTTTATACGGTGCTGGAGATTGAACTCAGAGCTCCGTAGACAAACAACTGAGCCCCACGCCCAGCCCTCTGAGACAGCCTGTGCCTCCTAGTGGATTTCCACACTAAGTTGGACACGGGCACTCTTCCCCAACCCTCCACTTTGTCCCATGCCAACATGCTTGCTGCATGTGGGTAAGATTACCACTCTGGTCTAGCGACTTTCTTCACCAGGCTCCCAATTTAAGCCAGTTACACAGCTGGCCCCTGAAAACTGGGGAAAAGTGCTCTGTGAGCCTTATTCTGGGTAGCTCACAGGAGCTTGTGTGGTTTCTGACTCAACTCTTCCTGGAGACCAGAGTGGACATGACCTCCTGCCTCATCTACAACTCACCCAGTAGAGTGCTATCGTCTGGGCGGCAGCCACAGCAGAGTGCAGGTCCTGCCTCTTGTACACTTGTGGCATTTGAGTATCCTCATCTTGTTAAAAACAAAACCACTCATCAAAATACAAATCAATACCACTAATTTGGCTGCTGTAAATTTCATAATTACATGTGAAATTGTGTCTTGGATGGTAATGGCATCTAAATGAAATTGTCTCTATGGGTAATAAATGGAATCTATATTGTTCCCAGATGTGCTTTGTCTCCTGACGTTCCTGGAACAGTGACGGGTGAGATCATGGACCTAGTTGCTTCAGTTAGAAAAGAACATATCTGTGACCGTCTCTTTTATATATATGCACATGTATGTGTGTATGTATGTATGTATGCATATATATATGCACATAATACTTAGCTACTATCTACCAGGTATTTTGCTAGACATTGGGAAGAAACTGTGAACAGAACACAAAAGCACTGAGCCCTCTCGCAGAGACGAATTATTACATACTATGTGACTATTAAAACAAATGCAAAGCTTTGGATTTGGACCATAGTGGTGTGTGGTGAGGGCACCACTGAGCTTGGGTAGCACCCAGTCCAGGCCAGTGCACCTGAACACACATAGACATACATACACAGACACATAAAAATAATAAATCTATAAAAAAAAATCCAAAAATCTAAAGGTAGAAACTGGAGAGTACCCGCCCACCTGATTTTTACCAACATAGCTGTTTCTTTTTCACACATTTGCTTGATGTCGTGTCATGCTTTCCAGATCATCTCACACTGTATTCTAACTGGACACATTTCATTTGAAAACTGGAAAACCCAAAGGGTCCCTGTAACAGCAGGTGCCTAAGGAAGAGTAAACAATGCGGTCACTAAATGGATATCTTTAGGTAACTGACAATGCTTTGTTCTCCTTGGCAAATTGCACTTTTAAGAATTTCTGTGCTCTGGTGAAGGTCGTCTATCTCATTTTCAGTGGTAAATGATACCACATGCTTAGAGTCAGCCACATTTTTATGTTTATTGATGGCAACAGAGTTTGGTCCTTTCACATCATGTATGGCCAAGGCAACCCCGATTTCCTGTTTTCCAGACAGTGCAGGGCTCCTGCCAAAGTACTCATCCATCTGCCTTTAATTAATTTGCATACAGTCCTGCTTTTCAGGATGTTCATGTTTTCCTTCTGGCTGGTTTACTGCCCTTTCCCTCTAATCCTACAGTTGAGAGTTTAGTGTAAAAGTCCTAACATGAATTAGCACTCGCTATTGATTTATCATTCGAGATAAGTTTTGTTCTAAAATCATTTGCTTCAGAAAGATATTTTGAGATATTTTGCTGCAAAAACACATTTTCAAGATGTAACATTGAGTGGTGCTAACAGGCAATCATTTTCAGTAATACCCATTTAAATTAACATGTGGTATTAGTAGGTGTAAATTCTTTCATTTGTGAGTATGTGGAAATGGTAACCAGCTCTCTCCTCTCCAGTGTGGGTGCTGGAAACTAAACTTGGGTCCTCTACAGGAACAACAAGCACTTGGAACCACTGAGCTTTCTCTCCATCCCTCGAAAGTATTGTCAATGTGTGGGGAAAAAATATTTTAAAGTTCTTGTTCTTTAAAAACAAAATGGTGATTTTTCCCAGCAGCAATGTACCACTGCAATGTCTGCCAAACCTGCCTTCCTGAAAGAGATTTCTTATGCAGAGAGCATGAACTGGTATCAGTGCTTCAGTGTACTGTGTACACAGAGGGTTGTGAAGGAGGTCCATGTTTGTTTGTATGATGGAGCCAGAGGTATGTCTGAACTAGTGTGGCCTCTTTGAATGTGACCAGTAGCCATCAGCTGGCTTAGCCTTTGCAGGACATGGTCTTCTCATTCACAGAAATAAATTGCATCCATCCTGCACACTTGTTCTCAATATACACTGCATTGGGAGGTCTTAAATAATGTGGGTGGGGGTGGAAGGAAAGCACTTTCTCTGATTGAGATCAAGTCTCATTCTATAGCCCAGTCTAACCTCAGACTTACTATGTAGTCTGGGCTAGGCCTGCCATGTCAGGCATCTTTCCAAGTGCTAGTACTACCACATCTGGCTCAATACTCCCATTAATGATAATTTCAACATCATAATTTTTACCATCTTGATTCTACCACCACCACATGATCTGAATCTACCACCATCATTTTTTTCACGACATGGGGCCTTCTGTCTTATAAAGTATCTATTTTTCCCTGGTAAATAGAATCAACCTGAAGTTCATCTGTGTAAAGTTATGTCAGTGTTGGGCATAGGGAGATGGCTCAGTGGTTAAAAAAACTTGCTGCTCTTGCGGAAGATCTGGGTTCAATTCCCAGCACCCATGCCAAGTAGCTGACAGCTAACTATAACTCTAGGGGACCAGGCACCTACACATAGGGTGACAGACACAAAAACAAGTACACGTATGTAAGTAAAAATAAGTCTAAAACATAAATAAAAGTACATCAGCTTGTAGCATTTTCTGTCCGTCTTTTATCTGCTCGAACTGGTAAAATGTTAGTACCGTTTCTCATCAGAAGCAATCCCTCTGTCAAGCTCCCTTCCCTTGTCATCAGGATCCCCTCTTGTGCTGACTCTTTGATGGACAGGAAGGGGACATCCTGACCTAGACTGGAAAAATTTTCTTTCTAACTCTCTGTAGACGTCACTTAGCGTTTGAAGTATTGAGTCAGCTCTGAAGACCTGAGCACGGTAAATTGTCTGAAGAGTGATGTAGTAATGTCTGCTTCCTATGTGATTCATGTGGATGGATGCACCATCACCCAAGAGGCACCACTTGGCAATATTCAGAGGGAACATTAATTTGCATGTCCTCATTTTGCAAAGCCAATTAAGAAAAAAGTATTCTTACTAAAGCTGAATTTTTAATTGATATTTTCAACTGGAGATCAGGAAGGAAATTAACTTAAGTAAATATTAGAATATTTAACAGTTCTTTAGCTATTTCACTAGGACTAGTATATTAAGTTTCAATGTAGAATTAATTATGGTTGAGCTTTAAGTTTTCTAGATAAAAGTAGGAAGGAGACAATAAAGTTCTTACTAAGCAATTACTCAATTTTATTTTAAATATAGGGAGGTGAGCTTATAACATTTGATTCTTCTATGCAGTTTGTGTATTGACTGATTGCTTCAGTAGCAAAAAAAAAAAAAAAAAAAAAAAAGCCACTCAGTGCTACTGGTTACAGTATGACTTCATATAAAGGAGATTTTGTCATCTGGTCTGTTACATACTATTCAATAATTTAAAACATAATATATTAGTGCTAACAAAATAGCTAAATAATTAATGTTCCAAAATCTATTTAAGCTAATTTTTCTTCACTTCCAGCTTAAAAAATTAAAAGTTCAACTTTATTATATAATTTACCACATTTTATATATTAATCTTTCAGACTTTCAGAACCACTGATGGAAAGTCTAGCTATCCTCCAGTTATAAGGCCCCACTGTAGTCAACTTGTAAAAAAGATACATGAAAGATCTGTGTGCTCAGATGCTCATAGTATGCCTCATCCATCCACCCACCCACCCATCTGTCTAACTATCCATCTATCCACCCACCCATCCACCCACCTTCCCACCCATCCTTCCATGCATTCATCCATCCTTCCACGCACCCAGCCATTTCTCCACATATTTAACATTTCTTGAAGGAATACTAAGTGATAATCATTATAGGAGATACAAGCAAGATGATTTAGAAATATGAGAACCTCAACATTACTTTAAAACTTCCACACAGCATCTTAAGTTTCACAGACATAAGAGATGAAAAATGTAGATAACATCAAGAAGGGTGTGATTCAGCTGTCTGAGCTGCATTGAATGTGGATTTAAGATGAGGAATAAAACAGCATTTACCACAGGCACAGAAAACATGCCAACAAAGTTACAAAGCAGTGGGCAATAGCTGATGCTCTCCAGGGTCATGAAATTTGACCTATTTTGCATACCGGGTTGTTAAAACAAAACCAAACCAGCAATCAAAAAGTAACAGAAATATGTCCTTCTTTGGAGTTATCTGAAATAATATAAATGTTTAGATGTTAGGATACAGGCAGATATCCTGACTTATGGAAAATTATTGTTTTAATAGTACAGGTTAAGAGAAGCCTGCATCAATTTCCAGTCATTTGCCTGCCTCTGAACTCAGTGGTTTGTTTGTACCTTCCTTTCTTTGACCTCATCCCTTCATAGGATTTCATAGCCTTCATTTGACTAATGAAGAAGTAAGTGATCTACAGATGAACCAGCATGGTCAGGAAGGCAATTTAGCTGTAACCACAGAATTTGCTACAAGGGCCACTATAGGTACAAGATGCAGTCATAGCCTGGCCCCTCACCTTTAAGTTATGTGGCATGGACATGCCTCTCTTCACCTGTTAAACTTATGAAAATGAAATTTCCCTGGCTCCATACTCAGGCCTTGTCAGTCTAGTGAGGTCTATAGGCAATACTGACCACTGAAAAGTATCCCCAATGAACTAATTTGGTCCATTCAGAATACAGCTGAGATCTAGCCTCTCATGGTTCATATGTCTCTAGCAAGGAAAGGGTTAAAAGACCCTCCTCTGAAGTTCTCTGCAGTACACACTAACACAGGTTTAGATATGAGTATGCTGGACTGCGGATCATTATCAAAATAATAACAAAATTCCCCTTAGAAAATAAGTTCATGTTGGGCATGGTGGTGCACTCCTGTAATCCCAGAACTTAAGGAGGCTGAGGCAGGCAGATCTCTGTGAGTTTGAGGCCAGCCTAGTTTATATAAAGTGAGCCCAGGTCAGCCAGTGGTACACAGAGTAACGCTGTCTCAAATAGAACAAACAATCAACAACAACAACAACAACAAAGACAGAAAATAAGTTCATGAAGCTTGAAGAATCCATTCTATAAAAATAATTCTCACCGGTGTATAAAAAGATAAAGAGAGGATGTGCTTTTAACAGTTTGAAATCTCAGGCCCTATTCATAGCTTTATTTTTCTTTAATAATAGCTGATAGCAAGTCATTTTAGATAAACACCATGGCTTAAAGGACCTAGTAGTGCCCACAAGTACTAGTGAAGAGGCTTAACCATGGCAGTGCTCATTTTATTAAAAAACTTAATATTCTTTATGATTCTAAAAGGAAACTTATCAGGATGATGCAATCTCCACCCTAAAATGCAGTTCTCTATACAAGGGTCAGAAACAAGGTACATGCAAATGACATGTCATGATGACACCATGGCTGCAGCCATACATTTAAACACACTCTGCTATTTATATAATACAGTAATTTAATTTTTGTTTCAAGATGAGTTAATAGCAATCCTTATGGTAGTAAATCAGGAAAAGGGAACAAATGCTTTTTAAGGACATCTCATCTTGATATTACTATTTATCCTCAGAGTTAAAATAATGCTTTTCCATCTCCTGTCTTTTTCCATAAACAAAAGCCAAGATCCAACATCAGAAATGGCAAAAATTATATATTTTTCTTCTTTTAGGGGCATAAATAGCAATGCCAAGTTCAGTTTGTTCCATTGATTTTAAGCCAAAGATACAGCAAAAAATAGTGAAAACCCTGGTCGCATCATGTGTCATAGGCTTCTATTAAAATCCTAATGTAAATTCCCACTCTCTGAGTGGCAGGAGGCAGGATTACTACTCCATATAAAAATTCCACAGGATAAGGGACAGAGGGGAAAGGAGACAACAGGGGAAAGGGGAGGACCAACATGCTCTGGGACTGAGAATTAATGTTCCAACTAATTCTTAGCATTTGTATTTGTGTGAGGGGGTAGGCAGTCTTAGTATTTAAGCTTTTAAAGTATTTCACTGAACACTACAAAGTTGCAATCTTACTAATTAACAAATATTTTGTCAATACAACAGTTCAGCTCAAGTTACTGGAGTCAACTTTAAACTCAAAATTTATAACTGGCTGGCCTTGAAATTGCTATGATTTTCCTGTCCTTGACTCTTATATGTTAGGATTTCAGGCAGGTACCACCGTGGCCAGCTCTGTTTTCTTTGATAGACAGACAGCAAGGTCCACCATGCCTTGCTCCATATTTTTATTTTTATTTTTTTAAGGATAGTGTTTCTCTGTGTAGCTGTAGCTGTCCTAGACTCACTTTGTAGTCCGGGCTGGATTCAAACTCATAGCACTCCATCCGCCTCTGCCTCCCTGAGTGCTGGGATTAAAGGTGTGCGCCCCCATGCCTGGCTTGGCTCCATAATCTTTAATAGTCAACTTCTTTAATAGTCAACACATTCTCATGACTTTTTTTAGTTTTCTTCTAAAGCTATGAATCCATCTATATCACAAAAACCACTCCCTGAGTTGCTTTTTCTTAAACATTCCTCTTTTTAAATCATTCTCTAAGTGTGTGTCATTGAGACTGCATAAACAACTCTCTCTGAACTCAGGGTTTTCATGAGTGGAAAAGAAAAGAACTCTGTCACACAGCTCTAAGTTGGAAAGAGTTGCCGGGGTCCAAGTGTGAAATGTAAACCAGAAGAACTTAGCTGTGAAGCAACAGGCCCTGTCAGCAAACTATTTTGATTCAAGTTTGATATCCTGTGGATTTCCAATAAGAACAAACTTTAACTTGCAACATGCTAGAATTTTCCAGGAACTGTCCATTGCATAATGTTATCAATATACTCACACACATACAAATACACACATAGACACACATATCCATACTACAACATGCATACATACATACACACATGCATACATACATGAACATTCCCTTGTATTTGCTTCTTTCCATTAAAAAAAACAAGCCAACCTTTAAATGCCGAGAACAGCACCACCAAGCAATCTATGGTCACGGGTGCATTTTCCATGGGTCCTGGACCGTCAAGCCTTGGCAACAATCAGTTTTACCTGCTGGCCGTCTCACTAACCTATCCAACATAATACCTTCAGGAAAAAAAGTGTCTTTGATGCCACTATGAAAAACATGTCAAGAATTTACTAAACAACTGTTTAATAATAAAAACTGTACAGTTTTCCCCTTACAATAAGTGCAAAGAAAAACCACTGTACCACAAATACAATGATAATAGCATTAAAGCTAACTAGTTGTACATAAAACTGGCTATGTACTAATAAGAGACTAGAGAAAAACATTTCCCCAGGGGGATTTTTGAGAAGTTTACAATGGAAATGCCAATGCCTTGTATTTTGGTGTTTTGTTAGGGTGATACATGTCCACAGACATTGTAAAGACCAGCCATTTCCCGTTGTTTAGTCTCTGGCCACCTCTTCAGTCAGCCTGGTTTTGTTTGTTTGTTTGTTTGTTCATTTGTTTTAACCTACTACACATGAGTAAAATGTGGCCAGTGAGGCTATAACACTCTCACCTGAGATGTTTGTCTTTTATAAGAATCTGTTCATATCTGCACTTTCTTCCCCCTTACAGTTTTATATGAAAGGAGATAGGGGGAAAATCCTAATTTTCTATTTCAGAGTACATTCTCTCAATTAGTAAAAAAAAAAGTCTTACTCCGTGCCACTGAGTACATAAAATCGTGCAGTTTGTGTTTTGAAAGTATTTGGTTTTGTCAGCTTCAACAGTACAAAGGTAAAGTGGACCCACTCTGGAGTTACCATTTTTTTCTCTTGCCTTTTTCAGTAAAAGGGAAAACTACAGACATGAAAAATTAGTTAGCAAATTTTTTATATTTACGTTAGAAGATTCTACACAACAAATAATGTCCTACTTCATTTTCTTATTGTTGAAGCTTCAACTACAAGAATGGTCCGGCACTCCTGGGGCTGAGAGAAGGGCGTCTTGTTGGTTTTGAGAACTTGGTAAATGTACAGACTGCTTATTCTGTTCAATTTTCCTGCAGATAAACACCTACTACCCGTGCTGGCATTCTTGTCACTCTCTTGTGTTGTTTTATAAGGTCCCACAAGGCTGTGATTTTGCAAAAACATTCATGAATCAGTGCACATGCTATGGGAATGTTGGCCCAGTCCTCGCGATAAGGAGGTCATTCAGCAAGTATTAAACATGCCTACTAATCTATAAACATGGGACAAATGAGAGCACAAATGCCCATGGCAATTTTCCGTTTTATTTCTGTGGACTCATTTGATTCTTGTTTATTGATGCTCTCTGCAAAGGGCCAAGGCTTTGTAACAGAGTGATGGGCTCAAGGTCACCCTCAAGGTCATAGAAGCACATGGTCCATGCAGCCACTGCCCGGGTGAAGCACCATCTCTCCCACGCCGCTGCTGTCAATCACTTCAGTGTGTAAGTGTGGAGACAACAGCCTTTCCCCATCATTTGTCAGGATGTTTTCCCACTGAGAGAAAACTGCTTCGCAGGTAGGTGAGTATGATCTTTAAAAGTGAACTGTGAGATAGAGAGACTGAACCTGAGGCTGGGAGGTGATGTACAGTGGATGAGCAAGCTCTCCTATCTCTGTGTAAAGTGGCAGAGCTAATCAGTCCCTTCTGTGCGCGCAGCACAGACTATGCTGTAATCTCAACCAAAGCAATTTTGAACATGTTTGGAGAACGTCTTCTTCATTACCACTGGGAAAGGGGTCGGCCTGTGTCTCTTGCTGCCAGACACTGCAGAGCACAGATAAAACAAATGGCTCTCAAGTTACCAGAGCTTCTCTCATTTTTCAAGCAAATAAAGGGCAACTTTAGACCCCAAAATTAGTTTCCAGAATTTGTGTATTTATGTCATAGGCACTTGCATGTGAAATGTTCGTATTAGTTCCCTTATTTTCTCATCTCAGAGGTGTGGATGGAATTATTAAATGAGATTTTTTTATTTATTTTTGTTTTTTTAATTAATTTATTCTTGTTACATCTCAGTGGTTATCCCATCCCTTGTATCCTCCCATTCCTCCCTCCTCCCATTTTCCCCTTATTCCCCTCCCCTATGACTGTTCCTGAGGGGGATTTCCTCCCCCTTTATATGCTCATAGGGTATCAAGTCTCTTCTTGGTAACCTGCTGTCCTTCCTCTGAGTGCCACCAGATTTTTTTTTAATTGAAGAAAGAAGATTTCAAAAGAGTCTTCCCAAACAGTGCAAATCTGACATAAGAGTGTGTGTGTATCCCTTCTGATCACTACCGCATAAGATGACAAAGTCACACCTAAAGTGCATGTACCAGGCATGTATTTGTTGTAATGTTCTACTCCACAGAAGCAAAACATAAGCAAATTTTACAGTGTACAAGAGACAAGCACAGGAAATAGTAGATATGGGGAAATGGCCCAGTTACTAAGACCACTTGGTGTTCTTCCAGAATTCTAGTTCAAATCTCTGCATTCACACTGGGGAGTTTATAACCATCTGTAAATCCAGCTCCGTGGGATCTGACGCCCTCTTCTGACCTCCACAAGCACATACACATGCTACACAAAACACTAAATCAATCAATCAATCAATCAATCAATTCTTGATTGGAAAAGTACCCCAAAAGGAATAGTTATTGGAATGATGTCTGATCGATGACTAAGTTGATATGATAAGGAAATAGTAAAAAAAAAAAAAAAAAAGGTGTGTGAAAACAGTAACTCTGGCAGTGAATTCTACCCAACACATGAAACAATAACAAGCAGTGACATACAGGGCATTTGGAAGATGGGAAAATGGCTCCTGCTCTGCTCACACTAACCCCTCATAATAAATTCCTGTTATATGTGGCTAGTAGCATTGTTCCAGAGTTATCCAGAAGACATGTATATTGCCCTTCACATTCTCTTATAAAAAAATAAATTATTTAACTATGAAAATAAATGACCTGCTACTGAGTTAGACATTTATTGACAAAGAATTAAGCAAACTAGCCACTCTTCTGCATATCCAGACTGACAGAAGAGTCAGGCACAACGTCTTCTCACTAAATTCAGCCCAGAGACTTAAACCTGTAAAAATCTAAGTGGGTTTGGGAATTGCTTCTTATTAAAGCATTTTCACAGACTGGCATCTCCTGGAGGCCACAGACAACCAAGAACCCACCGCTAACATAGTTCAGAGGCTGCTTTGAAGGACACTAAGAGCCCACTACACTAAACAAGATTTTCCACCAAGCTATTCAGTTACCTTTTTGCTTTGCACATCTACAAATTCAATTATTTATGGACAGAAAAAACCAGAATCTCATCATCTAAAGCAAGACTTCAATCACATCAGTAATTTTTCTTGGGCCATAGCCCAAGGTCCTGCTGACAAGGCCCGGATGTTAGCAGGACATGAATAATACACTAAAGGAAAAAAAAAACAGTAAGCACTTATTGATGAATTTAAAAATCCTTTACTTTCCTGTTTATCAAACAATAGGAAGTTCACAGCATCACAAACTAGACTTATTTTTCTGGACCATTCACCAAATGATAAGTAAAGTTGGGGGTCCTTGAAATCCCCCTCCTGCATTTAGGTATCTTTTATACGATAGTGGTTTTCTATTGCTTCTCTTAATTTCCCACTGGAAAGTTTTTCATCAAGAATTTAAGGGAAAAAAAAACATAACTGTGTTCTGAGAATGTCATGCCCTGACTTCACGTGGTATTACTGGGAACGCTGCCACATGAGGGATCTCTGCGTGATCCTGGGAGTTTATTTATCATTTAGCATTTTTCCTATATTTGGACGATTTAACAACTGAGAACAGATGCTTCAAAATGAAGAAAGAAGAAACCAGAAAGATTAACTGCAAACCAGTAAGTTGATGGATTAAGTTGGAGAATTATTGACTGTAACACAAACAAGCACAAATAAAGTTCTTGCTGAATCTTAGCAAGGATATGCAAGTAGGTGATAGAATTTATCCAGAGCACAAAAGGTAGTTTTTAATATAAAGGATTATATACATAGATATTGAATAATGCATAAGTGACATAACATTGAAGGATGAAGGGAAATTTGAGAAAATTTTTACGTTTAAGCATCTAAGATAATCCTCAAGAAATTAACTCTAGCCTGGTAAAGATTGAGTTTAGATAAAATGAAAAAGTTCACAAAAATTGCTTTTTGGCAACTACATAACCTGATGGCACTCAGAGGAAGGACAGCAGGTTACCAAGAAGAGACTTGATACCCTATGATCATATAGAGGGGGAGGTAATCCCCCTCAGGAACTGTCATAGGGGAGGGGAATAAGGGGAAAATGGGAGGGAGGGAAGAATGGGAGGATACAAGGGACGGGATAACCATTGAGATGTAACAAGAATAAATTAATAATAAAAAAAAAATAAATAAATAAATTAAAAAAAAAAAAAAAAAGAAAAAAAAAGAAAAAAAAAAAGATGAAAACTATTTTGTTCAATGTTGATTCCTCAAAAGTTAAAAGATACCTTAAATGCATTCATTTTTTTTTCTTCAAAATTACATGTATTTATTGTGTATACATCCATGCATATCCATGGTTCTGATGACCACATGTAGGAAGTGGTTCCTTCTAACACTTGGGTTCTGGGTGTTGAACTCATGTTATTCCCTGGGTTGGAAGCAAGTACTCTACCAGCTAAGTTATCTCGCTGTTCTGTATGTCCATGTTTTCCTATTTTTCAAAAGAAGGTTTGTTAACCTTTATTGTACATGTCTGAGCGTTTGTCTCCATGTATATAAGCATCGTTTGTGTGCCTGGTACCCATGAAGGCCAGAGAGGGAGGGAGAGGAAGAGGAAGGGAGGAAGGGAGGGAGGGAGGGAGGGAGGGAAGGAACGAGGGAAACAGAGATAGACAGAGACACACAGAGAGAGAGAAAGACAGAGAGAAAGTCCTCATATGTGTGATGGGGACCAAAACTAGGTCCTCGGCAAGTGCAGCGTGTGTTGTTAATTACTGAGTCATCTCTCCATATTTTCTTAGAATAAAAACACATTAGAAATTTTCATTCAGAATGCATGCACTGCTAATAAAACAGCTCTTCGGTTTCTGCTAGCCTATCTAGTCTACCCAATGACGATTTATTTAACTATCGAGATAAGTCCTGTGGCCGAGGCTGGCCTTACAATCTATGCGACTCTTCAATCTCATTCTTGTAAATTCTAGAGTGACAGGTGCAAATGGTCACCCACGCATCTACCAGGGTTTCTTGATGTTCATATCTCAAGGCGGCTTTCCCTTTAATATCTACTTTTCCACATTACACCCCGCAAATATACACTCTGCCTCCCAAGAAAAAGAAAAGGCCTTATGTTGGCAGCCCACTACTTATTTTGTATGAGAGGTCCCCATTTCTTCTCCAGCTGTGGGACAGATGTTTCTTTTCCAAAGTTTTTCAATGTGTGCATATGCTTCTGGGAGGGAGGTTCTCCAGGAAGTCATTGATCTGGGAATATGATCAGTTTTGCTGGTGCGGTTTGAAAGGCTGGAATGGAAAGGACAGAAGAGGTGGGCTGTGCGAAAGGAAGCCTTGCACACAGGAGCCAACAGGAGCCTTTTGCACACAGGGGCAGTGCGCCCTGCCATCAGCAGCTTCCCCGTCATTAGGCAGCAGGCTCTGCTTTGTTCCACATTCGTGTGTCTGCTGATAACTGCAGATACTCAGCATTTCATCCCCTCCTGTTTGCTGCCGCCCCTCCCCGCAAGTCTACCTTTCTCTTGAGCAAAGCTTTTCCATCTGAGCCTAGTCTTGGTCCAGACCCTGGAATCTACTCCTTTATCAAAAGCACGTTGCTCACACTCACTAGCATCCTAACAGGTCAAAGGTATTCCCCACCATCATCATCCTCTTGAGTCTGTGGTGCCAGCCCTCTTTTCTCTGACCGTACAGCTCAGTCCTGACTCAACATCTCCCACTGCTGACTTCTGAGACCATGTGTGCACGGCACCTCCCTCCCTGGCTTCCTCTAGGCCTGACCAGTAAGTAATTCCCAAGAACTCATCTTTCTTCTGTTTTTATCTTCAAACATTCTTCCGGGAGCCTATCTGTTGCTGTAGTTAAATTATCACGCATGCAACTAGCATCTCCAGCTTGGTATTTGCTCCCTCCTGGCCACAACGCAGCTAGAATGGTCCGTCAACTATCCGTACGCAGCCTCCTTCTGGAATGAGCCTACTGGCTCCTCACTGCTGGCACTCACACTGAAGCTGCCATCTTCCTTTTCAAGGTCTCGGTTGGTAGCACAGAATCTCCCAGTGCTCAGACTCGACCTTTCCAGTCATGTGATCTCATCAGCATCATATGGCACTCTCTGTCTCAGCCCTTTGGAGTAATTCCCTTGACTGCACCCATCCCATCAATACTGAAGTGGCATCCACATCAGGTCTTCCGGTAACATAGTTACCTGAGAGGTTTTAAAGTGAAGTTGCTAAGCAAAGTCACAAACATGCAGTTACGTCCCAGCTCAGATTGTTAGTCAAAGACTACCATTCACTGTTCCCTCAATGCACTCTCGAGACTTGCCCGACATCTAAGGCTTGCTGGCACTATGAAGTAATGCTAATTCCACTAGGCAGAAGGAACTACATTTCATCACCAAAGTCCCATTACATTTTGTTTACTTACTGTTTTTTTTTTCTACCAGATGTCTTATATGGGAATTACAAATAGAAAAATGGTTCTATTTTTTTCAATATTTATTTTCTTATTTTTAATCAATGAGTCTATAGGGGGATAAGTATACATGTATGTGTCAAGTCCTGTAAGATCAGGAGTTTCATATTCCCTGGAGCCAGAGTTACAGGCAGCTGTGAGCCACGTGACATGGGTGCTAGGCATAGAATATGGATCCTCTCAACCACTGAGCTCTGTCTTTACACCCATGCACTTGCTCTACTTCAAACCATGTCCACTGTGTATTTACATGGAGTAAATACTTGTAAACCATTAAACCAAACTGAGATGGGGTCTCCCTAATGACTTGGAGTATTAGTAAAATGTGAAAGGATAGGTTTTGAAGATGAAGTATGCTTAAAATTCCTTTTGAAAGACTGAACTGGTTTTTTTTCTTTTCTTTTCCTTTCTTTCTTTCTTCTTCTTCTTCTTCTTCTTCTTCTTCTTCTTCTTCTTCTTCTTCTTCTTCTTCTTCTTCTTCTTCTTCTTTTTGTTTAAAAAAATTTATTTTTAAGCTGGGTAGGGTGGTGCATGACTTTAATCCCAGCACTCGGGAGACAGAGGCAGATGGATTGCTGTGAGTTCGAGGCCAGCCTGGTCTACAAGGTGAGTCCAAGACAGCCAAGATAACATAGAGAAACCCTGTCTCAAAAACAAAAAAACAAAAAAAGCAAAAAAAAGCAAAAAAAAAATTTTTTTAAGGAGGTGGTGACTTCAGGCTCCTCAAGCCCTGCTGCTAGGAGTCTCAGCTGGGTCACGTCTATAGAGGTGTACATGTACTTCCAGGAGCCTGCCCTGGTCCAGAGATGCTCACTCCACCACTAATTTCCATTCTCTCTCCCAGCCCTCCCTCTACCCCTACTCTCCCCACCACTGATCCCCACCCCCATATACCTTTGCGACCCCCCTCCCACCAAGTTCCCTCCCTCCATCTACTTCAGATGCCCATTTTATTTATGTTTTAAATACATATCTATGTTTAAAAACATATTTATATGTTTTAAAGACGTAGTTTATTTATATGTTTATTAAAATGTATTAATGTCCTACCCAATATTTTTGGTCACATGACAGCAACGTAATAAGAAATTAGAATTTGGTCAGAGGTTATTTATTACCCAGTACTTCTTTTATCTTTCTGGGATTTCTGAGAGACAAACGATTCACCATGAACTGTTCTTACTTCTTAGTGGGTATTTTTACTTTGGCACTTTTCACCTTACTTGGAGACTCAGAGAGACAAGGTATACTGCACTGAAAAGAGTTTTCCCGCTGTCTAAAAGGTACCAGAGCCCTTGCTGTACCTGACACAATTCCCGGGAGCATGGGCTAATTCATTTGCTTTGTAGAGCCAGGAAGGCTTTTTAATGTCATCTAACTTTTATGAAATTTATGGAAGTGCTTTTGTGTATATAATTCTAAGCTTTTACACTTATATTGAATATGTAGAATATAATTTGCTTTAGTTTATATTTACTCTTATACTTACAACTAACAGGAGCATTCTTTCAGCTTATTTTTTTATAACTTATATGATGGTGTGACCAACCCTAACTTTAATATAAATTATAGCACAGCAGGCCATAGAGAGGAGCATGGTTTTAACAAACAATATATGTATGTATTTATTACATTCTTTTGGAAGTACATGTATTCAACAATTTGCTTGGCTACTTTGAACATCAAAGCACTTGGACAGTAATAATCAGAAACTATGGACTTATTTATGACATTTGCTTTTTAGCCATTTTTAACAAATTGCTTTAATTTGAGGCCATGTGTATATGTGTAGTTTTGTGCATGTGCGTGCCTCTGGAGGCCAGAGACATTTTGGATTCTCTGGAGCTGAGGATATAGGCAACTTTGAGTCACATAGTGTGAGCGCTAGGAGCCAAATTCAGTTCCTCTCCAATAGCAGTCCTTGCTCTTAATGACTGAGCCATGTCTGAGCTCTGTGCAGTTGCCTTTTAGTATTGGTTTGCAATCATAAGGAATTTATTCTTTTAATCTCAACAATTCATTACTTACCTTGCAGGAAATTGTGACATAAGATAGTAAAGATATAAACATATAGGGAGAAGTACCAGAGAAAATGAAAGAAGAAACGAAAGCAGAGGACCCAGTCTTTGGGATAATCCTGATTCGAGTGAGTTTGTTTATATTAGTCACTAATTCAATTGGTACAGATGAAAAGATGTGCAGCTTCCATGAAAATAGATTCATATTACTAGCTCAATTTTCTACTATATTGCTATTTATGACTATATACTCAGTAAGATATTTTACCTAAACATACTAAATAGAAATGTTTAATAAAAGTTCTTCTTTTTAAAATATTGAATAAATGTTTGTTGGAGCAAAAAAAAAAAAAATAACAGCTTCTAACTGCAGAATTGAAACAGCCCACTGAGTTGACTTCACTTTCCCAGAGACCTAAGCGAAAAGCTATCCACATACATAGTGATGTCACAGACACATGTAGCTACCTGAAAAACACTCAGGAGTGGCCCACATTTGGCAACAAACATTCACAGACTGTGCAGTATGGTCAATGTGAATGTGGAGCTAAAGACTTCTACCCACATAGAGTTTTTGGTCATGTTCACAGTCAGGTAAACAGAGGTTGCTATGAAAAAAAATGTATCTTCTACATCTTTACAAAACATCCTGAAAGGAAAAACAATCTTCTGAGTGTGAAACCCAGCCTTTATTCTGTCAGGCAATGTAATTATGGAAGAAAAACATATCCACATTGTCTAATTAGGTCATTAAAAAGCACAAATGCGTCATGGAAGCTTTCCCCTTTGCCCAAGACATAAAATGAGACAATGAAAACAGTCTGGTAATATAGAAAGGTTTAGAATTTGTTTCTTTTCAAAAATATTAGGTCCTTTCATCTTTCTACTCCTCAGACAAAGACAATTAATTTGGAGACAAAATTTTCTAATTAGTTCAGAGTTTACCCCTGATTATATTTCAGAATATTTAACCAGAAACAGGAAGATAGGGGAGGGAGAAACAAAATACATGGAAAATTATCAAAGGAAGTGAATGAAATCCAGAGAGTGGGCTGTTGATCAAAACTCATTCTGCAGAGTCGAGATGAATATACCGTCCACATCCACATAGACACGGAGCAGTCTGGGCGACAGGACGGTCTCTGGCGGAAAAGACTGACATCTCCCTGTGGGTCCTGAGACCCAGGCTTTAATCACAGCTAACTTAAATAAAAACAAAGGGCACGATTATTTTGCCTCTTCCTCGGTCTGCTGATCACTTTTTCTTGAATGTCACAGAATCTCATCCCTCAAAGCATTAAGGGAACATAAGCTGACCGAATCAAGGAGAGGGTATTTACCTGGGATCCTCGTGGTCCTCTCTTGTGGTCCCATTCTGAGTGGCCCATGAGCTGTAAAGACAAGAGGGAGATTAGGGTAAATTAAATGCATATTTTTATGTGGCCAGTATCTTATTCTTCCTTTGAAAGAACAATCAAGCTGCTGGGATCTGTTTTCTAATAGGAGATATATTGAGTAGACATCACAGACAAATGTACACGAAGGAATAGAAATTGTCTAGGTAGCTAACATTTCGAACTATACTGGGGCCGAAGGTATCTGAATATCTCTGGCAGGAAGAATCTACTATTTATGGCTTTACTCTCTTTCCCAGGGAAATCCTAGACACATGTCAAATAGCGGAGTGCTTCCCTTTCGTGCTAGTAAGACTGCGGTTACCAGGGAAATAAACACCGAAAGTCCGAAAGTCGCGCGCCGGGGCTGTCTAAAGCACCGCCAGCAAGAAGCAGTAGAAGGCCAATCTTATTTTTATTTTCAGCTCTGTTCTGGTAACACCAGAGAACGTGACAGACTCAAGGAGTAAAAAGAAGAGCCAGGTGTGGTGGCGCACACCTGTGACACAGCAAGCGCACGGTGAAGGTAGAGGGATCAGAATTTAAAGCAAGCCGGAGGCCATGATGAGCCACATGAGATCCTGCCACAAACAAAACAAAACAAACACAACAACAACAAAATGCAACAGCAGAACCATCCAGAACCAACTTATGTAACAGGAACTACGGCCCTAAGTCATAAAATTTAATGCTTATATATTTTTTTACAACAAAATATAAAGCACTACCAATTATTCCCAAAATAAGAATAGCTTTGAGCTACTTTGTCTATAGTTCAGGATTATTATTTGTTAGAAAGTAAAAAAAAATGTATTCAGGAAAAATATTAAAGAGATATATCTTAATAGAAACCGAAAGGGATGAGACGTCACTCATTTCCCCTGCACACTCATTACTAACTGAAGGGCCATGTGTGGCCAGTAAGCTCACCAACAGCGTGAACCACAGTTACATCCATCCGCATCCCTACATCTCCACCGTGCAGCCTGACCCTTCAGTTAATACTGTAGCAAGCTGCCACAGTAACAGGAACCAGCAGGGTGCCTTTGGACATCACCCAGGAAAACCGATATCCATGCAGAGGTTTGACTGACAGCTAAAACGTCTTGCTGTAAGAAGATTGAATTCTATACATTATTAAGTGTTCGGTGTCTCTCAAACAAACTGACAGGAACAACTGAATTAAAGCCTAACATAATATTTTAAATAATATTAAAAAATATTTAAATGTCACTATTCTAACAAAGGCATAAGTCAGACTAGAGGATTGTGTCTAAGGATATAGTATACGGAATGACACATACAGTTAATAATGTCCTGTGTAACGGATATTTGGTGAGAAAGTAAATGCTAGATAGTTTTACCACGAAAAGGAAAAAAATAATGGTGACTCTGTTGAAAGGCCTATGCCAGTGTCCCTGGGCACACACTGTCCTTTCTCCATGTGCCCCTTTCTGCTATCCCTTTGGTGTATGCTGCTTTTTGTCCACGCATCCTTCTCTGCTTCCCTTCTTCTTAAGTCTACATGAAAGTTTTATAGTAAAACCTACCTCTGCTTTAAACATAAAATATAACATATTAAGATGACAGCTATATCTATTTATTAGGATGCTAACTTTACTCGGAATGTTGTATTATAGCAGAAAAGCTGAGGAAATAACACTGACAATTTATAAAAACACATGCAGAAGATCTGGGGCTGTAGCTCAGAAGTAGAATGAGGGGTTAGATTCCAGCACCAATTTTAAAATGATATAGTAAGTCCAACTCTAATTACTTTGTGAGAAAATGCTAGTTTTATTGGAAATGAAATAAAGTCAGTAAGTAGGCTGCTTCTGCTGCCTACGGAATCAGTAAATTTAGCACCACAAATATGTGGTAGAAAGTAAAGGAGAAAAGTAATACAAAATATCTCTAGCTTACGGTATATGCAAATATCTAAGTATATTATACCGGTATATATTTTATTTATACATGCATATATGCATGTGTGTATGTGTATGCAAAGCTACTGTCTTTGAAAATGTATTACCTTTTAGGGCTGGAGACATGGCTCCTTGGTTAAGGGCATTTGCTGCTCTTAAGAATAACCCAGGTTTAGTTCTAGGACCTACATGGCAGCTCACAACCAATTGTCCTGACCTCCCAGTTGCAGGGGATCTGATGGACATCCAAGAGCTCCAGGCATACAAGTGGTGCATAGACAGGCATGAAGGAAAATAATTCATTCTCATAAAATAAAAGTAAAAAATAAGGTAAAAAGCATACCCGTTGAATGAAGTAAATCAAAATATAAAAATCCAGTAACAATGATCTGCTAAAGTCTGTTATAAAACAGAAGACAAATCAGCTAATAAGTTATAGTATGAGAAGAATTTACAGAGTGCAATTAAAATTTGACTTTAGAATCCTTGACAAAAATTGCATACAAACACACACATGCACACACAAAAAATCCTTGTGACATAATAAATCAAAAATAAGCTAAGGTGATTTATACTATTCATTTTATAAGACATAGTTGATCATTGTATTTGCAGAGTTATTATAATGATTTAATTATAGTTTGGCTAGCACATAATTTGGGTACAATTAGCCAACTAACTATTATTCAAAATTAAATGTTCACATGGTTTATATTTCTTTAATGCTTTAATATTTAAATTTCTGATTTATGAGCATTGCTTTTTCTGGTAAACGCTCATTAATTCTAATTTAAAGTTGCTGATGAGGTTCACAAATGCTAATAAATCAATCAAATAACTAGTATGCTTTATAAATACTTAAATTAAAGCCATTGAATTACTTATTCCCCCAAAACTATCAAAAGCAAATCTTGACACACGTCAATTTTAGGCCTCATTGTGGCCTTGGAATTGGCCTCTACTAATAGCATGACTGTGAGATGTAGGTATAGAAAGCTGGGTGACATGGTGAAGTGAGCTCTGGGCTGGTGATGAAATGATTTATTAAAGTGTTTGGGAAAAGAATACTTCATAGGAGGCTGGCTGATTAGATTGCCACCCACCACACTAGTGACCTCCAGCCATCAGGAGTTAGAGTAATCTGGCAAAGTCGGCTACACATGGCTACCACAGCAAACATACAGAAAGTAACATCTAGATGAAAATTATAATCTATATCCCATGGACTAACGAGAGAATATTTGTCTGTGACATCGGGCCAGGAAGGCAACGTTTTTCTTAGGCCAGAACTGAAATAAGAAAGCATGAAATTCTTCCTTCCCCATCATTAATATCCTAAAGATATTAACTTTTTTATAGCCCAAAAAATATTGTTATTTCTGATGTATACTGATTTATCCATCATGCATTACAGAACAAAAGATGAACTCAATAATTTGTAAATCTAAACTTTCAAAATTATTTCTGTAAAAACTCACTTTCTTTCAAATCAAAGAAGTATAATTTCCCAGCATTATATGATAAACTAAAGAGACATTAGTGTAAATGAATTATATTTTCTATTATGAACATGTATATGACATTATATTTAAAAGTTTGAGCTGACTTCTAGAGGAATTTTAATCCAGCAACATGGCTACCCTGGCAAGGGATCGCATCCAAAGACCTAGGACTATGTGATCTAGGGGGAATACAGACACACCGTAATCACAAACAACAATTACCTCTAACTGAGGGCCAGACAAAGTGACGAATCAGAGAAAGATTTGACAGAATGAATCAGAGATGGGGTACGCAGAGGGAGAAGCTCCTTAAGGACAGTACAGGAAGAGTAGGGAGGAACAGAGTACAGTACAAGAATACAGTAGAGTTTGTGCAGCCAGTTCAGTGCAGGTTGGTGCAGGTCAGTTTGTAGAGTTCAGAGGCAGGTTTTCCAAGCAGAGCAACTCAGTTAAGAAGCGGAAAGAAGCCGATTTGAGTCAGTCAGCTTGGAGAGAAGTTTTGAGCCACAACAGCTGAGTTGAACCATCCATCCAGAGTTCAGAAAGAACTAGAAAAGGTGAGCTAATTTAGCAGTGAGTCTTGGAGGCTGAAAACACTCCAGGCCTAGGTTAGCAGATGGAGGCCGGAAGCTGAAGCCTTCAAGGTCTGGGTTTGCAGAAGATCAGATCGCATGGAGACTAGAAGCCTCCAGGCTTAGCCTACATTAGGTAGAAACACTCTGGGCTCAGTCCAAATCATATATTGGGCATGGCTCTCATCTTGCCCCAACTTCTGAGAAAATAAAAGCCACATTTATGCTGACCAAGAGTATGTTATGTATAAAGACTTATTTTATGTGGGTGTGCCTGCATAAGCTTGTGTGTGTGCCATGAGCCTGCAGAAGCCTGCAGGGGACAGCAAAGGGCATCATATGTCCTGGAACTTCAGTTACAGATAGTTGTCAGCTGCCATGTGTGTGCTGGAAGCCATATCTAGGTCCTCTAGAAGAGCAGTGTTTAACTGACAAGTCATTTCACCAGGCCTTGACTGTAGTGATTTTAAAAATGTAGACTAAGGCTACTATTTTCGACACCATCAAAAGTTACATATGGAACTCTATATAACATGTAAATATAAATAAAAGGCAATTAACTCTAACTATGATAAATGAGGTACAGAAAGACTCTCTGAATCAGAAGGACATTAGAGAAAATTAACTGGGTGTTTCTCCCTACAAGTTTAAGGTTTTAACTCTTAAATTCTATTTTTAATTAAAATAATTTGAGGTCAGATTATCATTTATTATATCAGTGTTGAGTGCATGAGGCTTGTTACAGTATCTCCTGTGATTGTACTTAGTGCAGAAGTGGTGGCAAGTATTCCTGAAAACGGAACCACAGCACAAAAGATTTTAGAAAGTACTTAGATGTTCTGCAGCCTCCTCTCTCAGCTAGTGATTGTGAATGAAAATATTAAGAAATACAACAAATATTAAGACAGAGGGTGCATTTAAAACAGCCTACAGACTCCAGAGTGAAGTACAAACTACTGTTATTCTACCAACAAGAAAGTCACACATTCTTTTGATCAATCTCATAGATTTAGTGTTACCTTACAGATGATCAAAGCAGTCAGGGGATTAAATTTTTTTTACAGAAGGTATCTTGGGGCCAAGAACAATGAACAGAAGTAGAAACTGAGCACTTTTCTTCTTTCAATCTGTCCCATATGGACTAAGTCTTTGAGATAAATGAATAGCAGCAGGGCACCCAAGGAATTCTGGGAAAACTATCTGAAAGCATGAACTCCATTTGAGATACGCCTTGGAAAGAAGAATGTGTGTGATTTTATGAGAAAGAGATGAGCCCAGGAAAATGTACAAATTCTGGGAGTGCAGGCATGTTCTAGTTAAGAGTACATGGCTACTTAACTGAGAAAGAAAAAAAAATGTTTGCCTGTCATCATCTATTAAAACGTGCCCTTGGCTAGTCACTGTGATTTCTCCTTGGAGGAATGACATTTTAATAAATATCTTACCAGAAAGATTTGAGGACACATAGGCCATCAAGGTTAGAGCTGTATATGCATGGCAGGAAAAATCTTTCCATAGGACAAGATACACACACACACACACACACACACACACACACACACACACACACACACACGGGAGGGGGTCCTTTGTGTCTTTTTCGGTTCTCATGAAACATGATGAGCAAAATAAAGATACTTATTGTTCTGGTGAACAAACTGCATGTTCTTCAAGGGAGACAATTCTGTTACACGAAGTATCTAGAACATCCCAGAGCCCTTTGACACTGAGTCATTTGCATCTTTACAGAATAAACTCTTCCTCTATCCATCTTATTTTCAATAATAAATTTCTGCTTCGCAGGCTTCAGCTAGCAGTATGTTGCATAGCGCTGACGTCCAAGGAAAACAAAACCACTGCCAAGCACAGAACTCAAGAAGTTCACAGGAGCAGCAGAGAAGGCAATGGGGAAAATAAAACAGTTCTATCTGAGCACAGATATTTTTAAGAATGCCGTGAGAAATGACAAGAGCTGGCATGATGCTTTTCTTTATTATTGATAGAGTTTCACCATGCTACTTTGCCCCGTTATTTGTATAAAAATTAATGTCTTTACTGGGGCTTCTTAAGAGAATTGCTAGTGAAGCTCTGAAAGATGCAAGAGAGCTGTGACTCTGCAGGAAAGGAGAAATTATTTCTAGTATGTGTTTTAAAAGATATGACAGAAAAGTAATTAGCTGAGGCTTGCGGCATAAACCTATACTGCCAGCTCCTTAGGAAGGCCTGTTTGGGCTACAAAGCGAGTTAGACACTGGCTGGAATAATTGACTAGGGTTCTATCTCAAAATAAAAGATTTGAATGGGTTGGGCTACAGCACAGTTGAAAAGCATTTGCCTAGCGTGAGCAACATCGTGGTTCAATGCTCACAATCATTTAATGGTCAAAAGTAAAGAAGAGACTTGATACCCTATGAGCATATAAAGGGGGAGGAAGTCCCCCTCAGTCACAGTCATAGGGGAGGGGAGTAAGGGGAAAATGGGAGGGAGGGAGGAATGGGAGGATACAAGGGATGGGATAACCATTGATGTGATATGAATAAATTAATAAAAACATTTTTAAAAAGTAAAGATGGGCACTGAGGTCATCAGGGTTATGCTTTATGGCACTCTAAGAAATCTGTTTTGCTTTTGGGGTGTGGGGGTGGGGTCAAGTTTCACTTTAGACCAGGCTAGCCTAGAACTCTTTAGCTTAGGCTTGCTTAGAAATCATTGTGGTCCTCCAGCCTCAGGCTCCTTAGTGCAGCCATTCCATGTGTCAGTCTCCATGGCTGGCTTTAATAAAACTGACACATATGTTTTAAACATACCAAAGGCAATTTACATAGGAGGAAGTCAAAGTTACCCCAGGGTCTGCTTTTTAACTATGTGTTAAGGCTTTATTCATTAAACATATTTGTTAAACACTTATTGTATGCCTATGATGTGCAAGGCACTGATGTAGCCACTGCTTACCCTGCAGTGGACAGGGCAAAATGTACTTTAGGGAAGGAAGATGTAAGGCATTCACAGAAGCTGCTCACCCACATGGTCCTGATGCAGATGAAGAAGTCTATAGATCACTAGAGGATGGGAGAGCGTGAAAGAAAGGAAACAGCAAGGGCCGGGCACAGAGCTACACCCCTGTAAATAAGCCAGGGAAGCCCCTTTGAAAGATGCCCTCTCCCAGAGACCTGGGGAAAGTCAGAGAGTCTCACTAGTAGCCCTGGAGGATGAGCACACCAGGCAGGATGTAACCGGTGCAAGGTCCCTGAGACAGGAGGAAGAAACAGTGCCTGCAAAGAGCAACAGAGGGCCCCTAAACCACCCTTTAAATGGAGTCAGATTTGTGCAGTCGCAGATCTACAGTTGATACTTACTTCATTCCAACAGCAAATAAACAACCCTCAGGAGCATTTACTATAAAAGACTGAGGCACTGGGAATTCTCCTTGGCTGAACTCTTACTTAACTCTACCCAGAGGCACCTTCTATTAGTTGCCATATATAGTGTATTTTATTTTGTTACACGAGCTCTGTGTTCCGAGAATTATAAAATGTGGCAGGGCATAGGCCACTTGCTTAATGCACAGAAGGTTTTCAGTGTGATCCTCGGCCCTGTAGGGAGTGGGAGGTTGGAGGGACTCATAACGTGATAAACGCTTGGGTGGGTGTGACCTTCCGGCTTTACAGTTAGTTATGATAGCCATGAAGCTGACAGAGTGATGAGCAAGGGCACATTTTTTTTGCTTTCACATGTTATCCTTCTGGTATGTGCTTTTCAGTTTCTTTACAGGTAGAACATTCTGTGTGAGAACATAAGTAACTTGCTGGTTCTGTATGAACAAACCTCTGCCCAGGCGAAGATCTCTGGACCAAGGAGATATGCGCCTGAGCGTTCAGGCCAGTGCAGCCCTGTCTGCTTTATCCCTTGACATTCTCTTCCTCAGCTGCTGCCTATCAAGACTCCACTGTACCCCTCACAGAAGGGACAATGGAAGTTTGCTTTCCATCTGACTAGGTCACATATAACCTAACATAATCATGGAAACTCCCACACTTTGTTTCTTAGTCCTCCAGAATTCTACATTCAGGACCTGAGATTTTGCAAGATATAATACAGATCATGTGGAAAATGTGGTTTTTTTTAAACTGTTCTTCATAATTTAATGGCTAAACTAGGAGACATTTATGACTTGCCTTTGGATGGACCAGATATGACTACCTGCTGCCTCGGTAACAGTCTTCTTCATTACAGCTTCTTCAGTATCACTCCTCAAGCCCAACTTCAGCTCCGGGTTACAGGGAAAGTTTTATAGGGAAGCCAGGGGAGTTGATTGCATTATACAGAACACAGCCAAGGGCCCTGAAGAGAAGCGCTAGGAGCACACATCCCCTCCCTACTTGAACTGTGGCCTGTGGCCTTTGTGACAGGGCAAAGCGAATAAGTCTTTTTCAATTTACTAGTCCCAGCTTTCTTGCCTTTAGGATCTTTCCCAGATCAAATAAACGTCTTTGTGAACCTCCCAGCGCAACATTGCCTCTCCTAAGCTCCCCTTCTTACTCTGCCCCAAAAAATCAACAAGAAACAAGAGTTCCTTAGAATCAATATTTTAAAAATATGAGGTGTGTGTGTATATCAGTGTGTGAGCATGAATGTGTGTGTATATGTGCGTGTGTGTGTGTGTGTGTGTGTGTGCGTGCATGCATGTGTGTGTGTGTGTGTGTGTGTGTGTGCGCGCGCGCGTGTACATGAGCATGTTTAGAGACCAGAGTTCAGGTTTGGATGCTGATCTTTAGTTACTATCCACCCTTTTTGCTTTGGAGATAGCTTCTCTCACTGGCCTGGAACTCACCCGGTAGCCTGGACTGAGTAACCAGCCCGCTCCCGGGACCCCCCCCCCCCCGTGTTTGCTTCCCCAGCATCAGACTTATAAGCATGTGCAACAACACTTGCCTTTTACATGTGGGCTCTGGGGGTTGAACTCGGATCCTTGTGTGGCAAGTACTTTACCAACTGAACTGTCCCTCTTCAGAAAGCATTCCAAGCTTGACCATAGCCCACTGAAGATTGAAATTCATGGAGACGTTTTCCTCTCACAGATAACTAGATACTGTACTTCACCTATCCTCAGACACTAGGCTTCTGATCCTGACTCTAAGCACTGCAACCTAGCAGTCAGTAGGAAGGCCATGGCATCGGAGAAGAAAGCTGCAGAGAGTGAGAGGCTCTGATGTGCCTGAGTCTGAGCCCTCGCCTGCTCTCAGGCAAGTTCCATCTCTGTGAAGTGTAAGGAGGTTCCCACACTTGGGTTTAGGATGTATCTATAACTCTCCCTTGCCTCCTCCTCCCTCACAATGATGACAAATTCACTAGCCCTACAGGCTGCTAAGTCTTACAAATATTCCTGAAGTGGGATCGGGATTGTGCATAACACTTAGGCTGTATGCACTGATACTTGTTGGTATAATAGCCACCATTGCTGATCCATCAGCACAGCCAACTCAACAGTTCCTTCCTGTAAGGTAGGCTAGGAAAACTTGGCAGTAAGAGGAAAGAAGCTCATAAGGCTGCATAAGGAAATCCCATCAGTGATATTTCAGTGAGCACTGGATACTAAAGTCTGGGGAAATCTTCAAAAAAAAATATTTAATTTAAAGACTCCATGGAATGTTTTATTTGGCTTAAAGAAAGATTAACAATTTTCTAAGAAATGGATTTTCAACAATCTATTTTGTGGCTTCCTAAATATTTTTCTTCTCATTTATATTCTTTCATGACTGAAAACGCCATGTGACCCTACTTTGTGAATACAGAAATGAATTGAAAGAAGAGAATAGAAGCAATTACATAGTAATTGAACAGGAACTAAAATTTAGGTCAGCTAGGTGTGAATCACACGTTTCTTTTTCCTACTGTTCTGCTTTTAGCGTAAGTAATCACAAAGTCTATGGTAAGTCTCAGGTCTTTGGCATGGAAGCATTTTGGCGAGGACAAAGACACTAGCTTTCATCTTCTTCATTGGAAACTCATTGCAAATCTTAGTGAGAAGGAATCAGTTCTTCAAATCTCCTCTCATTCTCCATCTTTCTTAAGACTGTGAAACACGGAAAAATTTTAATTTTCTAAACATCTTACTTCAAAACGTTAGCTGTGCAATCATCTCTAAGAGTATAGTAAAGTATGCGTTGTGTGCTTAGCTACCAACTGCTCTCTTGCCACAGCTTATTAGTACCAAACATTCGTTCCTGCATTCATTCATCCATTCACTCGTTCAGTACATATCAGTTGCTCATGTTTAGCTCTACCTTATATGAAAGTGTAGCATGGGTGGAATTTCCCAACACAGAGGCTCCTTGCAAGACCTTGTGAATCATTAATGAAGAGTAAAGAGCTATGATCCATATAAATTCATCAGGGCAACTGGCTCAAATCTCACCTCAGACATGATGCCAACTTATGAGCTACACAATCATGGTACATAGTATATACTCATTGGTTATTTTTAACTGGACCAATAATCATATCATATTATTGTTATAATATCTGAGTTCTTTCAGAAGAGGATAATTCAGATATATGTAGTTACACTTAAATAAACTTGAATGGGGAAAAAACTCATCCCTTGACTAGACAATACACAGTTACAAAATTTGGTTGTATTAATAATAATTGATACTATATGTGACATGCATCATGAATTTGAGTCACATGTACCACTTGTTCATGACCATGGGCTCCACACAGCCTCACAAATGAGATTCAGGATGATTTTCTGTAGGGCAATTGGAAATCTCTACATTTTCACATAATTTGGGTGATGGAAGCTGGGGCTAGCTTAATATGAAAGGGCTTTGAACCCTAATAAGAAATGTTTGAGAAGATCACCAGGCCTAAAGCTACAGGTTGGTTCTAGAAGCCAGGCTCTGACCCTCATTTGCTAGCTCATGTATCATTTGCTAGCTAGAAAGAAAATCAATTTTCCAATGCAAGCAATAGGTTTAGAAACACAAGCAAACAAGGGGCTGGGTTTAGCTCAGCCATGAAGCAGAAGGTCCTGGGTCTAAGCCCCACACGACCACTCACACATACAAATGCCTGAAAAAGTAAGTAAACCAATCAGAGAACTATTCCTCCCTGACTCCATGCAAAACTTTCTTAAGTTCCCCGCAGATGAAACAAAACAGTTTCTTTAAAAACAAAACACGAAGGCACAATAGCTTTAAATTATTACGTCTGCAGACTTTACTTCAGTTGAAACAAAACCTACTGACCGCTGCTGAGTGTGCCCAGGAATCTGTACTTTATATTTCATTTCCCCGTGTCTTATATATTTCTGCCAATTTGGATCATTATGTATGAAACAAACAAAAAGTGGAGACTTCATATGTTGTTTCTAAGTATTTACCTGCTGCTAGACTAACACTCCTCAGTTTATACATTTAGAATCTATTTACATAATAGCTTATAAAAGGACTCATTCAAGGCTATTTTCCACAGAAAATTATTAAAACTCAGTCAAACCTACATCAATGGCTCCATGAGATTAGTCAGTAAAAATGATCTCTTCTTTTAAAAAAGTTAGAAATTTGGGGGGAAATAATGAAATCCAGAACAGTGTCAGCTGGACCAAAAATTTTAATTCAAACAGATTTATTTGTTCTTGAATTTAGATTGTTTCTCTTCCTTTTTCTTCATAAAATATTATGATACATTGAACTTGGACATATGGTTCTTTTGAATCCAGTATTAAAATTAAAAATGTCCATTTAAAACAGAAAGGGCCAAACATCTTATATCTGTGGTTATAACTATATATGTCTACATATATATTTGTTGATATATGACTTACTTTTATATAAAATATTTTTAGAACATTCATTTTAAGCTGCTATGAATGTCAATAAAACTAGCTGAATTCATCAAAAAGTCTCTAGGCTACTGTGTTAAGAAACGCTCTTGAAAATATTTTAAGAAGAAACAGCATGACTTTTAAAATAAACTGTAATCCGTGTGAATTACATCGCTGACTTATTTTAAATCCTGATAAGTAGAAACAGTTATTGAATTCACCTTTATGTAGCTTTAAAATATGAACCCTGAATGTTATCGCATGTGCCTGTGGTATTGGGGTGACTTTTATCTGATTACCTGTATTCCAATGGAAAATTATCAAAGAGAAATGGTCACATGATGGTTAAACTGTGCTGCAAACATCTAAGGTCATGTCCTCAGAGGACAACAACTCAACTTTTCATGATTTTCTAAAATAAAGTACCAACTTCACAAGCCTGCTCAGGTTGAGCAATGATTTCACTATTATTGCAAGGTGCACATGCGCAAACAGTTCATTAAGTGAGAATCACACCTATGCACACACCTTAGGATAACCCAGTTCATAACTGAGTATGCAAAGAGAGTTTTTATCTTCGAAAGATGACCGGGAGCAGTTCTGAGAAACTAGGGTTATTTATCCAACTCACAAGTCACCGTCAGGAAATGCTTTTGAAAACTGAGCTCACTGAACTGATGGCTATATTATTTCCAGCCGCCCTCCAGAGACTTCACAAGCCAGGCCCCATTATGTAAGGTGGCTGTGCACTTTACAGTGTATCTATTGAGTCTTCACAGTGCTGCAGAATGTTTGCAGGAAAGCGTTCTGGGTTTGGAGTTGTCGGCAGTTAGCCCTGCTTTCAGTCTTACCTGCGTTGTCAACCTGCAAAGGTTGCTGTTTCTAGGCTCAGTTTTCTCACTTATAAAATGGAGGGAGGGGTCAGTGAGAAGGCTCAGTGGCTAAACAAGCTTGCTCCCAAACCCACCAACACTAGCTCCATCTGCAGGATCCAGAGGATGGGAGAAGATGACATTTATTTTCTGTTCTTTTTCCTTTTTTTCCCTCTTGTGTGTGTGTGTGGGGGGGAGGCATATACACGTTTGCATGTTCTCATGGGTCAGGTACACATGCGTGCATGCGTCTGTGCATATGGAGGTCTGAGAGTTGGGTGGTGTTGAGAGTCTTACTTGATTTCTCTTCCACCTTATTCACTACGCTAGGATCTCTCAACCAAACCCGGAGCTCAGCAATGCAGCTAGTCCTTGGGACTAGCTTGCTCCAGGGATCCTGCCTCTGTTTTCCTTGGCTTGAATTATAGATGGGCCACCATGCACATCCAGCATTCATCTGTAGATCTCAACTCTGGGCTTCTTGACTGAGTGATAAGCACATTAATGGTGAAGCCATCTACCCAGGCCCTAGTCTTACATTTTATCACTGCTGGAGCCTTCTCATTCTTGGTGTTCCATTTCTAATAGTATCTCATCAGAGATGCTCCCTATAACTATCCTGCCATCTGTCTCACTATCCCCTCATTGAGTACCAAAATGCATGGAGCATTAGCGCCTGAGCCAGGCTTAGGAGTAGGAAACCTTTGCCGCCATTCCTCACACATGGCTATGCCTGTTTCCTGTAGTTGCTCAAAGATGAACTGATCTTTCAAGACTGTCTCCCACTGAAGTCATGAGTTTCAGGAGAATGGAAACCTGGTCAGTGTACACTGTGTGCACTGAGGTGGGCACAACATAGATTCACAAAGACAATAACTGATTCATGATGCAAGGGAAAGCTGAAAGAGTCAAGTGGTTATGAATTTTTTAAAGAAGAGGAGTTAGCCAGATGTGGTGGTAGCTTCTCTAATCCCAGCACTTGGTGTGCAGAGGCAAGTAGGTTTCTGTGTTCAAGGCCAGCCTCATTCATTACACAATAAATTCCAGGCCCACTCTAGAGCTACATGATAACTCCCCCCCCCCCCGTCTCTCTCTCTCCTGCATATCCCTCCCTCCCCTTCCTCTCCTTGTTTCTTTTTCGCTCTGTCTAATATACACATACACATGTGTGTGCGCGCGCGCGCGCACACACACACACACACACACACACACACACACACAGACACACACACAGACAGACAAAGACAGAGACAGAGAGGCAGAGAGACAGAGACAGAAAGAGACAGAGACAGAGATGGAGAAGGGGAGAGAATGTGTTAATCTGAAAATTATACTATTGTGAAAGTACTTCAAGATACTAAATTTCACTCTGCCAAGGAGAAGTCTCTTGATACAGAAAAGTATCTTGTGACTTACATATTTATGTAAAGCTATAATAAATGATGTGTTTACTGCTTTTAGTTTTAAAGTCCTGTCGAGGTTCTTGGATGCAAATGAGAGCTTGTGTGCAGGAAAACAGCTTTATGATGCTTTGTTCAAACTAGGGACTTTCTGCCTGTCTTCTGTTGTAGTAAAATGGTCTGCCTGTGCACACTATAAACATCCCGCCCACAGGGCAGCCTTAGTAGATACTGATGTGCCTAGCTTAGAAACTGTTTCCTAGTTTCTACTTCTCCAGGACACAGTTCTGGCCCACAGACAGAAGACATTTCTGTGGGAACTCTTGGCTACTTGGTGTTTTGTTCTTTTGTTTGCTTCCTGCCTACAAGTAATGTGGGATTCTAGGACAAGGCAGTGAACTCTGACACAAAGTGTCCACATAGTAAAACTAAAAGCTTCTGTTCCAATAATCAAGTGTTACCAGTGATCTCTCTCTAAGCAGGCAGATGCTAATGCAGTGACCCCTGTCCCAGACACACACAATTTCTTAGGAAACACTATCAATAATGCTGTATTATGAATAAATACTGAAAAAAGCCTTGGAAATGAGAGACAGACCCACACACATTAGCTGACCTGTATCAACCCAAAGGAAAGCACAGTACTCTAACTGTATAATAGTACAGAGAGGAATAATTCATGCTGTGAGTTTGATGTGCCTGTGTGTGTATGTGTGTATGTGTGTGTGTGTCTGTGTGTGTGTGATTCATAGCAAATTCAAGCCTATGAGATGCACCTGTGTGGTAGGCATAACATGTATGTCTCAGTCCTCTTTGCTACCACATATCTGAATCTACAACTTTTTAATAATAATGTCATCACTACTTTTAAAAAAATGCATACATGTGTATAATGTCACAAACTAGAGAAAAGCTGCCTGAAGAATGCATGAAAGGCATTCCCATCATTTGCTACTGGGAATGCAGAAAGGTTCAGCCACTTTTGGAAAGAAACTAAATTTCTCAAAATGTGCAAAATGGGGATTCCATATGGAGTATCAATGTCATCCATAAGCATACACCCAAGACAAATGATAACATATCCACAAAAAAGTCTGAACAATGATACCCAGGGCAAAAGTTATTCAGAACCCAAATACAGAAATAACTCAAAGCCCATCAACTGACCCATGGATAGGCAAACAATGGCATATACCCACCTGAGCATGATCTGGCAACTAAACTGAATGAAGTAAGACACACACTAACGACAACATGGCCAAACGTGCAAAGCCTTGTGCTAAATGAAAGATGCCCACCAGAAAAGATGACAATCACTCCTGTTTTAGGGAAAGTCCAGATAAGCAAATTTGTATAGACAGCAGGTGAGAGGTTGACTTCAGGAAGCAGTGGAGCAGGACCATGAGAAATGAGCACCAACCTGCATGGACTTTCTCTTGGAGTGATAAAAATTTACTGGGTTGAGGATGATGTTTGTATCTCTGTAAAAATGACAAAAGCTATTGTATCCCGTGTTTTAGATGGGAATTTTTGTGGGATGTAAGTAATACTTCAGCATTATTTCTATGTGCACACACACATATGATACTAAAAATCTCCTTAAGGAAGAATATTAAATTCATCCCAACAATAAATTTGAATAGGACTACTGAAATGTTATGGAAGTAGAGAATTATAATTAATCTTCAAAATACTTATTTTAAATTCTTTCTATGTATATATCTGCATGTGGATATGTTTTTATGAGCACAGATGCCTGTGGATGCCAGATCTGGCTTTGGATACCCTGGAGCTGGAGTTGCAGGTGGTTGTGAACCATCTGCCTTGTGTATTAGGACCAAACTACATCCTCTGTAAGAGCAGTATCATTAAGCCTCACAACTGACTTTCTGTGGGTAAGATATTAGGACTGTTTAGATGTATTCATGCACACACATTAGCATGTCTTATTTAATTTTATGCATGTGTGTTCACGTGTGTGTATGAGTGTATGTGTACACATGCATGTGTGTGCGTGTGTGTGCATGTGTGTGTATGTAAGCATATAAGCATATATGAATTAGCATGGACATACCATGGAATGGGTGTTGACCTTAAAGAACAGCCTGAGGGAATCTGTTCTCTGCTTCCACCATATGGATCCTAGGGATAAAACTCAGGCCATTAGGCTTATGGACAAGTCCTGTTGCCCACTGAGCCATCTCACCATTTCTAGATACCTTATCCTGAACAGAAGTGAGATGTCTGTGCACAGGGATCTGTATTTTTCTTACTAGCTTCTCTGGAAGGCTTTAGGAATTTTTCCACTTATAGTTGCTCTGCTTGCCAAGTCAAAGGGTTATGTTGAGCACTCACATTGCTTTTATTTCTGAGTTGGCTGGAGGAGTTCTCCACAAAGAGATACAATATCAACCCTTTTATGGGTTTGTTATCTTAAACTGTGGTCTGCACAGTAGCTTTTATTTTCCTTTTCCCTGTGCGCAAAGCCTCTCTCCAAACACTTTAGTGTTAAGCTCAGCTTTAATGTGCATGGTTAAACTTATTTTAATAACCCACTGTTCATTCTCCAAATAATGTTTTGACCAATACACAACTTTTCACATATTTCTTCTTTAGAGTTTCTATTGCTATGTTAATCACCATGAGCAAAAGCAATTTGGGTAGGAAAGGGTTTATTTTAGCCTACAGATTTCAGATCATAGTCCATCACCAAGGGAAGTCAAGGCAGACACTCAAGGCAGGAACTAAAGCTGAGACGTAAAGGATTGCTGTTCGCTGGCTTGCTCCTCGAGGCTTGCTCAGTAGGCTTTCTTATACCACCTGAGTCCACTAGCCCAGTGGTGGCACTACTGGATTGTGCCCTACCACACCAATCAACAATTTTTTAAAAATGCCCTACAGACTTGACAACAGGCCAATCAGATGGAGTCATTTTATCAACTAATATTCCTCTTTCCTAGATATGTATAACTTTGTGTTACATTGACAAAACAAACAAACAAACAAACAAACAAACAGGACAGCTCTTTCTAAAGCTCTATTGGCTTTAATGTTGCATCTGGGAATCAAAGTCAGGTTCTCCTGACTGCATGGAAAGCACCTTATTGACTTATCCTTTAATGCATTTTTTAAACTCCTCAAGCCCATAGAGCAGTATCATTGTCAGCCCTTCATCAGTGATGGAAACATGCCATACAGATTTCTTTACTAAGTAGCATACACTGAAGATCTCAGAGACAAATGGATACGGTGAGATCTTCCTTTTAAAGGCTAACTTGTCCACTTTGCTTTCTATTGCTCCACTTAAGGGTGAACAGGTGCTGTTAAATCACAGATGTGGAAATGCTGAGTTCTTCCTTGGTGATGGCTGACCTAAATACATGACTCTGATAATTCAACTGAGCTTTAAGGAATGCACAGAATATGGGCATAGTTTTATATTTGCTCTGCTTGCCAGGTCGAAGGTTCCATAAGAAAGCATACTGAGGTTGACTAAGAATGCATACTGAGCAAGCCACGAGGAGCACACTAGCGAGCAGCGATCTTCTATGGTTCATCTTTACTTCTTGCCTCAACTTCCCTCAGTCAAGGATACACAGAACCTTTACATGAATTCAAAGAACTTAGAATACATTTTGATGTAAGAAAAATTTCAAGATACTTCAATTAGGGATTATATATCTATGTGTGTGTGACAATAATTCTTTAAATTTTTTTTTTATTTTAAAGTTTACCGCCTGTATTGTCCTTGGCTGGTGCCTTAGTTTGAGCAGGACCCCTGTGCCCAAATCTGCCTATCATAACGTTCTACTTGTAGGTTTCTAGGACCCTCTGGATCCTTTTACTTTGCTATTCTCCCATGCTTCTCTCATCTAGAGTCCCAATAGGATGTCCTCCCCTCTGTCCCAGTTCCCTGGTAAGTGAAGGCTTTCATGGGACATGCCCCTTGGGCTAGTATGCAGATATAAGTGAGTATATACCATTTGAGTGTCCTATGAGCATATACAGGGTGAGGAAATCCCCCTCATGAACAGTCATAGGGAAAGGGGAATAAGGGGAAAATGGGAGGGAGGGAAGAATTGGAGGATACAAGGGATGGGATAACCATTGAGATGTAACAAGAATAAATTAATAAAAATAAATGAATAAAAAATTTTATTTTATTAATTTATTCAGATTACAACTAAATTGTTATCCCATTCCTTATATCCTCCCATTCCTCCTTCCCTCCCGTTTTCACCCTATTCCCCTCCCCTAGGTCTATGACCGAGGGGGACCTCCTTCCCCACTATATGGTCATAGGCTATCAAGTCTCATCTTGGTAGTCTGCTTAGTCTTTCTTTGAGTGCCATCAGGCCTCCTCACCAAGAAGAGGTGGTCAAATATGGAGCACCAGAGTTCATATCTAAGTCAGTCCATGCTCTCCACACAACTGTGGAGAATGTCCTGTCCATTGGGTAGATCAGAGTAGAGGTTCGATGTTTACTACTTGTATTGTCCTTGGATAGTGCAATATCTTGAGCAGACCCCCCTGGGCCCTGATCCACCCATCATGATGTTCTTCTTGTAGGTTTCTAGGACTATCTAGGTTGTTCTATTTCCCCATCTCCTATATTTATGACAATAATTCTTGTTGGAAGAACATTTATGGCAAAAATGACTTAGAAGATAACTTGCTAAGCACTGTATTAAAAAAAAATAAGTCCATTATTTTCCCTTTTAATCCCCACAAGGCAATACATCTCATCCTTTTATGGCCAATGATACTAAACATTCATGATCACAGTCTCATTTTAACAAGGGTTTGCCACTGCGTCAATAGGTATAATTCATGAAAGAAAATAAAACTCTAATATATTAGCCTCACTGAAGGAGGCAATATTTATACTTCAAACAGGGAGGAATCTTCCTTGCCTCCCTTTAAAGAGGTCATTTAAGTTTCAAGCACACCATGGATCCTGGGACTGGGAACGTGCAGCTGAGGGTCTGGAGTGGCTTGCCAAACATCTAGATTTCCACTTTTTAATTACACAGGTTAGCAGTAGGGCCTCTGTCATTCCAGATATTAGGCTCAGAGTACTGCTGTGAGTGCAGACGAGAAGATGAAAGCATTGATCCTATGGTGCACCTTCTTTCAAGGGGACTTAATGGAAATGTCTTGTTTGGACCACTCTTATAGATCAGTGGTAGATCACATGACCTCACTGACTGGAGAAAGCAGAAAAAGAGGAGTTGAAAGCATAATAGACTTTTAAAAAGTCAAGGACAGGTGTGCTTTGATGATGGGACTCTTCCTTCAGAGACCTTTCCATCCATTAACTCATTAACTTTCCAGTGATTGGCACCAGCTAGACTCAAGGAACATCAGAGGAGCAAAAATAAACCAACAAGAATCTTTACTGTAACAGAATTGCTATTTGTATAGGGAAACAAACGTGTAGCTGAAAGATTATAGAAGCTTGTTATAGCTCTTAAATTGTCTATTTCTCAATGTCACAGGGGTATGTAATCCATTTTATACAGTTTTAAAGTGGAAATGGGCTAGAGAGATGGCTCAATGGTATTAGCACTTGTGCTTGCCGAGGACCACAGCTCAGTTCCCAGAACTCACATCAGGCAGCTCACAACTGCCTCTCACTCTAGCTCCAGGAGATCTGATGCCCTCTTCTGGCCTCCTGGGGCACCTGCAGTCAATGTGCAAGCATGCATGTGTGAGCACACACACACGCACACACGCACACACACTTTCATTTATGTGGAAGGGTCATTACATAAAGGAATTGTAGGTAGAGTAACTTGGAGGATAAATGACCAATGCCAAATGCTCCAAATGAGAAAGTGAACTAGTGAACTGCTTAGAATAAGAGGGCTTATTTATAAATGATCTGTGTTCACAGTGCGTGCAGGAAAGGGTAGTCATTTCTAGATACACAGTGTGGCATTCCTAATTCGGTGGACCAAGACTTGGAATACTTGCATTAAAAACTTAAGGTAATTTTCCATGTTCCTATTTGTTCTTAAGAAAGATGCTGTATAAAACATTGGACATAATTGGCTGCAATAAGAGAAGGTGGACATCTGCAAAGAGAAAGACACGTTATGAAATGATTTATAATCTGAGAAGTGGAAATGGCCAAGGAGGTCCTGTGCAAAGACAGATGCCAGAAATGGACGAATATGAGGGTGCATACCTGAGCTAGACTTACTAAAAGAAGACAAATAAGGGCTGACTGTGAAGGAGGCAGATATTTCTGACAGTTTGCACATTTCTAAACAGTCCTATACGTGCCCACCCGAAAAGATGCAAATTCTGTGGAGACTCTGCCTCCCTGGCATCCAGCCTGGCACCGTCAGAAGTAACAAGCTACTTACATACGTATGGGGAACTAAGGTGTAAAGCCAATAGTAAAACATGAACAAATGAAAGGTGCTGAGAGATGGCGCAATGGCTTCCTGCTTTTGCAACAGAAGGGTCAGTTCCCAGCATTCACACTGGGTCAGTTCCCAGCATCCACACTGGGTAGTTCACAACCAGCAGTAACATTATTCCAGTAGATCTACTACCCGTGAGCCCCAGTATACTTAAAGCATAGACATGCAGACATATAAATAAAAATGTAAAGAGAGATGGTCTCACGAAAACGGTTGTGCAACTTGAGTCTAATCTACTGTTAACACTGTAACTATTGTTGGTTTGCAAGCACTGACTCTTCTCGCCATCTGTACCCACAATGCCTGTATTTACGAGTTCCCTCAATAAAGCTTGGGGCTTTTAACACATTGCTATGGGCTGAGTTTCATTAGTTCCCATAGGAAAGAAAGGAATACGGGCCAGTCCAGGGCAATGTTGCTCTTACGTCATCATCCCCAGTATTCACACTGAATCCTGGTCAAGTGCCAGACTCAGGCACTACAATTGCTTCTTGATGCTCATCTTTAAAAAAAGACTCTGTCCAAACCTTCACACAGGCAAAGTGCTACTGCAAAGCTCTTCTTCATAAATGCTGCTGCTGATGGTAGCTCAAAATAAATTGTAAGATCAAACTAACCCTTCAGGCACTCATGCAGTCTACACAGTAACTGCTCATGCTAAGCAAGAACTGCACAGGTGTGAGTTCCCACGTCGTCACCCTTTTCACCACAGACTCTCCAAGATATGCCACTCCCTTCACTTACAGCTTTTCTCGGGGCTCTTAGCAGAGTTGACTCCACACGAATACTTTCTTTCCATCCCGAGGACATGTTAGTAAAAGAATCGATTAAAAATAGATTTCCCAACTTTTCTGGTGTATTTGCTTCCTGGTGTATTGCTGTTTGAAAACTGTAGCGCCGGCATGGAGAATTAAAGGTGAAAACATCCCAGTTTGAAGACTATACGAAACATCTACCATATTTGAACACAGCACAAAAAAAAAATGTGTTGATTTTTTAAAAATCAACTCAGTACATGCTTCATATTTTTGGATGAAAATGAAGTTTTAGTAGGTGTGGTAACAGTTTATGAGTCGCTCAATGTTTATACCTTAAAACAAGGTCACTGAGATTGGACTCTCTCTGAGTATTCAATTAACTTCACAGTTATTTTAGACAGCAAAAATCTTGTTAAAATAATAGTTTCATTACATACTAATTACTCAGTTTCTTCACTGACATTGAAATTTCCTAATGATGTCATATTACCTGATATCAAATTATTAACTCCCTCTCTCTCTCTCTCTCTCTCTCTCTCTCTCTCAAACACACACACACACACACACACACACACACACACACACACACACACACACACATGCATACTCACTCACAAGCATTTTCTCAGTGAGCTAATATCTTGGCTGTAGTGAGTTGGCAATGTCCAGATATTCATCTGACTTCTTTGAATTAGCTTCTTATTTATTCATACAGAAGTAATGACATGCCAAATGATAAGGAAAAAAGAAAAAATGCTTTATTATTACCTGATGTGATGATTACAAGAAGAAAATCTATAAAATGTGAAATAAATTTTAAAGTATTAACTATACACTTTTCAAATTTAATAAAGTCAGCAAAAATAAATTATCTTTAAAGAGCATTCTCTGCATATCAAGTAAGAATCTCTTAAAAATGATTGCTTTTAGTGTCTTATAAACTATAGAATATGAGAAATTTGTCCACATTGACACAGTTCCATTGAACACAGTGAGCTCAGTTTGCTGTGGCTGTATATTTAATAGGAAAAATATGAAGAAAAGAGGAGAGAAAAGGGAGGGAGGGTGGGAGGGAGAGAGAGAGAGAGAGAGAGAGAGAGAGAGAGAGAGAGAGAGAGAGGGGTCTAATTGACTGAAACTAAGAAGAGAATGGTGTGAGGACCTGGAGAGTCTCATTGGCCTGGGGATCAAAGCACTGTACTTTGGAGTAACAAGTCCACAAAGCAGAACACTATATTGTCATAAGGAAGAGTGTTTTTCTTCACAGAAATCCAACTGAGACAGGAAATCTCTCATTCTCAGGATCCCACTCTGACTTACTACAAGGTTTTAATAAGAGAGTCAGAACTTCGATGACAGGGTTTCCAAACCCAGGGCTTCTCTAGGACCTCAACTGCTGCAGCACCACAATTAACATGCACAGGCCAGAAGGCCCGGGGATGGACATGGCGGATCCCTGTTCCAGGTACTAATCTGTTGAGCTTATTGAGACCGGCATGCTTCTCTTAAATTAATAACTACATTTTACTAGAAAACATAATGTTTTTTAATGCAGTCGCTTTTTACAATACTAATTCTTTATTTTAAAAAAATCTATTATGGAGTCATTGACATAAACTCATCATCCTAGCCAATCCTGGAAGGTTATATTTGAAACTGATATTTGATGCCCACACTGATGAGTGGCAAAGGAGAGAGTCTATGTCTCTCTCTTTGTCTGGAGGAAGTGACCATGAGAGGGTTCAAAGGTCAAGTGTAGCTGCCTGTAACACAATGAATTGTGGCAGAGATTATAAGCTTTGGTTTTTATGTCCACACTAAGCAAACAAGAGACACTATCATGTTTCATTGATCAGCTGCATAAAAAAAAAAGATCTATCTCTTCAAGTTCAAATGCTCACTTAAAGAGTTTGCACCTGAAACTTTTAGGTTTTGGAAGCTTGTTTTTGACTGTATTCTTCACGCACAAAGATAACTAATATGAGAAAAATAAGGATAATATTGGAATGATAGCCTTTCTTAACAATTTATGAAACAGGGTATTTCACAGAGAAAAAAAATGAAGAAAAAAAAAAACCCTGTGATTTTGAGACTTGGACATGAAGCCAATGAATGTGAATGTGGAAATCAAACTGAGCACCACAACCAGTACTGTAATTAGCTCACCAGGGCACTGAATGTCTTGGGATGGCATTAATTCATCCTCCATTCTGTAGAATAGGGTGTTCTTCAGAGACACGTGCCTTACGAAACCTTCCTGACTTACCCTAGCTACTGGTGTTTTGCTAGCAATACTGGCGTTGTTTAATCTGTAGATACATTATTGGAACCTTCCCTCAGCTTCTAAGAGCTATCTTCCCTTCATGTTTTTGTCTGTATATTCATATTTACCCATTTCGGGCATTGATCACATTGGAGAAGGGTACACCACATGGGGTTCATTCTAATTTGATCACCTCCATAAACATCATCACCCTCTTCTGCTGTCTGCTGGCACTGCACTCACTCATGAACTTACCTCCATCTAGACAATCATGCATACACAGAATAAAAACAGAAAAATAATATTTAAAGTATAGTCTATTCTAAGTGCATACCACGTTCCTTGTGGGGAGCTGATGTCTTGAGTGAACATGCATTACTGACAAAAGCATGACGTGTTAGGGACCCCAATGTCCCCGATCCATGGGGATGGACAGGCCTTCTCTGAGTCAGCCTCAGAGTGGTAAAGCCTCCCCTGTTCAGAGTACACCAGACATTGACAAATGATTAATCTTTAGCTAAAAGCAGTGTGTACAGTATTAACTGTAGTTTCCTCATCCAGGAGGTTGGCTGCAACCTGAGACCACTTCTCTTTGGAGACCTCCTGGTTCCATCTCTTTGCCTACGCTATAGTTAACAAATACACCGAGGTTCCCAACTGCTGCTAGGGCTTCTCCATCACAGTGCATGGCTTATTCCATCCCATCTGTCTACCTGTCATTTCTTCAATCGTTATCACCACAGTCAAGGCCCAGCAGTTCCTTTTATAAATGCATAACTCAGGTTATATTGTTTGATATTTCATAGTATTCGCAAATGTGTTGTTGGTACCTATTTTGGATGTTAAGATCCCAGCTCAGTCTGCACCATCCAAAAAAAAAAAAAAAAAGTAAGCGTGTAGGAAGGTCAGGTGCTTCTCCCTTTCTCAGTGGCCTCAGTTGTAAATGGGTTTATATCTACAATGAATGTACGTTAATTATCAATGACTCATTATTAAATTACTATGTCAGGGTCAAGAAAAATAATGACCATACCAATATCTTGAGCACTAAAAACCTCAAAATCACAAAGATTCTGTAATTGAAAAGGAGACGGAGAATCTTGCACAAGAAGATGTCCTTATCTACCTACCTTGGCTAGTTTCTAGGTTCCCTGAATTTTTAACTATGACTCTGATCCAAAGATCAGAGTCACCATTTCTTCAGGGGCAATAACCTGTCTGCCACCAGGACAGTAGTCAGCACCATTGCACTGGTTCTGATCACAGAATGCACCCATATCCTCTAAGAAGCTAGAAACTGGGTTTCCCAAGTAGAAATGAAGTGGAGGCAAGGGCACTCCAAAATGCTGGGGGATGGCAGTTTTCATGTGAGCCAACACAACAACCTTCCAGGTGGCAAATCCTTCTGGCATATTTTTTTTTTCAATTGAGAGTCATCATCCCCAATTAAAATAAAATTAAAAGAGAGAGAGAGAGAGAGAGAGAGAGAGAGAGAGAGAGAGAGAGAGAGAGAGAGAGAGAAGACGAACAACAATAATCCAACTCTTAAAATCTCAGGGCACTCAAAAGCCCAGGTCTGCCCTGCTTACTTTAAACGCTGCTCCAGAGGATGGCATCTGTACTCACAGGCACCCTAGAACTTCCAGGCAGGCAGGTAGGTAAAGCCTGAGAAAGGTTGTGGCTTTAGACATTTTTTTTTCATTTTAAAGTTACACACACACACACACACACACACACACACACAACATCTGCTTCTGTATTTTAGTCAGTCACCTCCCATATAAACTGATGGCTTTAAACAGTAAAATAATGACATAATGGGAGGAAAGAAGTCTCGCCCCTGGCATCGGGTATTATAAACAGCCACGAGTGCCAGCGTAAACCTTTATGTAAGGAACCGTGTTCTTTGTCAGACCAGGCCTTCCTTTCAAAATACCCGTGCTGCCATATGTCCACACTGGGCCGGCTGCAGTGTGCTGACAGGAACCTTTACTCGTGTTGTATAACGTTTTACAGGTTTGCCACCAGGGTCACTCTCTGAGGGGCCTTTACGTCAGAGTGAGAATTCTCACAAACAGAGAGCAGAAAGATGCCAAGAAATGCAGAGTTGGAGAGAGGAGAGCTGACGAGGATGGAATAGTGCTCAGCCGCAGCCTTTCTACTTATCTGGCCTGCTCTCAATGCCAGAAGCAATGTTTTCATTTATTAAGGGAAGGAAAGAGAGGAGCCGGGACAAGCATGAGGTTATATAAACATTATCAACAAATATAAGATTAGAAAGGCTCAGCTAACCCTCCCGACTATCTAATCAGAAAGGGTAATGCATGCATCATTTCAAATGTTTGGTATTTAATTATGCAGCTGCTATCATATCCATCATGGTAAAAAAAAAAAAATACAAAGAAAAAGTTTCCTAGATTAATACATGAAGACATCTTGGGACCTCTATGGTTTGCTTCTCTGAGAGGCTCAGAGGCATCAATGACAAATCTTGTCCTATTAATACAAACTCAGGCTGACAGGAAATGGGAGGCAGTAAAGCAGAGCATGCAGTCACTTGAAGAGCAGCGCTACAGTAAATGGCATTAAATGTTTTCAAAAGCAGAGTGGGCGATGGCGTTTCCTGAGCTTCGTCTACCCCGCAAGTACCACATGCCTCGTTATAAACTTATTAAGTGGGTTGTATATCATTTGCAGAACCTTGGGCTATGTTTCCAGATGCTTAGAGGGCCAGAAGGCTCAGTGCACAGGCCCTTATTCAATTCCCTATGCTGATTTGCTTTCATCACAACAAACACATGTAATATGAAAGCCAGTTTTCCAGGGAGTTTTTAAGATCCTGGGTACAATATGGAAACTTATGCATGAATAAACTTCCAGAAAATTTCAATGCAGTCGAGATAGGAGAGAAAGGGTTGGTGGGTCCTGTGAGTAGAAGGGAGTTGGAGAGACAGTAGGGCAGGGGGGATTGAGATCAAAATAACTTGTATACATGTAGGAAACTACAATAAATAAATATTATTTGTAAAATGAAAAGTACAATGCCATCTTAATGAGAAGGAAATGATACTGGCTTGTAAAACAAGTCTCAAAGCCAGCAACTGCGACCCCACAGAGTCACTCTCTCGCTTGGAGTCAGCCAGAGGATTATGGGATAGGACCCAGTGCTATGGAAGTGACAGTCTCCTACCAGTTGCATAAGTAACAGTATGAGAAAAGCAAACCTACACATTCTGACTACACTGTGAGGCCCTGTGTCTCCAGAGATGTCTAGGAATTGCCTTTGTAGCAGTTGAGAGGAGAAGGGGAAAGTGACTGTGATAGTTTCACACTCTTTACCGGTAAATATCTTTGCTTCCAGTTCATGTCAGCATCCAAGCCCTCTACCACCCCGAACGGAAGCCCAGAGTCTGTTTTAGTTCACTGTTCTTTTCATGGTCAGACAGAAGGGAAGACCTTCGATGGCTGACAGCTTACACTCTTGTTTCCTATTCTTTCTTCTGATCTTGCCAAACCGATCCCTACCCTGAAAACACATGACCTCTCATACTCCTCACAGCATACATAAGAAGACTCAGCAGAGAAGCTAAAGACACCCTCCTCCAAGAAAAGCAAAGCGAGGTTTGGTAAAGTCTGCACAACATTTTTTTTTTCTGAAAAATAATCTGACCATAGAGAGTAGAGGTGACTTTCACTCACATTGTACTAAGGTGTGTCTCTGTATATTTGATTGTTAATTGTTGAACCTGCAGTGAGATAGATGCTAACAGATTCTAGTATTATCATTGCTGACGAGGAATCTCCAGTCTCAGTATTTAAAGAAGCTAAAGAGCCAATGACTAGGCAGAGGAGACAGGAGGCAGGACTTCCATTCCCAGTCTGGAGTTCCCAGATAGAGAGAGAGGGGGGAGGAAAGAAGAGGAAGGTTTCTGGGCCATAAGGACTCACAATAAGGACAAAGATGGAGCAGAGGTGACCAGGGTGAGACTAGAGCACAGGTAACACAGCATGTAACTGTAAGGTAGATAGACTCGCATAGACAGGTTAGAATAGATCAATATCAACCCAGTCATGGTGCTTTAAAGCTTAGTCATAAATGTAACAGGCCTCCGTCTCATTACATGGGAGCTAGAATGGGTGTAGGGAAATAAAACATTTTTCCAAAAATAGAGGTCAGGGGTCCTCCAGTCACCCTCTTCTGAGTCTTGGGATGGAATGTATGCACTATGTTGTCAAGCAGCAAAGTTTAGCACCTTTACACATGCCCTTTGCTCTAGTGTGCAGCTGGAATGGCCCAAGCCTAGGATGCTACTGGAAGAGGATGTCATCCCACATAGATGTGGGTCTACCAGAAGGATGTTGTGGCTTCAGGAATGTGCTTATGAAGGAGACATTGTCACTGTCCCTTTCTGTCTCTGTCTCTGCTTCCTAGCCACCATGAGGTAACCAGGACTCCTCTATCATGAACGGCTACCATAAATGCTCATACCATGCCAGGGCACAGCAAGAGAGCAATCAACCATGAGCTGCAACCCTGGGAACCATACACCAAAGAAAACTTCTCTTATGTTGATCATGTTACGTGTTTCGTAGCGAGAGAAAGCTGTGTGCTGTAAGCTTTCACTCAGTCTACATGCAAACAGACAACACTAGTGTTCCACAGCATAATACACAAATCCCTTAAGTGACAAGCCATAGAGACAGTGATGGATGCTGCCATGGGAACGGCAACTCGGACATTATGAGGCCCTTATTCAATGCACAATTTCCACTCTGCCTCAACAGGACATTTTTGAGAAGATGATTTTACATGTGTTGAGAAAATAAATGATGATCTCAAAAATGCCCAAGAGAACTTGGAGCCTCTTTCCTGGTTGTGTAAAAGAATGGCAGCAGGATCATTCTGGAAGTCAGTATGGTAGTTCCTCAAATTATACTTTCTCAGCAACTGTAAAAGCCTCTCAAATAAGGGGCTAGAGCGATGACTCAGGAGTTAAGATTTTTCATACAGAGGATCCCGGTTTGGTTTCCAGCACTCACAGCAAGTGACTCACAACCAACTGTAACTCCAGCTCATGAGGACTTGATACCCTCTTCTGGCCTCTGCAGGTGCCTATACTCACATACACATACTCACACACATACATATAAATAAACTAACATGTATCATTTAAAAATAAGTCTCTTAAAATTAAAAATGATGATAACAATACAAATAATAAATAATGTATGCCTTCACAACATTATCCCAAGTATGCCATATAGGGGACTACATTCAGCCTATCCACCATGAATATTCCTACACATACTATGCACATGAGAAAATCAAGGCACAGAGGGGCTACTTATGTTCCCAAAGCATCTACAAAGCCTTCCTCTTCTCTGGCTATAAGAAGGCACTGCCCAGGGGCTATCACGGAAAAGGAGGTAAATTAGATCAGGGAACTAGGTGGACATTCCAAGACAGTAAAAGATTTATTCTAGGCTCAATGATTGCAAGAAATATTCATTTTACATTTCATTCCCCTTATTAGCTTAGTAATGTGTATGCATATATAGATATAATCTTTATTTATAATAAAAATAATATAGTTATTAGGATATGCTTTATCATGTATTATTAATATTCTTTTAAGTGAACACACACTATGAACTTGCCACTCTGTTGTCACATATTAAAAATACCTGAAGATTCCCTCCTCTCTCTTAAGAAACAAACTTGGGCAAACAACATGTCTGAACTGATGGTCCTTAAAACACCTTACAGCCCAGTATTCCTGGCCTTCAAAGAGTTAATGCAAGCTTTATCTGCTAAGAACCCCTCATCATTGATATCTAAATACTTTCATTAGTAGCAGAATTTGCTAAGTCAGAATGTGTCTCCCACTGGGGTCCCTCACCCGTCTATGGATCTTTTATAGTGATGGAGTTCCACAAGTGAACCTGACAACGTTGGTTGCAAGTCTCAGACTGGATGCCCTAGGAAACAACTGTCAGATTTTAAATAGCCCACTTCCCTTCTCTCTTTACAACTATGCTCAAACACATGAACTCACCTTTCTTACCTCCATAAAAAAATACATAGAATAATTACCTCATCATATCATGTGTTTTCCTACAGAGTCACAAACAATTAAAATACATGAAATGATATGCTAAATTATTTTGCAATATGGAAGTTTTCCAGAATGGGTCATCTTCTGTTTTCCTGTCACTATTAAAATTTTGAATTTAAGATTTAATTTTATATGCACGAGGTTTTTGCCTCCCTATTTTTATGTGCATTGTGTGTATGCCTGGTGCCCAAGGAAGTCAGAAAAAGGATCTCAAATCCCCTGGATCTAGAGTCACTGTTGCTCGTTGGCTGCCATGTGGATGATGGGAATCAAATGCAGGTCCTCTACAAGAGCAGCCAGTGCTCTGAGCCACTAAACCATCTCTTCAGAGTTATCTTAAAACTTCCAGTGATCCAAGTGCAGGCAACAGAGTCCAGGAGAGGGAAGGAGGGGGGAAGAGGGAGGGAGGCTGGGACAGGGAGAAGACAAGGAAGGGGGCTACTATTGGGATGTACAGTGAATAAATTTTTTAAAATAAAAAAGTTTCAAAGTGAAAAAAAAAACCCTTTGAGTGGTGTATTACTATCCACAGAAGCATTATTCCCTGGGGAAATTTCCAAGTATCACATTCCTTCTTGTGAACTATAAATCTCATTATCAGTTTGTTCAATAGCTCAGAATGTTTCAAAGCTTTCATCAGAAGCTCTCTAGGACACCAACGGTACAGCTTTCAATTCAACATAAGAAACATCTTCTGGATATAGATGGAGGTACATAAGTCAACAAGGATCGTGACCCAGGCCCGTTATCATCAAAACAATGCAGAAGAGTCATAGTTTTTCTTTTAGTTCTATAGTCCTTTATGCCCACGAACAAGAGCAACAACAGCAACAAAAATTTTAGTAGAATATGGAAGAGCAAGAAAGAAAACCTGGAAAGAAAAATAAATATGACAACAGAGAGAAAAGGAAGGGTGGCTTTCCCACTGAGCATAGAGTTTCACAATGCATTAACAATCCCTGTGGGTCATGGTGGACTTGTGACAGACAGCTGAGAGAGCCAGGAGTTTGGATGGGATAGGAAGTAGAGAATCTACCCATGAGGCAAGAAGTTCCTCCCTCCTCTTCCTCCTCTTCCTCCTCTTCCTTCTCTTCCTCCTCTCCCTCCTCTTTCTCCTCTCCCTCCTCTCCCCTACCTCTCTCTCCCCTTCCCTTCCCACTCTCTCTCCCTCTCTCTCTCTCCCATATCTCTCTCCCATCTCTCTCTCTCTCTCTCTCTCTCTCTCTCTCTCTCTCTCTCTCTCTCTCTCTCTCTCATGTGTGTGTGTGTCGTTGTTGTATTGTTGTTGTTGTTGTTGTTAGGTATGAAACTTGGACTTCACTAATGCTAGGCAATCACTCTAGCACATACATAGCCTGACTAGAGCCCAGTGAATTCCATCAGCAACCTGAAGTTTTCCAAATCTAATGTGGCATTCTCTCTCCAAATCCTGTTTTCCTCTGCTCTTCCCTGGTCACGGTTCTTCATCTTCTCATTCTGCTGGGATTCGCTGGGGAGTTAGGAAGTATCACTAGGCACCATCACAGCTCTGGAGCCATCCTGCCATCTTATCCATATTCCCAACTAGCCAAATTCAGAGATTGCACACATATCTAAACTCATTAAAGGCTCTAGATGATTGTAAAGCCCTTGCTGCTGATGTGCATGCCTAGGGTTTCTCTCCTGTCCTTGCCATGTGCGCTGTACCCCCTTTGCACTGTCTATCTTCAACCTCTGTGTTATTTCTTCAAAGCTGTCAATGTTTCCTAAAATAAGTAAACACTGGTTGATGTCTTTTTTCCAGTAAATCTAAAAACCAAAACTATCACAATGAAATGGGGAGTGCTAGACTCTTGCCCCCAGGGCTTCAGATTCAGCAGGTTAGGCTGGGGGGCTGACACTTTGTGTTTCTTCCAATTTCCAGGTAATCCAGGTAGGAAAGACCAGGGCAGGATACTCTGAAAGCCTTAGTCTTACAGAGTGGAAGCTTTCGGAGAGCAGGGTCTTGCCTTTATAGTCACCAAATCCCAAATACATGGAAAGGACATTAGATGACATTCACAAATTCGAACAAGCCTGTTCTAATGTAAAAGACATTTACATGGTCATTGGATTAAATTATAATCTCAAAATTTTCTAACGTGAAACATTGCACAAAATATAAACATGCATCAAATGTGGTCTACATGACAGTGGAAATAAGGGGGGTGTATCCATAAATGCACTGATATCAAAGCAGCATGTCATTCACTTGTAACTAAGCTATTAAAAATCAGCTCTACAAAGGCCCAGCTGAGGGCCTCATTCCATTCTTCACATTATCTTTTTCTAAACTTCAATTTTTTTCTTTATTACTCCTCTCACCACTCCTTTTTAAAATACAAATCATTAGCCCACAGCAGCTACATTGTTCCAGCTCATGTCTCCAAAAATGTGCACAGTTAAAACTGCGTCTGCTTGTTCTTTCATGTCTGGCCAGCCAGTTTCTGGCCACCTGCAGGTACTGCTCACAAACCTAACAACAGGAGAAAAGCCCCAGACATCCATCCCAAAGCTGAGCTAGGAATGGGTGTGAGAGAGTAGGAAAAATGAATAAATTAAATTATATTTAGTACAGAAACTATACCATTATCGTAGGAAGGAGACATGTTTTGTTTCATAAGAGAAGCAGGGCTACTCTCTCCTGTAAACTGTGGATGGGCACAAGGGATGTTCGTCAAAGCCGGGGAAGGAGGGCACGCCACGAGTCCCACCCCTCCCCGGGCTCCTCTCCATCCACCTCAGCTAACCACGCAGCTGTGTAGTATGAGCCCCTCATGAGCTGCAAAGAATGAAGATGAAATCTCCTCAGTAGACAGAACACATGCTAGGATTTCTTAGAGCAGCACTTGGCTCTCTGCAATATGTTCGCTGGGCTCTGATCTCATTCCTCTTTTGTGCGACAAGGTCCAGAACTTGATGCTGGGTGCTGCTGAGCACGTGAACCCCAGAAGCAACAGAGGCGTCAGTCACCCTTGAGCCAAAACCCCAGAAGTGATTTGGAAATTTGGCCAGATATCTACTGTCCTCTTATTTTATGTTTTGACAAACATACATTAGAACAAAGCAACAATCAAAACGCATAATGTAACAAAGTAACAATCAAAACGCATAATGTAACAAACACTTTCCAAGCCATTGGCAGGCATGAGAAAAGCAATTATAAATATTTCCGAGGCATCTGCCTGTGTCTCTTGGCTGACTATTCACAGTAAATGTTGACTTCTTCGTTGGATATCACTCAGGATGAGACTCACCCACTTCCCAGCAACCGTGCACTTAGAAAAATAGTTCCAATTAAAAAAAAAAAAACTTGCTAAATCTGGTGTTGATTTTTGCTCCTGTATTTCTTTAAGATTCACAAAGCCATTGCTCGGCCTAAAGCTAACCCATCTAACCCATTACTTCCACAAGAAATGCATTTGGTCACTATGGCTCGTATGTTTTCTTTGTTCATTATCCCATGCCTCTACCTCTGTTTTGGCTTCTGCAGGGATCATGCACTTCATTGGGACTGCCCTGTTTGGCTTCTGCAAATATGTGTCTCTTTACATTCATACCAATGACGATGGTGCAACACATATGTTTTCAATTAGGCAGAATAGGTTCAAACCTTGGTAGCTTCACTGAACAATGTCACCATCATTCTAAAATGGTGAATGTTAGTTATAGCACCACTAACACCTGTCAACACCTCCCTAGCATAGAACATGTTACCATTAAAGACCTAAGCAAACTACTACATGCAGTAGTCTATCTTTCTCTCTCTACCCTGTGCTGAATCCTATTCATCTTCAAGATTTGCTTCCTCATCTATCTTACCAAATCGGCAATCTGTTTTATCATAGTTATACTGACAATATCTAAGATATAGAAACAGCATTAGGTAAAAGATTAGATTGATATTTGTATATATATGTATATATAATCTTTGTATTAATACACACACACACACACACACACACACACACACACACACACACACACACACCACCACCACCACCACCACCACCACCACCAGGACATTATATAGTAATAAAGAAAAATGAAATTGTCATCTGAGATAAATGGCTTGAACTTGAGGACATGATGTTCAGTGATAGAAGCCAGCAAGATGAGTGGTACATGTTCTCTCTCATGAGTGAAAGTTAAAAAGAAATGATTGTGAAAATAAAGTAGCTATTTAAGGACATTCTGAGGGGCGTGATGAAAATTAGATTGTATTTTTTCAATTCACACTATACACATACAGAGAAAATCACTCTAGATTCTATTAGCATCCATCATGAACATAAAATAAGAATTTATTAAAAACATCCTTCCCCAAATAGTCTTTTCCCATGTCACCTTTCTTGCTTTTAGCCTCTTCAGTTTGCCACAAGGCTGCCAAAACCCACCTAACTACACAAGATTTTATATCCTCCTCTTCTTCCTTCTTTGTACATGGGACATTTTAGGCTAAGCTTTATATTCATTATTGCATTCTGGTGCATTTAGTTATTTTACTTTTCATTAATTAGTAAGCACATATACTGAGTCTAAATTATTCTTTATTCTAAATAAGTTAACACTTATGATAAACAATGTTATAAATATAGAGCAAGTTAATGACTACAGAGATTTAAAAACCCAGAATTTTTATAATGCCAACATTTTTATATTCCCATTGCAGCAAAGTTTAAGACAATTTTTAAAAAAAACCCCACTACTTGTCATTACTTAGACACCTAAATTCAAGACGCATTTTCCTTATGTGATTTAACTTATCTGTCAAAGATTGATTTCACACCAGGCTTTGTAGGCCTAAGGTCAGACATGATCAAGGAGTGGCCAAGCATGCTATGCTACCTGCATAGCTCCGGGTGGCGCCAACCCGATTTGTTTATCTTTCTATAGACCTGCTAGGCCATGGTCATATGGTGAGGGAGGAGGTCCCCTTCTTCAGAGATCTGAGGAGGGAAATAAGGTGGAAGGGGGAAGGAGGGAAGGGGCACAGGAACATACATGGGAGGGGATAACAATTGGATATAATCTGAATTTAAAAATTTTAAAGTAGTTCAGTATAGTATTCTGCATAGTACCTACTCTTCTTTTAAGAGGTATTCTCATGGGAGGTGAGGGCATTTTGGGGACAAACTAGAAACCTAGAGCAACGGAAACTCCCAGGAATCGGGAGGTGGCCTGACCCTAGCTAAGAGTCCTAGCAATGGGGGATATGGAGTTTGAACCAGCCATATCCTGTAACCTGGCAGGACTTCCAAGGGAGGGACTGGGACACCAGCCCAGGCACAAAACCATTGACCTACAGGTTGTACTGCCTACAAGATGTGCTAGGATAAAGATGGAGGAGAAATTGAGAGAATGGTCAACCAATGACTAGTCCAGCTTGAGACCCATGACATGAGATGGGTGGAGCCCACCTCTGACACTGTTAATGATATTCTGCTATACCTGCAGATAGTAGCATAGCATAATCATAATCAGAGAGGTTAATAAAGCAACTGATGGACACAAATGCAGAGACCCACAGCCAAATATTAGGCAGAGCTCAGCAAATCCTACAGAAGAGGGGGAGGAAGAACTGTAGGAGACAGAGTGGTCAAGGACACCACAAGAAAATTCACAGAATCAACTAACCTGGGACCATGGGGACTCACAGACACTGAACAGACAACCAGGAAGCCTGCGTGGAATTGCCCTAGGCCCATGCACATATGTTACAGTTTGTAGCTTGGCCTTCATACAGGACTTTTAACAGCAGAAACAGAGGCTGTCTCAGACTCTGTAGCCTGCCTTTAGGACCCTTTCCTCCTACTGGGCTGCCTCCTCTAACCTCAATTGGAGAGGAGGTGCACAGTCTCACTGCCACTTGATATGCCATGTTTAGTTGAATTCCATGGGACTTTTGCTCTTTTCTGAAAAGAAATGAAGAAATGGAAGGGGATGGGGCAGGGAGGGAGGACTGGGAAGAGAGGAGGGAGGGAAAACTGTGGTAGGGATGTAAAATTAATAATTAATTAATTAATTAATTAATTAAAATATCTTTAAAGAAAAAAAAAGAGGGAGTATCAAAACCAAATTAGAACAACCCATTGTGGTCATTATGGTGAGTTGGCAAAGCCCAAGGACTACTCTGTAAGAAGTCAATGTGAAGGTCTCAAGGAAACAGAATGCTGAACAGCTCTGTAGCTTCCTGCTGCCAAAGAGGTGCCCATTAGTTCTCCTGTGGCTAAAGGAAAGGTCCATTTTATAACTTCTTCTAGAGAGACATAATCAAATGTTACCCATAAAATAATGTCCAATAACTGAAATTAAATAAGACTTAAAGTTTACTTCCTCAGTAGCAATGGCTACAGTTCTCATGTCTAATAGCCCCATGAAGCAAGCACGAAACACATCCCTCATCACGGAGAGTTCTAGCAAAGAGAGTTACCTCTGAAGAATTAAAATGAAATCTGTTTTTTAAAAGAGAATCTAATTATGCAACTCTGTTTAGTTAAATGAATTATTAATTGGATTATTGACTCTATGTTACTAAGAAATAATAATAATTGGTCATCATTATCTTTAGATAAAAATTAAAAATGTAAGATGATGACGATGATGACTCCTTATATCCAAAACATATATTAATCTTCTTTTACAAGCCTTGAAATATTCCAAGCCAACATTAGACTATCCTCTTAAATGACAGAAAATATTTTTTTTAATTTAAAAAGCCTCTATTCTGTGCTCTCTATTAGTTTAATTCTTTTTTTAAAGTCAGTTATTTTCATTGGTACAAAGTGGCTCAACTTGGACACATTTATCCAAATTGACCTCCTTTCTAATTTTTTCCTTTCTAATACTGAACACTCTTGGCTTCTCAAAAGTCATAGATGAATCCAGAATCTAAAAGCTTTTGAGAAATGTCTCCTCCACCATTGTCAAAATGAACAAATACTTGGTATTTCTTTATGCAAAGTTCCTAGTTCAGTAACTCACATGGGGACATCTCTCTAAGTAGCAGTTTTACTGACAACACACGGGGTACATTTCTGTAATTTCCACCACTGGACAAGTTTACTGTGTCTTGCAACCTTTAAAGAAGATGCAAACATTTAAATATTGTTGACATTCCGCATGCCACATTGGCTCTGGCTGAGGAAGGGCAGATGGGTTCTCATCTGTTTTCAGAAAAAAAAATATGGTATAGTGCTTTTTCAAAGAAGCTCTGAAGATACAGCTAAGTAAGCTCCCATGGATCACATTCCAGGGTCCAGGCATAACCTTAAGTTTGGAAGCTATGAATCTGCATTTGAGAAGGTTATAACAGCCTGAGATGCATCTTCTGGTTTGACAATCATTGTCATGATGGCAGGCCCAAGACCAAAGGGCTCCACACTACATATTCCTTACTAAATGATTTTGTGGAGCAAAGAACTGAATTGTTAGGACAACTGCAAAACAATTCAATGAGACTAACAGCTCACATTCCAGAAGTCTTTATTATTTATTTAATATACCCATGAATGTATTTATTTATAAATACTTGAATTTATGCATGACATACACGTATAAATTAATAAATGCAATTTCCGAGCGATGCTGTGAAATTGGGTCATAATGAATATTCAGTTTGCTGCATGTGGGAGCTGTAAGAAGCACAGCAGGAAGTCAGGGCAGGGTCTGAGTTATGTCATTATGGTTCCCACCAGAAAGATATTCTAACAATAAGCTTCTGCAGCCCTGCTGCATTTTAAAAAGCAAACAGTGCAAACACATGCAGAGTTTTATCCCATCATTCTTACTGTTCGTGGAGTCTCTAAAATGTGGCTCCTTTGCAAAGAACTAATTGGCTATTAAGGAAAATCTGGTATGGCTTTGTTGGTTTTCTTTTAGTCCATATATACAGACTTTGTTAGTTATTAAACAATGTTAAGTGATATATGGAAGGAAGATGGGTGAAAAGATAAATGGGTAGGTAAATAGGTGAGTAGTTGAATGGCTAAATAGCTAGGTGGATGGATGGGAGGATGAGCGGTTAGGTAGATAGATGTATGGGTGGATGAAGAGATAGATGAATAGAAAGATGGGTGGCTGGATGGATGGATGGATGGATGGATGGATGGATGGATGAGTGGTTAGGTAGATAGATGTATGGGTGGATGGAGAGATGGATGAATGGAAAGATGGGTGGGTGGATGGATGGATGGATGGATGGATGGATGGATGGATGAGTGGTTAGGTAGATAGATGTATGGGTGGATGGAGAGATGGATGAATAGAAAGATGGGTGGGTGGATGGATGGATGGATGGATGGATGGATGGATGGATGAGTGGTTAGGTAGATAGATGTATGGGTGCGTGGAGAGATGGATGAATAGAAAGATGGGTGGGTGGATGGATGGATGGATGGATGAGTGGTTAGGTAGATAGATGTATGGGTGGATGGAGAGATGGATGAATAGAAAGATGGGTGGATGGTTGGATGGATGGATGGATGAGTGGTTAGGTAGATAGATGTATGGGTGGATGGAGAGATGGATGAATAGAAAGATGGGTGGATGGATGGATGGATGGATGGATGAGTGGTTAGGTAGATAGATGTATGGGTGGATGGAGAGATGGATGAATAGAAAGATGGGTGGGTGGGTGGGTGGATGGATGGATAGATGAGTGGTTAGGTAGATAGATGTATGGGTGGATGGAGAGATAGATGAATAGAAAGATGGGTGGATGGATGGATGGATGGATGGATGAGTGGTTAGGTAGATAGATGTATGGGTGCGTGGAGAGATGGATGAATAGAAAGATGGGTGGGTGGATGGATGGATGGATGGATGAGTGGTTAGGTAGATAGATGTATGGGTGGATGGAGAGATGGATGAATAGAAAGATGGGTGGATGGATGGATGGATGGATGAGTGGTTAGGTAGATAGATGTATGGGTGCGTGGAGAGATGGATGAATAGAAAGATGGGTGGGTGGAAGAACCAATAAGTAGATGAGTAGATGTACCCATGAGAACAAGGACCATCAATGGTACCTTTCCTCAGAAAGCCACCAACAACTTTCACAATTCCCTGGAATTCCTGGGACTACACTAGAAAGTAGGAAATGGAAAAGATAGAGACAGTGTGGGATTCACTGGATAGACTACCTTTTCTGATTTCCTTTAAGACACAGAGCAAAGCTCATCTTCTGCTAGGACTCTAACTTCTGTCAATTAAGGTAGGAGTTACGAATGATTATTGCCTTGAAAACCGGTACTTGGAAGAAAGAAAAGAATTCCACTGGGCCAGCAAGATGGTTTAGTGTGAGGGCAGTACCTACCAAGCCCAATGTCCTAAGTTCTATCCTTGGGGTCCACACAGAGGAGGTAATAACTCTCCCAAGCTGTCCTCTGACCTTCCATGAATGTAGGAGCCTGAACCCTAATCAATCAATCAATCAATCAATGGAAATAAGTTTACTGTGCTAGCTCTACCTTTCATCATTGCAGAAAACAGCTTCTTCCATAGGTGGTTCTGAATAAAATTTATCTCACAATAATCCTCAGTGACCTATTAAAATTCCAAGTGGTCTTTATAATTAGTTAAGCTTAACTATACAAGCAGTAGAATCCAGCCCCCTACAGCACAGAAAGCATTTGGTTGATAGACATTTTCAGTACTAAGCACGGTGGAGAGAACTTGAGAAACTGAAACTTCATTTGAAATAAAGAACACGCTGAAAGAACAGATTTGCCACAATCTAAAGTGATCTGAGGTTTTTTAAAAAACATATGTAAATACAGAGGCATTCTATAAAATTTGGGCTATGCTGATGGTAGAACAGTTGAGGCATATGGAAAGTAGGCTAAGCAACGTGCACTACAGAAATATTTCACTAGCATCCACCTATCTATCTATCTACCCACCTACCTACCTACCTACATACATACATACTTACCTACCTACCTATCATCTGCCACCTACCTATCTGAAAGGTTTTCTTTCATGCAGTCTGCACCAGTCTCACACTGACCATGTAGCTGAAAATGACCTTGAAGTTCTTCATCCTTCAGCTTCTTACGACCAAACAGGCGCGTGGCATCATGCCCAGTTTTCACAAGTACTTTAAAAGTTATAGGTGAAGTAAATTCTAGCCTACTTTTACATATAAAAGTGTTTTATCTACTAAATAGGAAACAAATAGTATTAATCCTCAATAAATGCCTGCACATAAAAAAAATCTTGGCAGTATTAAAAACCGATGAAGTCAGAGATTGTCCTAAAATAATATTGATAATAAACAATATTGAAGTTCACCTTTTTTCAGGATATAAAGATGCATGCAAAGATAACCATGTGGCTTTTACTTCCATGATGACTGTTCTCCTTCCGTGCACCATTGCCTCAGCCCAGCTCTTCCCCAAGATTCACTAAGTAAGTCAGGTTCCATAACACACCATGAGACTCTTTACTGTCAAGGAAATCTGGGACACTGCTGTCTTCTTCAGGTTCGCAAGTTGGCTTGAATGTTCCAAAGGTTGTGTGGAATGTCATTTTAGATTATTTACAGGGCAATCTAATTCCAGGGATCATAACTGGGGTGTCAAGATGACTGCTACTTCCAATCTATGGTTACCTAACTTATTATCTTTTATTAGCAATTTCTCAATCATTCCTCATGAAAGTGTGAAAGACTTATTACTTCAGGAGTTTTATCACTTGTTTTTTGTTTTGTTTTGTTTGGTTTGGTTGTTTTTTGGGGGGGGTTCTGTTGTTGTTGTTGTTGTTGTTGTTGTTGTTGTTTAATCAAGGGAAGCAATGTGTCCCTTATTTGACATGTATGCTGAAGCTCTGCATTCAGAAGTACATGCTAGTGGAGAGGTTTTTAATGACCATCAGCAGTAACTATTCCATGGGCATCTACTTTTGCAATACATATTGCCTTATTAAAGCTTTACAACAACCATTTAGACAGGTGATAAAAGAACTGGTTTCACAGACTTCAGTGGGGTTACATGTCAAACATATGAAAGTCACCCAGATGGGAAGACTTTAAATCAATGAGTAGAGCCAAATTCACTACCAAAGTCTTGCTATTTTCACTTTGATTTAAGGATGCTCCACTTTCCCAGGATCCTCAACTCTCATTAAATTTAGAATGTGTACAAGCAAAGCTAACTGTGAATAAAACCATAGCCAAAACTGCCAAAACAATAATCAGGCAGTGATGAGCAATAGACTGTACCTCAAACAAGTGAGAAAGCAAGAGACAACACTCAGGATTGTCCTCTGACCTTCAAATGTGCACTATGGCATGCATGTGCCTATACACATGTGCATACACACATACACACACACACACACACACACACACACACACACACACACACATGCTAAGCTAAGCTAAGCTAAAATCTTTAGGAGACAATACTCAAAATGTATTATGTAAATGGATTAAAACGGCTTTTAAAGGGTTTTTACATGAAAAATTATGCATATTTACACTTGTGTGAAAATTTCTAGGCATACTAAGTAGCTATTCTCCAGTGACATTTGAATGGCTTTACCACCCAACGAATGAGGGCACATCAATAATATTTAATATTAAAATTTAAAATTGAGCAGAAAACTCACAAGAGAAAATACAAATGGCTAAACAAGGCAACATATCAACTTTATGAATGATAATATATATTGATGATAAAGCTATGGTTTATAAGTAATTCAAATACATATCTCAATGCTAGAAACTGATTTAAGAGGATTGCAATGATAATTCTAGAGAGTATTGAAAATACATTTGATTGTTTATTTCTAGATTGTCTAAGGAGTAATAAAGAGAAGAAAAGCAATTAACAATTTGAAGCAAAACATCATACATCATTTAGTTACAAAAAATCAGGATTAGAAAATGTACATAACCATAAATCATAAATATAGTAGTCAACACTGCAAAACAATGAATTAAGATATTTCTTGACATTTTTATAGTGCCGCAAAGTCGCCTCAAAATATGTCTCCAATCAATTTACTCTTGTCCAGTTTTTAATAGACAAAGGCTTAATTTAATTGAAAATTAAGCCAGAAAAACAACTACTTATACAGTAGATAGTTTACACTAAGGTATAAATGATAGGCTGTTTCTGAGAATGAGGTTTAGATGAAGAACTCAAATATATATATACATATATATATGTATATATATATATTCCAAAGTGAACAAAGGGGGCATTGTGCATGGAGAGGGAATTTGGCCATCAAATCAGAAGCCACAAATACTGAAAACATCCCAGCCAGACACCTAAAACTCCGATTCTGTAACAGGCTCATGTCCAGGAGTTTAAACTATGCCTCCTGCTTAGAAGGAAGCAGTTGTGGACACAGATGTGGTCTCCCCCTGTGACCTGGACCAAGCCTCTGCAACTGAGAAAGAGGTTAATATAGCTTTAATGCTGGCAGATTAGGTAGCTGGCCTGTTTGTTAGACATAATTGAATCTGCAGCATCGAGAACAGCTCTTGATGACGCACACTGTCACAAATCTAGCCTAAGAAGGACAATTTAAGAACGGGTGACAGAATACATATGTTGGTGAATGAAAATGCAGGCTCTATATGTGGACAAGAAATGCAAACCCAGTATGCTGGGATTATATGCTTTCAAATATTTTTATTTATCTTGAAATGATGTCTCTAAATAATAATGTGAATTAAGGTGCTGATGGATTTTGAATGCGTAAGCAAAATAACAAGTACAGGAAGAAAAAAATGGGAAAAATAATTTTTTCACTTGGCTAATTATTTGCAAAATAGAGTGATGGAGAGAAAAGGAATCATCACACTGAACTCTTTGTACACCAAACAAACAAACAAACAACAGAACCAGCCCCAGCTACATAATATAGATGACTTCCATGTTGTTTCTCACATTACAAAGCAGCTACCCTAAAGGATGCACCATTTAGATGGGGTTCTTTTAGATCAATGCATTGGGTGGAATGCAAAGAATCTTTGGAAAATACTTTCTTAATCTGGTTAATTTTTTTCCAGTTTATTTCGTATGTTCTCAGAGAGCATCTACTACTTCCTACACATGCTTCTTGCATTTTGAGAGATGTCAATGAAGGGAATCAGTCGCTTTCACGACAGTACCTAAACTCCAATGAGAGAGGCAAATGAGTGAACAGTGAGTATAATAAACAAACATGGTTGAAGCCCTTTCAGTGGTTAAGGCGCTTTACAGGGAAGCAAGAGCACTGGATTTCTGACCCCAGGCTGTAGATGCTGCAGAGCTTGTCACAGTGCAGAATGTGAAGATCAGAGACGCCCAAAGCTGGTTAGGATAGCCAAAATCACATGCTCTGAATTGATTGAGAGACCCTGCGTCAAAGAATAAGGGGAGGAGTGATAGCCTGACTTCAGCCTAGGGTCTCCACAGGTATGTGCACATGCATGCACTTGCACTCACAGACCCAGGCATAAACAGAGACAAAGACACAGGCACACAGGCATATGCGTGCATGCACGTGTGTGCACGTGCACACACACACACACACACACACACACACACCACATATGCATAAAAGACAACAAATAAAGGGATTAAATACATCATATTTTGTGACAAGTTCTTCTGAGAAAGATAGTATGGGATTCAAAAAAACTTACTAAGGCAGGGGAATTTCAATCTGAGGAGTTCAGTCAGGATAAACTACCCAGGAAAGATGGATTTCATGAAAGACGCAGACCAAGAGAAATGATCTTTGAAAATATCTGGGGCGGGGGGAGCAGCTGAGGCTAAGGAAAAAGTCTGTGCAATGAGAGTGTTCCTGGCTTGTACAAAGAACATAAATTAAGAGTAAGTTAGGGGAAAAGGCCTAAGAGATGAGCTAAGGAAGACACTCTTCACGCTGTTGCTCTAGGCGTCTAAAGATCTGACTTATACCTTGATATGTGGAGTAACTGAAATTAGGAGAGTGACATTAACCGATGGATCCTTAAAGAGCATCCAGGCACTCTGGTGTGAATAGACAGCAGGAGACAGTGGAAGCAGAGAGGGACTTCTGTGATATCAAGAATGGACCTGCCAGGCTGACCAGGACTACAGCGGCAAGGCGATGAGAGTCTGGGTTATTACGCAAATACATAGTGGTTTGGGTGTAAAGAGAAAGGGAGGGAGGGGGGAGGGGGGAGGGGAAAGACTCTTAAGGATGATGCTGGAAGCCTTCATTAAGTTAGAGTATCTGGAAAGTGGAAGTTATCGGCTAAGTGGGAGCCTATGTGTGGAGCTGCTGAGAAGCATGGTTCGGCTGCACCTTCAGATTTCTGTTGGCTCTCTAAGTCAAGAAGCTCATGATCACAGTCGGATGCATGAGTCTGGGACTCAGGAAAGGAGTCTGAGCTGGAGTTGCAAATTTAGGACTTGATGGTGTGATACCTAACCTTCACTAACATAGCACAGGATTTCAAACTCACACATCATTTAACAGGTGAGGCATACCAAGCCATGCTCTTCCATGTACCCAATACCATTTAATTATTATGCTTCCTGTTCTTACGAACTAGACATCTGTAGACACTACCAATCTAATTGCATACTTTTCAGGCACTTATTACGGCTAACAATTTTCTTCATGGCAGTGGATTTTAAGAGGAGCAGAATTCAAATCTTAAGTAGGTTGCTCCATTTGTCAGCAGGCTACCATGAAGAGGACAAATGATACCAAATGCTGGTAAGGATATGGGGAAGGGGGAATCCTTAGTCACTGCTGGTGGGAGTGTAACTTGCAGCGGCCAATCAGCATGGTCAGTTCTAAAACAATAAAAGTAGAGCTACCATGACACAGGTAGAACAAGCCTGAGCATGTGCCCACAACTCTAAGCATCTAATCGCAGAGATATCTGGCATTATTTATGTTCACTAATGCTCTGTTTAAAATAGCCATGAAATGAGACCAGCTTAGGCGGCCACCAACAGATAAATGGATCAAGAAAATGTGGCCTATAAATGAATTTTATGCAGCCACAAAGCAAAGCAAAACCATGACATTTGCAGGAAAATAGATGGACCTGGAATCAATGTTAACTGTTAACTTAAAAAAAAAAAGCCAGACTCAGAAAGACAAATATACGTTTCCCATTGAAACCTAGATGCAAATTCATATGTGTGTGTGCATCCATGTGTGTCTGCCTATTTACACATGGATTTATAAATCGTGAAACTAGAAAAGGGATCATGAGAGAGAGGAAGAGACCCTAAAGATATGGGAGATAAATACTGTGATGAATACACAAGATGTAAAAGCAGAAGGGGAATAGTGTTGAAAACTGGTTTTTAATGTTTACTATTAATCCATGGATTATAACAGCAGCTATTACTTAACCCCATACCGTATCAATAAAAGACACAGACACCTGTTGGATTTGTGATAATCCTTAAACTCTGGAGCAGGAAAGACACCACCCCCCTAAACTATCTTTTACCACTACCTAATCCCATGCCAATTGCTCTATGGCAGCTCTGCCTCCAATTCTCCTCTGCTCTCCCTCTCTCTCCCATGATCCTTCTGTCCTACAAGCCCACATATCTTGGCTCTGCTTACCTCATTTCTGCCCGGCCCAGATGTAGGCATTTATTCAGCCAATCAGGAATCATTTGGGAGCAAGGTTACACAGTATCATTCTTTTATACATGGCGTTTTGCTTGTAGAGCAGTAAGAATTTTGGGGCAGCGGGGTGGGGGGGGCAAGCAATTAATTAAATACAAAGCACCAGACCATGCTGTAACAGGAAGATTTACTGGGAAAGGAAAGGGAACTAAATAAGAGAAGGGAAGGAAACACAAAGGTAGGTGGAGAGTGAGGGGACCAAGTGAGAGAGAAGTACAATGTCAAACCCACAGGAAGACCCCAGGATGGAAATCAACATTTTGTGTGCTGCACTTAAAAGTCGTTTTAAAAAGGAAGCAAGGAGATGAGTAGTTATGAGCACTTACAGCTACTGCAAAGGACCTGGGTTCAATCCCTAGCACTCACAAGGCTAACAGCCATCTGTAACTCCAGTGCCAAGGGACTCACCACCCTCTTCTGGCCTCCCGGAGGAACTAATGCATATAGTACACAGAGATGCATATATGCAAATATTCATAACATAAATAAAAACAACTGTTTTTTAAAAGAGTGAGGGGAAAAAGGAATGTGACTTCCATATCAGCTGTGTTGTAAAAAGGGACTCAGGATGTGGGTGCTAGATCACCCACCCCGGTGTACCCAATGTAATCTCTTAAACACAGACGTCAGAAACAGAGAAGGACTTTTGGAATAGCAATCCAATCTTCACCCAGATTTAGTTATATGCTAAGTACATTGTCCTTTTGAAGAATCGTCTTTTCTCACATGACTTTATTCTGATAATGAATGTAAGCTAGCCAGTGTAATATGTGAGGAATATTCAATTGCCTATTTCTCTAGTCAGAAAATAGAATTGTGGCTTTTTCATTTGATGCCACATTTTCCTAAGACAAACAGGAGCCTCTCTTCCCTAAATGGGCCAGTCAATGATTCTTACATTTGTTCTGAGGTAGATTCATACTTATCCAAGATGTGGGTCTTAGAAAAGCAATAAGGGAATGTCATTTCTGAGGATGCTTATAAGGCAAATTTTAAACCATTTTATAAAATTATAAAGTTGCCTATGCAATATGCTAATTTTGAATAGAAAAATTTAGAACTGTGTGTTTCTTATGACAAATTAAGAATGACACTGTGGCATGTTTCATATATATATATATGAATATATATAAAATATATACACACACACAATGCTTAATTCTATACTCTTTAATTCCTCTTCAGTAGACAAATCCAGAAAAACATTGTGTTGTTTGAATGAGACACTGCAATACAATGCATAATTTATAAATAACAGCATAAAATTTAAGAACACAGATGCAGTGTGACTTTCTTTTTTATAAATCATAGAGCAAAAACTAACATCATCAGCATTAACACACACACACACACACACACACACACACACACACACACACACACACGGAGTCATTATCAGTCTAGGATATATACCAGCTTATAGGACTAGAGGTTAAAAGAAGCCTGGGATGCTCTGTGCTCTTCTGGACCACAGCATACAGCTCTCCCACCATTTGAACTGGCCCATGGTAACAGATACAGGTGCAAAACGCCTGCCTACATGCAGAGTGACAGTGGAGTAACAGACAAGATGGTAGAGATCACACAAAGATAACGTAAACATGAGCAAACAGTGATCTGGCTTGGTACTCATAAAACTCGGCATGTACTACCCAGATCCACCTACTCCAAGCAGATGGAAGCCTTTCTCCTCCAGTTCTGACAGGAATAGTCCATAAATTTAGCCAATGAATCAGTTTTGTTTCCATCCCACTCTGGAGTAATTGATTATGGGGTGTTTTCTTCCTCAATCAAAAATTTGAAGCTGAGGGATTGATTCATATTTTAGTGGAGACAAAAATAATGGATTCTATTACATTCATAGAACTGAAATTTAAAGAAGCCACCAATTTAAAAGATTAAATACATTATAAAGAGTGTAAAAAAATGGTGTCTGTTAAGACTAGGGTAACAAGAATAAACTTCACAAATGGTGAATTATTTTCCATTACAGTAGAAAAAGGAGCAGTTAACACTAAGCCTGATATATCAAAAGCAATATGGATATTATTTCTATTACAATTATGATTTCAAATCCAGTAAGTATTGCTTTCCAAAATTACTTCCATGGAATCCAACTAATTTATATTTTATAAAGCTGTCATAAATGACCATTAAGAATATTTAAGACCACTGCTAAATAGCTTCATATGAATAAGTACTCACTGGATGAATAGAAAGCTATTCATTTAATATAGTTTTCTTGAAAAATAACTAAACTTAATTATTTCATTCTACAAATAACTTCAGATCTCTCCTATTAAACTCAATAGAAATTCTTACTCCATCTAAGTAACCAAAAACTTGACTCACTGGCACTGTGGGAATAATTCTGTTTCTATTCAGAGTGCTAATATCATAATAACAGGTTATGAAGCTCCATCATGCATGTTTTCATTAATCTAATTTTCTAAATGTTTAATTTGTGTTGTCCTGGCTGTAAGCATGTCCTGACTTGATGCCGGAGTCACAGAAACTATGGCAACACAGAGGTGTGCTGTCAAAGGAAGAAAAGATGACCCTCGATGCAATAAATATTTTCTCCTTTTAGGTCCATCTCTTCTAATATACTAACCCCAAATGTCCCTAAACCGAAGAAGAGAAACTCTTTTTTTCCTCAAAGGCTATAAGAATAAAATTTTTAAAAATATAGTTTATTAATTTATTTATATTACATCTAAATTGTTATCCCATCCCTTGTATCCTCCCATTTCTCCCTTCCTCCCATTATTCCCCTTATTCCCTTCCCCTATGACTGTGACTGAGGGGGATTACCTCCCCCTGTATATGCTCATAGGGTATCAAGTCTCTTCTTGGTAACCTGCTGTCCTTCCTCTGAGTGCCACCAGGCCTCCCTGTCCAGGGGACATGATCAAAGGTGAGGCACCAGAGTACGTGAGAAAGTCATACCCCACTCTACACTCAACTGTGAAGAATGTCCTGTCCATTGGGTAGATCTGGGTAGGCTCATACTATGGCACCAGCCAAGGACAATACATGCAGTAAACTTCGAATCCCTACCTAGATCTACCCAATGGAGAATATAATTTTAAGAGAAATTCTCCTTTGAGACCTAACTCCAGGTTAATGGAGACAAGTTTATGGTCAACTTGTGCAGCACTGTTGGAAAGAGCATAAAGAGCATATTTGTCAAATTTTAGATTGTGAGTTTGTTACATATTCATCTCAGGTGCATTCTCCTGTCCCACTGAGTGACTGACAGTGTGATGGGGTGATGGGGCAGTGAGCGCCAGCACAGTGCTCAATTCTGAGGACCTACCAAAATCAATTTCCCTTTTCACTACTGTGGGGATTGAAGAAAGGGAGTCAGAAGCCTAATACAGCCATCATTAATGCTCTTACTCTATTAACATCAAAAGCATCCAAGCTAGGGAACCTCGAATCAAAGTCAGAGCATCACAGTGATAACTGTGTAGTTTACATGTAGTGTTTCTTAAGCATAGTAACAGACATGCGAATAGATTCTCATCTTTGTTATAATGGTTATTTTAATGTTGTCATAAACAAAAGCAGCAATCAGGCATCCTTCCACAGTGCCGAAGGGGAATGTAAATTGGTTCAATTTTCTTGAAGAGCAGTTTGGTGACACTTGCCAGGAACATAAAAACATCCCATTCTTTGCTTGCTACATCGACAATTAGGAATATCTTTTAAATAGGCTCTTTGCAACTTAAACTTTTTGATACATTTTAATGCCATTATTATTTGTAATAGGGAAAACTTCAAAACAAAAGGATACTAAGGCCTAGTAACAAAGTAATGCTACAGCCAGAGGATACATTACCCCAAAACCCTTAAAGGGGTTTCTGAGTGCTTACTATAAGGGAAGGTGCTGAGTAAATAAACAGTTAAATGCCCTATATTGTTATAGATAAAATGTAAACAATGACTAAGTCTACCTAAAATGCTAGTTGATCACCTCTGAGTCATGAGTATAATTCTGTCACTTGTTTTCCTTTGTTTTGTCTTGTTTGTGGTTGTTCTCTGTTATTCTAACTTCTAAAACATTAACCTTGTTTCAAATTTTAAAATAGCCAAGTCTGTGAAAGCAGTCCAGGTTTTGAGATGGCATGCTACATGTCAGGGTTAAAAGCTTAGTTGTGCATCACCATGACAGTCCTGGTACTTGGTGTGGGGCTGAGACTGTTCCTTTTCTTTCTAAGCAGGAGGTGTCTTTTAAAATGATGCTTAGAGTTGAGAGAGTAACAAAAACAAACTCTGTCTTTTCTGTCACGCTCAATATGTCTTTATTATTATTATTATACTTAGACCAAATGTAATGGTCTCTCACCTCTCTCCACAGCTCTGTGAAATTTGTTAGCTGTTCAAATTGGTACGTCTATGGAGATCACTGCATGATTTTCTTCACGTTCTCTATTTCTCTATCCTCCAAAGCCCCATAACCACAAAACAAATAAAGACAAATAAATAAATTATGCAATCAAAAAAAAGCTTAGTCTGAGCTCAGAGGACACGTTAAGAACATGTATAAAGACAGGTCTGGTGAACAGAACAAGGTGGAGACAGGCGGATCCTACAGGGGATCTGGCAGGGAAACCTGGGGAATAAGCAGAATGCGTGCGCACGCTCTCCTCATTGTCCACACAGAGGAATGCCTGAATCGACTAATTCAGAAATACATGTTTTTAAGATATGGCTTTTTTTTATATCAGCCACACTTGTGTGAAACCAGTTACTTGGTGAAAGTAAGTCACTTTGTAGTTAAATCAGCAGTATCACCATTGAACCCAACATGCTTTCTGTTTGAGATAGATCTCATGTAGCCCAGGCTGGTCTCACACTCACTATACAGCCGAGGATAATCTTGAAGTTCGGATCCTTCTGTTGCCACCTCCTAAGCGCAGAGATGACAGGTGTGTGCCAGCACACCAGTGCAAGTGGTGCTGGGAGTGGAGTCCAGGCCTTCATATGTGCTAGGCAAATGCTCTACCAGGTGAGCTCCATTCTGGCCTGAGCTTGTATTATTATTATTATTATTATTATTATTATTATTATTATTATTATTATTATTAATACTGCAGAAACACTCTCATTTCTCCAATGTCTTTCCACGGTGAGTTCCAATGTAACGGTCTCCAGCAAGAAGACAGAACTCATTATTAACGGTTTTGTTATCACATCCAGGCAGTTGAAAATGCCTAACAACCGAGAATAACTACTTTTACCCTTCTTGATAGTAAAAGCGATTTTAACTGACATTTTAACATGGTAATCACTGAGACCAGATTTACATCCTAGATATCTCTGTAGCTCACACAATGTTTTTGTATCTAACATTAAATTAACCAAATCCAATCAAGGGAAAGCACCACAGATGATCAATCTTTCTTCCTAAGCCCTTTCAATCTTTCATTTTCTTTCGATACAAAATGTTAAATCCACCAACTACACATGTGCTGTTTCCTAAAAGCCAAATCTAGCTTACCAGGGGGAAAAAAATCCAGCAAACACACACAAATCCAGAGTCACCCGCTTCTTGCTATAGAAAGGCTCCAGATGCCATCTCAAATCTGACCCACTTCCCTGAGGATTTATTAATGAATGACTGCCGCCGCGCACAGTGACCACGCTGTGGCCCCAATCCTCCGCCTTGATGACGTCAAGACCTCCACAGCCCTTTCTTTCCTTGGCAAACATGGGGGAAAATCCAGGTCACTCCTTACTGGAGCATGAATGTGAACAAAGGATGCCTGCCAGCCGTTGCTGTCACCTGGCCTGAGACACATCTGCCAGCAACATCTACCTCCTTGAACGTTATTTCTGACTCTTTATTTTTAGAACAGAGCTGTGCACTCTGTACATAAGGCAGAAATTAGAATTAACCATGAATTTTGAGGAAACGGTCCATCTTATGATCCCACATCACTCCATTTATAAGAGTTTCATGAACCGTTATTCATGTGCTTATTTCCCAGCATAGTGACTGACTCTTCAATCTTTCATATGAATTTATGGAATGCAGTAACACAAAAGAGCTGCTTTTGTCTTACGTTGGGGGCTACAGTAGCCTGTTTACATCCCTAAACAATGCGTTCTAAATCAACACAGTCATCAGGCACCAGCGCACAGAGGCCAACATCTGTCATGACCACCTTGAGGCTTGTTCATTCTGCCAGGAACAACTGCCAACTTTGCTGCATGTGTCATTTTGGCCCCAATCTCTAGAAAAGGCAAATGAATGCATTATGCCTCTCACTCTGAACTTTTTTTATTTTAAAAAGACGTAGAAATGCTCAAAAAAGGAGAAAAATGCCTCAAGGACAGTCACTGATGCACTCTGCATATCTAAGGAACTGGACTCAAAGAATTGTCATCATCAGCCCGGGAGGACAGATCAGTGGGTACATGACAATCTAGGCTTGACCACCAGGTCTGTAAAGATGTGGTGTGATGTCACAGGCCTATAATATTAGCATCTAGCAGTTGGAGACAAAAGCATCAAGAGCTCAATGTCATCCTTTTTTAAAAAAAAGTCCTTCTAGGAGTACATGAAACCTACCCTGATTCCCACTCCAACCCCCTGTGAGGAAAAAAAAAGAAAGAAAAGTAACATTTAGATTCTTTTTTTTTTTTTTTTGCTTTACTTTTACTGAATTTAGAAGTATACATTTTAAGAAGAAACACTTCAAGGATTTCCAAGTAACTAATTAATTGTACAATTATATTGATTTATTTTTGAAGAGCTTAAAGTAAAATACACAATTTTGTTTTTAACATGAACAATTCTGGCAAAATAACAAAGTCCATTTTAGAGTGGCATTTTAGATTCAAAGCTTTAAAAAAAACCCCAATTTTCTCAAAAGCCTGCTCATATAAACAGAGACACTGGTTATATGGGAGTAAAAACAAAAATGACTACTTTTTTTAAAGCGAGTGAACATCAGACTAATTTTAAAACAGTTCTGTAATTAGGAATTAAATTGGATCTTGCAGAGTAAATGTTAAGGTTCAGCCACCTTGAACAACAGCCTCGAATGCTTCCTTAGACAACATGAGTAACATTGCCAACTGAACCAGGAAAACCTGACTCCAGAGGTAAGACTGGACCCCTGGGAGGTTGGGCAGATGGCGCCAATGAGAAAGGAGTTAGGCAATACATGAAGACTTTGCTCCCTGCTAAGGAAAACTCTCAAAGAAGAAGCACTTCTGTCTCATTTTCTGTATGTAAGAATTTCTTATGAATTTCATAACAATCCAGTAAATCTCTAGACAGTTCAAAATTCATTGGGAAAAATATGTTACTGTGGTGTTGCTTACTGCTACATTCCTTTTATTTAGAAAAATGTGAATATGTAATCTTAGTGGGTAGAAACAACATACGTTGCATAGAAGAATTGGAAGATTTTGAAATGAGCAAAACAACTAAACAAGCTGGGTAAGTACCCTGACCATCCTCAGTTCCACACAGAGAAATGAATGCAGTGTCCCCCTCAGGTCAGAATGCTGATACTCACAGAAAGGGCATTTCATCTACCGAGTGCAACTGGTTACTGCCCTGTGGTGACTGCCCGCTTATACACATTTTTGTAAATTTATTCCTTTCCTGACTTGAAATATGTGTGATACTTGGACTTCTCATTTGAATCCATTGTAACTTCATTCTAGTTATTTAAATAAAATATTCAGCATTCACAGAATAATTATATGAGTTGTGATTTAATTTTAAAAATCATCTCTCAGGCCTATATATAGGTGTATGTACATATACAATCACAGACAGGCATAAAAAAGTGAGATTGTATTATGCTTAGGCTGTAGGTATTTTCTCTGTTTTTTTTTACTTGGTATTTTCCCAAGCATATCAGTGTGCATGGATTACTTTAACAATCAAAGGAAGGAATTTTTTTAAAAGTGATTCTTTGCGTCTGCATTAATATTTAGCTCTCTAATAGCATGTTTTTCATTTCTGGCCTTAGGTGAACACTGCAAAAGCAGCCAGCTTCCAAATGGCTGTGCCTATCATATTTTCATTTTTTCAAGAATAAGAGACAGACACTTCATTCTAAGAGCTGCTCACTTCTATGATATATTATATCATTTAACATAAAACGTGATGATAAAAAATGAAGCCAAAAGTTGAGGACAAAACTGAAACTTAAAACAAAATTATGCCAGGAGTTTCCTAAATTATTGATTAAATGTTCTAGTCCTATAATGGCATCAATGAACATACGGCCATGTCAAAGGATGACCTCCCTGGGCTCAAGAGATATTCCTTTCCTTCAGAGAAAAAAGCTAACTTCAAAATCACATCACCCCTTACAGCAGAATGACTGGCAACTGTAATGACAAAAACAGAAACAAAATAATCAGAAATGCCGCTAATTTTTGAGGGAGATACCGACAGTATCATAGTTTATGAAAAGCAAGTTATTGCTCAATAAGTATTGAATAAAATATTGAAGGATGCATCACTTGAAATCAATTAGTCACTATGAAGTAAGGAGTACCAAAAAAAAAAAAAATGAAAGGGACAAGCTAACCCAGGAGTGTTTTGCACAGTTACCACATTCAGCTGTCTAGGTAAATCTCATATGTGTTTGCAATTTTTACCAATCTACACTCATGAAAAGCTACAAGAAGTGTCCTGAGCAACACGTAAATGTTGAGTGGGCCTGGTGACTTACTTACAATCCCAGCACCCCAGAGTTTGGGTACGGTAACCAGCTGACTAACTAGACTAGACGAACTGAAATCCTGAGTCCCAGTGAGAGAGTCTGCCTTGACATATAAGGTGAAGGGTGATGAAGAAAGGCTCTCAACATCAACCTCTGTTGTGCATACACCTCCTCATGCGCACATGACAAGGACTGGATTTCTGGTATGTAGAATGATGGATTCTCTACAGCCAATAGGAAGGTAGATTCTTGACTGTCACCATAGCAACAGAGAATAAAAATCAATAGGGAGGGGGCATTAATGTGTTGTTTTGTTTCAAGGTCTTTCTCTCTTTCTTTCCTTCTTTGTTTTGTTTTTTTTTTTAAGTCAACAGAACACAAAGGGAAAACTATCTTTAAAAGTTGAAGTTCCAATTTAAATAACATACATGACACTGGGTGATTCTCAAAGCACATAACTCTGAAAATAATTGGCTAAGATTTTTTTTTCTCATTCCTAAGTCAGTTTGACAGGATTTGTTCTAATGTGCAATGGGCTTGATGTTCTGAGATGATTGATGTGTGGCCATCAGTTCTCATCATATATGTGATTTGAAAAAGGGATATCTAGGAAAATTAAAGTGACAGAGAGAAGAAACTCCATGTTGTGTCTGAAAAGATTCAGCTGCAGCCTTGATTTACTGTATTCCTATTTTACTTCAGGCTTCAGACTTTCTAGGAAAAAGAAGCCACGATGTTCTCTTCCAGAGAACCGTGAAGCCCTGAAGGTCTGGGAGCCAAGCGACATCTCAGTGTGCAGAGCTGCTGCAAGGCACAGAGGGCAGCCACTGAGAAGCCGCGCAGCCCCAAAATAGTGGAGTCCAGCAGCAGCAGCAGCAGCACATCAAATGGAAAGCTAGTTCATACTAGTCAGGAATCCTCGGTGCAGATTTCTCAACTTAAACATCAGCTTTTTTTTTTTTCAACTCTACAGTGTCGAAGAGTTGAAACACCCAGAGAACTACAGCCTCATCTCTGAAGTTGTGGATTTTGTTTTAAACTGTGCAAGGCTGCCAAGCAAGGGCGGAGTGTAATCAGGCGTTCGGGTTCTGTGATTGTCACCTTTGTGTTTCACGATGCACTTCTTTATGTGTAACTCCAGTTTTAGAGACTTGATGTGCCATCGGCTCCCAACTCTTGTAACTAAAGTGTAGTTAAGAGAAAACACTTAATCCATCAAGAAGGCTGAAGAAAGAGGATTGGGAATTGGAGGCAAGCCTAGGCTTCCTAGGAAGATCATGTTTCACAAAATAAACAAACAAGAATGCTAACTCAAAACAACAAACCACATTTTTTGTAGGAATACAGATTTCTGGTGTTTATTTTGGCTAAAGATATTTGTATTTCCATATGAGTTAGCAGCATTCTTTCATACCATGTGCCAACAAAGGCGTGCACACTGTGCTATATCTATATCCTCATTTACAGTCACATGATCAATTTTGCAATCACAAGTCAAAGCAACAAGGTCCCCTGTGGTCCCCTGTGTTCTGCACTCACCAGGGAGGAGCCACATGAGGAGTTTAGATAAAAATGTCTATTTACTAGATCACATCCCCAGGGAGGCCAAACCTAATTCAGGTTGAGAATCTGGGTAGATTTTTGGGGTTTGAGAAGACATATAACAATTCAGTATGGTTTTCTTGAGGAGAGATGTGAATAAATATTCAAATGTTTGTCATTTTCTGGATTGCTTATTATGTGACTTTACATGAAGATAGCAAGGAGTAAACTCCGCAGAACTCCAGCTCTGGTTAAGGGTAGATCTACTGGGAAAGACTTTTTATATAGATTACCATGAGAAACATGACACACTATCCACACAATCAACCGTGGTCTGTCTCCGAGGGCTAAAACCCTTCAAGGCTCAGATCTCCTACTTTGTATTCTACCTCAGCTTCCTCCTTAAATAAAATCATTCTATTGGAACAAACTCGCAAAGACGTCACATTGCTATAATAAAGAAGACTCTCAAAGCCACCACCTACCCAACCCCAACCCCCGTGTGCCTCAGTGAACTTCTATACCACTAGAATACCCATTTGGAAGCCACAGAGCTTCACAGAGGCTTTGAGAATTTCATTGTTAACTACATTTTTATTCACTTATCCATCACACACAAAAAAGTTGAAACTAGAAAAAAAATAAAGCTGTTTATACTTTTACATGACTCATGTGTTATTTTTTTTTTCTTATATTCTGTTTTTCATTCTCACTTTATATTTCAACTCTTGGTCTCTTTTCTAAATTTTATACTATGCCCACACTTACACCTGCTTACATATATACATGTATATGAGGGACAACATGCATTTTTTTTTCTTGCTGAGTTTGTGCAACCTCACTTTACATCACATTAAGTCCACCCATTTTCCTGTAAATGTCTTGACTGCATTTTTTTTCTCTGTGGTTGAGCATCATTCCAATCTATGTGCAGATCTTCTTTTCACTGTCCACTCATCTGTTCATGGACATCTGAGTTGGCTCCATTTTCCTGCTGCTTCGGCAAATAGAGAACCAGTAAACACGCATCTGCAAAGACCTCTGTGTTAGGATGCAGAGTTCTTGGAATCATTTGCCTAGGAATGTTATAGCTGGGACATATGACATGCCAACATTACAGCCAGAAAATATAAATAACTAAACAGGCCTATTACAAGCAATGAGAGTGAAACTATCTTTAAAAGTCTAGGACAGAACTGAGTCACTTCTGAAAACCTTCAAAATTTAAGGAAGACTTAATAGCAGTTCTTAATTTTCCCTACAAAACAGGAGGTGAAAAAAAATATTACGCACGTTGTCCATGAAGCCAGAATAATCCTGGGACCCAAACTAGATACTGATCTACCACAAGGGAACAACTACAAACCAAGTCCTCTGATGAACATAGATGGAGAAAATTTCAGGAAAACACTTGCAAACTAAATCAGGAACACATTAAAATCATGCATACAACAAGACCACGTTGGCTTCAGAGATGCAAGGTTGGCTCAACGTATATAAGTCGACAAATGTAACAATCATATAAACAAACTTAAGGGAAGAAATCACACAGTCCCCTCTCTCGATGGCCTCTCTATCTCTATCGGTTGCTTCTGTTTACTCCACATGACTCGTCTATAGGAACCAACCATCCTTATTTGTAGAAACATTGTAAAGTCCAAATGAACGTGATGAACGAAAGCTGAGGTTAATCCCCTCTCAAATCATCAACAAAGAGAGCTGCTTCTGTGGACAGACTATTCTGGAAGAACGTGAGTCATCTGCAAAACCTCACAACAGTACAAGTTTTATGTATTTGCTTTAATTAACTGCTTGACAAACAAGTACTTCTGAGATTTCAAGATGCCAAATTAGTTACTTCTGGCAGGAAAGTAGGTCTGGAGAGAACTGCCTATCCCTGTGGTGAGAAGACAGACAAGGCAGCGAAGCAGATGGACCACAGGAAGACTTTATCAGTGAATTTTCAGTTGTTTGAGAGGAAAGCAAAGAATTAGGGAGGATCCCTAAGATGCTTTATCAAAAGCATTTAATAGTTTTTTTTTAAGGACCTCATTGCTGAGGCTAGATCCTAAATAACAGAGCGAAAGAGGTCACACTCGGTTTCTTTTTATTTATCACAGTGCACCTTTCAGTAAAATGGTTTTACTTCTGAAAGTTATGCAGACCATGCTTTGTGTTTTCACTCCTGGCGTGAGTTATGTATCAGATGTGTGCCTTCTGCACAGGATTTTAATCATGACAGGCACACTGGCTATATAGCAGGGCTGAATTCAGAGTGAGGGGTAATAAATTTCTGTGAGCACTTGTGTATTCTTTGAAAATAATTAAAAAATGCTTAAGACAAACGTGTGAGCAGATCTTTGATAATGTTTACATTGAATGTCAAAGATTGGTTTCAGCTCCAATGAGACCAGTGAGAGAGCCCATGGACAGCAGACCACTGAGAGTAGCAAGTACCTTTCTTTATCTGGAGCTGTTGTTGGCTCTGGGATGCTGCCTTGGATTTGACTGACCTCAACACCACCTGAGGAGAGTTCACAGCAATGGTCTCCCCATCTTTTCCACCTGTGACTTTTGTCCCACTCAGATAAAAATAATGTTTTCCCGGAAACGTTTGTGGTCAGAAATGAAGGTCACATGTGAAGAGAACATATTACTTTTTAACATGACAAATCTCCATAAAAATAAGAATTATCTTCTAAAAAATCTTTCTGATTATCATAACCCACAAATGGAAAAAATAATGGCACTGCAGATTTTAAAGTTTTTCTTTCTTTCTTTTTCTTTCTTTCTTTCTCTTAAACAAACCTCACATGCCTCCCTTTTTCTTCATTGTCATGAAGGTAGTTGAAAAAAAAACCTCAAGACCTAATAATTACTTGATTGAGTAACTTTGCCTCCATCAATTTCCATTTCCTTGTGAGAAAATTAAAGCAAACAAATGTATTGGGTCCTCCTATGAATCAAATCAAAAGGCATACTTAAAATAGTTTGCATGGTATGAACAGCTAGCTGCAAGCTATTATTAATCCAAGATAAAAAGTGGTGTCTTCACAGCCAGTTTCCAACCTCTCCTGCTTTTGGCAACTCTTTCTTACCACAAGTGCTTTTTCAAGCCAAGCCTCTCAAGAGCGGTTCAATTAAAAACATAACTACCTGTAAACAAACGGTAAACGGTACCTTTGACATAAATGCTCACAGTATGCAGAGAAGGACCTCTATGCTGTTGCTCCCTCTGAAGTGCATCCAAAATTCAGGGGCATAAGTGGACGGATAAAGGGCTGGAGGGTGGATGGGCACGTGATCAAGGGAGGGCTAGAAAATGCTGATGGTGAAATCTAGCTGGAAGTGGCACGGGTGTTCAATACAAAACCATCACAACTTCAAAATGTGTTTATATTTTTCTGCCTACATGACGGGGGAACCTAGGCACCAGCACACTTTAGCGAAGCCTCAATGACTCAAACTCTAAGGCTGATTCAACAAAAGGAATGATTTGGAAGGAACTGGACTACCCTGATTGTGTCAAAAATAATGTTCAGAAAGTGTTACAACCAGGGCTGGGGTTTTCACCTCAGCGTAGGAAGCCAGAGGGCCTAGCTGACGTATAATCACACATATGAGATCAATAATGATTTTGCTTTATGCCACAATACAAAACAGCATGTCAAACAGTTTTGCCATCTCTTGCATCTTAACCAGATGTTATGCAAGTAACGCATCTGAACTTGACATTCCTGGAGAAAATGCTGTGTATAAAAATGATTTTTTGCATGCTACGTATTAAATTTTAGGAACTGGATGATATAGCGAAAACTCTCAAATTTAAATCTGTACTGCTCCCCTGCTGCACCCATCCTTTTAACTCTGAGCCATTCTGCCCCTCTAGTTTTATGTTTTTTAAAAAATTGTATCAAAACCTCAATTTTATCTCAGTTCTATTTCTCTAACGTCATATTTAGCTATTCTTCAGTGGCTTGTTTCTCGGCTAGCAATGCATTTTTATGACTTCACAATACTTTCTTGACAATAGGGCATAGTTACATGGTTCTGGGTAGAAATTTGGAAGGCTACAACCCTGCCGTTCTTAGAAATTTTCATGCTGATTGACATGAAAGTTTGAGAGAGAAATCTGCTGACTGATAGGATTTGCTTTTTTACTGTGATTTTAAAAAATGGCAAAAGGGGTCTTGGGGTAAGATATTAATTCACACACTTAATAGCTTCAGACTTCAGAGACAATTCTAACCAAGCATGTAGCCTTTTTTGCTCCACATGTCACCCTGTTTGAAACCCTGGATACTGTCAGGAACATGCCTTTCATTTTGCACCTTGTGGTAGGGAAGTGTACCTTGTACCCAAGAGAGCACTAGTCCTCAAATATGAATCAGGAGAGGGTGGGAGCCTGTCTGCACTGTGTTCAACAGTATTCATAGAGGCATGACAATTTCCCCAGGTTCTGGATTTTTAGAGATCCTGAGAGACCAGGTAAATGAGTACTCAGCTGCTACTTTCTGCTAGTGACAGAAAGAATATAGGGCAATCAGCAGTTATATTCTTAATACTTTTCAGTGCACAGCTTAATAAGTCCTGACATGTGAAGCCCAAGGATTCTAAGCAATTAGATGGAATGTGCCAAGGGCTGTAACTTGGTTGTCACATTCTCTTGCTCTTTGGGGAAGGACTTTGCATCTAAGCCTTTAAGGTTTGCATCCCCAGGGACCCAAACATATGTTCAGGAGACTCAAGGGTATCTACATCTTGGATCATTTGAATAATTACATGAAATTAATTCTTCTTCACTGTCAACTGTATTCCCCTTTACTAGACTCACAGAGCATTTGACACCACGGACTAGAACAGTACAGGTACTGACCAAGGCAGGGGCCTGACAAACCCATCTTCAAGTCTTTACATTTAAGATGGAAATATTATACGATGCCTTATTTTTTTCTTAAGCAATAGTGAAATTATTATTCTTTATTTTGTATTATAATTATAGCAAGGTTGACAGAATTGTTACACATCTTACTAAATTCACCCCAGTAAACTCAAATATCAGAAAACCAAGTATCACACAACACAACTACCTTTCAACCTAGCACTGTTAATAGTAGTTTTTCTTGATCATCTATATGTGGGCACCATTAGTATTTTGTTTTTCTCCCGTACTGTATGTTGTACAGTATCCTAAAATTGCCACAATCTTCAAAACAAGAAGATTGGAGCCAGGAGAAAATCATTTGGTTAATCTTTTACAATATTCTTCAGAATTATAAGATGAAGGTGTCTGAGATCAACCAGCGTTATCTGGGTGGGCCCAGCACGTAACTGCGAAGGTCTTCAGAAGAAGGGAACAGGAATCAAGGAAAGCAGAGTCAGAGGTCAGTGTGAAGGCTGAAGCAAGATGCTGAACTACTGCTTTGACAACAATCATGAGGCCAGGCATGGTGGTGGTGCATGCCTTTAATCCCAGCACTTGGGAGGCAGAGGCCGGTGGTTCACTGTGGGTTTGAGGCCAGCCTGGTCTACAAAGTGAGCCTACGATAGCCAAGGCTACACAGAGAAACCCTATCTCAAAAAAACAAAAAAAGGGGCGGGGGAGAATGAAGAAAAGAAAAGAAAACAATCATGAGATCTTCAGAAGCTGGAAGAAGAAAATAATTTTCCTAAACCCTCCTGAGGAAGGAAGGCCTTGTGGACACCTTACTTTCAGCCCAGTGGAAGGGACTTAATTGGAAGAAAATGTGTTGTATATTATTCTCAGCTGCTGGTTCTATGAAAAAACATTAAGAATCTATGGGCAACACAAACTGGTAATTTAAAAAAAAAAAAAGACAACATAAAGTCTCCTGTGTAGGGGAAAGTTAGGTCGAGTCGGGGGAAGGGTAAATATGAAAGCTCATTGAACAAATTCTCAAATAATAATTGAAAACATTTTTTAAAATTATCTTCTGTTGGTAAATAATCATTTAATTTTGTTAAGATGTGACTCTGACGACATGTGCTCTTCAATGTCTTACTGTTTTCGACATTAAGCTATTTATGGTTCCCAAACATTTTGCCCTTTAGTCCCAGCCAAATTTGAAAATTCCCCAAAACTAGATTAAAAGCTCAGCATTCCAGCATCTAAAATGACTTCAGAGGAGACTCTGATAAGATTTAGAACTTAAACCATTCCTTATTTGTTTCTCAGTATACTGAGGGTCACAGGCTACTTGATGGTTTTCTGAGAAATAGTTCTGAAGACAACTTGCAGCTGTGACAATCTGGCCACAAAGATTAATAAAACCCCAGAGAGAGAGAGAGAGGGAGAAGGAGGGAGGGGGAGAGGGAAGGAGAGGGGGAGGGGGAGGGGGAGAGGGAGGGGGAGAAGGAAGGGGAGGGGGAGAGGGAGGGGGAGGGGGGAGGGAGAGCGAGAGTGTGTCAGTTAAGAGCTACAGAGCATGGCTCTCATGACATGACAGTTGCAACTTAAAGAGGAAAAATAAAAGGCAGAATCCCTCTACTGGTTTCCAGAACTTCTTACAAAGTGGAGTTGGAAGGGTCAAGAAAGGAGGATCTGGGGTTATAAGAATGTACCAGACTATGTCTCCATGAAGCCAACTCCAAAGAAGCCATTCTGAGCAGAGACTTCACAGGGAAAGGTTATAAAGGAGTCCGCTACAGGGCATTAAAGATACTCCATGTTTCTTTATGAAATGAGAAGTCTTTACCTTGGGGGCTGAGGTTGAGGCTTAGTGGGTAGAATGCTTGCCAAGCATCTATGTACCATGGGGTTCAGACCCGAGAATTTTGCAAAAACAAACATGGTGGTGCATAGCAATAATGCCAGCACTCAGAAGGCCAGGGCCAGAGGATCAAGAGTTCAAGGTCACCCTCAGCTACATAGTGAGTTCAAGACTAGGATGGGCTACACAATAAAATAAAATAAGTAAAGGAAGAGAAAGTCATATACCATACATCAAATATTACTTTGGTATAAAATAAAAAAACCTATTATTCCTTTGAAATATAAATTTTAAATGAATAAGGCCAACTTGCCAGAAATAAAATACCTAGAAAACTATCTACTTCTTAATGTTTCATTCCTGGAGAACCTGAGCAAGTAGACACAGATGGTTTGGAGAAGTGAGAATTTGCTGTTTATACAATACTATCAAACTGCCCCTAAGATGTGTAAGGAAAACTGGAGAAAGTGATGCTGCCCTTATCCAGAAACAGGGATCCTTCTGTGAAGCAGAAACACAGATGGTAGGAGTGACTTGGACCACTGGTTCCTTGGGCTCATAGACTCTCTAAGGAAGTCTTTGAACAACCCCAGTGCCCTGGGGAGGAAATATGCATCACTCATATTTAAAAATTCTCTAAGAGATTTAATATGCAGCCTAGATTGAAAACATACACACATAAAAACTAAATTGTTTCCTACCGTAACTGGACCCTTTTAAAGTCTGAATTATTTAAATGCAGGCTTATCTCTGGGTGTATAAAACCAACCTCCAAAAGAAAGCCTGGGGATGCATATTTAGTAGTTCAAGACACTGTAACAAAATACCAGAGAATTCCCTGCTCCTGCCTAAAAATATCATATGTGAAAATTTTAACTTTAAACAGCATATTTTCCTGACCCACTTTGTTATAGCTTTATAGTTAGAGAGCTCTAAACTGAACCCTTTAATATCAACAATCATATCAGAAGTCAAGAAGACACCTAGGGCACCATCCCTCTGTAAGTAGGTGTCTAGCTTAGCTACGAATCACAAACAGTTTAAATGAAGCCTATCTTATATCTTCCCCTACATTATAGACTCTTACTTGTGAAACAGAGTTTATCAACAAAATTATTTCATAAGATAAGCCTTTGGCATATTTTTAAAGTCTCTAAAAGTATGAACATAGTGGTTGATAATGAAGAATTACTGCTATGCAAATCTGAAAATGAAAAATCAGTAAGAGTAGTTAGCATAAGTGGGAGGGACATGATGAACTGGAATAGATAATAACAGAATTGCAAGATGAAGCATGAAGGTACACAATTGTTCTGCGCTTGTGAGTGGAGGCAGGAGGATCAGGCATTCTAGGGCCATCCATGGCTACACAAGTAGTTTGAGGGCAGCCTAGGGTACAGGAGACCTTGCGTCCAAAATGCCAAGAGGAAGACTGAAGATAAGTTGTGCCTTCAGACAATGAAAATCCTGGAAGGCAAGGATTCCAGGAAGCAAGGCAAAGCAGACTCAGCCACTCAGCTTCAGAAATGCTGTGTCCTTTGAGGACCTGAAGACACGTTACTGATACGTTGGCAAGATGCTAGCAAAGCCTCCTTGCTCCACTGCCAGGTTAGGCTAGCAGACCTTCTGACCAGGAATCCCACTGAGGCAGGGACTTGATGGGGGAGAGGAGGTTCAGGTCTCCACAAAATCCAAAGGAATTATCCCTAAACCAGAACTCCACAGAACAGATACACCTGTCCCTGAAATATAAACCGATAGCCCCAAGGACGGGTCAGTAGATCCACTGTCTTCATAGAGAACACTCTGTAGGGTTCTCCGAAAGCCTTTCTGAAGCATTTCTACCAACAGAAAGCCTTTTTAAATGTCTCTTTGCCCTGCATAACTGTAAACTTCGCAGCTGAGGCACTACCCATCTTTATAGAACTATTATGCCTGATTCAATCATTTAATCTCATTTTACATCCTGAACAACCTAGCATCTCTCAAATCTTCCAACATAGTTTTTTTTTTCCCCCTCGGATGTCATCAAAGTTATGGTACACCTAACTATGATTCTTTAGATTCTTTAGATCTGGTATGTGGCCTCTTTTCAGTGAAGGGACCCAAACACACCTGTGCTTGTCAAAAGGGAATCTGATGTACTTTTAAGCTGATACAGTTATACAAAATATTACCAAAAAGATTTTGAGTTTATTAATCAATTTTCTAATTAATTATTTCTTTTTAGGTGCACAACTGTTTGCCTATCTGTATATATGTGCACTGTGTATGAGCCTGGTCCCCATGGAGACAAGAAGAGGGTGCTGGGTCTCTTGGAACTGCAATTATGAGCAGTTGTGAGATGTCCTGGGAGAGCTGGGAGCCTTTATAGGCAGATCCTCGGGAAGAACAGTCAGTGCTCTTAACCACTGAGTCCCTTCCCTAGCCCCAGTTCATCAGAAAGTCAGTTTCTATGCTGACTAAATGTCCTGCATATGGACATTTTTCAGGAAAGTCTCTCGGGGAAACAATGTGACACCAATAAGCAGTAAATGAGTGAGGGGCAGGGGGCAGGGTCTACCATGAGCAGCCACAAGGACAATTTAGACAGAAATTGACCCAAGCTGGATAATGAGTCAGGAATGGATTGAGCGGACAGATGAAAACCTGGTCAGATGTTAAAATGAAGGCAAGTGAAGAGTAAAGTTCAGAAGGCCATAGGAAATGAATTCTGGGAGGCTTATGGAGATGGTTCAGTTTGTCAAATTCAAAGCATGAAGACCTGAGTTCAAATCCCCAGACCCATGTAAAAAGTTAAGTATGCTAATACATGCGAAGACAAGAGGATTCCTGGAGCTTGCTGGCCAGCCAGTCTAACTGAACTGGTGAGCTCCACGTTCAATGAGAGACCCTAAAAAATAAGAAGGGGGTGGGGGAGTATAGGAAACAGGGCTCAAGGACACTACAGGAAACCACATAGGATCAACTAACCTGAACTCATAGGGGCTCGCAGAGACTGAACCGACAACCAGGGAGCCTGCATGGGGCTGGCCTAGGCCCTCTGCATACATGGTACAGCCGTGTAGCTTGGTCTTCTTGTGGGACTCCTAACAGTGGGCGCAGGCACTGGTCTCTGACTCTCTTGCTGGCTTTACAAGCTGTTTTCTCACACTGTGTGGCCTCATCCAGCCTTAATATGATGGGATGTGCCTGGTCTTACTGCAATTTGATATGCCATGATTGGTTGATACTCATGGGAGGTTGGCCCTTTTCTGAAGAGACATGAAGGAGAAGTAGGTTGGGGGGCAGAGGAGTAGGGAGGAGAGGAAGGAGGAGAAAAGTGGTCAGAATTTAAATGATAACAAAAAACCAAACAAACAAGGTGAAGGGAGATAAAGGAAAACACCTTGGCCTTTCTCTTCCACTGGTAAGCTCCCCATAAAAATAGCTCTTAGATGTTTCCTGCTGATAACTAGAACACCAACAATTGCCGAGCTCTCAAGGAAAAAATACCGCGGTGAAAGGATGGCTCCGAGACTGACCAAGTTCACCATGACCAAGTACGTCTTCACTGTCTAACACTACATAAAGAGAAGAAATCTGACCATCCTGAGGAGCCTCTGTCTTCCAACATCTCGGCCTGCTCATAAACAGATACCAAGCAAACTCTTACTGTGTTCCAAGATGCATAAGAATCAGGGGACGCCCGCCTCCATTTTGAACTTCATCTCTGAGTTGCTGTGGCAGTACGGGGACTCAAGTAAATTGGGCACAGTTATGACAGGCTTGGTGACAAAGTGGCCAGACGTATGGTAGCCAGTAGGGTCTCCAGTTCCCTCTCCTCTGGACCTGTTTGTAAAAATATGTCCTGCCAGCAAAGTTCAGAGACCGTGTGAAGATGTTTGGTGGTCTGTGCATTCTCTGTGTAGAAATGCCACCAAAATCCAGTGCCAGGGCTCACAGAGATGGGGCAGCGAGCAAACACTTTCAAAGGACTTCTCAATTCCTCTCCACCACAGTTAAAGGTCATGATGACAGTGAAATACTCCTCTCAGGTCTGGCAGGCATGACAGGGGAAGAGGAGGGAGGGACACAAACAGCAGGACCAGACAGATCAGGCAGCCTGTGGCATCTCAACCCTTTCTCACCTCTTCAGGCAGCTACAGTCACTAAGGCCAAGATCCTGCGGTCCCTCCCGCCAATTTAGTCTAGACCATTACCTTCCAAGTCCTGCATTTCCGGAGTACTTTTGTAGAGGACAAGATGAGATTTTAGGAGATTACAAGGACTAGTGACAATAAGCACCAACTATAGGAGGTAGAAACAGTGTATCACACAGAGCGTTTACTCGACTAGAGCGTGATTCTGAGGCAGCTTGGAATACAACAAAAATATTCACAAACCTATTACAAATGTACAAGTAAATCTGTGAGGAATTTGTGAGCTCAATGCTTGCACAACAACACTGCTATTTTAAGCCTGAGCAATGCAGGTTGCTTTGCTTGAAAATGAGGGGGGCGGGGAATCACAAAGGAAGCTATGGGAAGCCTTCCTCTCTTATTCTTGAGTGCTTCAGAAAACATTTTTCTCCACTGGCCAACACTCTACAGAGAAATGTTAAGAGTAAGATGAAGATCTTGGGCCGTCAAGATGGATTAGTGCACTTGAGGTCCAACCTGATGACCTGAGCTCCACAGCTAGGATCCACAAGGTAGGAGAGACCCAGACAAAGTTGCTCTTTAGTCTCCACATGCTCCATGGCATGCATGTGAATACATGCACACACACACACACACACACACACACACACACACACACACACTCATACATATACACACTCATACACATATACACACATATACACTCACATACACTGATACACACACATATACACTCACACACACTCATACACATAAACACACATACATATTCACACACCCACTCATACATATATATACATACACACACATACACACACACTCATACACATACACACATACATACATATTCACATACATACACATATACACACACATACATACACATATACACATATATACACTCGTATACATACGCATATACACACATATATATATATATATACACACACAATACACACACTCACACACATACACACACACTCACACATATACACACACACTCACACACATATGCACATACACACTCTCATGTACATACATACATACACACACATACATACATATATAAATAAACATAAATTTGTACTAAAAATAAAAAATAATAGAATATACTTTATAAAATGAGGAATAAAGACTAAGATGTAGTAAAACAAGTCAGCGCATTCATATTCACTGATACTAACAGATTATCATATAGTGAGATGAAAAGCTTTAAAAATATTTTAATATTATCAAGAATAATAACTCACTTTTAAAATCACTTAATGATGGAATAGCCTTTCTATAAGGTGAGAGAAGAACACAGAAAGACATTATATAAACTCTGAAGCCTGTAGGGCCTCATTAACTTTAAAGAGTTTTATGATTTGCTTTTATTTTTAATGAAAGTTAAATTTATTTGAAATATATTTAATCAAAGAGTTCTGAATATCTTTATCATTCGTTCTAAATTTACTTCAGAATTAAAGATTCCCAGACACATTCCTGGAGTATTAGTATTTTACTTTCTTCCTTAAAGAGTCTCTTGGAGACATTTCATGTATTTTTAATCTGTCCTCCTAGGGGAAACCTATCTGCTAGTCCTCACATCAGATTTTCTTTTAAGATGAAAATAACCAGCAACTCAGAATTTCTGTTTAACAGCTGTCTTCCCTTACTCCCAGTTAGATAAAAGTTGAACACATTTATTAAAATAGCACGTAAGTCGAGGGATTGAAGAACCACGGAAAAGGTCTAGGGCCATAGACGACAGAGCCTACCCGACCACACCGCACCACAAAAAAGTAAAGGCATCCACAGGTAAAATGTGTGTCTGTTTCTACAAATTTTACACTCACAGGTTTGATAATTAAAGTTATTTTGTCCTTATAGCCACAAAAAGGGAAACATTCAAACCAAAACTTAGTGATGGGAAAACCCAGGTATTGGTTAAGGACCGAGGACCAAACTTTACCTAACTCACACCTGTCAGCAGACAGTGGCTTGTTTCATCTGTCTATCACCTCTTAAGTTTATAGAAACACTGTGATTTTAAATGTTCTTAAGTAGAGGCTGAGATACAGCTCTGTTGAAGGAGCACTTGCCTAGCAGGCATGAATCCTTGGGTTCAGTCCCCAACACAGCATAAGCCGAGGGTGCTACTAAAAGCCCTAACTCCAAAGGTAGAGACAGGAGGATCAGAAACTCCAGGCCATCCTTGGCTACATAGTAAGTTTGAGACCAATCTGCAAGTACATAAAACCCCCAAACCATACAGAATCTTTCTTAATAAGGATAGTATTTCTGTTTAGATATGCTTTAATATCACTTAAATCTTTGAAAGTTGCTTGTTCAAGCTCGGGGTGTAGCTCAGTAGTGTGGCATGTACTTAGCATGTCCAAGGCCCTGAGGTTCAACACCTCCCACCAAATGATGATGATGATGATCTAAAAAGCCTTTAAAATCCTATTTATTATGTTACTCATATAATGAACACTAGCTTTAGCCACAGCTGTGGCCGGCTACACACAGCATCTCCCTCCCCAGCAGCTTGCTGTCTTCGCTGGCCTTCCAAGTGTCTGGCTGTCAAGAGCAGGAACGGGAACAAGGTCCATGTTGCACAACACAGCTCAGTGTACTCAGCAGAGGGTGGGGCCTTGGGCCTCACAGCCGCTATTCAGAGAACTCTCTGGGGAACATGCTTCTCAAGAGTCAGGAGAGAGAAAAATAAATGGGCCACAAGGTCAGACTCCAACCTGCTGACTTAGTTCTCTGGCTCTTCACACACACACCGTGGCCTCAAAGTAACACGTCCATTAAAACGTCATTTCTTATCCATCGGGAAAAAATCTCAAAAAAAAAAAAAAAAAAAAAAAAAAAGAGGGGAGGAAGCTAGGATGAATAACATCTTTTGGCACAAATTTATATTATTTATGTCTCCTCCTTCTTCGGGGACATTCTTTTAAATATAGTCTCTGCAGTTCTAAGAACTAAGAACCGTTTGTTCTATCTGCTTTCCTCATCTCATCAGTTCCAGGACCTTAACTCGTGTGTTTTCTATTTGACTCAAGACATGCTACCATTTTTGCATTGCATAAGATCAGGTACCTAAGGTCTTGAACATTTTAGAACATGCAGTGCTCAGCTTGAAACGCTGGGGAAAGCTTGGCATAGCATCAGAGCTGTGAGCCCGCGTAATCTAAGAAGCCACTAGGAACTCACACAGGGATTACTGTGTTCTTGGAAGGTGTCAGCTGCAAAAATGGAGGGACAAATGACATTAACACAGAGGAGAAATGGCCAGGTACACTCCCACTTAATTCATTTTTATCTTGACAAAAGAAGACATATTAAACTAAAGGCTTACAGAAGAGTTTGTTTTTTTTTTTAACAAACTATACGCAAGATAAAATAAATGAGTGATTAGGACCCCAAAACACAGCAGTAAACAGTCTCTCTCTCTCCCTCTCCCTCTCTTTCCTTCTCCCTCTCTTTCTCTCAACAGGATCTTACCATGTAGATGTAATCATGCCTAGAACTAAGTATGTAGACCAGTCTGGCCTCTGGCCTCAAACTGACCACCGAGTGCTTGATGATAAGCAACTTCACAAACCTCAACTCTGAGGCTTCTGAGTGAAATTCTAGAGATCAGAATGTACCAAGTACCTCTCCTCAAGAATCTGTTCTCCTCCTGTACGTCACAGTCCAGTGGTAACTAATGAGAATCTGTCCCCAGGGGCCTCGTTGTACTCAGTACCAACTCAACCATTTCTCGTCCCCAGCTGGTCTTTAAGGAAGAGGAAGCTCTGTTATATACCATCCTCAGAATGCAAATTTGTGTGAGCTAAGGAACTATACAAAAACAGTCATCCCAAAAGACAGATTTGGGAAGGAATTGTGAGTCCATCCAGGTAAGCATCTGGTCCTCCATCATCATCACCCAGAATAATGTTGCATATTAAGTATGTGTTAATGTATACCTATGGGCCATAATCATAAAGAAGTATCAAAATGATAAATTTAACTAAAAGCAATTCAGTAATAAATAGAATGAAGACATAATGGTCCACACTCAGACTGTGCCGGTGGCTCTGGGTAAGAGAACACGCTGCTTTCTAATGCACCCCATCGCCATGTGGAAGGCATATATTAAACCCAGGATCTCTTGAGATTCTATTTGAATTGGGACACAGTCATTGAATTATTAAGTGATTTTACCCATAGATTGTTAATGTAAAGCTGATAAGGCCTAAGATATCACCTGCCATTTCAGCCCAATTACACTGGCGGTACTCCATTCCTAGGAAAAAGTCACTCAAGCACAGAGCCACCTACTGGCCAGCCCAGGAAGATAGTTAAATACCAAGAAAATATATAGCATTAATGATGTACACTAGAGAGTAAAAACTTTAACTCATTAGGTGCATTTTTCAGGAAAAAAATAGATTGAAATATTTAACTGTAAAATGAATGTATTCTAGAGAGTGCCTCTTTTACTGTGTCAAATAAAAAAGAAATTTAAAAACTGCACACAGCATACATACATATACACACATACATACATACATATACACATATACATACATATATACATAATACATATACTATGTATATACTCATACATAATTAACAGACAACACACACAAACATATACACATAACACCAAACACATACTTACACACAGAGACAACATAGACAACACAATATATAGCACACGTACACAGGTAATACTACACACAACATACAATAGACACAACACACATTCACTAACAATGCACACACATACATACAACAAAGAAACAAATATATACATAATATATGAGTGAAAGAAAACCAGAATATACCACAGTGTTCAGCTCTGGCCCTGAGCTCACCATGACAGCATGCATCCCACCTGCGATGGCTTTCCACGTGGTCCTTGGTGGACTATATCACTTTTATAACTAGAAAATAGTCATTTTTACCAAGCATATTGCTGTACACTTATACACCCAGTACTGAGGAGGCAGAGGCAGGAGAATGATTGTAAGTCGATGACAGCCTGGGCTACAAAGAATATTCAACGCAAGACCTTGTCTCAAAAGAAAACAAAAATAACTTTTCACACTCTCTGGTGAACACTGGAACAGAGGTAATAAATAAACACGAGTGTCAAGTCAGTGATCTCAAGCACTGAGATGCTTCCCATTCCTGTCCTATATTTCTAGGACACAAATGAAACACCCCTTCTTGGTACCTTGAGTCACAAGCGCAAGTCACACCTCATCAGAGAATCCATTTTTCTATGGAAAAGACACAGTATATCTTCTGTGAAATGTTCAACTTCAAACACAAATTACTAAATTTTTAAAGGTTTTTTTAAAAATATGTGTGAGTGTGTTGCCTACACGTATGTGTGTGCACCATGTGTGGTGCCTGCAAAGGCAAACAGGGTTTTCGGTCTCCTAGATTTGGAATTAGAGATGGTTGTGAGCCACCATGTGGTTGTTCGGATTGAACCTGGGTCCTTTAGAAGAGCAGCCATTGCTCTTAACCACTGAGCCACCGTGTCTCCAGCTCCTTAAATTACTTTAAAATGTACTTCAACTGGAAATGCCATGCTGAAGTCGAAAGAGGGGTGTTGTTTTCACTCTGCTGAGGAAGGAACGGAACTTTAGAGACAGCGCACAGCTCTGTCCAGCTTTGCCACTGTGATAAGAGTCTCTTGACCTCTAACCTACTGCTCTTTAAACCTTATCGGTGTTTATGCCTGGGGCTTAAAATTACCTGCAATCTGTTATCATATTTATTCTCAAACAGTGCCTTTGGAAGCAATGTGGGCCGCTTTTCCTATTTGTGGACAGAGATAAGCAGCATGGCTCTGAGATTGATTGGACTCTGGGTCTGACGCTCCTGGAGTCTGTTGCTCCTCTGTAGAGCTCTGTAACTAACTGAATACATACCCGCAAGAAAGCTTGGTGTAAGCATTTAGAGTCAAGTGAGGAAGAGAACTTTACATATTAAAAATTATAACCAAGGTCACAAACGATTTTCCTTTAAGTCGGGACTTTCTCGTGTGTGCACGTGTCACATAAGAATGTATTATATAGTTATCAAAGGTTAAAACCAATCCAGTTTCTAGATAAAATAAGCCTCCAAAGACTCCAAACAAATGAAACCATTTGTCTATTTTTAAATAGGCAAAATGAATTAACAGACTGTAGATAGTAATCCTCAGGAGAAAGATTTAACTCAGTTCGGAGATGAAGGCCGAGTTTTCAAAAAACCACCAACCAGCAGTTTAATTTTTATTTTATTTTATTTAATTATTTATTTATTTATTTTATTTATTTATTTATTAAAAATCTCTTTACAGCCTGACCCCAATCCCAGTAGCTTAATTTTTAATATTACCAATATTCAAAACAATTTCAGAATGCTGCCATTAAGTATGTACAGAAGCCAGTAACCCTTTCAGTGCATTTCCTTCTTAGATCCAAAAGTTCTAGGTGGTATCCTTGGAGTGCTAGTCCCAAATAAACCTGTCAGTGGGCAGCCACACACAGCGCAGTGAGGGGAAGGGGGCTGGCTTCACTACATCGCACTGCTTTAGTTTCCTCTTCCTCTTAGGCTTACAGCTCTCTTTACAATCTTCTGAGCTAATATATACACTGTACATAAAACAGGAAGCACTTTGGAAGTATAGGTGAGAATATTTTACATTTGTTCATTATTATCTAGTGTGTTATGTGTCTGTGTCTGTGTGCGAGTATGTGTATGTGAGTGTGTGTACTGTATGTGTGAGTGTGTGTGTGAGTGTGTGAGTGTGTGAGTGTGTGTGTGTGTATGTGCATGCTATCACATGCATGTGCAGGGCAGATAAAGGGACAACTTATGGCAGTCTGTTCACTCCTTTTCATGTAGGTTTCAGGAACAACTTGGGTCCTCAGCTTTGGCAGTTTGTTCACTCACTAACCATCTGACTGGCCTTGACTACCATGTCTCCTTTATATATTTGCTGAACTCATAGGGGAAAATTCACAAAAAGCTGCTAAAAGGCTATTTTGATAGTTAAGGTGGGTTTCTAAAAATTAATTAATCATCATGGCCGTTTATTTCACTGATTGGACTGAGCCCCAGATTTAACCCACATTACTTATAGAAGAAAGGGAATGAAACAATGATCTTAATCTCATTTCTTCAAATGCATCTTTTATTCTTTTAATCTCTGTGAAACAATTAAAAGACAAAGACATATGTAAATATAGCTATGCTCACAGCAATCTGTATGTTATGAATTCATATTCCATGCCTGGAATTATACATAATCTGCTGAAAAGGACTATAAACACTCACACTAAAGAACCGTTAGGGAAAACTGCTATAATATGATATTTTCATTTATTTATAGAAATCACTTCATGATTTCCTACTGTGTTACAGACTGGCACCGTGGTATTACTTTCAATTAGATATCTGAAAACTTTACATCACTAAGTTGATTAAGTGAAAACTCAGTAATAGATCATGTAAGTATAAAGTAATTTTTAAAAAACTAAATGCACTGAGAGACTCCACCATGCTGTTAAGCTCTAGTCAAGTTTCCTTGGAAAGCACCAGCTTGAGGTCCTTTGTTCTTGTGACAAAAGGTGACCACTGAGTGCCAGGAAGATGGAAGCATCAGGCTGTTCTCTCTTACAATAGTCACTAAGATGAGAACCAAATACACACCTCAAACATGTGTTATAAAACACACATACACACACAAAGCAGGTCTGGCTGCACGTACAACAACCATCTGCACTGTCAGGATTGTGGCCTCCACACTTCAAGAGACACTGTGTGTGTGCACTATGGAAATAAAGAGTTACATTTCATCAGAAGACAATGGTGAAGGTACAAACGGAATGGTGTTCACTAATGCTCCCAATGACTGAGGAAGGGCACTGTCTGGCTCTGTGAATGGAACTGTAGACCCCCAAGGGGGGAAATGAGTCTACAGAACACCTCTGAGATCATCACCTGATAATTTACTGGTAACATGGTCTTTAAAAATCATCCATCTGAGGTTATTTTTGAAAACTTGAATATTTAAAAGAGGTTTGCTAATCATGTAGCATGATGGGAGGTTAAGGCAGGGATAGGGTGGGACGGCACAGAGAAGGTAGGGCTTGGGTTAACCAGAACTAAGGATGTATGGAAAATCCTACATGAGTAGACAATGCCCCCCCGAGGAAGGCGTGGATTAATAACTGAATACCTGTTTGGGACACCAGAAGGCCCCAGGATGATACAGGCGTAAGCACTGCTCCTGGTTGTTTTCCATAGCTAGACATAAAGCCAGGGCTAACACGAACACTTGGTCTCACTGGCTGGTCTTCATAGTGACCAAAGGTGCCATGAAATGCCCAGGGGAGAAGAGTCAGCAATGTTCAAATCCAGCAAGGAACCCTGAGTGGCAGACGACTGATGTGCCAGGCATGTCATGCCCACTGGAGCAATCGGGGCACTGATGATGAAAAGTAACCGATCACTTCCTGGTTAGATTTGAAGTGCGTGCCACATGAGGGAACTCATGCCTGTAACTCTGGCTAAAAGTCCATGGCTGGGGTGGTCAAAGGCCATAGGTGGAAATCTACCACTGTTATTTTGCTCAATGAACATGTTATCAATCTGGCCTCTAAAAAAAATTGTATTTAAACCCATAGACTAGTAGCACTGCTCTCAACCCTGGCCAGAGAAGCCTCTTACTGAAGTGGACAGCAGTTAATGCAGAGACTCATGGCTGGTCAATGTTCTGAGAACAAGTGACTATTCGATGCTCAGCATTAAAGGAAACATCTGTGTCAATCCCCACAAGGCTCAAGAAGGAGGTGACAGAAAGAATGTACATGACAGCAGATGGAGAAGATTCTATAAAATACTCTCTCCTGGGCATGACAATGGCGATTTAATGAAGTCCAGCCAAAATGACCCATCAGACCCGTCAGCTTTCTAGAAGGCAGCACTAGGAAGCCTCTGTGAGTTACACAGAAAAATAACGATGAGAGAGCGTGAAGGTGGGGGGGGGGGGTTTTGGGGACTCTGAGCTGAACTGCAGGGAGAGTAGATCCGACAGCGATATAATGTATATGCTTATGAGATGCCAAATAATAAGCAAAAGATATTCTAAAAAGGCATAAAAATGAAAGAGGTGGCGTTAATCATCCTTAGAAGATGACAAAAACTTCTCCCTGTAAATAAAAGAGAATTGTCTGAACAAGTGGGTCAGGTAGGTATTTATACCACACAACTAATGCAAAGAATTATTTTCTGTTTTGGAAGCTTAAGGGTCACTTTCGTGTAAAAGCTCATACCAGTCTTTGGGGTGTTTTATGTTATAGTTTTCTTATGAAGGACGTGTGTGATATTTCAGAGTGACAAATATGTCTGTATTACTAATTTTCTTTTTTTTTTTCACCCAGTCAGATATTAAGCCCTTGATGAAGTGCCCAACATAACTTCTGGCAAGTTGTCAGGGTGATGAATCATTTATTTGCAGGTCACATATTGAAACAAGCAACATAAACACGATAAAAATGGGGAAAAGAACATACACATGTGTAGGTTGTCTATGGGCTCCCAGGTCTTCTCAACTTCCTGGCTCACAAGAGGCTAGGAAAGGAAAGCCCCTCTCCCTCTCTCTCCTGCTTCTGCAAAAGCCAAGCAGGCACTAAAGTTCTTAGCAAAAATCTCTGCTGGCTGCTAAGGCACCAAGCCTCCAAATTTGAGAAATGTGAGTGGTTTGGGATGCTAGGGAATCCCCTAAGCCCCAGAGCAAGTGTCCTTGGTGACAGAAACAGCACCCACCACCACGTCCTCCACCCCAGGATCTCAGCACCCTGTGCAACACTGTGGCTTCCTGCCCAAGGGGGTTAACAATGTCTTGCTTTTTGGACAGCTACTGTCTTCCTGCTAATCCTGAGGTGGATGTCTCTCCTGTTGCTTTCCTCAGAGTGGAGTATGAGTTTCTGAGTAGGCACACTGACAGAGTACAAAATGGCTATAACTGAAAAGGACCTCTCTCCATCATTGCTAGATTAAGTTAGAAAGTTTTCCATATTTTAAGTTTCTGCTGCCAAACCTTTGAGCATTTGTAATTGAGGTGGGCATATGTGACACATACACACAAGACGTGATAACATTCATGCAATGCTCAAACGAATGTGATGCTATGATTAAATTCAGTATTTTCTCATCAGACCATGTTATTTCTATTTACTCACTTACATTTATTGTTTTTAATTTAAAAACACATTCAAACACATGGAGATTTAAAAACTAGAAATCATGCTACTAACCTCCAACTTTAAACAACTGTTTTGCTTTTCTCCTGGTAGTACAGGGAACTGAACCCAGGACTATGATGCACACGGGGTAAGCACACGTCCACTGAGCTGCACCCACAGCCCCTGCTCTGGAAAGTTTTATTCAATAAATAACTTTTAGTGAATTTTCTGTTGTTGAAGGTTTGCATCAGGATGTTTACACCAAGGCATACTAAGAGAAAGCAGAATCCACCACTGTCATCACAAATACACCCAGCTTCCAAAAATACATCCCACGGGATTGCTGAGAATGTTATATAAAATTATAGCTGCCAAACATGGACTCCTGCTTTCTACCCACTTTTTGCTTTCAGTTGTAGCAACTTAATATCTAACAAGGGCCACAGCACATAGTATAAGCATGTGAGAATTGCAGGGAGATTCCATGGCCTGTCTCTCCTTTTCCTGTGTAAGATGAGAACACTCTAGTCATGACACTTTTGCTTACTGTTGTAACTGCACATTCACATACAATACACGCACACACTTGCAGATGTGTACACAGAGAGAGAGAGAGAGAGAGAGAGAGAGAGAGAGAGAGAAAGAGAGAGAGAGAGACCAGTGCAGAGATCAAAACTAAACATAATGGCAGGCATCTATCATGGAAATTATACCTGCAGCCCACCTAGATGCATTTTATGTTCATATTTTGTTCCTTTATATATTACATTATTTTAAAATCCAATAATTTTTCTTATAGGCATTTTTAAGTTACCCCATGAACTTCTGTAAAGATCTCACTCATGACTGCCAAGTACCACAGTCCTTGATGTACAACAGTCTCAGAAGGATGTGCACATGTAAAAGATGGAAGGTGCTAACTTGTGGCTTTGCTCAAAGAACCTAACAAAACAACTTGCCTTTCTAGTTACTGTCAAGTGTGTATGGGAAAACTAGAGGCTGATGGCAAGCTTCATTCTAGTTTTATTTACATATATAGTCAAAAAGTCCTGGGAGATTCAGGCAGCTGATGTCTCTAAGGGCACATTAGTGAGAAGATGGGAAGGGACTTAGGACTAGAGACCATTTCTCCACTGTAATTCAACTTACTCTCAAATCTACACCATTTTTCTCAACATTATTTATTCATCCCAAAATAGTTTTCTGGAAATTAACTTTGGTAGAACTCAGTGAAATCTGTGATAAGTAAAAGGGCTATATTGGGAGAAAATGGAAATGATTGTGAGAAATTCAATACTACATTAAGTAAAAATGGAAACAGAAGGCAAAAGCCCCGTGTACTACAAAATCCATACAACCAGGAAGCTGATGAATAACTCTGGCCAAAGGCTAATAAGCTACCAGGCACTACATCTTGGGCTTTCTGTGATCCATCACCAACTGGGTGACAATGACCACAGTACACACTAGCAAGTTGAAGGACGCAGCATCTTAATGGTCAGTAGAAAAACACCAGAAGGTGTTGTTGAAGGAAGGGATTTGTCAAAGGCCCTGGGTGCTGAATAGCAAAGCTGAGAACTAAGGAAATCACAACAATCCCAATACATGACTATATACAGAGTGTTGCCGACAAGACCTCAGGATACAGCAATTTCATGGAAATCAAATAGGCCTTCTAATTTATTTGACATGCTTGTTCATTTAATGAGGCACAATGTAAATATTTCTATAGCACTACCATAAGCTGTCCGTGATAGACGTGAATTATATCACATGCTGTTTTTAGCAGGTATAACACCTCTGGTAAGTACATGTCTGATTTGTCACCCACTGGAACTGGGTTCATATTTATAATACCTTGGAATGCAGACACTATGCCTTTTTCCTCCACTTGAGACATGAGTTTAGGAAATCTACGAATCAGCCACTTGGATAAGACAACACTGTACAACAATATACATATAAGGTATGCATATCTAGCACTCACTTAACATATTTCATTAGAGGAAAACATAAAATGCATGAATTAAACTGTGTAAGCATGTATATGATTTTAAAATGTTGCATGTATGTATGTACGTATGTATGTATGTACGTATGTATGTATGTATGTACGTACATATGTATGTATGTGTATATATGCATAGAGACATATACCTTAATTTATGTTCTCTTTGTTTTTATCTACTTATGAAGGGCGACGTGGTTAATACTCTTAGGAGTCCTGTGTAAACCTATAGAAACCTAAGTCCTAAGCATAGAAGGATCAATAGTAGAAACAAATGAGCAAAAACTATTTCTCTGATTAGAACAAGAAGATAAGATCTATATTATTTTTCAGATTGTTCTTTAAGTTCTAAGTAAATTTCCGGGCTTAATTCATGTTGCTTGTTTTTTGTTCTGTTTTGTTTGAAGGAAGATGTTTGTCAGAAATAGATGCATCATTTAAAATGACAAGATGCATTAGCCTTGCACAGAAGAGTACTAAAAAAAAAAGAAGAAGAAGAAGATTCCTGGAGAGAAAAGTTTGACATCACTCAAACCAAGAGAAAAGCAAAAGTGAAAGCACGTTCATGGGAGCTTTTCCATCATGTTAATCATGAGAGGAAACTGTTGGGAATTGTCCTCAGCTAGCAAAATCCCCTAGAAGTTCAGCCTTTGGCTTGCCTACAGTGGGCCAGTCTGCTGCTTCAAATCTTTCTTGTCTGTTATCAAGTGATCCCCCATAAAGGTAATTATAAAGAATTGTTAACATTTAGTATTAATAAATTAAAATAATCAAATCACTAGTGGCCCCACTACCACTCAGGACTTGAAAACTCTCATACGTACACACGTGTCTAACTGTATCACAAGCAAATATTTGGTAAAGGTTCTTTACTGTCAATATGTCTGCGGTATCAACCCAGCTTTGCTCTCATTGCTTCCTTTCTGATGTGTTATGAATCCATGGTAGCTGTCAGTTTTTGTCCTGTGAGGATCACATTACAGAGATCCATACTTCTGCCAACATTTTAGAAGCACAATTTCCTAACAAGTCAGCTAAAAAAAAAACAACAACAAAAAAACATCACAGTCTTCTTCATTCAAATGTGAAATGTTAATATTTATTTAATTAACCCCTAAATGAACGTATATACAGTCTGTCCTATGGTGATATATTAAATATGCAAACTAACTCCTAGAGAATATCCTACCCATATTGCCCCAGTCATTGTTTTAAATTTTACTTATGTTGTGACATATAAATAGCTGAATGACAGAATACTTATCTAATGTGTATGAGGCCCAGGGTTTGACCCCTAGCACTGGAGGGGGGGGAAGGGAGGAAGGGAGGGGGAGAGAGAGAGAGAGAGAGAGAGAGAGAGAGAGAGGGAGGGAGAGGGAGAGAGAGAGAGACAATGTCTCCAATTATCTGTTCTGCAAGAGTCACTCAGCCTCTTAAAGGAAAGTTACAGCAGATGCTAACGCCTTCCAGGAGATATTCTAAGCTTGTCAAGGTGGTCTAAATATATATACATGTTCAAATGGGCAATTAATTTAAGGGCCTCATGCAATTTTTAGTATTTTGCTTTATAAAAATTTCATTGGAGAGAAGCATTATCCTCGTGGTCAAAGGCCAATCCATACAATTAACACGTCCCAGCACCAGAGCTCTGCAGGGGTCTGCGGTGTTTTCATGCAGGAAACCTTCAGACACATCCCACAGTTTTAGTCCTCACAGCGTACAGAGGCAGCATCCAGGGGGTTACACAGTTCATAGGCTATTTTTCTGTTTTATTACTAGTTCTCTAATTATACCCATAACATTAACATCATAAGGTACAGTGATATAGTGAAAGCAATAAATGATTCCTTATTCATTTTTAAATGTTACAAAAGAAGGCTTGCTTATGCATCCTTTGATCTTCATTTATTTGGGAAGTGGTAATTACATGCCTACTGTGTGTCAGGGACTGTGCAGCAAAAGCTATTATTAGCACTGAGTAGATAAACCAAATCCTCCTCCTCTCCTCCTCCTCCTCCTCCTCCTCCTCCTCTTCCTCCTCCTCCTCCTATTCAACTTCATTGCGCTTGAAGAAGGCAGAGAGTATAATGAAATAGCATGATGGTGTAATGTGCATAAGTCAGAAAGGCAGATACAGATGAAAGGGAAGTGGTTAGGATGTATGAAAGGCTTTAAATAAGGGAAGACAGGACAGACCACGTTAGTGACAACTGGAGCAGAGACTGTAAGGAAATTAAAAAGGAAATCATGTGGCTATTGACAGGAAGTATATCCCAAGTGGAGGAAATTATAAACTGAGAAAACAGAAGGTAAAGGCATACTTTCCAAGTTCAAACAAGAGCAGTAAAATGTTGTGACTGGATTAAAAAGTGTAAGAAGGTCAGATCAAAGAGAAAAGACAGATGCAGCCTAGCTGAACTCATGGCCTTTTTTTTTCTCTCCTTTATTAATTTATTCTTGTTACATCTCAATGGTTATCCCATCCCTTGTATCCTCCCATTCTTCCCTCCCTCCCATTTTCCCCTTATTCCCCTCCCCTATGACTGTTCCTGAGGGGGATTACCTCCCCCTGTATATGCTCATAGGGTATCAAGTCTCTTCTTGGTAACCTGCTGTCCTTCCTCTGAGTGCCACCAGGTCTCCCCCTCCAGGGGACATGGTCAAAGGTGAGGCACCAGAGTATGTGAGAAAGTAATATCCCACTCTCCACTCTACTGTGGAGAGTGTTCTGTCCATTGGCTAGATCTGGGTAGGCTAGATCTGGGTAGGGGTTTAAGGTTTACCACCTGTATTGTCATGGCCTTTTAAGAACGTTGAGTTTCAGTGTGATTGAGACGTGGGGCAACCTCAAGACTGCATGGGAATGACATGATCTGACTCTGTTCTCAAAAGATTAGTGATGTGGTTGTGTGATGACTAAACCTCAAGAGTGGACGCAGGAATTCTCTCAGGGTTCCTCTGATGACTGAGGCAACAGACCAAGATGCTAACTGCGTAAGGGATAGAGTGGGTTGAGACTAGACATGGTTTTAAATGGAACTGAATACATTTGCAGACAGATGGACTGTGGAATGCGGAAGCAACCAAGCTGCAGAAGATGACTCTAAAATCTGTGCCCTGAGCAACTGGAAAAATATAATAGGATAATTAATGTGCCAACATCCTGATTTCCTGAACATGAGCCCTATTTATATTCAAAACAAGGGCAAAAAAAAAATCCAACATTATACAGACTTTCCTCTCTGGTCTCTTTGGTTTAGAATATTGAATTCTTAGATACTTTTGCAACTCAAAATTCTGTTTTTCTACCTTTATCTCAACAAAGGGACAGACAAGACACACAGAGAGAAGTAATAGTAAGTCTGTCACCTTTATTCAGTAAGCCGAAAATCATTTAAATAAGAAAGTCCAGAGTCTGCCACACAATCTCCATGAGGCTATTTTTTTTATGGGTCCAGTGCAATGAAGCAGTCAGGCTAGAGCAGCACAGTGGTTGTTCTGGAAGTGTCGGCCTGAAGAACAGAGGCTGCCAACTCCTTAAAGCCTTATAGAGAAAAAAAAAGAAAAGAAAAAGAAAAAGAAAAAAGAAAAAAAGATAGTCCACAGAAATAACAGTGACTTCAATAAGGAAGTAAGTTGTACCCTTCCAGCTCAGCGATTCCAACTCCCCATCACCTGATAAAGGCAAAATAATATAAGGACAATGACGATGAGAAGGAGGGAGATTATTCAGTGCTGGGAGCCAGGGGTCCTCCTGCTTGTTAGCTCTCAGAGTCTCTCAGGTAAGAACCTCAGCGGATGCTGGCTCATGATGAGGGGCCAGTGGCTTTACCATCTCTACCGCTTGCCATGGTCTCTGGCAAGTAAGTGATTAACTAGTGTTTTCCACAGTTGGTCCACCAGTATGTATAAGGAAAGAATTTAATTAGGACAAGGAAAAAAAAGGAAGCATCTACAGACACCCTGTGGGACAGCCGCCAAAGCTTGGTGCACAATTAAATAAATGTGAGGGGGGCGCTAACCAGCAAAGATGTCTTTGGGTGCAGGACTAATGACCAGGAAAGGGAGGAAACTGGATAATAAAACAGCTTCTTCATAATTCTAAAAGTTATTTTCTTTCACTTAGTTGCTGTGTTCTGCTCCACACAAACCGTGCACTTAGAGCAACACAGTGAGCAAGAGATGAGCCCTAGCCTCGCAAAATTCAATCTGTCTGAGCCATGGTGAAGACTGCTCTGACAGGCATGGGGACCACACATAATTCAGAACTACCAACAGTAATATGTTTGGGAGCATACAAAGGATTTTCTGAGAGTGTGCTCCAAGGAGAAGTAAGAAATGAGGTGTGCGTTTTGGCCAGGCAATAAGAAAGATTGCTCAGACATGGAGCAGCAGAAGAGCCCAGAGAATCAGGTGTCAGTGGAAAAAAGAAAAAAGAAAAGCCTAGGAGTGAGCAGACGGCTCCATTGGCAAAGCAGGAGAATCCGAGTGCAATACTTAAAAAGATTTATAAAAAAAAAAAAAAAAAAAAAAAAGCTGGATGTGTAGAGAGTGCGCTTGCGATCTTAGCAATTGGGAGGTAGAGTCAGGGGGCTGCCCAAGACTTATTAGCCATCCAACCCACTAAACTCAGTAAATTCCAGGCCACTGGAGACCCTCCAAAAACAAGATGCATTGCACCTTAGGGACTATACACATGCACACACACCTGCACACATGTGTACACGTACCTCACACAGATACACAGACATACACACACACACACACACACACACACACACACACACAAGAAACACGTGTGGGAGCTGACAAAGGCTCTAAATCCACAGTGAAATACACAAACCACTCTGTGCTGTGTCTTCCTGTTCCCACAGGAGAGGCGCTGGTATTTCCAAGGAGGTCCAGCACTCCCACGTCAGAAAATTCCTCGATACTCCAGAGTGTTGACGGATTGAATTGACAAGGGCCAATTCTGAGCTCTCTCCCAGGTTTTAAAAATGTAATTGATCTCTTTCTCCTGTACACACGAAGCTGGAAATCACAGGTAAATGGGAGGCCAGCGAACAGTGTCGTGGTTACTGAAGTGAGCAGTGTCTTTCACTGACTCACATACTTGAATACTTGGTCCAGCTGGTGGCATTGCTTGGGAAGGTTGTGACGCCTACAGGAAGTGCAGGGAGACGTGTCACTCCATGCGTGCTATGGCAGTTTGTAGCCCATCCCACTTCCTGTTTTCTCTCTGTTGTGTGTGTATAATCACGGAGTCATGATCAGCCAGCGCTCTGCTCCTGCCTGCCACTCCCACCATCAGAGACCCCAGCAAAGGACACTGTCTCATAAGCCACCATAAGCCTCTCCTCCGTGAGTTGCTTTTGGTCATCAGCACGCTTTACCACCGCAACAGAACAGTAATAAATACAAGGGCTAGAGAAAATCGCTAACCTATGGAGGTTTTTAAAATTCTAGGATTTGAAGTCTGAGCGACAACCTTAAATACCTGAGATATTTTTTTAATGACTTCTCAACTCTACAGTGTTTCTCCAGTGCTTGGGACATAATTATGAACACTAGAATTTCTGCCGACACCTATGAAAGAATTTCAGATGTAAATCTTCACACCCGTGGCCCCAGCTCTCAGAGGGGGCCGAGAACAAGCAGATGAGGAGTTCCTAGGAGGGGCTACATATGGAAAAGTGTCTGAACACAGAACAAAACAAGTGCTTGGTCTAACTATCAAGTTGATGAAGCTGAACTCTTTCCTGTAGCAACCGCACATTGTGTTTGCTCACCCGTCATTCTGACTTAATAGTTAAAATCTCCTTCCTTGTAGGGTATGATGACACCTGATTCTAACCCCTATACTTAGGAAGTACAGGAAGAGTTCAAGGTCTGCCTGAGGTATATGAGATCCTGTCCCCAAGAAAAACAAAAGTGGAAAACACACACACACACACACACACACACACACACACACACACCGAGAGAGAAAGAGAGAGACCGACAGACAGACAATTTTTAGAAAATAAAGAAATGTATGGTGTTAAACACTTGAAATCACAGTGTGTGTGTGTGTGTGTGTGTGTGTGTGTGTGTGTGTGTGTGTAGGGGTGGTGAGGCAAGAGAGCACTAGTTAGTGTGAAACCAGCATGTACTACACAGTCAATGCAAGGCTAGCCCAAGCTACAGAGCAAAGGACACTGTCTCAAGACAAATGAAACCAAACAAACCCAGGACATCTTTCACAAAGTCACAACTCACAGATGCACTTGCCTCTGCTTCTCACCATGGTAACTGGCACCCCCCCAAGCCACCAGCCCTCATGTCCCATCTGGAAAGCCTGGCAGAGATGACGCAGGTCACCCTCTTACCCTTGACCATCTGTAATCCACATTCCACACTATTCCTCTGAAGAGCAAAGACCGACTGTGGTACTCTACTGCGATGCCAGGTGCTGGTCTAAAGAATCTCCAAAGTCCTCAGTGTGTCCCACAAGGGTATCCATACTGCACCACCTATGTGTGACCTCGATGGCCTCCTGTCAGCACTCTTGCTATTCTGGCTGTCCTCTCATCTGTAACATTTACAGCGCGACATTTTAATGCATTTCCTCTGGACATCCAGATGCCACTCTATCTTCTCCTTTCTCCTCAGGGGCAATAGCCCCTTCGATCAGTGAAATCGACCCCTACAAACCCATACGACACAAATCCTGCACCCATGGCTACCTGTAACCAACCTCCACTTGCTTTATTTTCCGTCACAGAGTTTAATCCATCTGACATAATCTCCACAACAGAGTGATTTTAAATGAACATAAGACATTATCTCTTTGTTGCTGGGTCTTATATATACGATTGGTATATAGCCTGGCACATAGTGGACTAAATGCTCCCTAGGATACCATTCTATAGCAATATATTGGCAGGCCATGAAGATCTGGGTCCCAGAGAACACCCCTGCAGCAAAGGCTTACCCCTGTAAAAGGTAGGGCCTAGGAAAGGGTCTTAAATCCCTGCGAAGATTAAGTCTTAGATCCCTGAGGAGGATTAAAGAGCCAGCCTCCTTCTGGCTCACTCTTTGCTTGCTCACTGAGACGCACAGCTGTGGTCTCTTGCACGCTCCCTCTCCCTACTGCCTCATCCTAGGCCCCAAAGCCACGGGACTGAAACCTTTCCTCTTTATAAGCTGATCGTCTCAGGCATGTGTTACAGCAACTGGACACCAGCCCACAGCCTTTCCCGGATGGGAGTCCCATCTGGGAGTCCACTTCCTTGGAACGTTCTAGCTAGGATGTCACGAAGAGCAAAGCGCCATAAGCGTGCTCAGGGAGAGCAGAGAATGACAATCGCCTCTCACCTCATCTCAAACACACAACCCACTGCTCTTCTCCATGCTGGAACCCTTAATGATAAATGACCATCTTTTATTTTCTCTCACCAGAGAAGAATAAGGAAGATGGCATTTCCTCATGACTTGAGGGTCAGTGTAGCAGGAGCAGCCAACTCTTTGAATTCTCACAAGACGTGGTTTCCTGCCTATGTTTTGCATGGGAAATCTTCATTTCAGGCATGTGGGAAGAACTGAGTGGAAGGAAGAATCCTGAGAGTATTCTATTTTTAATTTATTTTGTAAAAATGGCTATTTTCTCCCTCTCTGGGTCTCTTGCACCACCCAAATGTCATGTCTGCAGGCATGAGCTGTCCAGAGGCCTCTGACGAGAGGCACTGTGAGCTGAGAGAGGTGAGTCACGTGTTCATCTCACAGGCTGTTACCACTGATGCGGGTTTTTTTTTTAAAGCTTTGTGACCTAGAAAGGAGAGGTACGTTGTGAATGATGCACAGGCTACAGGGAGCAGAGGGCGTCATTGGGCTATTTATACCTCCAGGAAGGAAAGAATGAGTGCAGGGCTCTGACTGTATACTCTACGGACTGGATCTGCAGAGATCATCTGGAGTCAGCACTAAACAGCACAGTGAGGCGTCTGCTGGCAAAAGGACCTAAAGGGGGAAGCAAAGCTTCATATTCCCTGGCTTCTTCCAGCATCCCTCACTTTCAAAGGAGCTGGGATGAGTCCCCAGCTGTTTCCTAGAGCATCCCAAATCTGAGTCCCCAGCTGTTTCCTAGAGCATCCCAAATCCGAGTCCAAGGCTCAGATGCCCACACTTTGGATGTGTAGGAAGTGTTTGGGAAATGATCTCAAATTTGAGAAATTCCTTCAAAAAGCCTCATACAGTTTTTTGCTTGCTTGGATTTTGGTGGCGGTTACAGTGGTGATAATAGTGGTAGGGTTTTTTTTGGGGGGGGTGTGTACGTGTGTGTTGTGTGCGATTTAAGTCAAAAACCATAGTAAATAAGATCTACACAGAAAGTGTGTTTCACAGGGCAGATGGTAGGTTTCTGACAAAGGGTGAAATAGTTTCAGACACAGTCAGCCTCTCTGCCTTGCATTAAAAAAATCAGGAACAGGAAAGTAATTCTTGGGAAATGTATGATCATTTGTGTATAAACATGCCATCAAGTCTAGCTTTTTAAAGGCCTGCTTTTAGCTTGAGTTGCAGATGGTGCTGAGCATCGGAGATCCCTTCAGGAGTAACTGGGATAGCACCGGCACCTTCCCTTCTCTGCAGCTGGGAAACCCCATTCACCCACCAGATCCAGCTCAAATCCTGTCTGCTCTGTGAATCTTCCCACTTCTCTGTGTGTTCCTTGTGCCTCAAGAAAATATTTTCTTTCAAGCCTGAAGATTGAACCCGGGAACTCACACGCACTAGAAAAATCATAGCAGAGAGCTGTGTCCACAGCCTTTAATCTTCTGACCTCGGAAGACATCACCACACCTCAGAATTGCAATATTCTTTGCAATTTTTCTCTCAGTTATGTTCTATTATCCTTTCACCATTATTACTTACTAACATTTTTTTTTATATTTTCATAATGGCCCTTAGTGGCAAAGAATATACTATTGAATAATTCCAGAAATTGGATCTAAAGTTTTTAGGTTGAAGCAAGGTCTCTTGTATCCCAGGCTGGCCTTGAACTCTGATGCTCCTACCTCTGCCCATAAGGGCTGGGATTACCACACCAGGCTTGAACCAGATCCATTTCTAACAAACAATTCCATTTTAGTTATCCTCATAAAGCATCATAAATAACTATTGGCCCAAACTGTCATTTCTCCCTCATTTGGACTATAAATAGCTAACAGTAAGATGGGCTGAACCATTCGCCTATCAGGGCGTTGCACATTGATGATAGGTACCCAGGGAAATTTTACTGCGTCTCACAGAGAACTCCTAGTTCTAACAGGAGCAGAAAGGGAAGAAGATAATCATGCAGAGATTGGGAAAGATAGCATCCCTCACCCTCATGGCCATAAAGATGTCACAGGCAAGATAAGGATCCTCACAAACAACTGGCTATTGAAACAGACTGAACCTCTCACCAACTGAACCTGGCCCTCCTTGAAACCATTACCTCAGCTGACTGTTGCAAAATCCATTTGAAAAAGGCAGTGGCTTACTGAAAGAGAAGTCTACTTGAAAAGAAACTGAAGGGCTGGGAGGTCGTTTCGTCTTAGGTCATAAATTGCTTGCCTCACAAGCCTGAGCAGGTGAATTCAGATTTCCACTACCATCACAGAAGTCAGGACAGACAGACAGACAGACAGACAGACAGACAGATAGAAAGGTCTCTGAATCTCATTAGCCAGCTGTCTTGTCAAACTGGTGAGCTGCAAGTTACACGAGAGACCTCCATTCCCAACAATAAGGTGACCAACAATGGAAGAAGACACCTGCTGTTGATCGCAGACAGACGTGTGTGCATGGTACCTGTATCATGGTAGGGAAAGAGGGAGAGAGGGAAGAGAGGAAAAAAGAGGGAGGGAGGAAAAAGAGGAACAAAAGAAGAAAGGGAAGGAGGAGGAAGGAAAGGGGGAGACACTGATAACATGAGCCAAGCCTAGGTCTTTACCTTAAGCAATCCAATAAAATTATAAAAGGCTTCAAGAGTAGATTCGGAACCACCCTGATACACTTACCTCAGCTGGGCCTTGTCTGTGAATCTGTACTCTTTATAGACCCAGCTCCAAGCATTCTGTAGGATCATAGAATTACTTGCCAATCCTTTACTCTCCTAATTACTTTGTAATTAAAGTCTTTTGGAGGCCAATATCTAAAACTAAGAACTCCATGACCTACAAAGAGCACATCAGAAAAGCTTTTCCTGCCCTGTTACAAATGTGAAGCACTTCAAACTCATTCCACTCAGCACCTAATTAGATTCCTCTGGAAATTACACCTTACAGGGATATTTGGAAATTTACTTATTTTTATACGGTACATGGATAAGATCATTCAGAAAAAAAAATGCTAGCAAGAAAATTAAATATTGATTTAAACCAGTAAAATAGGCAAAGAAATTATCATTCATAAATCATTTGCTAAAAGTTCACTTAGCAAAATAAAAATATTCAGCCATCGCAAGAGCAGAAGCCTCTTTGGTAGTGCTAACTTTCTGGGTCTTCGTTTTCCAGGCTGATCTGTGCAATATCCTGCTGCTTTGACATGAAAATGTGCCTGTGGGTGGGTCTGGGGAGGACAGCTCATTCTCTGTTTTAAAGTCCTAATTGGAAACAGATAGTTAAACAATACAATAAACTTCCTGTCCTCTGCAGATATTTTCAATTTATGCATTGCAGAACTATAAGGTACAAGGCAACAGTGATGATCTTGAAAGGAAAAACTTCACAGGCCTCCTTTTCGCCCACAGCATGAAAAAAAAAACTATTAATCAAAATATTTTTGTCCCAGGAGATAATCACTTCCCAGTGCCTGGAGATCTGAGTCTTTTCAAGTGGACTAAGTCATATGTCAAATGAAGTTTTTATTTGATTTCCTCCAAATGTTGCCGTAGAAACTTAAAAACTATTGAGATGGTGATGCTTTCTTTTTCCCTTCTCAAATGATAAGAACCAGTACAGTGAGTATAAAACCCCCCACTCGATGATGGTCTGCCTTCTATGTTGACTAGAAGTCAATATTATTAGATAAAACTCATAGAATACCATCTATAATAAATGCTTACAGAAAAATAAGTTTAAAGAAGTTTTCTATCACACTTTTGTCTCTCCAGTGATATTTTTTCTGGCTTTATTCCCTTTGTTCCCAAGCTAAGAGATATTAATAATTTCTTACTGTTTCTATGAACAACTGTAGAAGACATATCTTGAATATATCTAAGTGAAGATTTCAAATCTGCTTTTTGAAATTGACTAAAAGGACATAGTAAGTGAGGAGAAAAAAAAAGATTCAAGAATCATGGCTGGGGCCCAATAAGGGACAGTAGTCATTTGACAGAGGAAGCAAGGCCCACCTCTGACAGGCAGCCATATCCTAGGACAGAGGCTAACTCAGAACAGTGCCACCCATGTCTTGGGTGATGAAGATACCATGATAGAAAGTTTTTTCACTCTAGCATGCCAAATGGCAGAACGTGCTATGTGTCAACATAAGCTATCCTTATTCCAACTAGATTCCTCATTACTTTTTTGGACGAATGACTGTTTAAACATATTTTCCCCATATCATTAAATTGCGCAGTGTCATGTCAATATCTGAAAATAATCCTATGTAATTACATGATCTAGGGATGCAGAGAAGGTATTTGGTTTACAATGGAGATTAACAGCCATAACAACTCTGCATTAACATTATGCATAGAAACTTCTGGAAGGAAGTGACTACCAGACTGTTATAGGCTCATAATAAAGGCAGAAGAGCTAGCTGTGTCCATCATAAATCGAAAGTTTAGAGGGCCGGACACCTATAACAGCCAAGAGCCTCCTTAAGAATGAATTAGGCATCAGCTCTGGAGAAAAGGATACTTAATTACTTGTAGCAACAGTCTTCATAGGCCAGAACAGGAAGACTCCTTCACTAGGCAGCAGCATACCTACCAGAACCCCAAGAGAATTCATAGTCTTAGCAATGGCCCTGCATAAGTCTGCTTTGAAAGGCAATTTTAACAGAATAATTTTTAGGTTTGACTGGTAATCTTACTAAGAAAAATAATTCATATTTTTCTTCTAGTAAAAGAAAAAGCAGAGGGACAAGGTAAACTGCTCAGTCAGTGAAGTGCTTGCTGTACGCAAACAGGAGGACCCAATTTCAGATTCCTATCACCCATTTTAAGCCTGGGTATACAAGTAGAACATTATGATAGGCAGATTTGGGCCCAGGGGTCCCGCTCAAACTAAAGCACCAGCCAAGGACAATACAGGCAGTAAACCTTAAACCCCTACCCAGATCTAGCCAATGGTCAGAACAGTCTCCACGGTTGAGTGGAGAGTGGGATATTACTTTCTCACGTACTCTGGTGCCTCACATTTGGCCATGTCTCCTGGAGGGGGAGACCTGGTGGCACTCAGAGGAAGGACAGCAGGTTACCAAGAAGAGACTTGATACCCTATGAACATATACAGGGGGAGGTAATCCCCCTCAGGAACAGTCATAGAGGAGGGGAATAAGGGGGAAATGGGAGGGAGGGAAGAATGGGAGGATACAAGGGATGGGATAACCATTGAGATGTAACAAGAATAAATTAATAAAAAAATAAAATAAAAAATAATAAATTAAAAAAAAAGCCTGGGTGGTGGTGCATGTCTGTGATCCCAGCACTGGGGTGGAGGCAAGGACAGAAGGATTTCCGGAGCTTGCTGACATGCCAATCTAGCTGAATTCATGAGCTCTAGGCTTAGTGAGACACTGACTCAAAAAATAGTGTGAATAGCAAACCGAGGAAGATACCAGATAATGACCTCTGGACTCTATATGCACACAAATATGCAATCTTACCTATACCACATGAACAGAAAAACACACACACACACACATACACACACGGTGTGTATACCATTGGAAAAAAGCTTTAATGTGAGTAACATGGTATTAACTCTCTATGTAATGTCAAACATCAAAAGAATGTCCAATATGACACAGTATAAACTGTGTGATAGAAAACTGCTGTCTACTCTGGGCCAAGCACCTGTAAGTAGCATAGAGCAGGGAATAAGTGAATAAAGGTGGATTTGAGGTGGTACTAGCTCCCTGGTAGTGACCATTACAAGGTGGCATTTTGTACTGTAGTGACACAAACGCAGCCTGAGATACAGTAACAAGCCATCTATTAATATCTGGTCTCAGCTGATTAGTCTCAACTCTTTGGTAACATATTCCAGCTTAATAGTCAGTACTGAGGAGAATCAGATAGCATCTAGCACATTAAACTATCCCACTCCCTACTGGAGATCCCAGGTGAGTGTGGAAAAGATAGAGAAGAAGAAAATGCCACTTAGATTGCAGTTTCAGAATAGGGATGACCAGAAGTCTGCTCAACCATCCGGAAAAGGAAAGCTCTGCTCTGAGAGAAAAAAAAAAAAAACACTTGGATATTTTAAAATACATTTCAACTGAAAGAAAATTATAGCACTTTTCAGTCTATTTCCTCCTCCTCCAGCCCCTCCCAGGCTCCTTCCCTCCAACCTTTCCCACTCTAATGGTAAGATCTTTTCTATGTTGGTTATTGTTGTGTGTATATGTATATATGTATATATACATATATATATATGATAGATAGATAGATAGATAGATAGATAGATAGATAGATAGACAGATGATAGATAGAGGAAGAGATAAAGATAGTCAGGTTACTTGCACTGATGACACTTGATAACTTTTTTTAAAATCCTAAACTTTACTATGGCTGAAACTGAGAGCCTAGTAGCAGCCATATAGAAAATATTTGAATATCTGGAGTGTTCATTCCAATTTTCAAATGGTTATGTAATCTTTATTCATAATTTAAGCTTGCTATACTCCATCTCCATAAGAGAAAAAGTGTAACAGCTGGAGTGGTGCACATATGTAATCCAATCACTTGGAAGAAAGGGCCATGAACTCAGAAGTGCAAGGGGCTAACCTCGGCTGCAGTGTAAATATGAGGGATTTATTTAACCACGTCTCAGTGGGGAGAGGAAGGACGAGTAAGAAGTAAGGATGGAGACGGGGAAAGGCAGGAGTGGGAGAGAGGGGAGCAGGGAAAGTTGATTTCATGAAACAGCCTGATCCCAAGCAATGTGCATCTCACCTTGTAGAAGCTGGCCTTTCCCAAATAAAGCAGCCTTTGGAAAGAAATGATGGCCACAAACCAGACTCTCAGAGATGAAGTCAGACATTTCTCCTGGTAAATTCCAAGTTTCTCTAAATATTTCCCTCTTCTATCTCAGACAATATAACTGTAGGTCACCTATGGTCTAATACTTCAATAGAAGGCTGATCCAAGCTCCAGAAACACCGTAGTAGCAAAAACTAACTAATATTTTGCATAGTGCAGGGCTCAGGGGACTAGCGGGAGGATGTGAGCCTTTCACCCCACAATGTTCCTGAGACCAGCAACCATGAGTCTGCAATGGCACTACCTCCTCCTGTTCTCCCAGGTAGGGCTGAAGCACCGAGCAACTGCTGTCAGGTCTTCATCACAGCTTCAAGAAGATTTTCTTTCTTTGCAAAGACTAGGACAGTCATGCAAGTCCATCACCTGGACATCAGGGAAACCGGGCCTGCGGCCACAGGTGTACAGTGTTAAAGTGTAGATTTTGCTAACAGTCACCTGGGTGACGACTAGTAAGTAGCTGCCAAGCAACGTGTGGACCTGTGGACCACACATTGAGTAGCTAGACTATATCCATCTTTACCTATGGAATGTTACTTTGAGATTTCTTAGCTGCTGTTTTGTTAGTGTAAGGAGACACCACCAAGACCAAGGCAACTCATAAAAGAAGGCATTTAAATTGAGGCTTGCTTACAGTTTCAGATGGTTTGTCTATTATCATCATGGTGGGGAGTGTGGCAGCAGGCATGGCACCAGAGCAGGAGCTGAGAGCTGCACCCTGGGCCAAAGCATGCATCATAGGGAGAAACACTGTCAAGGGTTTTTGAAACCTCAAAACCTACTCCCCCTGTCCCCCCCCCCCCGTGATACACCTCCTCCAAGAAGGCCACACCCCCTAATCCTCCCAATCAGCCTACAAACTGTGGATGATGAAACATTCCAATATATAAGTCTCTGGGGATCAATCTCAATCAAAGACCACAGAGAACAGTTTCTCCCTCAACAGAAATCACACTTGTGACCACTGACCATCTGAAATTAAGAAAAAGCCTAAGCCACAGGGGTGAAATCTGAGTAGGAGGAACAAAATCGAGGCTCCCATATTTAGCTCCTTTGACCTTGCTTTGGCGTAGCACGGGGAGAATGACCATGCTACCCTGGTATCTCAAAACCAACCTGGCCACCAGCTCAGAGCCCTTACTACAAGATGCAAGCACATGACACTTCCTGTGTGGCCCGACTGACTGATGTAGCCACACTTGCAAACACAGAGAACTGGGCTACTAAACCAGGCAACTTACCTGGTTCACTAGCAGGAGCTAGCAATCAGAGGCGAGCGGCGACTTTCACATCATCCATCTTTCCTAATTCCCAGAGAAATCTTTGATAATGTTACACTTTGCTCTAGCAATTGTAAAACAAGAAGGGGAAAACCGCAGCAGGACTATAAGGGGTTGTATCTTAGAGTTTGCTATTTCGGTGTATGGGGCATTGTACATTGAGAAGACAAGCCTAGATTCTACCAGAAGGAATTGTAAGGTAGAACTGAGAAGTCTAAAGATTTTATTCAACAGCACAGAGGTATTTGCTTGTCTATTTATTTGTATTTTTCTGTTTGGCTTATTTGTTTGCTTGTTTTGAGTAAGAGTTTCATTTGTAGTTCATGTTGACCTGGAGCTTATTATGTAGCTCAGGCTAGCCTCCATCCCACGGTGATCTTCCTCCCTCAGGCTCCCAAGTGTTGAGATTAAACATGTACAGCTCCAAACCCAGGGACTCACTCTGTCTCTCTCTGTGTCTCTGTGTATGTTTCTCTGTCTGTCTCTGTGTCTGTGTCTGTATCTGTCTGTCTGTCTGTCTCTCTCTCTCTTTCTCGTGTGTGTGTGTGTGTGTGTGTGTGTGTGTGTGTGTGTGTGTGATGAACCTACAGGACAGCAAACCATGTCACTGAACAACAAAACATCTTATAATCCTGTCTGAGTAAGCTATGTGCAGAAATTGGAATGGAGAGGCTGTGGGATGGTTCAGTGTGTAAAATGCTTGCTCTAAAAGCACGAGAGCCTGGAGTGAGACAGACAGCACCCACACAGAAGCCAAGGCTGGTGGTGCACAGCTACAGTCTTGGCTCAGCTCCTGGAGCTTGCTCTCTGGGTAGCATAAGTCAAATCAGCAAACTCCAGGTTCAGTGAGAAAAACAGTAATAAATAAGGGAGGTAGCAATTTGGGAAGCACTTGATGTTAACCCCAGCCTTGACATGCACACATCCCAAGACATGGATGTTCTTCCTTTCTCTCCAGAAGAAGTGTCTCAGGGTACAAAAGAGAGTGGTTTTGTTTGTTTCTTTCATTAAGGTTTCATGGAATATAGGTGCCTTTGCTGGGCCTTCTGTGTGTGCATGAGTGAGAATCCTGACACTGAAAGAAGGCAGAATCCAAGAAGAATTCAGTATATTACTAGACATCAGTATGGAAGTGTCCCATTTGTTTCCTTTATTCACTGTTCATTGAGATGAACAGCATCTTCTAAATGGCCTCTGCGGCACTATATATTTAAAGCAGTCTCTTGACATCCTAACCCAGGGTAATGGGTAAAGCATATTCTTTTAATGCAAGAGAATTTAAGCTACACACTACTTGCTTTAGAAAATTTCTTTTTGTAAATAATGAATAATAATAATAAAATAAAGCAAGGGTGATGTGTGTCCAGCTGTTTACCAGGCTGTAAACTACTCTTTCAATGCAAGCAAGGTACCTTTGTTATTAGGACAGACCAATGCCCATGGATGCAATACGCACTGTGACCATTAGAGGGAGGTACAGGGAGCATTTCTTGGGTGGAATATGGTATTTAGGTGAGCCATTCATTGGCAGGAAACTAAGGAGACTGGAGAATACTAACAAGAAGCAGGATATGCTTCAAGTCAGTTTTGGTGAGTAAAAAGCACTCATAGAGTTCCATGTCCTTGCATGCCCGAGAGCTGTCTGTGTTTGCTCCTTGTGAGAACTTAGACACAGGAAGACGACTGAACACCTGTCCTTAGGAAAACTGCACACTGCATGTGGCTGGCCCACCGCCCTTCAGAATACCTGCATGTGCTCCGCCAGTTTCCTACTGGGTTCTGGTACTTCTCAAACTATAATAGATGATGCAACCCATTTGCAAGGGTGGAAGAAAGCCAGTATGACATCGGGATGTACAATATCAGACAAAAAAATCTAAAAATGTCCAATTTTATATTATTTTGAATTAATTTTCATAAACAATATCAAATATTGCTTGGGCATCTGGAAAATAAACATGTAAGACTGAAAAACATTTCATATTTGAAATAATTTATTCAACCCATTCTATCTTTCAAACCTTGAGTGCAAGCCCTGTGCTAGAGCTGAATGCTGACATCCTTTTCCAATCAATGGCTGCCTTTTACTAAAGGCACTTGACTGGTGTTTTCCTAAACAGTACAGAGCCATTTTAGTTTAGAAAACAAACAAACAAGCATGGCAGTTCTTGTTCTCCACCCTTTGAAATGGCTAGTTCCAAAATTGTTAGTTCATGGTGCTTTTATGGCCTCAAAGACCAGCATTTGTGAACTTGTACTATTCGGGGTCCGATTTCCTAGAGAAAACACAAACTCACTGAGGGGCCCACGCCAACACTGGGCCACAGCTTATCCATCCTGTCTAGAGAGAAACGCTAAGCCATTCAACAGTCTCTGATCTTCAAGTGACATCTGCAACTGCTTCCTGAATGCTTGCAGCTGTGTCTCTGACTCAGCTAAGAAGCCTAACACGTCACACGACTGCACTCTCAGAGTGTCCCAGAGAGCCATGCCCCTGCCGAGCATTAGTGTGAACGTGCTGCTGCAGGACTCACAGCTTTGAAAACTGCTACACGCTCTTCCTTCATGAACACACAGACAGGGCAAAAGACACGAGGAACTCAGTGGACAAGTGTAGCTTGACTGCTGTGCTAGCTACACTGGGTGCGAACGTGAGTTCACACTCCAGAACCATAGAAAAGAGGCAGCATATGTTTATAATCCTGGAGCCGGGTGGTGGAGATAGAGGATTCCTGGGCTCAGTGGAGAGTGAGCCAAGCCAAACTGGGGAGCCTGAGGAGCAATGACAGGTAATAGCAAAGGTAACTCCAGCCTCCATACACAAGTGTATACACACACCACCACCACCACCATCACTACCACCACCACACCACACCAAAACAGGACTGGAGAGAGAAGTCAGCAAGTTAAGGTGTCCTTGCTAACTGAAGCCTGACAACTTGAGTTCAATCTGTGAAACACAAGGTGGAGGAAAGAGTCTTAAAGATGTCTTTTGTCATCCACATACACTGTGCCATGCACATATCACACACACACACACACACATAAACAAACAAACAATATTTAAAACTGTAAGAATTGAAATAAAGGCAAATTTAGTGGGTTGTTTAAAAAATGAAAAATGACTCAAGAACATGTATAAGAAAGGATTTGTGCCCTAGTAAAGTCAGAAAAACTACAACCCTGGGTTTTCTGTTCGTCTCAAACCGCATGCAATGGTTGGTTTTTAAATTGTAGGGTCAATACTGCCTGGCTGCAACACCAACCGATCTGATTCTCCTCTGTTCATGAAGGCGCTCGTGGATGAAACTGTAAAAGGTTACACAGCCTTCAAAAATTCTAAAGCTTATTCTTGCCAAGGGTCGAGTGTTTTAATGACCTTTGGGAGACAATGAGGCAACTGTGCTAAGCCCTGCGTCTAAAGATCTGAAACATCATGAGCAGCGGAGTCACCTTGGAGGAGTTTCTCCGAGGACACTGCTCTTTGAAAATACCATTGCACTCTTCTGTTTACTTGGGAAAGTGATCCCAGCAAACAGTTAAATACCATAGGCTACAAGTCATGGAAAAAGGAGTTTAACTACGGTTCACATAAAACTGTGAACCCAAAAGAAGGTTACTTTGAAAATACACACAAATAAAATTTAAAAACATTTGGGGGGGCACATTAGAGTTCAAGCCTACGAACATAGAACAAAATGTAGCATATGTTGCATTTAGGGGGCTGCCTAAGTGTCACAAAAGCAGACAACCAGGCCTAGAACACACGGACTCAGACTTAAAGCTTCAGTGGAAACATACTCTGCCAGCCAAAACTAAACACACACAGACTTTCTCTCATATAATCCCTTCTCATCCATGTGTTTTGCATGCAGTAGGTGCTCAGTAAAAACTTACTCTGCGTTACCAGACCCTTCCTTAAGGTGGCACCTGCTTTACCTAACCCTTCCTTAAGGTGGCACTATTACTTAGTAGCATTTATTTTTAATCGCCCGGCTTTTCTGGGTAAAAGGCCTCTCGGCTGAGAATCATATGTCACAGAAACTCAACACATAGACATAGGTAAAATTAAAACTTTAAGAAAATAATTAAAATAATGACTATCCAAACAGTGTAATTTGGGGTACAGTGTTTCCCCACAGTGTTTAAGTAACAACGGATCACAAACAAGACAACAAGACTTTTGATCACCAAATCCTCAGGCCTTATAGAAAATGCAACCAGCCAGTGAAAGCTAATTTAGCAGAAACAAACAATTCCTAAGGAAGCTTTATGGGCTTAAAAAAGTACAAAGATAGTTGTGATCACAGATGAACTTGGTGGTACACACCTGCCATGCAATCATAAGAGAGGCCAAGGCAGGAGAACCAAGAGCTCCAAGTTCACCCAGGATACAGAGAAAAGACTCTGTCTCAACACACACACACACACACACACACATACACACATACACGCGCATGCACACACGTACATAAATTTATGTACACATGTACACATACACATATAAACATATGCATACACACTCCTGAATATATGCACATGCATATACACATGCACACAAATTCATATACACATGTGCACATGCACACTCATGCATATATACACATGCATGTACACATGATCATATATACATATATATACACAAACATAGACACATGCATATATACATATGCACACACACAAAAATACATAAAAACATGTACACACACATATATATACACATGAATACACATATACTTGCACATACACAAATACATGAACACATACATATATACACACAAACACACATGCACACACAAATACATATATATGTACACATACATATATACACATATATGTATATACACATTCATATATTATACACACAAATATGATTTATTTATTTGAATGATTTCAAGATTACAATGTATTCTAGATTATGAAAAAACTCGCAATATCCAAAGAAAAGTATACCCAATAACTGTTTGAATGAATAGAGTTTACTTTAGTGAATAGAACTAAGTCTAAATCAGTGACACGGGAATTCTTACCTGTCTCACGCACTCACCTCTGACACCCCCTAAGGAGGACAAGTCTGAGGTTGGAAAGATGGCGCAGTGGTTAAGAGCATCGCTGTTCTTCTAAAGGACCTGAGTTCAGCTTCCAGAACCTACACCTGTGCATTACCAGGGGATCTGATATTCTCTTCTGGCTTCCCGGACACTGCACGCACACGGTGCACATATAAACACTCCAACAGACACACACACAATAAAGACATACATCTTTTAAAAACCTGCTCTCTGTTCCTTGCGTTGTGTGTGCCTTTGTTTTCATTGCTTTGAGTCTACTGTTTCTTCTCTGGAGTTAGACATGAGAGCATCCATTTCTTTTTTAATGACAACCTTGCTGTAATTTGAGAAATGTGTTTCGGTTCCCATTAGCTTTCTCTTCTTTAGCTACACAGTCCCACTTCCTTGTTGTTACATGATTTCCAGACTTCTGGCACTTTGCTTAGTCCATGTCCTTCCTAAAATTATGGGGCCTTGGACAGAACACAGTATTCCAAGAGAGCAGCCAGCATGAAGCACGTCAATAGCATTACTTCCCAGGGAGTGGGCACTCACTTCTATTTATACTGAGGGAGTTTTAAGGGTTTTTTTTTCCTTTTTATTTTATTTTTCACTGTTAAGCAGCTGCATCATATGGTTAGCTCGCATGAAGTCTACAGTCAAGTAAAACTACCAGATGTTTTTCACAAACTAAAATGTTCACTCTTGCTTGTCCCTCACATCCAGGAGCCACCAGGACCAGTGATGGAGGCCCCGCCCAGATGAGATGTGACGCCACACCAGGGAAGGGCAAAACGTGAGGGGCAACATGCTACACTCGCTTATGACATCTCTTCTCATTGCCATCCTCAATGCGTAGAATGTCATGAAAAAGAAGCAGTTTCTTTGGGGAAAAAAAAGTCTTAATAGCCTGCTATCCTTCCTCTGAGTGCCATTAGGCCTCCCCAGATTTGATACCCTATGAGCATATACAGGGGGAGGAGGTCCCCCTCAGTCACAGTCATAGGGGAGGGAAGTAAGGGGAAAATGGGAGGGAGGGAGAAATGGGAGCATACAAGGGATGGGCTAACAATTGAGATGTAATATGAATAAATTAATAAAATACATTTTAAAAAGTCTTAATACTTCAAATGGACACTTCTCCATCTGAGTACTATGTTACATGTGAAAACGTGCAAGTTGTGATTTTTGTGGGCTTTGAGAAGACAAGTGTATTTAATCCAGATAAGCACCCTGTGAAGTGGGGTTGTTATCACCACACTCATTTCACGGGTGACAGACTGTAAGTACAATGTGAGCAGCCCCTTCCAGACACACAGCCTGTAAGCAGCAGAGCCAGGATCAGGAGTCCCCTGGGATGTGGCTCAGTTAGTAGCGTGCTAATCCGGCAGTCAAGAAGCACTGGGTTCAGTTATTAGCACTGCAAACTCTGGGCACGGCGGCAAATGGCCACCGCCCAACACTCAGGAGGAAGAGACTGGAAGGTCACAAACTTAAGGTCACTCTTGGCTGTGTAGCAAGCCAGAAGGGAGCCTGAGCTACATGAGAGCCCTGTTCAGATAAAAATAATAATAATAAAAATAAAAGGTGGAATAAGAAATAAAAATAAAACCTTGTTCTGGAGTGAGGCTTCTGGCCATTACACGCTGGTTCCTTTCTATATATGAAAACACTTAGTGATACACACACTGTACCAAACCCTGCAGGAAACAAGTACAGTGATATAATGTTATCTTAAATGCATGTGTGTTGGCTCTAGAATTACTAAATGGAGCTAGAACAATAGCACCACGTCATAGGCACTCTCAGCCTATTTTGCCTCCTAAACGTGAAGCTCACTTTCACTTTTGAAGAGATCAAAAATTTTATATCTGCAAAGAGCTTGTAACAATGCCTGGCCTAAGTACAGACTCATTTCAACTACTAATTATATGTGTATTATCCATGTCAGCCTATAAGTTGTGAAGCTCTTTGGGGCAAAGAAAGCAACCTTTACATTGCAATAGAATTTTACTTTTAAAAAGGAAAATATTCTATTAGAAAAAAAGAATGGTAAGAAAAAAAAAGTGATTTAAATGGGAACAGGTGACAATGCATCAGGCTGGAGGTAGCAGCAGGACTGCAGCCTTGCATGTTCAAGGCCCTGGGTTCAAGACCACACAAGAAAAAGAAATCCTTCTTTTGTGGTTCTTCTTCAGTGGGATAAATCCCTCCAGTATCACATCGGTATCCCCACCTTGCTCTGGGAATAAAAGGAACACTGCTGTGGAAACGCACCTTGCCGCTCCACGCCACGCTACCGCACACCTATCTAAGCACGCAGGATTGTGTGCCCAGGATTGCATGTATCTAAAAAGCCAGTGTTGCCTAAGATCACGTGCGTTAGCTTTTTCCAAATAATGAGAATGTCACAGGCTGTCACTTTTGTTGACAGCCAAGTTCAACATAGGAGTAAAACCGAGGCTGTCCCCTCACCAGTACCCTTTGAGGCTCTGTAGCCTTCCCAGTCAGCTTCCGAGCACCGCTGCTGTGCTATGCAGAGCCAAACCAGAAAGGAAGTCAAGATGGGTGAAGTCAGGGTGGGCTCTTATTTTCACACCCTTGCTACTGTCAAAATTCTCTCGTGTTTTTTAATTTTTAAAAAATAATGCTTTATCCTTAACCATGTGTGCCACATATACGCCTGATATCCAGAAAAGAAGACAGCATCAGATCCCCTGGCATTGGAGACGGTTGTGAGATGCCACATGGGTGCTAGAAATCAAACCCTGGTCCTCTGCTGGAACAGCAAGTGCTCGTAAACACTAAATCATCTATCTAATCCAAAGATTCTGTATTTTTTTTTACTATTATAAACATTCAAATTTATCATTATTTATATTAGCTGTTTATTTTACGGTATAGTAACAGAAAATTACCTATTCCCTATGCTTTTCCAGGAAGTGCATATTTGGACACAGATGTAGCACAGGTCATGTAAACCCCCTGTGAGGCAATGCAAACTTTAATCCATACCACGGCCCAAACCTTTCCATTTGTTTGTGTTTCACTGTGGACTCATCTGTGAATTTATGTCCATGATTTACAATGGCAGGGCTGCTTTGTAAAATAAAAACATGAGCATGCATTCAAGCTCCCTCTACGAAGCCGCCAGCAATCCGTGTGTGCTCCTCTGCGTGTGCTGACAACCACGGACCAGAAAGCTGCCATGTCAGAGAATGAAAAGAGGGAAGACGCAGTGAAGAGTGGGCTCCTGATATCAATCCCTCCCGGCCGAGTTCAAAAGAGGCAGAAGAGTTCTTTGTTGCTGGCCTCTGTCCCTTCATAGAACACACTGTTTCCTCTCACACCCCTGCCGCTTCCTGACAACCCCAAATCGTGTTTCTATTCTACAAGAACAAACAGAGGGCTTGTTCTTACTATCAGACAGTAAGAATTTCGAGCTTAACTTATTTTGCCTTTTAAATATTACTCTGAAAATATCTGTTTATTGTAACATTAAAGTTGTCACTGATGATACTGAAATGTGCAAAAAATATAACGATTTCTACTCCCAAACTGCATCATCTTTCAGGAACTTTCACTTGCACAGAAAGACGCTGTTTCTCCGACTTCCTGACTCCAAGCACTATGCCTGCAGCACACGGGAGCTACAGTTTTCTGGTAGCCACTGTTCACTGCGCATTTACTCCAGGACTCTAGCACACACCTTCTAGTGCCAACTCTGTGTTTCCCGAGGCTTACCTTGGGAAGTGTCTGCACTGAAGTGCCCATCCTCCCAGACAACTGGTCCTGCATGCCATCACGAGGCTAAAAGAAGCTGGAAGTCTGTCTTGGGCTCACTTGCTATGCAGGGCACTCAAGCTTTAAGAGGGAGCAGGGCAGTGAAAAACACAGGAGGAGCCGATGCCAGCTCAGCCGCGCACCAGAGCTGACCCCTTCCATGCGAGACCACTTCACCTTCCTCACTGAGTCTAAACAAGAATTAATGATTCTGAAAGCCTGTTTTTTGTTTGTCCAGGTGCGTGTGGCTGTTTCCTCCTGCACAGAGAAACAAGTCCAAGGCATCGCGAGCAGGGTGCTCTTAAAGAGAACACTTTAATCTTAGCTGTATGTGCAGTGTGAAACAGTTGATATCAGGGCAAAGAAATGAAGTGAGACAGTCACCATTGCACCATACCACGAGGAGGACATAAGCTGGGTGTGGTGGCACCGGGCAGCAGTCTCAGCAGAAGAGCAGGCTACAAAGCTAGCTTGAGGACAGCCTGGACTAAGCGATGCCATGTTTCAGTGCTCACCCCAGTTTTGATACATGTGTGAATTGGATCTAATAGAGAGGAGACAGTAAGAGAAAGAGGAAGAGGGGTGCAGGGGAAGGTGGTAAATTTCCATTCAGACATGCCCTGCCTCGCATCTCCAACGGGAATCTGGTGAAAAGCAGGTGCAAAAGTCATTGCACACACGACGGTTGAAAACAAAAATTGTGTTTATGGCAGTACATCTAAATGCCATTATTTTAATAGCTTTCATGTCTCTGAAGACCCCCACAATTTATAACATCTATGTTTAAATTCTATATAGTCCCTCTGTGTACTTAAAACATATACACTTACTTAAGTTTTTAATAAATATCCATAAATGTAATTTGTTAATAAAAATTATATTATTTTCAAAGCCCTCAGTTTTGAGTATACCATTATAACTTGATGAAGACAACAATTTAAACCAAGTTAAGCTTTAATGGCTACAAACTCCTGTCATTTCTAGAGTTCTGGAATATATTATTATTACATTGAAATATTATTATAGTAACAATTATGATAACAAATTAGATGAAGGCACATTTAGTATAAATAATATACTCTAGAATCTAAAATACTATGTTAGAGCTAAAACGTAATCTTTATACTTTCAAGAATTTTCTCCAAGGGGCAGGAGAAACAGTTTCCTGTTGTGAGAATCTGGGGCTCTTGCAGAGGACCAAGTCTAGTTGCTAGCTCACACTGGGCAGCACACAGCTGTCTGTATCTCCAGCTTCATAGGACCTGACCTCCCTTTCTGGCCTCAGTGGAAATCTGGGCTCATATGCACATTCCCATACAGAGATGCACACATACACAAATAATTAAAAACAAAATCCTTATTCAAAGAATCATCTCTAAGGCAGCAGGTGATTATACCAAAAACTCAGGCTGGCCTTTGTCCCTTTATAAATTCTTAAATTCACATATTCCTCGATATGTAAATGTCCACATATCTCTTACTTTTGAGACTAGTTAACAAAATCTACTTGTTTTTGTTGTCTTGAAAGGAAGATAAGGCAACACACCCTTGGCTAGAAGATGATGAAGATGCTGCACTTACCCTTGACATCTCACAAAGGCCGTGTCATTCCCTCCCATATATATTTACATAAAAAGATCTTAAGCAAGAATAAGTCTCTAGTAAAGTTGACTGCTTTCTGATAACAGAAAGACAATTTTTAAAGCAAGACACTATGTATATTATAGTGGGTTCCCTCAGTTATAACATGCAAGGCTACACAGAGAAACCCTGTCTTGGGGGGGGGAAGGTTAATATAATTAAAATCATGTTAAGCTTTCTTCACATACTAATCTATAATTACCAAAAAAAAGGGGGGGAGGGTGTGCTTTTTAAGGGCTGGCTTGTCACCTAAGAGGACCAGACAGTAGTTAGTGCTTCCTGAATATTTAAAAGTAAATATAGCAACAGCTTCATCTAAAATGACCGTTGAAGCTAGAACTTCCCAGCTACTGTCTGAGAGGTTTGCACTATCATGTTAGTAAGATGTTAGCCTGTTAGGCAGGAAAGCATTTCTGACAGTCTGAGGAAGGTTCTCTGAGACAGGCTATTTTATTCTCGGGCCTTGGGTTTTTCCAAATACCTGCCCTTACTTAAGGCTGTTCATGACCAATCTGTGTTTTTAGGACTTCAAAGGACAGCTATTCAAAGGACTGAGAAGCCAGACAGACGTGAAACCTGAATGCCACACTTGGGGACACAGAGTGCTCTGGCCTGGCCACAAAGCCAGGCCTTGGTTCACGTCTCTCACTTCCTGTTCATAGCAAAGGTTAGAAGCTGACTCTGTTCCCAAGCAGGAAAGCGAGCCAGAGTCTCTTTCTCCCCCTTTTTATTACCAATAAAAAACTCTGAGAAGCACACATGAGAACAAGTGCTTTATGCTATTTGCCTATCCCATGCCAAGTTATAAACTCTTAAAGCAGATGGCTAGATAATTGTTCAGTTCTACAGATTAACTTGGCTGCAATTAAGCAACAACTTCAGAGCCAATAGAATGGCCTCACAGTCCCGAGTTATCTGCTATGAACACAGATTTAACTTTGATAAAGACGTATAAAAACATTAACTAATTTGATCGTCAAAGTTAGGGCTACTGTTGATATAAAAAGGCTGGTGAACATCAAAACATTTAAAGTGTATGTGCATGAAGGCAAACAAACATGAGAAGTCAGCCTCTGGGGGTGGGGTGGGGGAGGGGTTAGAGGAAAATATAAGAACGCATGCCAGAAATCAATGCCACAATATGTTAATGAGGCTAGTTGGACATTTGGAGTGATTTCAGATATTACAAGACATACCTATTCACCTCAGGAGGTTTTCTATTAATCAGAACAACTGGTGTCTTCCCACCTCATGTCTTCCTCTGTTTCATCTCCACAGAGTCGTGCTATGGCTCATGGTTAAACATCTCTATTGAGCAGAAAAACTGTGAGGGTTTTTTGTGATATGAAGGGGGTTGTTTCATTTTGTTTTGTTTTGCTTGCTTTGCTTTGGAGACTTTTTTTTTTCTCACTTCTTAAGAGAAATTGAACCTTTCATCCTGGGCACCTCTCCGAATAGAAGTATAGTCCAAATGCCTTTCACACTGAGGAAATGTAAATTCAGGGTAAGACATTCACTCTTTTATTGCCCAATAACCTCGATGGACTCTGAAGACAAAGTGGAAAGATTGTACCTTAACCCAGAAGCACTCAGAAGATTTGTGTTTCTAGAGGTAAATTTGGTGTATGACCAGGAAATTGCTTTTCATAGTTCGGAGACCATGCTCAAAACAATAATGAAAAGCAAGTATTGAGTTTGCCAGGAAGTGTTCCTGGAAAATCACGTCCAAGTCTCTACCTGGGGCCTGGCTCTTAGAATATATGTAGAGTTAAAGTAAATGTCTGCAAATTCCACAGCCAGGCTGAAGGTTCCTGACCCAACATTACTCACGGCCAGTCCTATTCATAATTATCACTTGGGCTTCATTCTCCCCTGATGTCTGCAATAGGAACATATAATAGCCTGGCTTGTCCCTGACCATGAAGCTCAGCTGATTCTCACATCAGTGGTAACTTAAACCCATAAGGGAGACGATATTTTCTGAGAATTGACTCCTATGAACGGAATATAGAGAGATGGGGGCATTTGCAGATGTGAGTCACACCACAAGCCTTGTTTTCCTATCCTTTCTTCTTTTCCTATTCTGCCAAGACTGTGGTAAGGCCATCATTTGCTGTAATGCAGTCAGCTCCCTTCTCTGGAGCCGCAATTCCACTTGTTTTGGTTTGAATACGAAATATCCATCATAGACTCACATTCCTGAACATTCATGCCCCAGATGGCGGCACTGTTTTGAAAGGGTATGAAAAATCCTCTGTCGGGCAAATGACCTTGAGGTCATACAACATGTCTCCATTTCCTGCCTGTTCTTCCCTGACTGCAGACATAACGACTAGCTGCTTCATGGTTCTGTGCCATGCCTTCCCAACAATGACCGACTATAGCCCTTCAAACTGTGAAACAAAATAACCCTTTCCTCTGCTAAGTTTCCTCTTCTTAGGAATTTGGTCACAATAAAAGTAACTAACCAGGATCCAAGATGGTGGCACCCAGTAAGCACCTTAACTGAACAACAGGATATAAATAACTTCACCTCAGCAAAACCAAAAGCAGACAAGCACCAAACACAGTTCCACAACTAACACCAAAATACAAGGTTCTAACAGTCACTGGTAATTAATATCTCTCAAAATCAATGGTCTCAACCCTCCAATAAAAAGAAACAGACTGACAGAAGTGATGCATAAACAGGACCAATGATTCTGTTGTATTCAAGAAACACACCTCAGTCACAAAGATGAGATATTACCTGAGAGTGAAAGGCTGGAAAAAGTTTTCCAAGCAAATGGGCCTAAGAAGCAAGCTGGGGTAGCCATTCTAATATCTAATAAAATGGATTTTCAACTAAAATTAATCAAAAGAGATGAGGAAGGAGACTTCATATTCATCAACAGAAAATTCCACCAAGATTACATCTCAATTCTGAATATCTATGGCCCAAATACAAGAGCATCCACATTCATAAAAGAAACATTACTAAAGCTTAAAACATACATCAAACCCATACATTAATAGTAGGAGACTTCAACACCCCACTATCACCAGTGGACAGATCAAGACAGAAACTAAACGGAGAAATAATGAAACTAACAGATGTCATGAATCAAATGGAGCTAACAGACATCTACAGAACTTTTCACCCAAACACAAAAGATTATATATTCTTCTCAGTACCTCATGGAACTGTCTCCAAAACTGACCATATAGTCAGTCACAAAGCAAGCCCCAACAAATACAAGAAGATTGAAATAATGTCTTGTATCTTATCAGACCACCATGGACTAGAGCTTAATTTGAACAACAACAGAAATAATAAAAAGCCTACATACACATGGAAACTGAACAATTCTTTACTCAACAACTGGGTAAGGGATGAAATAAGAAAAGAAATTAAAGACTTCCTAGAATTCAATGGAAATTAAGGCACAACATATCCAAAACCTATGGGACACAATGAAAGCAGTGCTAAGAGGAAAGTTCATATCACTAAGTGCCTTCATAAAGAAATTGGGGATGTTGCATACAAGCAACTTAATGGAATACCTGAAAATGCTAGAAAAAAAAAAGAAAGAAACAGACACACCTAAGAGGAGTACATGGCCAGAAATAATCAAACCCGGAGCTGAAATCAATAAATTAGAGACAAAAAAAAAAAAAACAATTCAAAGAATTAATGAAACCAAGAGCTTGTTCTTTAAGAAAACCAACAAGATAGACAAACCCTTATCCAAATTAACTAAAACTCAAAGAGAGAGTATCAAACCAACAAAATCACAAATGAAAAGGAAGATATAACAAAAGGTACTGAGAAACTCCAAAGAATCATTAGGTCTTACTTTAAAAGCCTCTTTGTCTACAGACTGGGAAAAGATCTTCACCAACCCTAAATCTGACAAAGGTCTAATATCCAAAAATATATAAAGAACTCAAGAAATTAAACACCACCAAACCAAATAACCCAATTAAGAAATGGGGCACAGAACTAAACAGAGAATTGTCAACAGAGGAATATCGAATGGCTGAGAAACACTTAAAGAAATGCTCAACGTCTCTAGTCATCAGAGAAATGCAAACCAAAACAACTCTGAGATTCCACCTTATACCCATCAGAATGGCTAAGATCAAAAAGTCAAGTGACACCTCATGCTGGCAAGGATGTGGAGAAAGAGGAACACTCCTTCATTGCTGGTGGGAATGCAAACTAGTACAGCCACTTTGGAAATCTATCTGGCGCTTTCTCCAAAAACTGGTAATAGGGCTTCCTCAAAGCCCAGCTATTCCACTCCTTGGAATATACCCAGAAAATGCTCCACCACACAACAGGGACATATGCTCAACCATGTTCATAGCAGCCTTATTCATAATAGCCAGAATCTGGAAACAGCCTAAATGTCCCTCAGTTCAAGAATGGATAAAGAAACTATGTTACATTTACACAATGGAATACTACTCAGCTATAAAAAACAAGGAAATTCTGAAATTTATGGACAAATGGTTGGCACTAGAAATGAACATACTGAGTGAATTAACCCAAAAGCAGAAAGAATCACATGGTATGTACTCACTTATATTAGGACACTAGCCCAAAAGGCATGTCTCAAGAAAGCCTTCATTTACCAGGAGATTAGGATAGATGGAGGACATCACACTAGGACTGACTCTTGGTAAAGAAAAATATAGGAGATGGGGAAATAGAAGGTTCCAGAGGATCTTAGAAACTTACAAGAAGAACCTCGTAACAGGTGGGTCAGGTCCCAGCTGGGTCTATTCAAACTATTGCAGTAACCAAGATTGTTACAATTAGTAAACATCAAACCCCTACTCAGATCTAGCCAATGGACAGGACATTCTCCACAGTTGGGTGAAGAGCAGTGACTAACTCTGACATGGACTCTGATGCCCCATATTCAACGACCTCCCCTTGGTGGGGAGCCCTGGTGGCACTCAAAGAAAGAATAAGCAGGCTACCAACATGAGACTTGATAGCCTATGACCATAAAGTGGGGGAGGAGGTCCCCCTTAGTCATAGACCTAGGGGAGAGGAATAGGGTGAAAGTGGAAAGAAGGGAAGAATGGGAGGATACAAGTGATGGGATAACAATTGAGTTCCTCACCAGAACAGATTAGCTTCATGAAGCAACACATCTTGGCCACACTCTATCTAAAAACCAACACTTGGAATACATCTTTATTATTATAAATAGTTTGATTTGACCTAAGAAGTGGGTGTATGAGAGAAGGCAGGGCCATGTTTTGCTCTCTCTTCTCTAGAGTCACTCCAGTGGGGTCATCAGGCTCTTAAAAAGTCATTGCTCTGAAGTGAGTAAAAGAATCTCTTTCTAATTTCAATGATCAGATTTTAACCTATTATTTTAAAGCACAGTGTTAAGTTTCATTACACATATACAACAGTATTAGAAAAAAAATTGAATGCAAAGAAGAATTTATAACAACATTCACTTTAACACTATCGATAACAAAAGCACAAAAATAATAACCCTGCCCAACATGGAGAAGTTATTCTAAAGAAAGAAAAAATAATCATTAAGAATCATATAAATGGACTGGAGAGATAGTTCAGCAATTAAGAGTACTTACTGGTCTTGTAGAGGACCTGGTTTCAGTTCTCAGTCCCCATATCAGGTGACACATCACCTTCTATGTCTCTAGTTCCAGGAGATGCAATGCCCTGTCATGTCCTCTGTGGGCACCTGAGTATATATAGTATACATACACAGAAGTAGGGACACACACACACACACACACACACACACACACACACACACACACACACGCTTTTAATTTTAAAAAAGCATGTAAGTGTTTTCAATAAACATTTAATAGCACAAAAATGGTTGCCAATACTACTTAAAAATATACAGGATCAATTATATCCCAGGAATGAAAAATATAAAGTAGAAAACACTACAGTATGTTTAAAAATATCATTTAGAGACAATTGAAAAATACTCATGGTTACTGTCCATAATTATTTGTTGTCTCTTGTTTCAGGGATGATTGTTTCAATATAATCATTAAAAGGTATACATGAAAATAATAAAAATTATAAAAGCATCACCCAGGAAAGTAGAGCATGAGGGTTGCTGGGGCAGTCTTGATTTCAGCTTACTCTCTGAATGTGAAGGGATGAAAGTCCCAGACACCAAAAAGCAACTTGTTCCCACAGGAGCCTCTGCCATACTGCTTTTGTTATGTCATAAGCACAAGAGAAGTAGTAATATAATAATAAGTTATATTATTATCAGAGAGAAGTTTAATTGCGAGGAGCATGCGTGTTGTATGTTAATCCTTTAGCCTTTGTTGTCTGGTTCTCTGAAACAGGATCTCACACAATAGCTCAGGCTGGCCTTGAACTTGTAGCAATCATCTTGTCTCAGATGCATAAGTGGTGGAATTACATTTAATCTTAATAATAAACCTCAGAAACAATGCAGATAAATAGGCTGGAACACATTACTTTTACCATCTGAAAATTTCATATTTAATGACTCTTAAAAATCTCTCTCTCTCTCTCTCTCTCTCTCTCTCTCTCTCTCCCCTCTTTCTGTCTGTCTGTCTCTCTGTCTCTCTCTGTGTCTGTCTCTCCTCTCTGTCTCTCTCTCTCTGTCTGTCTGTCTGTCTCTGTCTCTGTCTCTCTCTGTCTCTGTCTCTGTCTGTCTCTGTCTCTCTCTGTCTCTCTGTCTCTCTCTGTCTCTCTCTGTCTCTCTCTCTCTCTCTCTCTCTCTCTCTCTCTCTCTGTGTGTGTGTGTGTGTGTGTGTGTGTGTGTGTGTGTGTGTGTGTTGCCGTTTAAATGATACAATGTACAAGGATTCCCTAGAAGTGAAGTTTATGGATTATTGTGAGCCAACTGACCTGGTGGTCCTGGGAACTAAATGCAGGCCTCCTGAGTGCTGTTAAGCACTAGGCAATGCCCCTTTCTCATTGCTCAGTAAATTGCAGCAATTACTGCTCCACCTAAGGTTTGTGGGACACAGGCACACTTTTAGCAGGGCAATGACAATGCTGCCACTGCCCAATCAAGCCAACAACCAAGATTCAGAATAAAATTTGGCTAGAACTGAGTGGATATGCTTATAGATTCTTGATGGCTCTTTGAGTTTGAGACAACCTTTGCCATAGAAATGCTTGTGTGTTTAACAGGCACACCCTGATTTTCAGTTACGTATTTCTACCACAATTAACTAAAGTAGGAGTACACTTTACCTTTCAAGACTGAAGCTGCTACTATAACCTCATAATGTAGTCTCAAATATATCAGTACCTGAAAATATAATTTTTGGCTCATACTCTGTTTTCAAAATAGCAATTTTAAAAATTCAAAGTGAAACAAACACAGAAATTTCATTCAAATATAGTCAAAATGACCTTTAAAACAAATAACAGTACTTTTGTATACTATGATTTGGTGGTGGCTAGGTGGTTCTAAAAATTAAGGAATGTCATGCAGTGCCACATGCATTTTTTTTCAGTAATGATCTACCAAGCTCAGAAGTGAGGCTCAGTTAACGGGGCTGACTCAGAGAGCCAGCGCGTCCCTGCACAACAACCCAAGAAACCTCACGGCAGGAACAAGATGGCTCAGCCTTCGCACCATCGCTTGCTGAAAACTTTCTTCCCAATGAAAATAACCAATTTTATACAAAAGGAAAAGATACATTTTCCAGGAAAAAAAAACATTATCTCTTTCCAGTGTGAATGTAAAATAGAGGATTCGTGTGAACGTAAGTAGCTGTGTAGGCACACAGAGCACCAAGCTCCCTGTAGAAGTGAAATGGTTGGGACTAGCTGATCCTTCTACACTCAGCCCACATGTATGACTACCAAAGGAATTAAAAAACTAAACTGACATTTTGTAAGGAATTATCTAGCAACCATAAACTTAAGAAGCCAGACAAGGCACTTCTTGCTTGATTGTACTTTCTTAGTGGCTTTAATAAATATTCAAAGCATTCAGAAAAAGCAACAACAACAACAACAACAAAAAATTAAGCTATTCTAACCTGCAATGGTGGTGACTCCTATAATCCTAGTACTTGGGAGGAGGAGAAAGAAGATTAAGAAACGTAAAATCTTCAGATAAAGAATGAGTTTAGGCTAGCCTGGGATACATGAGCTTTTGGCTGAAAACAAGCAAGCAAACAAAGAAAGAGAGCAACAACAACAATTAAAAACAAAACAGTTCCTCTACTGTTGGTTTATATAGCATGAGCAAAACCCTCCAACATTTGATGTGCTTTCAAGTTTCTTATCTTTAGAAAATATTATTTGTTCTAATATTCCTAGCACACCATGGCTGGCTACCAACTCTTCTTGAATGTTTAGTTGTGGTCTTATTTTAATTCAGACTGCATAGTCACATACACAGGGCACTCATATACTAGAGGATCACATCTATATTAAATTTACAAATTCAAATGCACGTCTTGAATTCATTATTTCATTTCTTGGCTAACCCATTATTTATTCTCCCTTGAGCACTTCCAATGTATAAAGCAGCTGCTGGGAGCAAACTTAAAACAAAAACAAAAACCAGAGAACTGCTAGCAAGGCGGGTCCCTTGAAGTGCCTCACTCTGCAGAGAAAAGCAAAACAAATAGCATTTTGTTTGCTCAGTATACTGTAGAGTAGCCAATGCTATGTCCTTAAATCCAAGGGTGTTGATGTCTCTAACTGAGATTTTTTTAGGGCCACTCATTCCTCCTGTGTGCACACATGATGTCACAAACATCCGAACATTGACCTGGGAGATACCTCTACATTGAAAATTGATATTGAAAAAGCTAAAACTCATGCAGCTGACAGTCCACACCAATAAAATACTAAATTATGTTAGTTTCTTTTTGATGTTTTGAGACAGCATGAGATACTGTAGCTCATGCCAGCCTTGGACGCCTGATCCTCGGACCTCCATTTCCCCAGTGTTAGGGCAAAAGGTATGCAACACCATGCTGGGTTTGAAATTAGTCTATGCTGAGCACTTCCTACTTTTTGGAGCACTTTAAAGTTCCTTCTATTTAAACATGATATTCCTTCTGGTCCTGGCACATAGTGGATACTGAGTTACCGTTTATTAAGTCTTTAAATTATATATTTTGAACTGTGACTATTCAGTAATACATGGGGAAGGTGGAGATAAACATAGATAGATAGATAAATAGATAGATAGATAGATAGATAGATAGATGATAGACAGATAGATAGATAGATAGATAGATAGATAGATAATAGATAGGCAGACAGACGGGCAGACAGACAGATGAAAGAAAAGCATTATTAAAACCATGGAAACTGAATATGATATTCAGAAACATAGCTTTTACATATCTGAATTGTACTCAGTGATGCCTACACCTAATATTGAAGTTCACGTTGCTCTTTGTCTCTGCCTGCTGCATCTCTAACACACCTGAGCTTCATTCACACTGCTACCAAACCCAAGAGTGACCTGTCAACACAGCAGGAAGGAAGGAGAAATCAATGAGGAGGCCAAGGGCTTATCCAAGGTAACCTGCACATTTCATGAAAAAAACAAAAATCTTGTTTCAGAATAAAACAAATAAAATTCCCCTCTGGGGACCCTATGAACTGGGGACTGGCCTCAGTACAGTTCTGGTGTGTGTCTTTCTCATCTTCCACCCTAAGGATCAAGACCAAGGGAAGCAAAAAAAGGAGCGTGGGAAAGCTTGTGGTCGGGGTGAGGGGTTAGGGAAACAGCTGCTGTGGGCATGATACAAAAAGAAGGAAAAAAATAGCAGAAGAGAAATCAGCAATAAATAGAACATAAGTATCTTGACATTTTGTGGTTAAAATAGCAAGTTGTTAAATAAGAGATATTTCAGAGGGTTAAAAAATGTGCCACCAAGCTTATTGGCATTCCTATAAGCTTTGATCTTTAGGGTTCAAAAATCATGAGGACTTCACATTTTATCACTGGGCATATGTGTAATAATGGTTTTTATGTGTTTAACAGTCTCAAAAATATTAGTAACTGCTCTAATTTGAATTAATGAGAAATGATGGACACTGGAAAAAGGTAACAGTAACTCACTGTAATTGTCTAACTAGACAAATATTTGTGCATAACTCAAGAAAAACACAAATAAATGAACTCACTTTAAAATTTTAATGCCTCAAAAATCTGTATTTTATTCAGCCAGAACATATTATCTAGCTTTTGTCTGACTTTTTTTTTCTCATACTGGAACCCATTTGATTATTCTAGAAATACCTTTAGATTTGCTTCTATCAGAAGGCATAAGGAATAGAGGGGAAGATTCTTTACAACCTCATAACTTATAACAAAGGCTGAAAAGATACATGTGATAGGAAGCATAATTGAATTTTGTTTTGGCTCTGTTTTAACAAAGGGGCTTGTGTAGCTCAGGCTGGCTTAGGGCTTACCATGTAGCTGAGGCTAGCCTTGAACTCCTGGTCTTCCGGCCTCTACTTCAAGGTGCCGGGATGACAGGTGTGCTCCAGTAGGCCCGGCTTCAGTTAGATTTATTTTCTTTGTGTGATTCGGTGTCTCACTCTATAGCCCTGACTAGAACTCTGTGCTAATACCAGAATAGCCTGCAACTCAGAGAGACCTACCTGCCTCTTCCTCCTGAGGGGTAGGTAGAATGAAGGCGTGCATACCACACCCGCCCTTCAGCAGATTCCTTAAGAGTCAACTCACAAAGTGATATGGAGAGACTTTCTACCCTGTGACTTAGGGGAAATCCCCGAGTGGACCACTCTTGGCTCATCCGTACTTTGACTTCACACTGAATGGGTTGGAAGAATGTCTGATCCTAGTATCTGATGTTAAATGCGAGTCCAATTTCAATACCTCGACACCCTACTGCCACCAAGCATCTGGGTTCCGAAGAGCACCTGTTTTCCTACAGACTCCCAAGAAATAGTGTCTACTCTCATACCTTGACTAGATGTTTGGAAAACATGGGCTGGGGAGATGGCTCAGCCATTAAAGGCTAGGCTCACAACCAAAAATATAAGGAAAACATGCACCTCATGGGCTCATGTGTGATGATATAAATACCCTATGTATTACCATTTATAATTATATATTAATACATATATAACACTATAGAATTCACCATTACAGTTTACAGATCCCCCCAATTTATTTGTTCTTTATCTTGAGAAGGAGTTTCCAGTGTTCTCACCATCTTCCACTTAACAACAAGTAGAAATTTAAAGCTTTGTTACCTCCTGCCTTCTCATCTCCCCTTGAACTCTCATAACTTTATAGAATATAATTTTTCTATTTTATGATTTTGTTTTATTTTTAAAATATTTCAAACTTCATTATTTTAAAAATGGTACAAATAAAAAATATCACATGCCTAAAGCAAACAGACCCAACGACTATATACTTTAGTATATATTTAGTATTGAATTTCTCTACAGTTAGAGAAACCATTTAACATGGAAGCTGTGAAATTTCACAATGGGTGTGATATTTTCACTGTCAAATATATCTTATACATTTATCTACATGGCAGAGTTAGAACTAGCAAAGCAATTATCTTTATATCTTCTTCCATAACTCATGTCCGTTGCATGCATTCTCAGAGAACATTATTCTTGATAGTATGCTTAGCTCTCTGAAATGCTTCCATTTTCTCGCTCTCAAGCTCTCTCTCAGGTCAAAGGTGCTATTCTGTGACACTCGGACTGCTGGTCTACTGAACTCACTGATCAAGCCATTATTTATTATTCCTTGAACACTTAGAGAGGTATTAAGTAGCTCCTGGGAACAACGGGACAATAAAGAGAAGCCACAACTCTGTGCAAATATTTGAACAGGGATATAGCCTTAGCCTCCTCGAATCCATTCCCTGCAGTTCGGATGAAATGTCACTTCAAAACAAAGTAAACCACAACATTTTCATGAACAAATGCTTAGTAGCTTCCTCTAGGGTTCATTCTGCCGTCCTTAGCAGGAAAAATTAGGTCCTGGTGCACTGCGTTCCAACTCCCTGCTCTTAGGTCTGCAGCTCTTTTCCAACCAACCTTCCTTTTTCATGTTCTCTGCTCTGCCATGTTGGCTGCTGTCAGATACCCAAAGCCTCAAAGCATGGCATTCCTCTACCAGAGACTGTATGCACTGTGTAGTCCCCTAAGAAAGAGTGCTGTGTCTCTTTATGCCTTGTAATTGCTACTTGGTGTTCAGGTCTTGGCTCAGTACACAGTTGCATAAGGTGTTCCATGTCCCCAGAGGAGGGTGAAGTCCACATATTTGTAATTACAAGTATGCTCTGACTGGCCTATCAACTTACCAGGGCATGCTGCTGTTACTCTCTCATATCTTTTCTCCCAGTGCTGAGAACTGAACCTAGTACCTAGGATACTAGGTAAGGACCCTCCCACCAAGCTGTGCCCTCATCCCTCTGTTCTTATTTATGGTTTGGTTTACACCAGAAGCTGAAACTCTAAGACATATCCAAAAACATAACTGATGCTATAACATCTATTTCTCACTACATGTGTGACATGAGCTAATACCTCTATGGACTTCAAATGGCGCCCCCACTTTTATTGTATCATTAGACTCTACAGTTACTACAATGCTATTCAAAGTGAATGGGAAGAAACCAAGACCAGGCAGAAGATATCCCTCCCACTCAACAACGATCCAGAGCTTAATGTCATTCTGAAAAAGACATGGAATGTGTGGAGCGGCTCCCTGGAAATGAAACTCTAAGGGGCTGACTAAAATGCTTGCTACATGCCCAATTCTGTGTAAGAAAGCAAGAATTTCAATGGCAGTGACAACTTACCAATATTACTGATGCAAAGTGGTATCTGTTTCACTTTCTTTGGCATGCATTTAGTGGTATGATAAATCAACTTCTTCTAAGGCTGGTACTACACTAAAAAGTTACTGAATCAAGAACTTCTCCTCTGTGCTGCCCAAAATGAACAAAGAGTGATGGTAGCTTCCTTAAATATTTACAAAGTTAAAAGCATTTTCAACAAGCAAATTAAAGGTAAATGGTAAGAAAGAGCATGAAGGTAGAAAATTGTAGTTGTATCTAAAAAGTTTTCTAGCATATGGATATTTTGTTCTATTATTATAATATTAACATAAAATGCTACTAACACAAAAATATTGATGCCCTATTCTACATAGATGCTTACAACCCTGCTGGCATGGGTTATAAAGAATAAAATATTTTCCAGAAATTAAAATGAGTTAGAAAAGGTCTACTTGGTATAGCATAACCCCTAGTCATGGTGTTTAAGAGTGTCACAGGCTGTAGAAACTGTGACATTTCACAGGGTCTTCTGATAGATCATGAAAACCAACATTTTCATCTTAGAAGAATTAGTAGATGGAACCAGCAAGTGAAAGGGAGAGATAGAGAGACAAACAGGAAAGGAAAATGAAAGGGGGAAGAGTTGTAGGAAAGTAGGGAAGGATGAAAACAAAGGTCAAGGGAGAGAGAAAGAGTGAGAGAAGGAGAAACATAAACATGGATAAGTTACATGATTGTCTGAAGTAAAGGCCCTTGCTGATGATGGCTCATAAACTTAATCACATGATAGTAAGTTTTGAATGAGTCTACAGGCTACAGGCATCACGTGGTAGGGGCTTGAGTTGAACATTATCAGGTGAGGCAGTGCAATGTTCTAAGAAGAGTATCTTGGAAGGTCTCTGTGCTATGTATGCAACCCACACATGATTATCATGTGTTCTATTGCATGGAAGAAAGCCATGCTCATAAAGGTGAACACTCATTAAATCTAAATACAGGAAGGGGCTCTCCAGAGACCGGTTAAGATGTTATTTCAATAGCTCAAGTCCAGCCATGAAGACTCATTCTTGGAGGAGTGAAGAAGGGATAACAAGAAAAGAAAAAAAAATGTTAGAGAGTAATGTTAACATAAGAAATGTCAAAATTATAAGGCAAGTCCCTCATGATTCCAAGTAGATGTGGTAAGGCAATGCCCAGAGGAAGGAGGCTGAGTCCTGTTTGTCAAGGGTTTGGTGGAGGGAGGAAAGCTACTGTTTAATGGAGCCACTGTCAGTATTGCAAGAGGAAAAAGTCCCAGAACTGGACATGAGGATTGTGCAACAATGTGAGTTCGCTTGACTCTACCAATTACATATACTTACAAATGATGAACATACTAAATTATGCTACGTGTGTCATACCACAATTTAACGGGTCAATGCAATGGCTTGTGCGTGACTGTAATTTCAAAATTCTAGAGGCAGAATCAGGTAGGAAGACCAACCACGAGTTCAAGCCAGGCTGGTCTAGTGAGATTTGGATCATTGGGAGTTACACAGAAGACCCTGTCTCAGTAATTAATTCCAGTTTTGAAATGGCAGTTGTCACGACGGGATTAAAGGCAAAGGAATTCTAAATTGCTTTCAGATCACTGCCATAAGATATGGGATAAATAGTGCTGTTTATGGGAACACAAAAAAAGCAACCCATTCTGAAGCAGGAGGTGAGTACAAAAGTGTCAGATATATGTTATGGGGACATAGAAAAGGATATTGTTCCCACACATCTGGAGACCACAGATAAGGCCATGGAAAGAACAGGAACAATGTTGGTTTTAGTTTTCTGCCATCATTCTAGGGGAAGAGGGAGAGGAGCCTCTACCAGTGATGATTCTGGTTTTGAAGACATATTTTTAATAAATACATTGCTATATTAAAATGCTATCTCATGAATATTGTCTTTTAAAATATAGCTTTATTAAGGCAAATTTGGCAAGTAAAATTATGTATATAAGAGCTGGGTATGGTGGCATGCACCTGTAATCTCAGCCTGCAGGAGGCAGAGGGAGGCAGACCATTTGTTCCAGGCCAGCATGTGCTATGGAATGAGATCCTTTCCCAGGAAAAAAAAATTTAATGGCACACAAGTGTAATAGATGGCACATCATAACTGTTCACACCGACACAGATAAAAAGACAAAGGAATCTTTTAGCAGTTGCAGTAACTGAAACCGGCCATAGACAAATAGAGCGCAATGAGCTGGGTGGCCAACGGGAAGAAAGGTAGGCACACAGTGCCTTTGGCAAAGCAAAAGCAGAGTTGTGGTACTCCGTGGTCTCTTCCTTCCCCTCCTCCCGTCGATGCTATTGTTTCTGCAAACATCTCTACATCTTGAGCTAACAACTTTTGTGTTTGGGGGGGCAGTTGTTAATTCACCCCTCATCCCAAAACCAAAGACCCATGTCAGAGTCCCACTGTTCAGTTGGGATGCAACCAAGTCCAGGTAAGACAATGCATTCATGCCAGCAAGGGAGAGCGGTGCCTGCCTGTGCTCCCAGCTGCTGAGAAGGCTGAAGCAGGAAAACGTCAAATTAGAGACCAGCTTGGCCTATACACCGAATTCAAGGCAAGCCCAAGCTACTGAGTGGACCCTGCCTTTAACAACCAACAGTAGAAAGAGTGCTGGAGACACAGTGGTGGTAGACACTTGCCTAGCATGTGCAGGCTATCCCTGGAACCACATGCACGGAGAAGTTGTGCCACCCACCTGAGCCTCCTTGGAGATGAGTACCAAGTCAGTTTTGCCTGTCTCCCTGGGAAGAACAGATAAGCACTTTCTTGAGGAAAAGAAAGACATGGAGAAACCAGGACAGACAAACGGCACTTATATGAACATCTTTAGCTCAAGGGGAAGACAGAGAAACTTGACAGACACATAGACAGACACAAGATTTAAATGTTAGGGAAAATGAATCAAGGTCATATCCAAGCCATTTTTGACTCAACATGACATCTGTCCTATAGCATATTTCATTAAATATTTTATGTGGGAAATATTATTTGCATGTTCTTACTCTCAAACCTGTAGAGCTGGGATTGAAAGTTTCATACATAAGATGGAAAACCCAAAGGGAAAGGACCCTTTTAACAATATCAAATAGTAACAAAGCAGACACATACCTTTCTCCACTAATTATTTGACATGAGGACCTTCTAGGATGAAGGACGGTGGTCAGTGTTTGTCCTAGTTTGCTTGTCACCACAGTGCTAAACACCATGGCCACAACCAACTTGGGAAGGAAAGGATTTATTTTGTTTTCTAGTTCACAGACCATCATAGGGGGAAGGTAGGACAAGAACTGAAGGCAGGAACCTCCAGGCAGGAACTGAGGCAGAGGCCATGGAGCAAGGCCACTTCCTACCTTGTGCCCATAGCTTTCTCAGCCTGTTTTTTCAGACCACTCAACACCACCCACCTGCCCAGAGTGGTATGCCCACCATGGACTGGGCTCTCCCACATAAGTCATTAATCAAGAAGATGCACTATAGACTTCCTTATAGGCCAATCTGATATAGGTATTTTCTCAATTGAGATTCCTGCTTCCCAAGTATCAATTTCACACACACACACACACACAGAGAGGAGAGGGGGGGGATTAAACAGCACAGAGAGAGCATTGTATATGCAAGTGCTGAATTTCACTCCCAACACCAAGATTGGAGGAGCACTCTCTTTCCATGAACACCATCACTTCCTTAAGATAGCATAAGTCACATATTGGCTAAACCAAGACATGTCACAAGAATGCTACAGAACCATCCCTAGTTAGGGAGAAAAAGTATGATCCTGCCTCTCTAGTGATTTCTGACCTCAACATTTATGGGTTTTCTTTATTTTTTCAGTCAGTGATTTATTTTGAAAGCATTCTTTATAAGTGAAGACCAACATTTTTTATATCTAACAAAGATTCACAATTTACTTTACTTCCAACAGTAATGTTCTCACAGTATCAATCATATTACTAGGAACTATGAATTCTTTTCTTTTCTTTTTTGTTGTTGCTTTTAAGCAAGAGAGACTGGAGCCATCTTCAAGAACTACAAATAATGCCAAGCATGGCAGTACACACCAGTTCATGAGACACTGAGGCAGGAGGACTTCTATAAGCTTGAGACCAGCCTAGGCTACAGAATGAGACTTTGCATTAAAAAAAACATGAATCAAAAAAATTAATAATGATTATTACAATTAAGTCAATCTGGAGAGATGGCTCAGTGGATAAAGCACTTGGTCACAATTAAGAGGATTAGTGATCAGATCCACAGAATCTATGCAGAAGCCAGGCAGGCACGGGTTAGGGTTGCCCTGGAGACTCCCTTTATCAGCACACTCTGGATTCAGTGAATCACCTTACACTGGCAAATAAGACAGAGAAGGACTGAAGAAACTCTGTGATGTCAACCTCAGGTCTTCACAGGTACACACACTGACATACTGTACACCCACACACGAGAACATGCATGTGCATGCCAAATACATAAAAAAATTAATTTTTAGTATAGTCAAATTTGGGGAACACTGTAGATGTAACAGTTGGTTAAAGAAGGAAGGGTAGGGCTGGTGCAGATGAAATGCTCTTATCTAAAATAAATAAATAAATAAATAAATAAATAAATAAATAAAACTATTAAATAAAAAAATTAAGAAGCCATGTTAAAATATAAATAAAATTAACTGCCTGTTGCTTGTGGCCTCATGTGATGGCATTGACTTAGAAACACTATGAGCAATGGAAACTGAACCAATCTGGTAGATATCACTTCCAGGCTCCGGCTCTCAGATGTATCTGCCCAAGGACTCAGAGAGCAGGAAGCTACAGGGAACAATATCCAATGGACGGAAGCTTTGGCCCTGGGCTGTCCCCAATGCCACTTTCAACATCTTGGATCAAATTTGCTTTAGCTCCTATCTTCATTTTGAACCTGCAGAGGATTGCATTTGGAAAACTATTCTATTTTTATAAGGAAGGAAAGAAAATATTTGTCATTCTTAAAGTTGCTGAGCATCCTCACTCTTGGCAGATTCATCACTGCATTTTGAAGCCATGAAGAAAAATAACATATGTGCACATAATTAATGCTCTCATAGACTTTCCATTTGTCATGGTCCTTAGAGAGGATGATAAAAGACTGGAGAAGTATGTCTACTGAGTTGAAATTTATGATAAGCAAAAGAATAAAAATAAAAAACACAGCCAACCAGGACTGTGTGTTTTCCTTCAGAACTCATTTCTATAGTCCACAAAAGAAGAACATGGAATATTGAAGAAAACTCTAAATAGGAAAGAAAGAGATAAGAATAAATATACATTAGGACAATTAGTTATAAATGCATTTATTTAAGATAAAAATAAAGAAGAACCTGTATGTGAGGAAAAAACATTTCAGTAGGTACCACCTACATATTAGAATCTGCTTAAGACAATTGTCCTGAAAGAAGAGTCCAGCCTTCTGTAATGAAGTGTTGGCTACCCCAGAGTTGAGCAGCAGTGGAAAACACACAACAGGCAACATTCTAAAAAATACCCATGTTGTGACCATACTGTTTCACTTAAGATGGATTGGTCATACATGAATACTCTCTAGAGTTATTTACTTACTTATTATATATATATATATATATATATATATATATATATATATATATATATATATGCACATGAGTGTATGTATGTACACTACATGCATGAAAGGACAAAGAGGTCAAAAAAGGGCACTGGATCCCCTGATTACAGTTTCATTCACAATGGGAGACACCTGGAAGTAATTTTTTAAAACAATTATCATAAATTTACAAAGCCCAACTTGAAACCAGAACCATACACCATACATCCTCCTTAATGAAATAAATGTTAATTCTGAGCCACAGAATATCATATTGGAATGAGCTGGAGTGTGGCTCCCAGCACATGCCCAGTGAACTAAGCTAAACACAGGAACACTGGGAATGCTTCTCTGAGAGCGGTCTTCACAGGCTGTCTCATGGCAGTGGAACACATCTGTCTTGGCTCAGAACTGCAATCATTATAGACTAGGAAAATTCCCATGACAACGCACAAAACTGTCTCTTGCCATAACCAAACTCTAGTCATTCAGATAGCTCAATTGAAAAAAGCTTTTTATTACATATTTATCTGAACTTAACTGTGAGCTTGGAGCAAAAGGAAATAATATGAAGTGCTCACTATGCACCTAGTGCTTTGATAGTTACTTAACGTATAATGTCATGACTTGGTAGAAAATGTTATCCAACAAGTAGATGAAGCAGGCACAGAGCCGCTAAGTGATTTACATTGAGTCACACAGCTGGAAAACATCGTCTGCCTTAATCCCCAAATGCAAGTATTAGTACAAGCCAGCCACCAATAAAGCTGAGGCTAAAATGGGCTGTTCATCACATGGATCACATGAACAGAACAGAGAGCCCACACTCATGTCATCAACTTATCTGTCACTAGGGTACCAGAATGCACAACAGGGAAAAAGTAGCTCTTCAATAAATAATGTTGAGAAAACAGGAGTCCCACTTGCAACCGTGGAATTAGATCCTTCTACCATGCACAAAAATCAGTGTAAAGGAGATTCAAGAAGAAAAATCATGAAACTCCCTGAAGAAAATAAGAGGAAAATTTGGTATTAATAGTGATGTTTCAGGTGTGACACCCAAGGCACAAGGAACTGAAGTTGAACAAGTAGCTTTCCACCAAACCCCAAAGCTCTGCAAGGCAAAGGATATGATGAAGAAAACGTAAATGCAACCTGAGAAAGGGAGAAAATATTGGCAATTCCAATATACAAAATAAGTGAGTGTATTTTGAAAAGAGCAAAGGACATGAATGGTCATTTTCGGAAATAAGATATGCAAGTGGCCAACAGATAGATGCAAATCACCTCATAGCCCTAATCACCAGGGAGATGAAAATCAAAAGCCCAAGGAGGCACAACAAGATGCCTGTCAGGATAATTACTGTCAAAAAGACAAAAGTAGATGGAAAGAGAGTGTAAATTAGTACAGCCATTGTAGGACACAGTACGGAGGCTCGTCACACAACTGAAGATAACGCTGATGGACCGCGAGAGTGCCTCAGTGGTAGAGCTTCCATCAGCATGAGCAAGGCTCTGTGCTCACCTGCCAGCACTATAGAAAACCATGAAATAAAACTCAAAACAGAGATAACTCATGATCCAATAATTCTACTGCTGGGAATATCTATAAGAAAGTGAGATTAATCTGTCAAAAAGCTAGTTGCACTCCACAGACAGACAGACAGACAGACAGAGACAGAGACAGAGAGATAAACAGAGAGACAGAGAGAGGGAGGGTAGGTGGGAGATCTGGTCCAGTAAGGTCACTTTAGTTATGAGAACTCATCAGCCAAAAAGAGAGATTCCAGGAAGAACCTCTGAAAGGAAATAAGTCATTGAGAAGTGTACATAGAATGCTAAGACTGTACATGAAGACTAGGCCTCTGTATTTTGTTTTTGTGTGTGTGTGTGTGTTTTATTTTTTTTTACTTTATTAATTTATTCTTGTTACATCTCAATGGTTATCCCATCCCTTGTATCCTCCCATTCTTCCCTCCCTCCCATTTTCCCCTTATTTCCCTCCCCTATGACTGTTCCTGAGGGGGATTACCTCCCCCTGTATATGTTCATAGGGTATCAAGTCTCTTCTTGGTAACCTGCTGTCCTTCCTCTGAGTGCCACCAGGTCTTCCCCTCCAAGGGACATGGTCAAAGGTGAAGGCCTCTGTATTTTGAAGTGAGGACCTACCATGTATGTGCTTTCAGGCTGGTTAGTGATGTCTGCATGAACACTGACATGCCTGCAGGTGTTTAATGTGCTTGATCTAGACGAATTTCTTGGCTGTTCCAGAAAAAGTAATCTCAATAATATTTTGGAATTGATGGAACTATTTTTAGTCACTTGAAGTCCAGACTTGAAATAGCCCTTAAATAAAAATGACAAGTGATATTTTTTTATCTTTAAAAAAAGAAAGCACAGTTTAGTGTTAGCCTCTTAAATCACCCTTTTTATCATAAAATGATTACTTGGGGGGAATTCTGGTGTTAAACTTCCTTTAGGAAGTGAGTCTATCGGTAACATAGGTGTAAGGGTCCACAACGGTGGGATCTACCTAGGCTTCTGCATACTGCTCACTGCGTGGGAGGAAATAAGACTCGAGAGCATGTATGGTTGGATGCTCACAAAGAAAGCACACGTCTGTGCATAGAATCAGGAGGGCTGGAAAACATTTAGATGGTGAACTACAGGGAATAAAACTTGAACGAGGCACAGGAGACCAGATGGGAGCTATCGGATTGAGCCTTTTCTCATTAGGCAAATAGCACTAAACATTTTAACCATCTCTAAAGAGGTACTCAATGGCTGCATTTTAAAATAATTCAAGTCAGTAATGAGGAACCTTAACAAGCAAGAAAAACATAATTAAAACTAGTGTGTGCTATGGGCCCACCTGAACACCCGAGAAAATGAGGTTGGGGAGATTGCTCAAAGAGTTAAGTGTTCTCCCAAGCTGGAATGAGGATCTGAGCTCTAATTCCCAGCACCCACTAAAACAGCTGGGCCCCTGTGGTAGCCGATTGTAATCAGCGTAATCACAGCGGGCTGGGGCCAAGAATAGGGGCTCTGCAGAACAGACTGGCAAGGTAGAGTAGCCAAATCAGTATGCTCTGGGTTTGACTGAAAGGCCTTGCTTCAACATATAGGATGACAAGCAATCAGGAGAGACAATACCACCCCCACCACACACACACATACATGTGCATGTGTTCCTTCTCACATGCAAACACAAAAAGAAATATAAAATAAAGGAATTTGGTCGCAGGTTTTAAGTACTAGGTATGATATGTCATTTCTAAAAGAGAAATACTACTATGCAATGAAGAATTATAGTTACAGTGTATATATAATTTTCTTCTTTTAAAATATCATTCCAACTACATCGCAATCATATTCAAACCTCTTTCCCCTAGGTTTAAAACTAAATTTCTAACAGTATCGAAAACTGCATTTCTCAAAACTGCAAACTGATTTCTAGGATTCTTCACAAAGTATTGACCTCTTATAACTCAGAGCTGGGACACCAAGACAGTTCTGTTCCTAACGGGCTACTCTTGTATAACTAAGATTTTGATTGTTTTTTCAAGCCAACCTCAGGAAAAAAACAAATTAAAAAGCTTGTCAAATAGAGATAAAACATCCGTTTTATAAGAAGAAAAAGTAGACTGAATAAGATACTTAAAATTTAGGGCTATGCTTATAATACTATAAAATAATAATAAAGCCCTATTTATACATTTGTCCTAAAACTCAAAATGCTGAAATATTTTCCAAGACTGTTATGTTAAAAATAAAATGAGAGCCGGGCACAGTGGTGCCTGCCTTTAATCCCAGCATTCTGGAAGGCAGAGGCAGGTGGATCTCTGTCAATTATGTGTGTGTGTGTGGGGGGGGGGTAATTGTATCTGTCCTTTCAAGCACAATGTGACATGGCCATGAGCTTAGGGCTGACAGTAGAAATGTCAAGATGACTTTCATTTCAATTATCACCAAGAAGCACGTGACATTGTAGAATCGTGAAGATCCTTCTGCTGTCTAATGTAAGGGAAACAAGAAACGACACAGTGACACTGGCCTGGGCTTACACCTAGGCTGGACATCTGCAAGAGGAGGCACTTTCTACTTATTTGAGATTCATACATGAAGGATGCGCACCTCTAGTTCCATGAGAACTCATGGTGATGTACCTAGGATGCTTCATGCACTGGGGGAGAAACAGTGACAGTAAAGCAGCAAACAAGGGAAACCAAAGTGATGATGCCACGCCTTCCTAAGAGTCAGCTGTGGGCTGGGGAGGGGTCACAGGGCCCGGCCTCTTACAGCTGATCCACAGACAACTAACAGGTTCTGGGAGACAGAGGGGCTAGGATCCCAGGTCCATACCCACAGGCGAACACATTAGACTCTGATGGTCGGTTGTAAACTCAAGGTCAACAACAGAGAGTCTTAAACTGAGGAACACTAAATGAAACAAGAAAAAGTAGAAAACACAGGAAATAGATATGTGAAGAAGAATGAGGGAGGGATGGGATAACAATTGAGATGTAATATGAATAAATTAATAAAATAGAGTCCAGACAAAGGGAGATTTTCATTGGAGCATTAGCCTTGGTAAAGTGAACAGTTTATTACCTACTGGTAAAATAAGAAATTTTATGAAGAATAATAGGAATAAGATTCTCACTGTCAAGATGTGTGTGTGTGTGTGTGTGTGTGTGTGTGTGTGTGTGTGTGTGTGTTGTGTTTACAAAGTGATACATAGTTTAATAAGGGATAGAAAGAATTTGGCTTCATTCTAAATTGATGCGCATTTGGATCAGTTTTAAATTGGTGCATTATGGAGAGTTGAGAAAGGGTAAAGAGTTAAATAACTTTTTTCTTCTCACTTTTTTTGTTTAAGTACAGGAAAGTACTATATTGTAGTTTAATTTTTTTAATTAAAAGAAAACAAAAAGAAAAAATATTTTAGCTAATTCATTGAGGCCTTCATATATTGTATTTTTGATCACACTCACGCCCCTTCTAAACTCACGCTGTATTCTCCTCTAATGATCGCTCCTCTCTATCTTCCCAGTAACGGAATCCAGTTTTGAAAACTCGGAGCTACGCCATGCACATCGGCCGTAGCCCCTTTGTTGACTTAGCAATTCCACATAAAAGATTTACATTGTTGTTGCTTTAAACAGTGTTGTTTGCACTCCCTCATTCACACTAGAGGAAAAAAAGATAAGCAACACAAGTGCCTGTCAGTTACCAGACAAAGAAAATCTGGCAAACGCATACAACGGGATATTATTCAGCCTTAGTAAGGAGATTCTAGCATGGGCTGCAACATGGACGCTGAAGACACTATGTCACATGAAGCTGACAGTCATAAAAGAACAAGCAGTAAATTCCACTTAGTGAAAAGACAGAGACGAGAAGCAGCATGGAGGTTAACAAAGGAAGATGAGGGAGTCGGGGTGTCACCTGGTGGGCACAGAACTTCAGTTTGAGAGTACGTGAACAGCCTAGAAATAGATGGTCTAGTGTGGCGGCAACGGCTGTTCAGTGATGGGGCCATATTCAATGTCATGGTCTGCACTCATGACTGCTTCCTTACCTGAAATTTTGCTTGCAATGGTTTCAGCTGCCCCTAGTGAACCATGCTCAAAAATGCATCAGGGGGAAAGTACTAGAGGTAAATAATTGTCACACTCTAAGTTGCCGTCTTGAGTATAACTGATGGAACAAGAATTATCCCACTGTCAAGTATATCAGTGTTGTATAATTTCTCCTTCTACTAGGTGGTTGGTACCCACATGTGTAATCAAATCAGTAGTGTAACATCACAGCTCACACGCTAAAGTAATGCTTACAGCATGCCTTGACACCCCCTTACTACCCTTCCTTACTCCCCTCACCCTATCCTGTCACAAAGCCACTGAATCTTCACACACAACTGAAAGAAGACAACAGGGATGTGAGATCTTCTGAGAAGAAGAACAACCACATTTATATAACACTGAGCCTTCCTGGACTGTTGGCTGTGACTGCTCACTTTATCACTATTTACTTTTGATTATCTCTATTATGCATAATTTATAAGTTGAACTTCACCATAATGTACATACAAAGAGAAGAAATATCTGTGTAGTAAGATGCCATAATGAAACCCACTGTTAAGCATAACTAACGAATATTAATAAAATAACTTCTAAAAGGGAATCTATTCTCCCATAGATCCAGAACTGGTGTGAAGCAAACACGCTCGGCTTTCAGGCTCTATTTACTGGCTTTTTCCAAGAACTCTCTTCTCACGTGGACTAGATGATGCCCCTAAGTAGAATCCCCTGGTTAACGATGTCCTCTCAATTGAGCAGATATAGATAGCCTAACACAAAAACACGGCATCTCAGTTGCCCATCTGTCATTTTCCTGAAAGTCATCATCTTTTTTATGACTCATAAGCTCATTTCAAAACAGGACTGGTAGAGCCATCAGAGTGAAATTTTGTAGGTGAGCATAACTAAACAGGTGACTGACGCCAAGGGAGACACCTGTGTTGTTTCAGTTGGGGAAATAAAAGCAACTTATTGTCGTTATCCAGGTTACCCATTGCGGACAAATAAATGCAATAAATGCAATAAAAGCAATAGTTTTATAGCTGGGCTAAGTGGGTTTTCCACAAGAGTAATGCTAACCTATTAATTCTACTGGTCATGCAGGCACCTCCTCCCTCCCAGAAAACCCCTGGGTTGTTTCCCCAGTGTTCTCCTGGATGTGTTTATCTTTCTTAACTCTCACTTGGAAATGTCAGGTTTCTACCTGGCCCCAAAAGAAAAGACATTAGGCCGAACTGGAGAGAGACCATCAGTGTGCTGAAAACGGAGGCTATTCTCAGCGAAGGCAGAGACAGCTGGAAGCTTCTATAAAGCAAGAATGGATGTTCAGACAGTGGTCATGTGCCCTCCAGTATATACCCCAAGCCTCCCGTAGGTACCAAAAGCAGCCTGTTACTAATGATCTATCTGTCTTGCTTTCAGCCATTTGCAGCCTTCTGTTAGAATGGACATAATTCATTTTCTTGCCACATCAGAACTTGAGCACATCAAGTATTTGACTCATTTACTTTAATAATGGATTAAAATAAACTAAACTATGTGTGCAACAAGTAACTATTTATACTTTGAAATATTTTGTCCACCTTACACATATACAACATTTTAAATGTTTTTTTCATTTCATTCATACATGATGGTCTCTCTTGTGTGGCCTGCTACACTGAATCGGAGCTGCTTTTCTAAAAATATTCAGAGCAAATGGAAAACTAATACAGTGCAGAATCATTTTATCTGATTATCTAAACCCAATTATAATCTTGCTAATTATGCTATGTTAACTTGATAACAAGCCATACATATATTCTAATACTGTACATATTTGTGTTTATATTACTATATATTAGACTGATAAGTTGTTCTTAGTCTAGCAGAAGGAAATAAACATTTCCTTAGATATGTTTGCTGTTGATGTTTTTAAAGGTACTAGCCTATCTGAGAACCTTCTCAAAATGAGCCCAACTTCTTAATCCTGCTCAGGACCTATAAAAGTCCATAAAATACAGGACACAGTGCCTGGCATTGTACATGTGCAAGATCTTCCAGAGAGACCACAGCCTCACTGAATCTGCACCCACGGCTGTCAGCTGTGAGATGAAGACAAGGGAACCAGCTTCAAAGAGTTTCTCTAGGCATCTGGTTGTCTCTGGTGTTAGCAAGCCTAGAGGTTCACTCCTGGCATACTCAGTAATCAATTTTACTCCTTCTCAAGTCTCTGATGGGGTTGAAGACCAGACAGTTTAGTTTTACAATTAAGCTTAGTTGTTTAGGGGTTAAGATGTCTTTAGGTCTAGATAGATGTGTTAAGTTGATAATAACAAGATATGATAGATATTGATTTACATTCCGAATTTTAGATGGACCAAAATAGGAAATATATTTTCTTCAAGGCTTTCAAATACAAATAGCCAAAACACTAAGAATGTAACATTTATATAATTTCTGATTGTGTCATGGTTCTTCTTGTTATAGATAGTTTATTGTATATGTGTGTAATAATATAAATGTAAATGAAAAATAAAAATATTTAATAAAAATGTTTTTAAAAGTTTCTCTAACTTAAACTGGATTAGAGTAAGCAACATGCAGGTTTTACTGACTGTGAGTGTATATGTATGTGTATCTGTGTGTGTGTGTGCATTTGTGTGTCTGTGTGTGCATCTATATATCAGTGTGTGTGCATCTGTGTGTGTGTCTGTGTGTATGTATATGTATGTGTGTCTATGTGTGTATGTGCATGTGTGTGTCTCTGTGTATATCTGTACATTTGTGGTGTGTATTTCTGTGTACATATGTTTGTCTTTGGTCTCTGTGTCTGTGTGCATATGTGTATGTTTCTATGTGGGTCTGTATATGTATATGTATATGTGTCTAACCTGTGTTTCTGTGAGTGTCTGTGTGCTTCTGTGTGTCTGTGTGTTTCTGTGTGTGTACTTCTATATGTGTTCTTCTCTGTGTGTGTGTATCTGTGTTTATATATGTGTGTGTGCACATGCGGGTGCATGTACGTGGAAGCCAGAGGACACCTGTGGGTTTGGGGGGAAGACGGATTGTTCATCAGATCTGTTCACCTTTTATATTTTATTTTTGGGGACAGAGTCTCCACTAGTCTACAACTCACTGAACACAATAGCTAGGAATATGCCTGTCTGACGAGTGCTTGGTTCATGCAACTTTTTAAAAATGGGCTCCTGGGCTCCAGGGCTTAGTTACACTCAGGTTCTCAAGTTTGCAAGGGAAGCACTTTACTACCTGAGTCATATTTCCAGGCAAATTATTAAAGTATTAGAGTCATCACCTCAACCAATCCCCAAAGCATGACTATGGGTATACAGGAAAATTTAAGTTTGGGAATGTTAAGCATCCTAAGCCACAGTTACTACAATGCTGAGCTGAGGCATTAATTAATACCCAGATCATTGATTACTTACAAAGGTCGATATTCCATTCAAAAAGAGTAACCACAGTTGACCCTGATGCTGCAAACTACAAACGCAATTCTGAGAAGTTAGCTCTCAAGACCTACTGAAAACCAGACAAGGCAATGTTGCAAGGCTGTCCAGCCATGGCCGTAGACGCAGTCTGAGTAGAAGTTAGATCTTTTCATCAACAAACCATGCAAGTTATTTGCAATGCTTAAATTATAATAATTTACACTTCCTCCTGTTAACTTTATTATTTTTAGCATGTTCCCACTGTTCAAATCAACCTACATTTAGACAATTCGAACTTTATCATAAAATTATGTATTCAGGGCCATTAAGGTGGCTCAGCAGGTAAAGGCCTTTGATGACCTGAGTTTGATCCCCAGTATCCACAGAGTCAAAAGAGCAAACCAAGCCATGCAAGTTGACCTCTGACCTCCACATGTGCACTATGACACAATCAGGCATACCCTCGAATAAATAAATAAATTGTAATTAAAATTATCTGCTTCTAAGTTTTTTGACAACCAGAAATTTGGTAATACTTATCTGCAAGCTGAAGGGGACTCAGTCAAGGGCAGAGTTCTGGCTTTGCAGATCCGAGCTATAAATTCTCCTGGGCCCTTCCCTAGCTCACCACCCAGAGCCAACATCACCAGCTTCAGTGACAGGACTGCATGCCAGGCCATGAGATAAAGGCAGCAATGTGACCAGCTTTATCAAGCCAGGAGAATGTTAATGGCCCCAGAGCCTCACTGCTTTCAGAAAGGTGACTACGGAGGGAAAACAACTCACAGAGATAAACAAGTGAAAAGGGGAACCCTCAAAGGAGGGGACTCTGTCTTCAGGAGAATGTACTTTTCAACATTCAACAGTAGGAAACTAGACAGTTTCTTCAGTTATTACAGAGGGATGAAATAGAAGGTGGTCCACTGTGAAAATGAAAGGCTTGTGGCTGAAGAGATGCCTCAGCAGCTAAGAGCGTGAACTGCTCTTGTAAAGGACCTGAATCTGGTCCTCAGCGCCCATGGCAGGTGGCTCACATCGCCTGTAATTCCAGCTCCAGGGCATCCAATGCCCTTTTCTGGACTTTGATGATACCTGCACTCACATATGTACAGTCTGCATACATAAACACATACACATAATTTTTTAAAACAAAAAGATCCATTTTTCTCTTTAATCTACCCTACTAATAATGACTTAATAATTTGGCATCTGGCATTTCTTGGAGGTGATATCTCTATAGATCCTTCCAGTTGTTAAATATTTTTGTTAGCTAGATACCTAAATCACACACACACACACACACACACACACACACACACACACACACACACTATCCTTAAATATTACATCTCTCCATTGAACTGAATTTCCTATAATTTGTTCAGGAAATGCACTTCTCATACTTTTGATATCTCACTCCTTGGATAACTCTAACTACCACACATATAATCTGAAATCACGCTCTAACATGATTGCAGCAACACTCACTGAACAGGTAATACCTTCCCAGTTGTATGTAACAGCGCAAGTGTGAGCCATAGAACTAAGTATCTACATTACAAATGAATTAACTCGCTCTCATTGCGGGAGGCTGCGGAATGAAGACCTACCTAAATCTGGTCCTAATCCCACTGCACTGTGTGATTCCCCCATTGCCCAGTTGCTGCCAGTCACACCTAAAATAGTGAAAACCTCAGTTGCCAGTTAGTTCATCCTCCTGTGCACACGGAGTCTTACTATAGATGAGTGAACAATCCTGGAAGATTTTTTTTTCTCAACCTTGTCCCCAAACATGCTATGTATCACTCAATTCATTGTGGAGAGCTAATATTTCAGAACTGTTTTAAATCTTGTTTAGGGTGTGTGTGTGTTTGTGTGTGTGTGTGTGTGTGCATGTGTGCGCGCGCACGTGTACCTATGTGTACGTATGTAGACATGAGCAGAGTACCCACACAGGCCAGAAGAGGGGACTGTATGCCCTGGAGCTGTAGAGACACGTGGTTGTGAGCTGTCTATGGGGGTTCCGGCTCTACCATGAGCATTTTAGCATATTAAGCAATCTCCTTGTCTATGACACACAAAATATCAAGTCAGTACCACACTGCTGATTCACAATTAACAACAAAAAAAAAATCACACGGTGCCCAACATCCCCTGGGAGAAAGTTATCTTCACTTGACAATCATTGTAACCACTGCATAGCCATAACAGCAGATTCAAGCTCTTGACTTATATTTTAAACTATATCTTCCACACTGATTTTAATGATAGAGTTGGTGCTTTTTACTCAAGAGGATAACAATGCTTTTCTGAGCTGCCTCTATCATGTCAAGTAGGGTTTAAATTAGGTCCAGTTCCTTCAGCTGAAAGCTTTAAAGTTAATTTCATTGCATTGCAACATACCTGCAGTGCTTGAAGTGGTAAAAAGGGTTCTTATTTATCCCAGCTCATGAAAAATAAATGCCTTCCCATTTTGAGGCAGAAATGTCCTTGTAGAATACTCTGTATTGCAGCTAGTCTCTGGATCATTTTTTTAAAATGGTTTATCTACATTTCATAAGTATGGACCTATAAACTACAAAAACTAACTTTATGAGGAAAGGTTAGGAAACAGTCTGCCATTCAACACTTAAAAGAAAATCAAAGTAAAACCCAGACGGCCAGTAAAAATGCTGTGTGAGATGCTGCTCCTGGCAAGGTTTCTCCAATGGAGCTTCGGAGAGAGCCTTTCCCCTGAGCTGTATTTACTTAAATCTCTTCTCACAGGACCTTTGAACAGGACAGGAAAGGCAGGTTCCTGCCTTACTTGGAACAATTTTATAGAGCTGTGTAGTATAAACATTCCTCATATCAACACACCGGATGGATGTGACACACCCGTAACTGAGATTCACTATAGCAGTGGTTTGACAGACTTGGAGGTCTCTCTGGGGACAATATACTGAAATTGACTGCAGCTCCATGCTTGAATGAGACCTACCAGGACCCTTCCCATGAAAGTCATTGCTATGGCCGTCATGAAGAGGTGGCCAAGGATGCAAAGTTAGTTTCACTACTGACAGCCTTGATGAACCTCATAATAGTTTTAAAGGTACTTGTAATTAATTTAATTCATCAAACCCAAAGCCTTCCTTCCCCAGCTTCAGTTTCAGTCTATTCATTTAGACCTTCCATTTCAGTTATAAAATTGTTAAATTGGGACAGGGGAGAAGGCTGAGCAGCTAGAGGTATTTGCTGCCAAGCCTAATGAGCTGAGTTCAGTCTTCAAGATTCATATGATGGAAGGCAAGACGGACCCCTGTAAGGTGTTCTCTGGTGACCTCCACATACCAGCTGTGGCATGTACACATAGAGAGAAGATAAACTGTCACAAAAAATGTTAAACATCTTTGTCAATTTGGTTCTTTGTGGGTAATATGGATTACACGCAAAATGGTGACACACACAAAGGAAAAAGCCAAGTGATTATAACATGCCATGGACGTATATGGCTTGTTGAATGGAGAGAAAGTGGGAAAGTGGAATTACACTTTAATTCCTAAGGGCCAAACAAACTCATGCAGAGACACTTCTGCCTCCCAGCTTTCATTATTCTAGCCACACATAAATCATCAGAAGTCAATGCAGGAAACCACAGATATCTTCTCGTTTTTATCTAAACCAAACAGGAACAGAATGTCCAAAGTACCAAAGCACAAAACAGACAGCCACAGTGTTAACTCGTGTGAAGATCTCCGGAGCTTTAGCTGATAAAGACTGTAAATCTACAAGTGATTTCACTGGCAAGAAGAAAGGAGGAAGAAACCGAGGATAGTTCCATACATATCAAGGTCTCTCTGCTCAGTAGGGGTTTGTCACTAGGGGTGTGTGATGAATCATACACCCCTAACGCCTGCCTGCTCACCCACAGTTTGACATCGAGGAGGTCTAAAATTGATAATAGACAGATAGATATTGGGGAAAGTCTATAAATTATTTTAATGAAAAAATGATAATCATATGCTATTTTGTTTCAGGAAAACCACATCAAAACTCCTGTACCATTCCGCACACTCCAACTTCAGAATTTCGTGCCTTGTGAGGAAAGGAAATGGGAGAGTATAGAAGTGCCCGTGAGGGAAATTTCGTACCTATCATGGCAAGGATTGGGCAGGTTAACCATGACAGCACTCATGAGAGATCACATACATTTGGCTCTATCTTTAGTTGCCATTCAGGACCAGATCATCAATGAAACTTTTCAGGAAAACCAAACAAAATACATACGTAAACAAATTCCACTATGATATATAGTATCAGGTAAAAAGAAATAGTGAGAGCAATGGAGACTTGCCACATTTAAAATGTCATTTTGGCAAAGAATAGCTATATGCTTGTGCTCTTAACTTGCACTGTTACTAATATAATGTACACACGCACACATGCACACACACACACACACACACACACACACACACACACCACTGATTCACCAAAGAAAAAAAATAATCAAAATAGAATTTACTTGCTTGATATTGGTCCAAAGTTAATATTTTGGGGCTGCATAGATTGTCTCAGTTAACAAGTTAATTTATTCAATGGCCATATTGCTCAACATTCATCCAGCCCAGAATAAGAGTCTTGGCTTTGGTACTTTTCAAATATGATGAGGTTTATGAGGCTTATCCACAGTCCCGTGGCAAAACTTAGGTCTGTCATGGCCCATTATCTCTTTCCTTGGGAAGACTCAATACTCAGTGTATATTCACCAAAATTCAGGACCCATAGCACCTCATCTTAAATAGAGGACAGCTGTTTGTGGTCTGTTGCTATTATCTTACATTTGAGACACAGTCATATGGACGCCAGGCTGGACTCAAACTCCCTATGTATCTAAAGATAACTTTGAATTGCTTATCCTTCCATCTCTACTTCTATATACTAGGGCACACAAACACACAAGGTGGCAGGCCCTTAGGGAGAAGCCTTTGTGACTACTGAAATGACATTTCTGTGCTTGAAGCTACAGATGAAGTAGCTTCCAGTTCTAAAAGCCGGGTACATCCAGCTCAGGGGTGGGAGCTGAGTGCAGACAGCTCATGTATTAAAGTGCATTTTGTGAGTAAATGAAACTGGTAACCTTCACAGGAACAAGATCACATGAGATACCAAGTCCAACACAACAGAAACCAACTCACTCTCTCACCACCACCCCCCCCCAATAAAAGCTGAAAGAATTTCTCAACAAGTCCACACTAGTTACCCATGGTCTCAGTTTTTAAAATGCCAGTACCCTTTCTGCCTTCTGCCATTGATTTATGACAAGCCCTGCCCATGAAAATGCTTCCTTTCTCTTCATCATCTTTTCTTTTCACCCCCATTGTCTTCAGAAATCTTCCACATTTATAAGAGAAGCTCTTCCTCCCCATGTCCCCTTTGCTGCTCTGATTCACCGCTACCAAAATTGTGCTTCAGCTATTGCTGTTCCCATCACTCTCCTTTAAGGAAACAACTTAACTTTTTGACATTCTGCGTACACAAAACCGTGTTCGGATCCCTCAGTCCAATAGGAGAACACTCCATTTTTCACCCAGCACCCACACCCACCATCTCTTAATATTCCCATAGCTGCCCCTCTCATCTCAGCAGCAAAGTAGGGAGGGGGCATCCATTCCACATCTTTGTCTTCCCTGGAACACAGCACACAATGCACACCTGGATCCAGCTCACTCACCCTCAGGCCTTTCAGTCTTTCCTCCCTCACATCCTCTGGGCATCAAGCCCAGGGAAGAAACATAAAGAAGCATTCCTTTACACACGCATTCTTCATGTTGTACCAAAGCTGCTGAGAGCCAGTGTACTACTTGCATAAACACATGAAAAAGTCAAGCATAAATTTCAAAGACAAGGAAGGACAGGATTTTACCAGAAATCTATGTTAAGGGAGTGATGGTATTCCAGCATTAAATTTAGCTGTGACCTTTCTAGAAGGCAAAGTTCTCATGACTTTCTGTATGTCAGAGCTTTTATCACTGGGCATTTGTTAATGCCGCCATCTTGACAGTAAACCTGGGGAGGGAGGGTGCAAGGGTAATTCATCTATGAGCCCGACCCCCTTCTAGGCCCCCACTTTCTGTCATGCCATGGGCATTTTTCAGATGTTCTGTAATAAAAAATGCAAACAGAAAAAGTTTTCCAAGAAATATTCCCACAAGCCAGAGATTCCCAGTTGCAACATCGAGCCAACCATGCTAAAGATGACTTTCCCACTAGAAACAGGACAAATTTATTAGTGCATTCTGTCACTTTGGTCTTCCTCACAGTTAAATTCCCCAGTGTAAATTAATAACTTGACATTCGGATTGATGAGTTATAGCTTTATGATTAGCAGGCCTTGGTGAGGGATGAGCTCTGTTTTATGGAAAAAAAGTGCATCTCTGACTTACAAGGATGAGATCTGGACTCCAGACAAATGCTAGCTCCAGTGCCAGCTCCTCACCCCAGAGCATACGCTCAGAGAGGAAATGACTGCCAGTCCTTGCTTCCATAACTCTGGCTTTCTCCAGCACAACCAGCTTCTGGTAACTGTTCTCAAACAAACAAACAAACAACAAATAAACAAACAAAGCCAAAAGTAGGAAGCTGGGGAGATGGTCAGTGGTTAAGAGCACTTACTACTCTTCCCAAAAGGCAAAGTTCAGCTCCCAGCACCTAAGCTGGATGTGTCACAGACACCTTTAAATCTAACATCCGTGGAGACATGCATTCATGTCCACATACTCACACACACATGCACATGAAGAGCACACCAATTGGTTAGCCAATACCAAATGTTCAGCCCAGAAAACGTGTGTACAATTAGCATTGCACAGACTGGGCAGGTTGTATTTCGTAATTTTGATGTAGATGTATGTAACAACAATAAATGTAAAGAGAGGCCATGGATTTAAAAGAGAGCAAGAAGGGATGTGTGGGAGAATTTGAAGGGAGAAAAGGAAACAAGGAATGATGTTATTATAATGCTATCTCAAAAAGAAGTAATTAAAATAAATATATAAAAATCCCATCTTAAAAAGTAATGAACTAAAAAAAAAAATCAAACAAACAGAAATACAGTAAGTATACAAAATTCTTGAATAGGCCTGAGACTTTTAGTTTTGGATTTGAGGTGATGTTGTTTCTATGTTTTTTCTGTTTCCCACCTCTTGTTCTATTTCACCTATTTCTAAAAGCAGTTTAAGGAATATCACTGAGATTTTTACTTGTCTGAGTGTGCTTAATGCACTCAAATGTGTTACTTCAGAAACGACTGCCTCTCCAAGTAAAAAGGCATGCTAAATAATTGTGACTGTGGAAATCGTTGTTGAACTATCATAGACGCATGGCTTTGTTTCCCTACTCTTGCACTTAAACCAGAATCTGAAAACAGAAAGGGACAAAGTCCTTTCCTGAAAAAAAAAATGCAGGGAACAGCCAACAGAACCCTCACAAGAAAAACTGAAATCCATTCCTGTGCATTCAGGGTGACTAAAACAGAGGGAAAACAAAACCTAAGAACTGCTGATGTTTGCCATGGCTTGGCTCTACTGCTTCAGAACCTGTTCCTGAAGGTTGGTGCTGGGGCATTCAATTGTATAAGAACCATTTGGCCTCTCTTACCTTCTGGGTCAAAAGGCAGGATTTTACTTTCAAATATAATTTCTGCTTTCAGAAATTTTCCATTTCTGTTTTCAGATTCTGGTTTAAATAAGTGAATGGGGAAATAAAGCCCTTCATGCATATGTATGACATTTCAACAACAGTTTCCACAGTCACAATTAGTCTGTGTGCCGTTTTACTGGGAGAGGCAGTCATTTCTGAAGTAACACACCTGAGTGCATTAAATACACTCAAATATACTTTTGTCCCATCTTGAATGTCATGTGACCACTCAGAAGCACAACCATAGGTACCGTTTCTCAATCTCCATGTCAAACAACCTGTTGATATTCTTAATACAGATCCCTAAACAAAAAAGAAAGCATAAAGGTAGCTCTCTCTACGCTCAAAGACTAGCCAGCCATCATCCGCCTTCACAGGTCAGCTTATGGCACACACTGACAACCTGCCCAATGACCAGTGACGTAGGTATTTAGGTGCAACCCTTGCTCTACCTTCTTCTGTGGTATCACTTCATATTCCACACAATCTGAATGGTTAGAAAGTAAGGGCAGCTCCACCCATTCTCTGCTGAAAATCCCTAGTTGGGGCTCAGTAGAAGGAATAGTTACAGTAACGGCGCTTAGGCACAGGAAGCCAGGGAAATAGTTCCAGAATCACGGTGTTGCCAACCTTTCTCCTACTCTCACTGATGACCTTCTCAGCATCTGCCTATAGGCACCTGTCCGCTGATGTTCACTCACTCATGCAGCACAGGGGAGAACTCTACTGCCTTATCCTCGCTAAGGTTTTGACCCACAAATTATCTTCCTCCCTCTTCCTGAACCTCACTCTTTATCACAGTGAGGAAGACGGGTGAATGTCACGACACCTGGGTGGACTTTGGTCACAGGATATAATGCCTCCCTAGTGAGTTCACATTCAAAGAAAACCATTTATTGGTGAAGCTTCGCTCCCAGGGTCCATTCATCCCGCCTAGTACTCATAGGCTACACCGGGAAATCATACACATTTCCTCCCCCCTTCCCTTTTCCTCTGTAAAGGATGTGGGTTTCGGAACTTCATGGAGCTAGAAGGTTGAACATGGTCCATGATCTTCCCATGAGCACACAAGTGGTTCCTTATGCCCTGCCCTGTCAATCTGTCTACTGCAGGTTCACACTGGCAGCTCTCCGCAGCACAATGGGAAATGTCCCTCGATCCCTACAACTTCTACGGCTCCAGACCTCCTTCAGAGGAGAAGCTTGCCTGCTCCCTTTCTTCCTTCGCCTTCGGGTCTCAGCTCCACTGTTGCAGAAATGAGAACCAGAGGGTTTTCTCTGAGCAGGAGAAGGGACACAGACCACAGCAGACTCTCGCCACTGCCAAGGCCAACTGAAAATAACCACCACAGACTAGACTGACCAGTCATTCAACAAGTGGAAAAATCTGGGAGGAAAAAGAAAAGCAGGCCGCGGAGACAATCCTGCAAAGCTAGTTTACAGAGACTGCTCTGAGGAACAGGATATGGATAAAACATCATTGCCTTTCCCTAACGACCCTGAGCAAATCAAAGCCACACTGGTTAGGCTTAAGAGATATTATGCATTAGAAAATAATAGGACTTAGGGTACATAGTGAGAAAAAAGGAAAGGCTTCCTGAATGTTCTCCTATGAAGTTGCATGATTTATTGCACTATTATACTCACAGTACATTAGACTATTAGAAACTAAGCTAATGTTCTTTGGGGCTATAATACCAACTTGCTACATAAGATATATATATATATATAAAATATATATATTTTAATAACAGGACACAAACAATTTAGTGCCTGCAGATTTCAATATGTGTAAGAACTATTTTTCAGATATTACCTTTATAATGATCCTTTGGTGTTAGAATTATATTTATTTTCAATTTGAGGATTATATTATAGGCTGCTGTCATTGTTTTTTGTTTTTTTTGTTTTGTTTTGTTTTGTTTTTTTGGTCTCCCTACAGAACTGGATGGCAAGGCCCTATTGCTGAACACACCACACTATTGAATCATCGGACATGGAGATAACATGACGGTGCTGACCCGGAAGGTTCTATGCACACGATTAGGGGAAGAAAGTAAATCAGCAATCTCACGCAGCTGTGAACCCTGTGTGCCAAAGTCATAAACTGCCTTGATAGATATGTCTGCCAGGGCAATAACGGCACAAAAATGGGAGCAACCAGCCACTTTCAAATTGGATTCAAAGGTGGCTGTACAAGATGGATTCAAAGGTGGCTCTACAAGGCTCAACACTATGCCTGATACTGTTATCTAAGCCAGAAACCCATAGTTGGCTAGGTCAGAGAGCCTACAGGGAGAACCTCACACCATTACTCTGCTAAATGTACAGAGTAATAAACGCCCCACACAGGTTCTAGCCTTTATTCCCATGTGTAAGCACATCTCTCAATCCTCACTAGAATGGCTTCTGTTTACAGTACATGGAGATTAACACAAAGACCCCGAAATGACCAACAGGCAGAGAATATGAGACTATGCAGAACTCAGACTTGAATGGAGCATGTATATACCACCCCATACCCCCAAAAACCTCAGGGATCAGCATAGTAAAAGGAGAGAGATTTTAAGAGCCAGCGGTAGTAGATGCTTGTGTGAAACAGTACTTACAAGGCACGACACCACCAATGCGCAACGACCTCACAGGGGCTATGACCGGGTGCTCAAGACCCGCACACAGTGGCCAGCCCAAATGCCAGTTGGCTGCAAAAAAAGAACTCATGAAGTCTCACCTCTCCCTGACCATCCATTGGCAGTTGATGGCTGGCTGGGCACAATCAGTTCTGTTCAGAGATACAGCCCCTAAGCCCCGCAGCCATTCACATGCCAGCACCCCTAACTGGAGTCGGTGGCTTTTTAAAGAGGAGGCACGAAGCTGACAATTCTGAAAGCAGATGTGTCTTTCAAAACATGGCTTATGATATCAACTAGAGCCTGGATCAATTCAGACACGAAAATCAAGTGGGGTTTCATAACACAGTCGTCTCCCTACGGCATCATCGTCCACTCAGCAAATACATTCAAGGGCTCAATCAACTTGGGTTAAGTCCCTTTCCATCCCTCATCCTTCTCATCTGAGGCACCTGTCCCAGCTCGAGCAGGTTCCTCTCCTTCCACTCCTAGTTGTGGTGACCTCATCAATACTGTGACAAGCACTGTAACCAACATACCTAAAACTGCATGTTTTCTATGACCCATGTAATGAAGTGAAACGCTGTTGGCGTTGTTTATTTGGCTCTTCTTATGTCTAGCTTACCATCCATGCCTTGGCCACATGCAAGAATAGAGAGACTCCCCTCATACCCTGAGAGTGACATTTGATGGGTGCCCTTTCCACTCTCCCCATTCATACAACCTTCAAAGTCCTACACTTGCCTAAATCATTCTTATGATACAGAAAAGTCACCTAAGTTTTAAAAAAGCGTTCAAGCATACACACTTTAAGACTTTGGTCTATCAGCAGGTTACCAAGAAGAGACTTGATACCCTATGAACATATACAGGGGGAGGTAATCCCCCTCAGGAACAGTCATAGGGGAGGGGAATAAGGGGAAAATGGAATGGAGGGAAGAATGGGAGGATACAAGGGATGGGATAACCATTGAGATGTAACAAGAATAAATTAATAAAGTAAAAAAAAAAGACTTTGGTCTATCACAGTCTAGCATCTCTACCCAACATTAGTATAATAACTTGTCACTTAGTCGTTGTCACAGCTCTGTGAACTAGGTTTACAAGTGGGGATAACGGATAGACAGAGTAGTCAAGAAATAACTTAGGAGCTAATCTCAAAAGGGAAAGATCGTAAGTGTTTAGGTTCACAAACTACTTTTCATTTTGGGTTTTTGGGTCTTTTGTTTTAAGACATTAGGTCTCATGTATCCCAGGCTAGTCCAAAACTCACTATGTTTCTTAGGCTGACACTGAATTCCTGGTTGTAGTCTGTGCCTCCCAAGTGCTGGGATTACAAGTGTGTGCCATAATATCTAGCCTACACAAGATACTACATGTGTGCCCACACATATGCACACATTTGTTTGCACATGGGTTTGCAAACTTGCTTTTCCCATATTAAGCCTTCTCACATTCAGAACTATTCAAATCAGACTGCAAAAGTCAGACTGGCCATATGGTATAAACAGACATAAGTTTGTAGCCCTCATCCAAGGCATCTGGATTGCTCCTTAAAGCCCTGAAGTTATTTATAATCCAGTAGGAAGTTTGATGGGGAGATCCGGGAACATGTACTTAAATGGGGTTTTCAAATTATTTTACATTTACACTAGATTCTGTAAAAAAGTACAAAATGGTGAGGAATTATACAAAGGAAGCCAGACAATCTTCTCACAAGCTTTGAGGTTATCTGCAAAATCTGTGAGTCATAGGTGTTCACTGACGGTAACAGATCATAAGCTATAGTTTGCTTCCCTACCCATGGTAGTCATATAAGAATAAATAGCAACCAGAGAAGAGTTTGGGAGAAGAAAATAATGTTGGAGCATCATCTTCAGCCTTCTGGCCCAATATATCTGACAGACATATTTGTGAGGCAGGAACTACTGAGGACTTGCTTACCCTGCCTTGGCAGAGTTTGGCCATCAGCTCTGCCTGTATCCAAGCTTGCCCATTTTGGGGCAGAATGCTATCTGTGGCAGAAACAAGGACATTTTGCCCAGTGGCTGGTTTGCTACCATTAAAGCCATCTCCATAAGGAGGTTCTTTGATGCTCTTCATCTTCTTTAAGGTAGGCTGGGTGCTGCCAGAAGTTAACCTCTCTTTCAATGCCATATTCTGTAGTTCTCTGAGGCATTTGAAAACCTTATCTAAGTATTTTACCTTATATATCTATAGAATGATATCAGTTAGACCTAGGATATATATTCTTGTGATAAAAATAGACTAGTAATTGACATGACCATGATACTCGTTGACATTTTTAATGCATTCTAGCCACATGAGAAGCTCGAGTTCACATAAAATTGACATTGTGTACATTTGTAGGTCAATGTAACAAACAGGCTCAAGAACTAAAGAATATGAATCTATATCTGGGAAAGTCCATGTCAGGAAAGCTCACCAACATGTGACACATCTCAGCCAGTGCAAAGCTTGCCCAGCACACACCAGTGAGTTCTTTCTCTGCCCCAAAGACAGCCCAAGAGCAATATTTAAAGAATTAGGCACTTGGTTTTTGGCTAAGTATTTTTCTGCCTGGGTAAACTTTAGCATGAGTTGTGTGCACTCATTTTTATGGGCTTGCATTTCTGACTGACACTTTATGTTTGAGATAACTCACTTATCAGTGTTCACTCATATCTTTCTCCAGCATTCCCAGCCTAATTCTCACGCTTCGAGCTAGGAGCAGCTAATAGCTGGAAGACGTTCCATTGCACGCACTTAAAAACTCCAAGCGTAGTCCTCCAGAAGGGTCTGGAGGAGCCAGCTCAGCTGTGATTCACGTACAAAGGAATGAGGAGATCGACACAATGAGCAACCACAGGATAAATCACAAGCCCTGTCTATCTAGAAAATGATTCCCTGTCTATCTAGAAAATGATTCCCTGTCTATCTAGAAAATGATTCCCTGTCTATCTAGAAAATTATTCCGGTGACGGGAAAAAAGAAAACTCCAAGAGTAAAGCTAGTCACTACTCTAGATAAGAGGCACCCAGCTCTGTAACTGTTAGAACCTTCGTTTCTAAATACTGTAATAAAATGGCTAGCAAATTCACAACTGGCTTGATCACAATGTGACGATGGACAGGAAGCGTAAGAGTAGGACTAACGTCTCAATTTGTTAGTTGTTTTTCCAATAGAAACAATATTTAGATTTTGCAAAGTAAGATATTCAAAGGACTCTCAACTTTGAAAGTTGTCATTATCAGAAATAAAATCTGCTGAAATAATTGACAGCCATAGAAAGAGAAAGCAACCTCCATTAAACTGTCAGAACTTTTTCCGAAACATTCTACCAAGTTTATCTAAGGGTCATGAAAGTCTAAATAGTACTGTCAAATTTTTAAATGTCTTATTTCAGTGAAAAGACAACATCTCTATTAAAATGGAACAGCAAACTGCTCCTTATTTAGTTAAAAATTTCCTGTTTTAACAAGTCAAATTCTATTAAACACCAGGATCATGAAGATATGATTCCTGTGTAAACCTACCTACCTACCTTCCTTCCTCCCTCTCTTCTTCTTCTTCTTTCTTCCTTCCTTCTTTCCCTACTTTCCTTCTTTCTTTTTATTTCTTTTTCTGTCGTAGTCTATAGCCCAGGCTGGCTCTGAGCTCATGATCCTCTTACTTCAACCCAATAATGGCGATTTTTGTGCTATGCACCTCCATGAGTGGGTATACAGATTTCCTTTGCCAGAAAACTTTCATCAACTTGGTAGGGCTGCAGAGACGAGTCAGTAGGTAAGATTCTTGCAGCACACCAAGTTCAGTTCCCTACACCCATGTCAACCACCTGTAACTCCAGCTCAAGAGGAACCAACACCCTCTGCAGCCTTCCAAGGACTCCTACATCACGCAAGTGCACACACAGACACACACACACTTAAATATCGAATATTTAAGAAACAGTGATCTTGAAGGTAGATTTGGGGGACTTTCAGTTATCAGTAATCTAAAAATGAACAAACAAGGCACATGTTAAACATGGATTTCCTAATATGGAGGGTGCAGGGAAATTCAGCCCTTTATGGGAGGCATCACAGAAGGCTCTTAAATAACATTTTATTATTTTTACTTATGTGTATGAGTGTTAGCCTGTATGTATAAAAGTGCAGCGTGTGCATGATAGGAACTGAACACAGATCCCCAGGAAAAGCAGTCAGAACTCTTAAACCTTGAGTAATCTTCCTGGATTCTCAGAAGCCATTTGCAAAAGCAACAACAACAAAATGCCAACCTCACATCACACTTGTAAGTTCTCAGACTTACCCATAGCTTCTTTTCCTTGCTTTAAACATTTTAGTCTCTACCCATTCTCAAGGGACATGGGGAAATAAATATTTTATTTAACAGACATTTCCTTTCCATCCACATACCCTGCCAGCCAGCACCTACAAAAAGCAAGGCACTCAGCCAAAATTTTCTAAGGAAAATGTTATGGGTTAGATGCAGAGACTGCAAACATGATTTCTTTTCTAAGGGATATTATCATGGTCTGAATATAACTTCCTTAATTCCAAATCTTAGAAAGAAAATCCCCCATGAAGCATAGGACACTCTCCTACCAACGCTCCGGGACCATGCTACAAACACTGGATCCCAAAGTACTGACCCTGCAGTGGGGGGTGGGGGGCAGGCGGGCGGGTCTCAGGCCACAAAGTTGAGTATGGCCTCTGAAGGATAGTGTCCCACATGAACCTATTTTGATCCTCAGAAATCCTTTGGATAAAAGCAAACAAGTTTCTTTATTTGTATTCACACCACCTTCAGAAGGTGACAGGGATATGGTGGCTGCACAGAGCAGCACACAAATTTGCCAGAAGACAAAAATCCCCCAACAAACCTCTCCGTGATTTAAAACTTACAGGAAATATTTGCCACAGCCTTCGCATGAGGAAATGTGCTTTACAATGACCTCAAAAGAGGGAAACATTTTATTAAAACCCTGTTAACCCCAAACCACAAGTTTCTTGCATAAAATCACTCCAGTGTTCTCAAAGTTACCTGTGGAAAACAGAAAGGCACTCCTTAACATTTTTTAGGTGCCCTTGAGAAAGAAGAATCTATTAGGTAAAAAGGATGTGGAAAAAATGGAGCAAGAGGGAAGGAGGGAGGGAATGAAAAAGGGAGGAGACAAACAGACAAAAAAAGGTTACTAGGGAAAATTTCTAGAAGACAAATAAATAGACCTAAGTATAGAAAGGGAAGCAATGACCAGCTACATTTAAATGTGAAGTCTTTCATAGGGTGAATGTCTATTACTGTACAGATTCTTTGGGTGGCTCCATCAAGTCTAAAGTCAGCATCACTGGAGTGAGCCTCATCCAAAATTACTTCTGTTTATTCAAATATGCTTATCTATATAACATTATTATGTAGATAATTATTAATTATTTCCATGGTAATATGTGAAAAATCTAGGTTAAAACTACTTTTAATCTTCTTTGTAATGGTAAAATAATATGCCTTGACTCAAGTGGCTATTTGTACCATATTCAGATAAAAAACCATGATCTACAGAATACATGCATTACTTTAAAATTAGTTGTATATGTCTAGGTCTTTAGATATGAAAAAGCATTTCATGCATGAAAAGTATTTTTGTCATTAATTATCCATGTAAAAGAGCTCCATTAGAATAAATAAATCCATGGAGTTTGATAGGAAATGACTTTAGACACTCCGAGACTTCTTCCATGAAATCAGTCTGTGATACCCACCTGCTTCCTGAATTTAGAAAGTACCTAATGTGAGTTCCTAGATGCCACAGAAATCTCTGGGCATCTATACAGATTGGAGCCCCCATTTCCAGGCCCTATTGCCTTCTGCTTTCATGGCTAAGGTCTAGAGAAGCAAAGGTGACAGGCAACTGAGTCTTCACAGGTTTGCCAATTTAGTTGCTGATGTTAGAAAGACAATATCCTGCCCTACAAAGATAAGTACTTTTATTGCCAAATGGTATACCCTGATCACCCTGGACAGATGATATGGAGGCAAGTGAAATCCTTGATACACAGAAAGCCAGGAAAGACAGACGACAGTTAACTATGACACTGTCACGAATCAGACGTACAGACTCTTCCCTAAAGACTGATAACTTTCCCCAAGTTTAAGTAACTATGTTTGAGTTTTCAAATATTGACAAAAGCACAAAATGAGAAAAAAAATGGCAGCCATTCAATTGCCAGATGCTAGAGTGAGACAAAAGGTGCAATCGAAATTATACCAGAACCACAAATGTGGTATTTTAAATGCTACCACTGGATCTATGTACATTTTCATTGTATATAAAGATGTAAAGTCAACTTCATCCTATTGAAAACTTACATCTACAATGACGAATGAGGTGGCCATCAGCCACAAGTGTGTCCTGACTCACCAGCAGGAGGCTAAAACAAAGAGAAGTTGCTCGTAGTAAAGCACACCTTAAATATTTATCTCAAGCATGCAGAACAGTAAGTAATGTACATCCATTTTCATCTCTGCTACATGCCGGGAAAAATATAATATTATTATAAATTTTATCTTTCCTTTTAGTCCTTTCATGTAAATACTAGAAAATGCAAAGCTAAATATGTGTGATATTTCTACTGAATATATAAGGCACTCACCTAGAATGCTGGTAGGACTGTTTTCATCAAAGCCACTGGGTGACACTGTTCTCCACAAAACTGACACAACCATGGCAATTTCCTGGCAGGGGGAAAATGACACATGTACAGGATGTGTACAGGTCACACATGCACATGCAAGTATGCACACGCCTACATGTGTAAATACACACAAGCTCTCACCCAACAGACTGTACGTCTATGGGACCACTCATCATCTCGGGGCGGGGGGTGGGGGAGGGGACTTTGTAGACTTTCACCCCTCTGCTGGGGACTTGCAGACTTGACAATTTGAATGATCATTCATAGGTCCCTCAATGGTAACGCAGCTAAGGTAGAATCAGCCATGCAGAAGGAGTTTCGTTTAGGACTCTTCCAGAACGGCCTTCTATCCTTTAAATCATAATGTCCCTTACGTGTTTCCTTAATGTCACATGTACGTACATTTTTTTATGGCTTTTGAAGAGGCTGGGCAAACTAATTTAGGGGAACACAAGCAGCTGTTTTCACTAACAGTTTTATAGCTTCTGTGGACATTTTGTGTGGGTTGAGTTTGAAATCCTGAACATGTTTCAACCAATTTCCTTTAAAAAACAAAAAACAAAAACCAAAAACAAAAAAAAACAAAAAAAACCTTGAATGGCTATGTGTAAGCTGCCACTGGAGACTTGAGTGGAATAAACTGAAGATTCTGCAGTTAGACTTTTCAATGCCACAAACGTTCATGGTGGGGCAAAGCTGACACTAATACTCCTTCCAAGGGGACTCCCTGGTATTCATGCAATAGTGTAAAGTGTTTCATGTTATTTTTACTTCTGACATACAGTCGTCTTCTTCTTCTTCTTCTTCTTCTTCTTCTTCTTCTTCTTCTTCTTCTTCTTCTTCTTCTTCTTCTTCTTCCTATTCTTATTCTTATTCTTTTTCATTATAATAACATACAGTCTTCTAAACTTGATTGGGAACCCAGGCTTGAGTCAATAGGTAAAATCACAAATGATGTCTAGGCTTGGCACTGTCCACCACAGTCCCTTCCTGTTTCCAGCCTTCTACTATCACGGCAGTAGCTGACTGACCTTCAGCTCACCCTCCCTCTGTGCCCTTTCCTCTGAAAACAGACTAGCTCAGGTCTGGTAACTACAGCCTGGCCCTGGGTTAAGAATCATTTAACATCCTTGCAAACAGCCATGAACTATCTAAAGATCCAAGAACGGCTGATGTGTTCCCTTAAAATATAGCATGGCCTACGTCTGCTTGTATTTTATCTTTATTTCTGAACATACTGTCAATGCACACCCGTTTCCACTTCTAAAGACATACTCTACACTTGCAAAGGTTGCTTCAAACTGAAAACATTTATGTTTAACACTCAAGTGCTGAACATTTTCCACTTATCTGACAGTATGGGCTTTTATGTTCTGTTTTGTTTTGTTTTTACATAAAAGCAGTACATGAATATTCGCATAGAATTTCAGGGAACAGATACATGGGTCCTGGATCCAGATTGGAAGCCTGCTCTATGAGCTTATCTACAGACTTTCATTTCTTTCTTTCTTCTTTCCTTCCTTCCTTTCTTTCCTTCTTCTTTGTGAGACAGGACCTCGTTAGTTCAGCTGTCCTCAACTTGTCTGCTATTGAAATCTGCCCTCCTGCTGCGGCTGCCACCTCCCAGGTTCTGGGATGACAGGGGTGCAGCTCCATGACCCCAATCTCCCCCATGTATTCTTTAAATGCTCATTCACATATTGATTATGATTTTTTCCCTTATGTAGATGCTTCATTTCCCCTGTGGTGTACTAAGCCCCGGAGAGACCTGGGTGGTGTCTTTTCCGTGTACACAGTTTTGGCACAAGCATACTGTTTTGGCACACTATTTAGCACAAGGCTGGGTGCGCAAATATGTTGACATGACATTTGATGGGCTGACTGACCAAAGGCCTATATAGATAACATTAGCTGAGAGGAGTGTTTCCTTTTAAAACAGCATAGAATATAAATACTTTTAAAACAATATAGAAGGTAAATAATATAACCGATTCATGGTTTTGACAATTATCCACCTGTGAACAACCCACATTAGCACTTCTTTTAGACTTCCGGCTTTGGGGATCAAATCTGTGTAGTTTATGTTGTAAACAGTGCAAACCTACAATCTTAGCCCAATGTTAAAGCAATGATCAACAGGGGCCTTACCAAAAGAAATAGACAAAAATATCCTGTAAAAAAAAATACTTCCAGTAAAATTCCCTAGACAATAAGACTGTAAAGGCAATTGTTTACTATCTATAGAAAGGTATTGAGTCATGGGGAGATCAACAGCCTTAACAACACACCTAAAATGCAAGAATACGGAGGTCTGGGGCTCTCTGCGGCTCTTCAGAATCATTTGCTAGAATATTACTGGACAGACCCATGCAGAAACTAGTCGTAGTTTCAATCAGCACGCAGTGCTTTTCGAAAATATGATTATTAAATATCATGCGGGGAGAGGGGAAGGAAGATGCCACGGGCTGAAGATCCACAGAGACTAAGAAGCAACTCATCATGTGTGTGGGGGTATGCATTGGTTTGCATGTATGGGTGCACGTTGGTCTGCATGTGTGGGTACACGCTGGTCTGCATGCGTGGGTGCATGTTGGTCTGGGTGCGTGTAGATAGGCATCTGTCCACAACGCGAAGGAGACATTGCTCGTGACCCAGCGCAAAAGTTTCAGCTTGTCGCTGTCTCTCCAGACACTATGGGACACAACAGTACCATTGATCCGGTATGCTCACACTCATGTTCTCTGAAAACTGCAACTTCCATGCTAATCCCCGCAACAAACACACTCCTTTAAAGGAGTCTAATAACAGGGCTTCCCAATTAAGTCAACATAAACTCTAGCAAGCTGTGGCCAACATGAACCATATTAATTGAAGGAATTTTAAAACAGAAGTGGGCTTATTGGTTTGATAGCCCCCCATCCACCCCGACACAGTATAAGGGTTTCAGCACGGAAGTTTCAGTGTGGGAATGGCTTCGGGTACCCAGGTGCCTGCAGACATAATTCTCAGAGCTAAATCTCTGAACGGAATTACAACAAATTCACACAAACGTCACAACAGATAGAATGCATGTTTTTCATGCCAGTGTCACTCACCCAGCCTGCCTGTACTCCCCCCCTCAGGCGTTTCCAGATGTATTTCATACACAGAGTCACTGTTCTGGCTGTTTATTTAATTAACATGACAGCCCGGCACACACTGTTTCTTTCAGTCCTACAGTTAAACTTTTTACACTTTAGACGCAAGACAGAAAGAGTAAAGTGACTGTTTTCACTCCTTCCAACCTCTGGAAATTTATATAGATTCTCTGACTATTTCTGTCAGTTAAAATGGTCCTTTGGTATGCTTTAAATATCAGTATTCACAAAGTAAAACAAACACACACATACACACACACACACACACACACACACACACACACACACACGAAAACAAAATGTTATTTTCCCCCACCTTTCCCAGGAGAATAAGAAAACCTTGTCTTGCCTTTCCATAGGTTGACATTAATTAATTTTAATTCTGTCAACAAGCCATAATCAATATTTATGTTTATGTCATTAGAAGCTGAGGAATAATACTGAAATATGATAGAAGTTACAATTTAAAAGCACCTATTTCTTAAACGTGTTCAATATAAGAAACATCAAAATACATTTAGAAATATAAAGTACGCTACATTCTATATGTTCAGAAATAGCGTATGGCACACATGATATCCCAGGTTCAATTCCCAACACCACCAAAACATTTCTGCCATTTTAAATACTGAAGTTATACTAAAGCTGTCTGCAGAATTACACAATGAATCCCTGAATACAGAACCTAACACCAAGCCTGATGACCAGAGAGAGTCCCAGGATACACATGAAGGAAGAACTAAGTCTTCCCGAATACACATGTTATAGTACATTCGTGTGTGTTACACACACACACACACACACACACACACACACACACGCACGCACAATTTTTAAAAACTGTCTCTAAAATTATTTAAGAGGAAATATTTCTGTTTATCTATACTGGGAAAGCTATCAAGTTCTGTTTGTTTTTAAGCAGTGGTATAAGAAATGTCACCACATGCCCACTATCCAGTACCAACAGAAACCATTTTTCTTTCTTTCTTTCTTTCTTTCTTTCTTTCTTTCTTTCTTTCTTTTAATTATTTGCACCAGGAGTTGGGGGGGGGTGTTTAAAATATCTTTTTCACAACACTGGTTAACAACTTGACCCTTCTATGCTACCAAACTTAAATTCCAGTGCATGCACATTCACATAGGCTAGGGATTCTCAACTGAGCGCTTAGAGAATCAGTCACAGGAGATTGTATCTTTTACTTCAGTAAGATGAGGCATATATTGTGTGCACCTCTACCTGCCTTTGTGCTCATCACACACACACAAAAAAAAATTAGTCATTAATGTGGTTCAAAGGCATCCATGGGGAGGGTTGGACGACTTGTATTTTTTCCCTATGAAACCATATGTTTAACATATTAAGTTCCTAAAAAGTAACTAAAATAAAATTGCATTTGGTTTGGAATCCATTGGAAATTAACGGGTAAGCTAGATTCATTAATTACAGAGGAGTTAGTGTCCAGTAATGTTCTGTGGAACGTACGGAGAACAACCATGCCTTGAGTGTTTTCCAGAAGTTGAGAGTTGCATGACTAACTTTGTGTTAAAGATGCAGGTACTTCTGTGTAGTGGGTGTTGAGGGGAGCAGCAGCAAGTTGACAAGGCCATATCTGCTGCCAGATGTCAGAATTCACTCCCAGAGGACACTTAGCAGGCCCCAGCCTTCCCAGACCATCAGCCTAAAAAGAGTAACTTAGCACAGGCATCTAAACCCAGCTTCAGTCTTGAGGATACAGGGTTGGCAAGACTGAGCCACAAAGATGCTGTCAGCTTTGCTGCTCATTGGAGGACACTTTCAGTTGCCCTCAGATACACCCGGTGCCTCCCCACTTCTATGACCAAAACCTAGACCTTCTTTTCCTTCCTTTGCCTCAAATTATCCATGTTACAAACTCAGTTCTACAGGGAATACAATTCTAGACTTCAGGGGAGAGTGGAAAGGAGTGAAGGAAGGAAGGAGGGAGAGAGGGAGGGAGATGGGTTTGCCTTGTGAGAATTTTAGCATAGTGTCTTCTGTGACTCTTTGGAAAGCAAAGAGAGTGAATTCACAGAATGCAGAAGCAGTGGTCACTGTCACCCACGCAGAGAAGAAAAATGACCCAACTCTGTCACTTCTACACTTCGCAATGAGCAATAGCTACGTCGATTCTTAGGAAGCCTCTGTCTTTTGTGCCTCTCAAAGGTGTTTAAAACTCACTGGTTGCCTACAAGAACTGCCCTGTTCAGAAACACACACACACACACACACACACACACACACACACACACACAATCCAGACAGCATTGGGGGAGTGGTAGATAGATGCTCATTTTATATTTATTCTGGACTTCGTCAGGTATGCAAATGATCACAGCACCCTTTGCCCTCTAATCAGAAGTTTGCTTCCTCATGATAAAAAAGATAAGCCATTTACTATATGGCTCCTAACCTTTTCACAGAGTTCGGCCAACGTATGAGCTGTCACCTCACCCTATCTCATAAGATACTATCCCATGTAGGCCCCGCCCAGTACCCACAATTATGTTCAGCAACAGCCTTAATGGGTCATATATAAAAACCAGTCTTCAGTGAGCACACCTTCACCCATGCCCTCTTTATAATTCCAAGGGTCCAGGTTGCTGTTGCATGTGACTAGGGCTTCCTAGCATCCTACCTGAGAATTTCTTCCTTTAGAACATCAACATGGCCTTAAATAAAAGCCATCGCTAAAGAAAGTGATCAGGATAGATGATAAATGTGCACCACCCAAGTAATGAATCAATAAACTTTCCGAGCTCCAAGCTCAATGAGACCCTTATAAGATGGCTGCAGTCCTTCATTATTTGCCAGTGTGGAGGAGAGAAAACGCATCTCTGTTCATCAGCAGAGCTGTTCCGGTCACCTGGAACCCTTCTGATCCCAAATCCACTCTGAAGTCCCTTAATCCAAAATGTCAGAAATTTAATTCTGAGGGCTAAGTGGCATTAATGGGGAGTCAAATTACTTCTGATTCAATCCAGATTTTTCCTATAAGCTAGGTTTCAGTGTTGGCAAGGAAGGACCACATCACATTTCCCTTTAAGTTACAGAGAAGTGTGTTGTCGATCTTCTTAATAGCCATGGTCCCATTTGAGAAGTTCTCCCTCCTGCACCCATCAGGGCACAACTTACCTTATTCTAAACGTCCCCCAAATTTCTACACAAACTAGGTAATCACACAGGGGCCTGTACTTTCCTCCTTTACTCTTAGAGCAAGGTTAGGCCCAGAAATATCTGTTTCTGCTAAACAAAGTTAAGGACGTCCATTTTAAAGCGAGAGCAAGGATGTGATGCTATCGTCCAGGCCACCACATGAACTCAAAGAACCCTCCATGTGGGTAATCACCTCCACTCCAGAAACAAGCCAACCACTCACACCATATGGTGGCCGACATTTCTCGGGAACACCTAACCAATTATCCCTAGGATATCCAAAAAAGAAAAAAAAAACTTACTATATCAGAGGGACAGCCTTTCAACCTCAAAGCTATCCCAAAGGGAAAACGGGTATGCATGATTTTAAATGGGGAAAGTGTACATTTCCACTTAGAGTACACAATCAGCTTCGCCAATCCCCCTCAACATGTGTCAAACCTGGTGGAGAAAAGACCTTACGCGCAACTTGTGTTTAAAATTGGAAATGGCTCTCCCATGCCATGCAGGGTAACTATATGGTGGCACCAAAGACATTTGCAACTCCCTCCCCCAAATAAGAACTAAGCTTCAAAATAAAAATAAAAAATAAAAAATAAACTAAGCTTCACTTCGAATTCAACCCTCCCCCCCCCCCCCCCCCCCCGCCTCGCCTCCAAGATGCATCTAGCTAGCAATCTTAGAGAGTCTGGATCAATATTTTCTGCAAATCCTGAGGAAGTCACTTGAATTTCTGTCCGCTTAGGTGTATAAATGCTCGTGAGAAAGGTTATTTTTCTGAGTGAACAATAAAAGCATAACTTCCAATTCTGTACCATTCTAAAGTTCACACATAGCCCTCAAGTGTAAAACCTTAGTTCAGAGTTCAACGCACACTGGTGTCTAATAACCAGAGTCTATCTAACACCAGACTGGCTGCCAGCTCTCCACCAGACTCACTGCAAAAACAGAAGCCCATGTCAGCGCCTGGCTATCAAGGATGCCTTGCCTGGCTGCTGAAACTTTTTTTTACTGGCTTTTATTAATGTTTACCTGGCACTTATTAAGAAATAAAATTTATTATATTTTAAAAGAGACAGAAATATAGAAAATGCACGTGTTGAAAGCTGCTTGCTTCTAATAAACAATTAAATAAGTTAGCTAATTCCAAAAATTCAGGGAGGGTAGAAGCGCTTCAGAAAGCACAGGGACGCCCAGGTGTAGGAGATTTGCAATCTCGGCCCAGCTGTGGAAATCCGAGCACCGCCACTCAATTTTGTTACTTTTTCTGTTTTCTGTTGTTCGGACTGTAAACTAGTCCATGAGACAGGGAACAGGCGGGGAGAAAGTCTACTTTCTTAGTTAAGTGTAAAGTTTTACTGTTTGGCAGGCTGGCTTCCTGGCCGCCTGCTCTCCACTCCCTGCGCGCTGACTGTTTCAAGCTTCCCCGGAGCGCCCCCCAAAGCGCCGCCCCAGCTTACCTGCTCCCTGGGTATGCAGGGCAGGGAGGTCCTCCGGTGAGACTTGCCGCTGCAGCCGGACATCTCGCCGGCCACCACCGAGCTGGACCGCCTCCTCCTCTTCCACCACACCGGAATCTCGTCTTTGCTCCTCGTGCTCAGCTGAGACCCAAACGGCTCCCTGGGCGGAGCCGGCCCGGAGCAATGCGGCAGGATCTGCTCCGCGTACCTGGCCAGCAGCAGCCCCAGCACAGCCGCCAAGTAAGCCAGGTAAGGTCTCCAGGCGACCTTGAACCTCTCCAGAGAAACCAGGGCCACAGTCCTGAGCGCGCTAGTCAAGGCGACCATGAGGACGCCCAGCCTCAGCCTCAGCACCAGCCATGTCGCGCCACCTAGGCAGCTGAGCAGGACCCCCGCGGCGGGCAGCGACAGCAGGCGACCGTCCCCCACGCCAAAGGAGAGCTGCACCAGCGCTTCCCCGGCGCAGCAGGCGGCCAACAGCGCGACAGCTAGAGACAGGCGCACCCCGGCGCGCAGCAGGCACAAGCCCATCCAGAAGAAGGCGCACAGGAGACTGAAGAGCAGCGCGGCCGGCTGCAGCCAAGGGCTGAGCTGCGCGCCGCCCCCGGGAGCACCTCCCCGAGGGCCCGGGAAGACGCCCCCTCGGGCTCCTTCCTCCTCCTCCTCCTCCTCGGCCGCCGCCTCCTGAGTCGACTCCAGCTCGCCTCCGACCTCCCCACCGACTAGCCTCACTAGCAGCGCCAGCAGCACGGACAGGGAGCCCGCGCACAGCGCCGAGAAGAGTTGCGAGGAGCTCCGGAGCGGCTGCAGCGCCGGGGCTCCCCAACAACCTGAGCCTCGCCGGGATAGAGGGGACGCGCCACGACGGTGGTGGTCCCTGCTCGCCACCCGAGCGGGACTCGACCCTTCAAGACCGGGCTTGATCCGGTCTTGGGCAGCCTCGCCCAGTACTGCCATGCGGTGCGCTCTCCGGGCAACCCCCACCCGTCCCACTCCTGCGTCCGTTCCTTTCTCGGCCCTACTCCCGGAATCCCTTTTCCTTGATCTATGCGAAGTTTCAACCTTGCAGAGAACTCAAGAGTGCGAGCGAAGACTTCTTCAAGTTGGCAGTTAGCGGGATCAGCCTTGGAATCCTCCCTCCCCACCCCCTTCTCTCCCACCCGCCTTCTCTCTCAAAAATCCTCCCCTCCACGCTCGGCTCGAGTTTATGCCCTACGGGGTCTCTTCCTACTTCGCGGTTTTAACACTTGCCGGACGCTCGGGGTGCTCAGGGACCGCTGATGCTGCAGCAGCCAGGGGCACCGGGTGAGCTCCAGCCATCCTTGGGCAGCTGAGCACTAGCAGGCGGCTGACCGCCCCTTCCCCCTTCCCTCCTTTCTCTCCCGCAGCAACTCACTCTCTCTCTCTCTCTCTCTCTCTCTCTCTCTCTCTCTCTCTCTCTCTCTCTCTCTCTCTCTCTCTCTCTCTCTCTCTCTGTCTCCCCCTCCCTTCCTCCCTCCCTCGCTCCCTCCCCCTTCCCTCCTCTCTTTTCCCTCCCTCCCCCTCCCTCTCCCCTTTCTCTTTTCCTCCCCCTCTTCCCCTTTCTTTCCCTCCCTCACCCACTCCCCCTCTTTATCTCTCCCTGTCTCTCTCCCTCTCTCTACCACTCTCGCCTTTCCTCGCTCCTTGGCCGATCTTTCCTGGTGCTGTCCCTGGACGCAGACCTCGTTTTTCGCAGAGGTAGGAAGCAAAGCCTCCAAGACTCTCTGTGTCCAGTTCATAGGAAAGAGTAGGGGGAGGAAAAATAAAAGAGAGAAGGAAGTTGAGACCTATTCTAGAAGTTGCTAAGTTTCACCCGATAGACAGGGCCTGAAGTAGCAGAAAGGGGGGGAGTAGGGGGGGGAAAAGAGCAGAGAGCTGATGAGGGAAGGGGGTAGGGAACAGGAGCAAAGTGAGGCTCCCTTCCCCTCCCCCTTTTTAAATCATTTTTCTTTCTTTTTGGTGCACTGTGTCTGCTGTTTTTGTAGGGGAGAAACTAGTTGAGCCCAGTGCTTAAAACTCTGAAAGAGGCTTCTGCAGTGGCCCACAATTCCGCTTGCTTGCTTTTAAGGAAACTCCCCGGGAGAGCTGGCTCAGGCTCGGGGAGGCGCTGAGCAGGGCTGGACCACTCCTTTTCTAGACACTGGCCCTCCCAGCAAAAGAAAAGGGAAGGGCTGGGGTGGATGTAATTGTGACAGCCCCACTCTGGGGCTGGGGTCCGCGGCTGGCTCTGAGGGGTGAAAGCCAGCTTGTTTGCTCCTGTCATCGAAAAATGGTGCTTCTTCTAAGTGATTTAACAGGCTAAGATCCTAGGGGTGAGGATGTTCCAGATAGCTGGAAACCCATTTCAATGGCTCTTTCATACTCTGACTGTCCCAGGTAGAAGGTCTGTTTGCAAAAGAAAATCCACACCCATGTTTTAAAGCTACAGTGTGTGTGTGTGTGTGTGTGTGTGTGTGTGTGTGTGTGTGTGTGTGTGTGTGTGTGTAACCACAGGACAACTCACTGGAGTCATCGCTTCCCAGAGCCCAAACTAAGGTCTTTGGGCTTGGTGGCAAACATTCCCTGCTGCTACTCACTGAGCGTTCTGTCTTGCTTTTCTCAAACAGCAATCTCAGAGTTATCTACAGACAGAAAACGTGTAGAGAAAAGAAGAAGAAAAGATGACTAAGGGATGGAAAGGTAGCTCAGCAATTAAGAGCCCCTATTGCTCTTTCAGAGAACCAAGGGGTTCCCAGCACCCCCATCTGGTGCCTCAGCTCCATTTGTGTTTAGGTCCAGCTCAGCAGGATTCAGGGGATGGATGCCCCCTTCTGGACTCCTGCACTCACACATAACTTAAATATGTAAATAAATAAATAAAAATTAAAGAAAAACTTTAAAAGGCAATTTTAAAAATCTTTCTGGAAGTGGTGGCACATGGAATTCCAGGATACGGAAGGCTGAAACAGGAAACATGCTGTGACTTAGAAGCCAGCCTGGGAAACGTGGAATACTGGAGGAGGGGGTGAGTGCACAGATAAGTATCGTTAGTCAGCAGTTGTTTATTGTATGTGGTAAATTATACTGTTTGCTGAGCTTCCTGTAAGAACAATCCTAGCACTCATGCAGGCAGAGGCAGGTGGATCTCTGTGAGTTCAAGGCCAGCCTGATCTACAAAGTGAGTCCAGGACAACAGGCAAGACTACACAGGAAAAAAAGAAAATTGCAGAGCTAGAAAGTGCAGCCAGTGAAACACACCCACAACAAACAAACCCCATCCATTATTAATGACTACATTACCATATACCACATTAACTTTATTGGCACTTTATGCCAAAGAATTCTCAATCTGTTCAGCAGATGCAAATGATGCTTCAGGGTTCCTGGAGTAAAAAAAAAAAAAAATGTCAACCTTGCTCAGCTTCAATGGTAGCTATCTACGTGTCATTTGACTCTCACAAATAATAATAAACTGATTTTGTCTCAATTATCTTGGTGCTCCAGGTTAAAGTGTGTTCATAGCCTGGAGTACTTGGATAATTGGCTCAAAATGCTACAGTGTTTGCTGTGTAGAGATAAAGCAATAAAATATGCCAAAAGGAGATGGATTGAATCGAAGGGTAGTGGGAAAAGGCAGTCTGAGTGATAGGTTTCTTTTCATGGGAACCAGCCTACTGCAGTCCCAGCTGGGCTCTCACAAAGCATCAGGCATAAATGAACAGGAGGGGGTGTGCCTTAGACAGCCAGCTCTTCTCTGTCACTTGTCCAGAACTGCGCCACTGCCCGGAAGCATGTGTTGGGCAGCTAGTCAGAGGCAGCAGCACCATCTGTTTAATGATGAAGAAGCAATGCCTCTGCTGAAGACAAAGGAGCCCCTGAGCATGCACAAGCACTTCTGGGAGTTTCCAGGCCACCCATGTCTCATATGCCAGAGCCTACCTGGGACATTTAAAAGAGAAAAACCTGCTTTCTCTTTTGTTGTTGTTGTTGTTTTGTTTTGAGACAGGGTTTCTTCTGTAGTCCTGGCTCTCTTTGTAGACCAGGCTACACTGCTCTCCAACTCACAGAGATCCACCTGCCTCCGCCTCCTGGGTGCTGGGATTAAGGGTGAGTTGCTGACTCTTGACATGTGGAAAGCACATTATCAGAAATCTGGGTATATGTTGTTAAGGTGGGGGGGGAGAGTGGAGAATGAAAGAATATTTCATTTTCTCTATCTTCAACCTCCACACCCATCTTAGTTTTTCAGGAAAAGCAATGGCATATGACCACCAACACAGAGTTCTTACAAGATTGACAGTGGACATTGTTTGAAAGCTGTACTGGATGGACTGGTGAGATCTCAGCAGGTAAAAACACTTGCTGTGCAAAGTCCCAATGACTTGAGCTCAATCCCAGGATCCACTTAAGTAGAAAAAAAAAAAAGACCCATGTCTACAAAGTTGTTTCTGATTGTCATACAGGCATGTCTCTTTCACACACAGTAATAACAATAATTACTACTAATAATAAGATGTTATAGTAGTAACACATCGTGTATCGACAGCAAAACATGACTGGGTCTGTGTGTTGATGGCATCTCGGAACTGGTCAATAGTGTAAAAGAAACAACATCCTAACACCTGGCTTTCCCCCTATTTTTTTTTTTTTTTAGACAAAAATCACAATCAGAAAGTTAGCTGTCCCACCAAAAGGGAAGGAGGCCCATTTTTCTGCCTATTACCATTGAGAAACCTAAGGAAGGCGATAAAATCCATCCAGGTGCTCTTGCTAGAGATAGGAGGAAAGCTGCAGGCATGGACGGGAGTAAAGGAAGCGAGTGGCAGCGAGCAGTTATCAAAACACAAATTCAATGAAACAGGCCCTGGTATATCACACAGATTTGAAGCAGCCATATATAAACTCTGCCCTTTGACATAGGTAGTGACCAATCCTGATTCACACAACCAACAAACAGAGTAAAAAGTTATCCACACATAGATAATAGGAGGCAATGTCAGAACGCCCTCCACTCAGCCAGGTCCAGCCAGTATGGTTTGATTAGTACTTTGTGAAAATCCTTTACACATTGCCAAATATAATGAAGCTTAAGGGAATTCTCCTGTAAGGCCTTAAAGGTTTTCACTTTGTTTGTTCTCTCCTACCTCTCTGACCTCCATGTATTTATAATGTGTTAACACCAAATGCCTAAAATTCAGTGCCTTAGTGTCCAGCCCCCAGCTCTCCTTTCTTCCACCTACAATACTCACTTTCTCCTCCATCTTCTCTCTTCCCTGGAAAGAATACCAGCTACTCACCTGCTGAGCCCACAAAGGAGACACTGCCCTTGACTCTTGCCTGATTCCCTTACTACACTTCCAGTCTATTAACAGACGCACTTACTTCCATTCCTAAAAGATGAATCGCTTTAGTTTTTCAAATCCATTTACAGTAACCAAACAAAAGTTTATCATCATCTCTGGCTAAGACATTGCAATAACTAACTGGTCTTACTTTCCGTTTTATAGTTCATTTTCTAGATAGCTCAAATATATAAATTGTGCATGTCCCCTGCTTAAAGCCATGCAAGGTTCCACATTGCACTGCAGACTCTAAGGGCCCCAGGACAAGCTGCAGAGTCCTCCAAGACCTTTCCAGCTGCTCTCTGGGCTCTCGCTGTTCTGATAGTCCCACTTTGCGAGTACTGCTCCAACCATAGCAATGCTCTCCTTTCGCAAGAGGACTCTGTGCTGTCCACCATGCTAGATGGTAACTGCAAAGGGCAACTACAGAGGAGCAGAGAGGTTAAAGGTTAACTATTTAAAACATAATAGATTTGTTGACTTGTGGCTCCAGGTATTGCTTTTTAACAAAACCTCAACTGTTTGATTTTACCAAACAAAGACTCCAGAGCCAGGTGCCTGGGGTGAAAGCCTATTAAATCAGAGAGGCAGAGAAAGCACTCACCTGACCTTCCCCCCTCAGCCAATGTGCCCCCACAAAAGACTCCTCAAACTGAATGTCCCTCCCTTCTACTTCCTGTGTGACTCTCTGTCCATCTTCCTGATTTACTCTTTCTCTCTATGGTTTTCCTCTCTGTTCAATCCCTGTCAGCTGGTTGCTTACTCCATCTCTTGACCTGTGGTTGACTTCATTTAATCCTGTCTTGGATTAGAGGTATGCTAGGGCTGAGCCACACTACAACTAGAAAAGGGGTTTTCTACACAGTGTGATCATCCTGCAACATACAGGTATGAAGACTGCATATTTCATATTTCCAGCCATGCTTGTAGTCTTTCAGAGCTACCAAAGTGACAGGGGCCTTGGTAGCCACAGATCTTCCCAAGCTGTGTCCTGCATCAGTTCTGGCTTCAAGTGTTGTTTTTTGTTTGTTTTGTTTTTTAAGAAAGGTTGATTCCAAACAGCTGTGGCAATAATATACCTGCCTAAAGCAACTAAAGGGAGAAGGGGTTTTGTAAAAGTAACTTTTATTTGCCTGATTTGTCATCTCAGAAGCTTACTGCCTCCCTCTGCTAACCTAGGCCTAGTCCTGGAAGCTTCTATCTAGCCTCTGTACAATCTCATCAAGGCCCAGAATGTTTTCAGCCTCAGAGACTTACTGCTGAATAAGATCACTTTTTCTAGTTCTTTCTGAACTCTGGCTGGCTGGTTCAACTTAGCAGTCTGGCCCAAAACTCCTCTCCAAGCTGACTGATTGAAGTTAGCTTCTTTCAGTTTCTGACAGAATTGTTCTACTTGGCCTCATACTAACTTTGGCAATATGTTCTAATCTTCTGTCTCCTCATTTTCTGGCATGTTCTGTCTTCATCTGTGTGAAGCTCTCTTCAACCTGTCTCTGTAAAACTCTCCTGGTAAAACTGTATCTGACTTCCATGAACTGAACTGCCATGAACTCAACTCCCCTGTACTGCCTCTCAACTCACTGACTCAACTGAACCGCCTGAACAGAACTGACTAGAACTCAGAGATCTGCATGCCTCTGTCTCCTGAGTGCCACCATGCCTGGACCTAATCATTTCCTTACCTGAAACTTGCTCTGTACCAGGCTGGCCTTGAACTCTGAGATCTGCTTGCCTCTGTCTCCTGGGATTAAAGGTGTTGTCTATATTCCAACTGGATCACAGAGGCCTGGAAGGTCTTCGGATGTGATCTCTTTCCAGAGCAGCCATGTTCTGAATTAAAATCCCTCTACAGGGTTTATTTTGACTTGGAGGTTGAGGTGAGTTTGTCCTGATGGGGAAGGCATGTCTGCAGGAAGGGCTGCGGCTGTGGTGAAAGGGGTGTAAGACAGCTGGTGATGTTTGAGGCCATGGTCTTGAAGCTGCTAAAGGTGAGTGTGGATGCTCAAGTGGCTTTTCTCTTTTATTTTAGGCTGGGCTGCCAGACCAAGGGATGGTACCACACACATGGTGAGTGGGTTTCCCTTCCTCACTGAAAACCTCTTGGCAATATCCTCACAGACACAGGGAGTTTACTTCCTAGGTTATTCTAGACCAAGTCATGGCTCATGGCCAAAACTCACTAAATACTCAACAAAATAACACAACACAAATGTTTGATGAATAAAAGCACAGTGGAATTATGAGAGAAAAAGACAATTAAATTTACAACATTATAAAGTTTGATAGTTTGATATTAAAGACCATCCATTTATGTTTGCATATATATGTACATATGTAAGATAATTGCTTGTATGGACAGATGTCTCTACCTTTTTCCTTGAAAAATTCTGTTCTGATGAATATACTTATTGATATAATCATGCAAACAGGCAGCACTTCACAAAGAACTGCTTTAAATATATGTATTACTCATCCCTTAGTGAAATAAGCATTAACTAAAGTTTTTAAAAACATATATATTGAGCACTTCATGAAATGTCCAGAGTCATTTTATCATAGTCATGGGGGCGGGTGAGTGAAATTTAAACATATACCTTTGGGTAGCAAATAAGCTGGTAAATTCTCAATTAGATGTCTGGATATAAATGACAAAGATTCATATTTCACATTGTTTTCTGCTGTTGTAGGAATTGAATTTAACAAACATAACTGTTTTGTTAAGGTGGGCTCTATTGACACTTTCAAATACAGCCAGGAAGAAAGCACAGATTATGCGGGGATTCACAAATGTCATTGGTTTTCCATGCAGTGCTGTCCCTGCATGCCAATAGCTGCAGTGCCTCTTACCTCTGGGTTTTCAAGTACTGTAATTCTCAGAACACTGAAGTCTCATGTGATAATATCAATAGTATGCATGCTATTGGGGTCTCCAAAGTAGTGATAAAATCTCGGGCTTTGTGACCAGTCTGATTTTTACTTACTCTTGTCCTAACTAATAGGGGAAAAAAGGATATAGGGAAAAAAGATAATATATCATGAGTATGTAAGTATTAGTAAGAGCTTTGAACGTGTTTGTATTGCTAGGCTAAATGGTCATATTCATCTCTCCTTGTCCTCTTCTCCGCCTTAACAGCAACCACAGGGCAAATGTAACTAAATCTGCATCTGCGGATTGAGACTGTTGACACATCTCAGACACATCATGAATAGACATTTTCAGTATAAATGTGAGTAAATGCTGGTAGTTGGATGCACTTCAGGTTGACTGACCTGATTCCTGCCCTGTGATAATTAACCTTAAAATGGTCCAAATTTCAAAATGTAAGCAATATATGGGCAAAGTCCTGATTTACAGAGGACTTGGTCTTCTGTCTTCTTTTTTAAATTTTTAGTTTATTATAATTTATTGAGAATACATCTCGATTGTTATCCCCTCACTTGTATCTTCCAGTTCACACTCACCCTCCCTCTTCTGCCCTATTCCCCTCTCCTAGACAGAAGGGGCCCTCCTCCCCCACCATATGACCACAGCCTATCAGGTTTCATCCAGAGAGCCTGCATCCCCTTCCTCTGTGTGCCCCCAGGCCTCCCCACCAAGGGGAAGTGATAAAACTGGGGCACTAGAGTTCACATCAAAGGCAGTGTCCTGCTCTCCCCACAACCATGGAGAATAAGCTATCCACTCATATTGAACAGAGGGTCTAGGTTTACTGCATGCATTGTCCTCAGTGGGTGCAACAGTTGATGCAGGCCCCCACTGGGTCCAGATCCTCAGGCCTTGATGATCTCCTTGTAGGGCTCCTGAACCCTCTGAGTCCTTCTATCCCCCCAATTCTTCCATGCCACTCTCATTGCTCCATCTGGAGTCCAGCATCTGTCCTGATCCCCTGCTGGGTGGAGTCTTTCAGAGGACATCTATGTTGGGCTAATATCCACTTATAAGTGAGTATATATTTGTGAGGCAGGAACTAGGCTGAAGATGATGCTCCAGTGTTAGAGAGTTTTGGGTGACTTTTCAAGCAGCAAACTGTCTCTGTCATCTTCTCATTTTGTAAACTGCTAACCTGCACTCCCTGTATACTCAGGTAATTAATTTTTTTCCTTCTTAACTCTCTGATGAGGTTGAAGACCAGATAGTTTAGTTTTACAATTAGGCTTAGTTGTTTGGGGGTTAAGATGTTTTTATGTCTATATAGATGTTTTAAGTTGATAATGACGAGATATGATAGATATGGATCTGCATTCAGAATTTTAGACATGCCGAGATAGGAGAGATGTTTTCCTCAAGGCTGCCAAATAGAAATAGCCAAAACACAATGAATGTAACATATATATGATTCCTGCTTATTTTGTGGTTCTTCTTGCTTAGGTAGTTTATTGTATATATGTGTAATAATATAAATGTATATGTAAAAATGAAAAAAAGAAGGAAGGAAGGAAGGAAATAAGTTGAGCATATACTATGCATGTCTTTCTGGGTCTGGGTTACCTCACTCAGGATAATGTTTTCTATTTCCATCCATTTGCCTGCACATTTCAAGATTTCCTTGTTTTTAATAGCTGAGCAGTATTCCATTGTGTAAATGTACCACAATTTCTTTATCCATTCTTTGGTTGAGGGACATCTAGCTTGTTTCCAGATTCTGGCTATTTGAATAAAGCTGCTATGACTATAATTGAGCAAATGTCCATGTACAGTGGAGCATCTTTCAGATATATGCCCTGGAGTGGCGTAGCAGAGTCTTGAGGTAGCACTGCTTCCCAGTTTTCTGTGAAAATCCCATACTGCTTTCCAAAGTGGTTTATACAAGTTTGCACAACCTCATTTTTCTCCACATCCTTGCCAGCATGTGCAGTCACTTGAATTTTTGGTCTTAGCCATTCTGGTCGGTGTAAGATGGAATTTCAGAGTCATTTTGATTTGTATTTCCCTCACAACTAAGGACATTGAGCATTTCTTTAGGCACTTCTCAGTCATTCGATGTCCCTCTCTTGAGAATTATCTGTTTAGCTCTGCATCCAATTTTTAAATTAGACTATTTGTTTTTGTGGTGTTTAATTTCTTCTTTGCGGCTATTAATTTTGAACATCTCTTCTCCTATACTCGATATGCCATGCCATAATAGGATGTTCAAATTTAAGAATAGTTTTTCTTTTCTCAGCTAGAGCATATTTATTATATAAATGTGTGGGTTAAAGTTACTTTCCTTTGTCTTTCAACATTACTGAAATTTAAAGTGGGATTTACTTTATCTTTGAGGGTTCTAATGGCATTCACACTGTTACTTTTATGCACATAACCATAGGATACCAAAATACATGCTATTGAGGGCACAGGGACATCTTTGGTCTGCAAATGTAATTCTCTATTCTATTTGAAATGTACCCATGTTCCTAAAAGCTAATGGGATGCTTTGAACTAACTTCTCACTTAGGAGGAGATTCTAATAGGCAGGCCAAGGAGTGTAATCAAGCAATGAGGGAAGGGGAAGGAGGAAGAACACCGACAATTCACACACTGAGTATGTGCTCTGAGCGGTCCATCTTCCACTGATCACTTCCTTCCTTCAAGGTACTCTAAGGGGGAAGCATATCCTAAATTAGAAGGAAATTACAGAGGAGATACAAAAATTATTCTTAAAAAGAACGTAAGTCAGAATTCTGGAAACATCACAGTATAGCATCTATATTGTACTTCGCATCTTTAAAGTCATTTTGTATTTCTAGTCCTAATTCAGAAAGGATGTGATGTCAGTGACAATTTTATTATCATCATGATTTCCTATAAAAGGAAACCAAGATACAGGGCTGAGGGCAGGGGGCGGGGAGTTGAGAGTCACTTAAGCTGGTAAGGCCGCAAATACACAAGAACCTGATTCTTTTTCTCAAACTGGCCATTAACTCATATAGTAGATCCTCAGTATCCAAAGGAGACTGTCTGCCTCCCACCAGTATCTGTAACAGCATCTAAAAGTCCAAGCATTGCCATCTGTCTTTCACCTAACCAAAATCTTAACTGCTTGACAATTTCAAAGGTGGGAGATCTCATTACTTTTGTTTTTGCTTTCTGTCTTTTATTTTTAAGATTTGCACACACACACACACACACACACACACAGACACACACACACACACAAACACACAGTACAAGTTATATATCATGAAGCTCACCCCTGTCAGGCAGACACTACAATGTTGATGGCACATTCACAAAGTCATGAGCCCAGTCCTTGTGTAACTCCACGTCATCTCTGCCAAGACAAACACTGTGGTTATTAGCAAACCTTTCTTACTTCACACTTCTGCCTGATCTGACCAGAATTCACACTTGCCCAGATCCAGCCAATAGGATTTCCAGCTCTGTAAATTTAATTGAATTTAACTACGAGCGTATTAATCTTTTAGAGTGATAAAATAATAAATATGTGGCCATTCCTATCTGACTTCTTTCCCTCAGTACATTTCTAAGATTTAAGATTTCAGGTGTGTGTGTGGATGTGTCATGTGCGCACCCATGTTGGAGTATGTGGAGGCAAGAGGTTGACAGCGTGATAGCTTCTTCGGTTCCTTCTCCATTCTACGTTTTAAGACAAGGTCTCTCATTGAATCTGCAGTTCACTTTTCAGCTAGTCTGGGTGGCCAGGATGCTCTCGGGATCCACCACTCCCTACTCTGTGTGCCACACTGGTGTTAGAGACATGTGCCCTCACATTCGACCTTTATGTGCGTGTTGGTATCTTAAGCCAGGTCCTTATGCTTGTGGGCCGAGCCCTTTATGTATTGGACCCTCCCCCTAGGTGTGATGGTGAGAATGGGGACCAGTCCCATCCCTCTGCGTGTGACTATCTTGCCATCTCAACATGCAGCTTGTTGAAAGACTGTTTTTCCTCAGTGTACTGCCATACAGTCCATCCACCTAAAAGGCTCACAGGAACTGAGGAGTTGTTAAATTTTAAGGAGCATTGACATTAAGGAGTCTTCCTTTCACTGAAGTGAATATACCTTGCCTGAAATGTGCTTCTCCACCCAACAGCATGACCAGTGCAATCCTTATGAAACCTTATTGATTTTCTGGACGATATGATTATTGTTTCTTTCCCATGCAATGCCGTGTCTGATTGTCAGTCAGCTTGACTCTGGCAGCTCCAATCCAACTTTGCTAATGCGAAACAAACAGACAAAACACCTACTATTTTCCTTTTTCTTTTTTCTTTTTCCTTTTCACTGTGTGTTTCTTTTTTGGTTTCCCTTTTATTAAAAATAAATGGATCTCTGTGAGCCTGAGGCCAGCCTGGTCTACAAATCAAGTCCAGGACAGCCAGGGCTATTGCACAGGAAAACCCTATCTCAGAAAAACAAACAAAAAGTAAGTTTATAAGGGATAATAATATAATATAATATGAATGAAATAAGGTAAAACAAAAACTACATCAGAATAGAACAAAGCAAACAAGCAGAAGGAAAGGAGCCCAAGACAAGCATAGGCAGCAGATAGAGACAGAGACTCATTCATGTGCACACTCAAAACCCCACAGAATGCTAAACTGAAAGCCAGGGTATATACCCAAAGGACCTATAGGGTAAGCAAGAGAGAAAAGACATAATAAATGTGTATCTTTTCTTTTCATTTCACATGTTTACCCTTACACTAAAAGAACTGAGAACTACATTTTCAGTACTCTCCAACAGTATCCAAGCTGTTATCAATTGTATAGTTCATTATGACTACCTAAAACCTTTTTTTAAAAAAAAAAACAACAACCAGATCTCAGGAAAAGCTAGCTTTCTCATTTTATTTTATGAAACAAAAAAGAAAAAACACACAAAAAAACAACAAGAGCCCCATCTATGAAGCAGCATTCCTGCTGTCTTAGATATTTAAATGCATACTTAAATATATTGCGTATTGTACAGAAGTTTTTCTTTCAAAGCAATGCTTGCAAGTATGTAAACATGCTTTCATTCTTTGCTCCAAATATGATGTATTAACACAGTTCATGGTGAAACACTAGAGCTTGGGAACACAGACAAAAGAGTCCTGGTCAGGTAATCAAACAGAAATAGACACCTCTTTTTAAGTGCTTCATGTAAGGCAAGCCTGACTCAAGTCCAACACCAGGATCCTTGACTCCATGTCGCATACACATTGCATCTTTAAACAAATATAAAGAGGCTGTCACTTGCTGAGCATCCTACATCTCATACTTTTATGATTAATTGTGTTTATAGGTGCAACTGATCTCATCCAACGTAGGGCTGTTTGTTGTAGTGTCTCCCAAATTCTTGCCTGTGTCTAAACATCAGCTTCAAAAGGCCATCTTAGCTGTGACTATGTCTGATTAACTTTAACATGATACAAACTAGCAGCCGTAAGAGTAGAGTAAAATTGTTAAAATACCACATTTTGAAAAGAATCAACTCCACAAACTATAGGAAAACCCAAGCTTATAAATGACCTGGTATTTATCCTTGAACATTTAACATGCACACACACACACACACACACACACACACACACACACACACACACACACACACACGGCAGGGGCAGGGAGGGAGGGAAGAAAGAGGGAAACAGAAAGAGAGAGGGAGACAGAGACAGAGACAGAGAGAGAAAGACAGACAGAGAGAGAGAGAGAGAGAGAAGAAGAAGGAGGAGGAGGAGGAGGAGGAAGGGAGGGAGAGAGAGAGGGAGAATAAAGTGATTAAACTCATTGTTTATTTCCGTCACATGGAGTTCACACAAGACAGCATTATCTAGGGTCCTGGACCTGACCCTCATTCGCTCTAGATGGTAGGGGAGAGCACCCCTTAGCTCATCAGAGCTTCTGCTTGCTCATCCAGAGTCTTCTTGCCTGAAACTATGAGGCATACCGTTCACTCTTCCCAAACCACAAAACCATGGTAACTTTCCATAGAGATGGCAAATTACATATAAAGCTTACGTGCAAGAGTTTTTTTTTTAGTCCCAAATATAGAAATGGGATGTGTGAAGTTTAGTAAGAAGAGCAGGTGAGGCATGGAAGAAAGAAAAACAGGTGTCTCACAGATGGATCTAAGAATAAAGAATGTGGAACACCTCTCTCTCTCTCTCTCTGTCTCTCTCTCTCTCTCTCTCTCTCTCTCTCTCTCTCTCTATCTCTATCTCTCTCTCTCTCTCTCTCTCTCTCTCTCTCTCTCTCTCTCTCTCTCTCTCTCTCTCTTTGCATCTGTCTCTCTGTGTGTGTATGCCTTTCTTTCTGCTTTTCTAAGGATCCATCATTGAGGAATTTTTGTCCTTTTACTATAAAGAGTTAATATGAAAGTACTATTTTGGTTATTGCTATGTTATTATTATTGCAGGCAAACTCACAGGTTCATCTAACTGAGAATCTAGGAAGGGTAAAGAATGCTGCTGGTTAGTCTAAACTGAAATTATTTTCGTCAGTCACCACATCTCCTATCCATGTCTCATCTCAAATATCAGTTGTTTAAAGAACTGAATGAAAGCCCAGAACAGACTTGTAAAGAGCAATTTATTTTACTCTCATATATTAGCACTAGAGGGTCCTTCAGTTTATCCTTACTCTATAGTGATTTTTATGAGAGGGGATTTTTAAATTTCAAATATACTCACACCCTAGTTTTTTTTTTAAAGTCACTCAAACAGGTGTCTTATTTCTCTAGTTCATAAATTTTGATCAAAACTCCATATGTCTGAAATTCCTCCGTGGAATTGTAAGCCATCTTCTTACACCATCCATATATATTCCTTTTCTGGCTCTCGGCACTGGGTTAATATTGCCACCCAGCTAGAACCAGATTGTAGAACACAGGGATAGGCCCCTAACCTTATAAAAGTGCCCTGGAATTTTTAAAGAGCACAAGTGGTCAGAACCTGAGTCCTGTATCTCACCCAGCAGATGGTTCTCTTGCAGAAGTGTACTCTGTAGCTCCAGGTTGGGAATTGGCCCAGGACCACCTTGGGATGGAAGAGGGCCACCTACTGACTCACCACCACCACATCCTGAGGCATCTCCCATCCAAGTCTTCCTTGGCCCACCCCTGATGAAGTCCCAGAGTCTGAGAGATCCCAGCATTAATGTATTCCATTACAAAATTTAAATTTCCAGTCTCTGGTTTTCATATAACATTTCAAAATCAACATCTTTATTATTGGTAGCATATTTTTTTTATTTTGAATTTTTATAACACCTTTTTTTTTTCTTACTGGGAAATTCCAAAAAGCCTACTGAATGCCATTACCACACAGGCAGAAATCCTCACAACACCCCTATGATGGAGGTGTTAACTGAGAGAAAAGAGAGAGGCCTCAGCATCCCCTTTTCTCAAAAGTCTGATCCCTAATCATTAATGAATGAAAATACAGTTTGAGTCCAGTGGCCACTGGAAGTAATTGGCATGTATTTTCTAAGCAGCCTTCAAGTGAAAATGGCCATAATTCAACCAATCTATTTGAGCTGATGGCTAAAATAAGGTCTCTCTAGCTCCCAAGCAGTAGCACTGAGCAGTCCGGATAGACAGCTCTCTGTTAGCACAAGTTCTTCCCCATCCTTGAGTATTTCAAACCCAGGCACATTCCTTGCCACCTTTCTCTTTCCTCAGCTAAGAGATCCTGATGGTCACTTGTCACCTGTCTTTTGCCTTGTTTCCTCTTCTCTGGCCTGGGTTCTCTCTTATGCAAAAACTTGGTTGACAAAATAAAATGTCCCATGTGGGAAAGATAATATTCTTGAAGACATGGTAATGGTCCAGATATCAAAACAGATGACACAATATGAATTTGAAGTTACCAGCATAGCTTGGGGGCACTTGGTCCTGGATTTACATCTCCTTTTACAACTGTTTTTTTTTTCTTGAATCTATAACGTGCATTGTGGGTCTCCTCTTACATCCCTGGAGGCTATAATTACCAGTGGCTTTTATTTAATGCCAGGGCTTAATGCTGGATCAAGAGAGGCTCAAGCATCCCATGGACGGACAAAAGGTGCTGGCTTGACAGGATGTTGGACAACTGGGAAAAAGATAGTGGGTGAAGCAAATCCCCCATCCTAGGACCCTGTCAGGATATAGCTACACCTAAGTCTGACAGCTGCCAAGTCATATTGCGCACATCAGGTTGGAAGAAGGAGGCAAAAAACCAAAACCACTGCGTTGATTATAATACAGAAGAGTTAGGGTTGCCACTGTGCAGGACAAGCAGGAAGGAATATGACTGAACTAAGAATTCATTAAGGTACTTTTTGGTGTTTACGTCCCATGAGGTGGCCTGATAAAAATCAGAAAAAGTTAGGGATTAGATTCCCCCTCATCCATCTAGGTATGTGCTACCCAAACCAAGCCACAGACTGACCAGCAAAAGTGCTGACTAGAAGAAAACCACAAAATGGCTTGCAGAAGAAAGATCAGTGAGCATCGGTTAAGACCCAACGTCACACATGCTATCTAGATGTGTATAATGGCTTAGCTCACTAATCCGTCTTTTGTCTTTGCTGTGTACGAGTGTGTATGTGCATGTGTGCAAGTATAAGCATGTGTGCACGTGTGTGTAGAAATAGCACTGGCTTGGCTACTCCTTTGTAGAATAATCCCGGGGTGAACGAAGCTGGGCAGATGGTCTCAGGGACATCCTATATCGGAGGCACGAGTAGCCCTCCCCTCAGATCTCAGCTTTGCTAGGAATGCTCTAGTTCCAATCTGCAAATACTGACAAGGTCTTTGCCTGCAGTCTTTCTTCATCCACACATGGTGAGCTCCAAATGTAAGTCAAACTCTTCTAGACCTGGCTGCAAAATAGAGAAATCCCTAGCAATATGAAATCCCAGGAGTGCGGGACAGCCCTTTACTAATGTTGCTTTAAGAGAAGACAGACAGTCATCTAGAAAGCTTTTCTAGAGAGACAAGCATGCAACACAAACAGAGAAGCATCCGCTGGAAGAAAGAAAAAGGGTTGAACTAAACAGACACAAGACTGACTTGGCATTGGCCAAAGTTGCATCCAATGGGAAGGAACAGTGTTGCCTGAAGTTGAATCTAAGGAATTCCTAGGTGCCAGATATAGAAACAAAATGCTTTCCTCATGTGTTCTTTTTGCTTGAGCAAGAACAGATCACCGTGACAGACAGATGGTAATCCTGTGACCCTCGGGAGCTCCCGATCTGTTCTTCAATGTCTCTGGATCCCGTTCTGTAGCCAGCAGCTCCTGGCTCCTTCTGTAGCATAGCATTCGGCCCAACAAAGCATTTTACAATGGACTTGAGTGCTCTTTTGATTTTTAAAGACAAGGTCTTATATATCAGGTGGGCTTTGAATTTACTATGTAACCCAGGATAACATCGAATTTCTGGGCCTTCTGCCTCCACCTCCCCAGTACTAGGAATAGAAGTATATATTATTACATCTGGGTTTTGCTGTGCTGGGGATCCAGCTGAGGGCCATGTGGCATGTTAGGACATTACTCTCCCATAGGGAAATAGAAGGATCCAGAGGGTCCTAGAAACCTACAAGAAGAACATTATGATGGGCAGGTCTAGGCCCAGGTGTTCTGCTCAAACTATTGCACCAACCAAGGACAATACGTGCAGTAAACATCGAACCTCTACTCAAATCTAGCCAATGGGCAGGACACTCTCCACAGTTGAGTGAAGAGTGGGGACTGACTTTCACATGAACTCTGGTGTCCCATATTTGACCACGTCCCTTGGTGGGGAGGCTCAGTGGCACTCAGAGGAAAGACAGCAGGCTACCAAGAAGAGACTTGATACCCTATGAGCATATACAGGGGGAGGAGGTCCCCCTCAGTCACAGTCATAGGGGAGGGGAATAGGGTGAAAGTGAGAGGGAGGGAGGAATGGGAGGATACAAGGGATGGAATAACAACTGAAATGTAATATGAATGAATTAATAAATAATAAAAGAAAAAAGGCATTACTCTCCCAACTGAGCCATAACCCCAATGTCTGTCTTAGGTTGTGATCTTCTTATTTAGGTTCTGCAGTTTTAGAACTCCGGCTCCTCTCTTGTGCAGCATTCATTGTGTATCAGTGAGTGGCATCGCTTGAGGACTCCTTCACTCCCAAACTAAATTCCCTTCTCTGAGCCCCAGAAGAGCTGGCCTCAATAATATCTAGCAAGTAAACAAAGTAAACCGTTTTATTTCTATGTTCTCAGAATCCAAGTGGAAAAAGTCCTCCATTGGTACAAACCTGGCCACTCTCACCACAGTCCGGACAGCTGGCTCAGGGCACACTTTAAAGCCATGATCATCCTCACCAAGCAGCCGTCAGGATACTCTGGGGATCTGTCTGCTGTGGTTTCATCTGGAATGTCCCCAAAGGCCAAATATGTTAAGGGTTTGGTATCTATCTTGGTACTATTTAGATGTCACGGTGTCTTTAAGAGGTGGGGCCTCACAGGATGACCTTATATCACTGGGCTTTGATCTTAGGGAATGCAGCAGAACCCCAATGTCTTCCTCTTTGCTTTGCCAGTCATGAGCCAAGGAGTTTGGATGCCCTTGTCAAGCATGCCCGCCATGTGACGCTAGACCTAAATTAGAGCTAAATCATCATTAGCTGAAACCTTCAAACTTCTGACCAAAGTAAACCTACTCTATCATTTAGTTGGATAACTCAGGCATTTTGTTATAGTAATGGAATGTTGACCACCATAGCACTTTTAAAAAGTAAAATATGGTAACCCAATATAAAGCAGAAAAGGGGTTGATACTTGAAGAGTTTGCTTGTACTAATAGGCTGGATGGCTCAATAAGTTAAGGTGCTTGATCCCCAAACTTATAGAATGGTAGGAGGAGAAAAATACAATTCCAAAAAATGATCCTTTGACTGCCATACCCTTGTCATGCAAAAGAAAGAGAGGAAAGAAACAAAACCTTAAAAACCATATAATACCCTTTCTATCATAGGAAGAGTCTATTGATCTCTCTCTCTCTCTCTCTCTCTCTCTCTCTCTCTCTCTCTCTCTCTCTCTCTGTGTGTGTGTGTGTGTGTGTGTCTGTGTAGCCTCTGTGTGTATGTGTTGTATATAATTTTATATATGACACTAAAACAAAAAGGGGACTATTGAGGGAGGACAGAACAAATGGTGAGGGACACAGGAGAGTAGGAGGTGGGTAAAGAGGACTCTGTCATGTTTAATCCAGTAAGAAATGCCATCTCATCCTATCGTAACACTGCCAAGGAAATGTGATGGACACTAGAGAAGTGGTTCACATGGAGACGTAAACTGTCCAGAGACGCCCATGCAACGTACAGCTGAGGGAAACAGAAAGAGATGCCATTGAAGATGGGGTCTCTAATGATGTTTTTATTAGTGTGTGTATATGTGCATACACCATGTCACAACATGCATGTGGATGTCAGGGGATAACCTTGAGTGTCTGTACTTACCTTCTACCTTGTCTAAAGCATGGTGTCATCACTAATGTAGGTGTCAGGCTATCTTTTCTTGCCACAAGAGCCTGGAGTTGCAGATAAGCCTTACCACTATATTAGCCCACTTGGGTGGATTCAGAACTTCGGTTCTTACATTTGCAAAGCAGGTGCTTCACCCTGAGCCATTTCCTCCACCCTGAAAAACACATTATTAATTATATTATTTTATTAGAACAGCCTATCCTTCCATAATCTCAGACAGGTAGATCCCAGAAAATGAAATTATAAATATGATAATAATCAATACATTTCCATGTCTTATGTGATGTCCCAAGTTAGATTTGTTTTTTTTTTTCCTAAAGGAAGACACTGTGTAAAATATTATAATAAATTCAGCAAAAAAATCTCAGGCATATATATAATTACTGTTATAAACTGTTATCACTTCAAATAAAAGGGAGTAAAACTCAGGGCCAGAGAGATAGCAGATAAGAGCACTTGCTGCTCTTGTAGAGGACCTGGGTTCCATTCCTAGCACCCACATGGCAGCTCACGAGCACCTATAACTCCGGTTCCAGAGGATTCAGTGCTCACTTCTGACCTCCATGGGAGCTTCATGCACATGATACCTAGCTGCAGTCAGAACACTGATGCACATAACAACAAAATAAATCTTAAAAGAATAAATAAAGCTCATCAAAAAATATGTTGTTATGTCGTTCTTTAAATGTAAAAGGAACAAAAGGAACAATTTGGTTAGAAGCCGACTAGAACGGCCACACAGTGTTCCTATATACATCAAAATAACAATGACAATTTAATAGATTCAGTATGTATCTCTACTGCATTAAACAGCTGAAGATTGCCAACCAGGTAGCATCCTGAAGAGATCTGAGGGTTTTCAAATGGACTGGAAATAAAGCAGTACCCACCTCTACACCCCCCCTAAGCCTCAGATAATCTACTTATGTGATGGAAAAGCAAGGTTTCTTATGAGAGACCTTTAGAATATTTTAAAAGAAATGAACAATCCCCTCACCTGAATGTTCATTTCCTTCTTCCACTTGATCTGGAGGTCTGAATTTGGTCTGGGAAACAGGCATGGTGCAGATTTTTCCACAGCCTTCTTGACCTCCACGTGCTGGCTTGCTATGAACCAAACCCCCAAAGCTTTCTTTATCCTGGAAAAACTGGAAAAGCCATAAATATTTTTGGCAGAAGATAGCCTTAAAATAAGATGAGAATTTTTTTTTATTTAAAAATCACATAGTACTGGTCCAAGTGACATACACTAAGGAGTTAGAAGATATTTTTAGAGCAAATATCCAGGGATATATAGATATTTCTCATACTAGTCCATGTCCGAGATGCAGCTGAAGTCTCAGATTAATGGGTCTGCAGTAGAACTTGTCTCCCAGGGAGCTTAGGAACCATCACAGAAGCTGTCAGATAAAGTGACAAGATGCTGATGTGCCTTTAGCCACTTAGAAACAGGGCCATTAAGACTGGAGTGCCTACGAGAACCTCGCATATGGGAAGACCATGAGTTGAATCCACAGGCACTATATCAAACCAGGAATGGTGGCACATGTCTGAAATCCTATACCTATAGAGTTAAAGATGGGAGGGTCAAGAGTTCAGCATCACCTTTAGGTGCATAGAGAGCTCGAGGTCACTCTGGGCTACCAGAGACCTTGTCTCAAAACTAAAAGAAACAGAGAGGAGGAGAAATAAAAAGGTGGGAAGGTAGGGGGAAAGTGGAGAGGGGGCAGAGCAGAGAAGAAGAGAAGGGAAGGGAGGGGAAGCGTAGGTGGGGAAGAGAAGGAACAAGAACAAGGCTACCACCTAGGCTTGAAGTCTAGAATTGGGACTGTCCCAAAGACCAGTGATTTCCAAACTCTTTTTCCTTTCAGAATCAACTGGGAAATGTAGCTGGTCCTCAGCCTCTGAGTTTTGACTCTCGAGGTCAAAGGTTGGCCTGGACATTTCTTTGCCTAACAGATATGCAGCTCCTTCCTTCTGATGGCTGCAGGACCACACATTGGGATCTACTGTACCTGCTTGGTGTGGTCATCCCAGTGGCTGTCAGAAGAAAGAGGACCTCAAAGCCCCATTCACATGTGCTTACTTGTGATGCCCACTGGTGTCTTGCAGCAGCTTTACTTACACGACATCCAGGTGGCTGAGTGTTAATCACTCATATCTCCCAAGTTCAAAATATGAGAAGGAAATTAAGAAAAGAGACAGCCCTAAGCTGATAACTCACATTTACTTTTTAACTTGCTTAAAAGACTATGCTGACCACCCTGGGGAGCTTATTTTCGTCTGTTGTTTCTTATCATATGGTAGGATTGTCCTCCCATCTTTTTTACTTTTTAATAACATGGGAAATTTCACTTGAAGAATATTTAATCATTCCTTTCAGCCCACAGTCAGCAGACTGACCTTAACTTGAACAGTATATTCCATTTCTCTGGCTTACTAACTGGCTCAGGTGACCTCATTTCACCCTGTGGAGTTCATAACAAGATTCAATATTTTGAAAAAGAGAAGTTATCACTTCCTGCGTTGCATGTGAAGTCAGAAGATGAATAGTTAAGTTTGTAAATTAAGACCAGAGATCATAGTGAGGGATAACAGTACATTGTCTTTGATGACAGAATTTAGCAAGTTGGGGCAGAGTTCGAGATCAATTCTCATCTTCATAAGGAGTTTGAGGTCAGTCTGGGATACACAAGACCTTGTCTCAAGAACACCAAAAAAATAAAAAATAAAGATCATAGTATGATCTACACGAGAGAGAGAGAGAGAGAGAGAGAGAGAGAGAGAGAGAGAGAGAGAGACTTATGACAAATAATCCTAAATTACAACAGAGTAAATGAACAAATTTGGCATTTTCTAGCCTCTTAATTGTTTAGAGAATATAATTTAGCCTCTCTGACATTCATAAACTCTGGGTGACTGACAAGATTATTTTGTCTGTGTTATAATCAAACTCAGATAAATGGTACCCTCTAAAGTCTTATTTATTAATAGCCATCTTGCTTTCATTTTCAATTTCAGGGTCATCAAGCACCCATTATCATCCCATTTAATTTTAGTATATTATATATTTTTATTTAATATATTATTAAATATAGATTATATTATGTAATTACTGTATATAACAAATATATGTATATTCGTATGTTTATATATTTGTTTGTGGGTGCGTGTGTATGTACATGTGTGTTTAGATATTTGGACATGTGCATGTGGCTGTCAGGGGGCAACTCCCAGGGATCAGTTCTTACCTTACACCCTGGGTATTGAATTCACATCATCAAGCTTGGAGGCACTGGTGAACCGTCTCACTGCACCCTAGCTTTTCTTTTAAACGTTTACAGATCAGTGGCAAGCTTTATCATATCTTATTTTAGAGATGAGCTCAAGGGGAAAAGTCTTCTATAAATTACTATGTGAGGCTGTGAGCATGGACAAGAGGCATTGGTTGGATAGGTGTTTGTGAGCTCACTGTTCATGGATCACATTCTGTGAGAGTGTATTTCTATCTGCTTTTCTAACAGATATGCAGCGCCTTCCTTCTGATGGCTGCAGGACCACACATCAGGATCTACTGTACCTGGTGCTGTTCTTAAAGTCTAGACCTCAGTGATGCTCTGCTGACTGCGAGGCTCAGATTTCTAGCGTTAAGGATACCTGTAAGGTTTCCGTGTCTCGGGGCTCTGTGAGGAAAGCAGCAATGGCTTTACAGTTTGTCTTTACTGAGCATAAGGACTTATACCAAACAAATAACAGGGTGTGGGAATTCCATATTACAGAGATTAATGTCAGTCTGAATACAGTGCAGAGGGAACGGGATGTGTTGCCACGTTGCCACGCATGCCCAGTTCTTCCCAGCCTTAGCTCCTCTAGTCTGTAAGCACTACTTCTTTCCGTTCCGTTAGTTTCTAACAGTAGAAGACTCTCTGCTTTTCAGGTTTTAGCATCGTGTCTCCTCAACTGCCGAGAGTTAAATATGCTCTTGGCTCACACGCCTACTGCCAGTATTTATTATCAGGGACTGACTTCTGTCTCTATTTGAGCAGCCAGCAAACCAGTCCTCTCTGAGTGCAGTCTGCTGCTTCCTGTGTTCCGCCAACTCCATAGCAGTTGCAAAGACAAGCTGTATTCTACCGCTTTCTGGCTGGGAGAATGAATTCCAGCCCAAGTTCAAATTAAAAACGAACCTCTTACTAGCAGCATGGGCTACACTATCTTCCTGTGGTCCCTGTTCAAACCCTCTGGCCTCAGCAGCTCTGCCGAGTTTTACAGCGCAATCATTTTATGCTTAATAACATGTTCTGTACAAGGCACCATGGAAAACATAGGGGCAGAAGGTCACGCTTCGTGTCAACCTATTTAAGAAGAAAAAGAGAAGAAAGAAAAAAAAAACCCTGTTCTAACAGCTGCGTGTCCTAATGCTCACCACATGCACACACGAAATTCCTCCTATTTTTATTGTTTACCTTGGCCCTATAAGGTTCCAGTTTCCCTTTTTTTGGCTCTCACTGGAGTGTGCATATTCAAACAAGCTTCTACTGTTGTGCTGCTCGGGGTCTAGCAGAAGGGTGGCTTGTACCTTACAACTTATTGTCCTGTGCAAAAAGCCAATGAAGCTTTCTAAAAATTAAAGAAAAAGCACTAACGATGATTTCACATTTAAAACACATCCGTAAAGTCCATCAGTTTTTAGGCCTACCTGTAAAGGGAGAATTCTCATAGTTTATTAGCTGGCACATTTGTTAGAAGCTTGTTTTACAAATCCAGCCAGTCTGCAAATATTTCTCTAATTCTTTTAAAATAAATAAAATATAAACTTTGCTTTATGCGATAATAAAAATGAGGAATTCATCAAAGCAGGAGATTGAAAAACCTGTCTCAGTGCAGCGATGAACAAATGCCTCTATATAAAGGCACTGGAAAATAAACTTAGAAAGATGTACAATACTTACACGCTAAGTATATCACACCATATGTTTTCATATTCTACTCTCATATGTTGTATCCTGACTGCAGCCGCCCTTCCCTCCTCTCCTCCCACTTCCTCCCGCACCTCCTCTTTCCCCCAGATCCAGCCTCCCATTTCCCTCCAAGTAAGGGTTAGGCCTCACGGGGACATCAACCAAATGTGGTATATAAAGTTGCAATGAGACTAGGTGCCTCCCCTAACATTAAGGCAGCCCAATAGGAGGAAAGGGATCAAAAAAGTTAACAAAAGAGTCAGAGACAGCCCCTGCCCCCTCCCTCAGTTAGGAGTTCTACAAGAATACCAAGCCACACAATCATCATATAACATATACACAGGGGGCCTAAGCCAGGCCCTCACACCACATCTTTATATATATATATATATCTCCAGCCAGTCGCCATTGATTTTCTAAAGAATGTGTCCATTGACTTTATTTGTTCCTCAGATTTGTTTTAAAATATTTTCTGCACCATCCTAGGCCCCTTACAAAAGTAAAACTTTCTTAAGGAGTTGTTTGACTATAACACAAATAAAACAAACAAATTTTATACAATTTATTTAAATAGAAGTAGTTTGTTTGTGAAGGCTAAAAGTACTTAGAAGTCTGTGGTTCTGACACTACAGCCCAGTCTCGCATGGCCAAATGCCTTAAGCACATAGCTGGATAAGGGGGTTAAGGGTGATCTTGATACTCATTCAGTCTCAAAATGACAAATTATTTATCATGCTGAAGGAATCCCATAAGTCTCTGACATCAACTTGTTTTACCCAGTTGGTACTGACGCTAGCACTGGCTTCTCCTTCCTTTCTCACGGATGCAGAACATCAACCAATCATGAGAATTCTTTTTTTTTTTTTTCAGTCAGAAGAAAAACCAAGGATGGCCTTGTGCATGTCTTCAAAAGTTCACAAAAACTCCATCCACACACTCTTACTGACTGAACCTTGTCTCGCTGACTCTAAGACATGTTTTAAAAAGTCACTCCTCCCCTAGAGAAGCTTGTATATCGCTACGAATATTCAATTTAAAGCAAAAATTTAAGTACTTTGTTCTGTATTTCCTTCTGTGTATACCACTTAATGTATAAAAAGAATTTCTAATAGTCTCGGTGTCCCTAAAGCAACACTGTTACATTACAGAAAGAATTCCTAATAATTTACTTACTCAGGGTTTTAGAACATAAAAATACAGCTTTGGGCACAGATGGTTATTCAAAGGGAATTTCTATGTTCTGACATCACCACCAACATCCAAAAATACCAGAAGCAAATGACAGCCTGAGCCCTAAGTACTAGGCATGGAGCTGTTGACATTAGGAACTTTAAGATGTTCCCTAAAATCTCTGCCCACTGTTTAGGGATGCATAAAAACACAGCTGCCATATCTTTTTTTTTTTTTTTTCCTTTGAAAAGTTCGTCAAATGAAGGAGCTGTCGTTTGCCTCTCTGTGACAGGCCTGTAAGATGAAAGGAACCACTTCCTCCTCTCGGTTTCTTTCCCTTTCGAGTGTTTTCATCCCGGCACAATTATCTGTCAGTGCTTCCCACGTGACTCCCACAGATGTGGGGATTCGGGTCTGGTAGTCAGAACGTTTGTCCACTTTGAATTGACATCTGTACTGGGTGAGAAACAGGAGTTCTCGTGGGTACACTGGTTTCTTAGCAATGTTTTGGTCAGATTTAAAAAAAAAAAAAAACTGTAGCTCTGGCCCTTCGGTTTTCAGGTCTGGGTATCTGGTGCTGTGACAACGCTGAGAGGTTTTTGTTACTATGTCTCTGTGATATAATTTGAGCCTTTAGAGGACATGCTTCTAGTTTTTCACATTTCTTGTAATGTTAGTTACAGGGGTTTTTGTGATATGGAGATATTTATTATATCAGTGTAGGAGAGCAGGGAAGTAGGAGGGGGGTTCCCCAGAGAGTGAGGGGGGGCGGGGCGGGAGGCAAGAGCACAAGAAGAAGAAGAAGAGAGAGGAAGAGAGGAGCAAAAGAGGTAAGAGCTAGTTACAGGGGTTTTGTTTTTGCTTTGTTTTGTTTTTTTTACTTGCAGCCTTTATTATGGTAAGGTGCATTTGTTTTACTCCTGGTTTCTACAGCGCTTTCATTACACAGGGAGGCTGACTTTTTCAACAGGCCCTTCTGCATCTATCGAGACAACCATGTGATTTCTAAGCTCCAGCTATTTATGTACACTGTTATACCCACCAATTCACATAGGTGGAACCATGCTTGCATCTCTGGAATGGAAACAAATTGCTCATTATGTGTGATCTTCTTAACATGCTTGTAAATTCAGCTTATGGATGCTTTACTAAAAAAAACTTCAGCCTCTCTTCTCACAAGAGAAATGGGTATGTAGTTTATCTCTTTTGTCCTGTATTATTGGGCTGGTACTAAGTTTATAACAGCACTGTAGAACGAAGGCTATCATGTCCCCTCCCTTTCTATTTCTTGGAACATTCTAAGTAACAGTGGCATCAGCTTTTATTTAATGGTATGCTAGAATTCCCAGTGAAACCATATGGACTTGGAATTCTGTTAGTCTTCATTGCTGCCTAGGTCATTTTGCTTGTTACAAATATTTTTAAGTAGTTTATATGCTCTTGGTTTAATTTTAACAGGTCATATGTGTCTAGTAACTTATCCATTTCTACTAAACCTTTCCATTTCTTGGAATGTGTTCCTAAACTATTCCCTAACGGTCCCCTGGATTTCACTTATATGTGTCAAGACATTCCTTGTTCATCTCTAATTTTATTATTCTGGGTCTTGAATCTTACCTTCACTTCAATTACTTTTATTAAAAGTTTGTCGATCTTGTTTATTTTCAGAATGAACCACGACTTTCCATATCTTCTCTGAGGCATTACCATACAACTACACCCAATATGACAATGTCTTTTTCATTCAGTTAAACTTTTTGTTTCAATTTTTAAAATCCCAAAGTTTATAAGAGCTAAGATGGCTAATGAGCCACCAGAGTGATCAATATACAGGAAGTATTGTTTAAAATCATTTTTCTAAATGAATAAGATTATAATTCATACATGGAATATTTTAAGTTATTACATAATGAGAGAACCAGTAAGGCCTTCTGATTATTCATAGAATAATTTTTAAAACTATATGTACATTGGCAGTGAAGAGTACTGAAATGAACGTACAAGTAGAAGCCAAATTGGCCTACTCAAGGGGCAGTGATTTATTGCAATCTACCAATCACATTTCACTTTCGTTTTTGTGAATAAGAATCACCTACACTATTATTAATTTTCTAGAGCTTAAGGGAAGTTGTAACACAATTCAAAGATAACAGAAGGTGGTGATAAACAGGAATGGTGTACTAAAAGGACAGTGTTCATAATCCACCCCAGTCATTCCCAAGATTATGTTGTGTTGCCTGGCAACAAGGATCCTACAGGTGTAATTAAGTTTATTAATCAGTAGATGGCTTACACAGATGGACCCAGTCATGCCAGCCCTTCAGAAGTTATTTTCCACAAACAGCAAAAGGGTCTTAAAGCCTGAAAAGAGTCTGCCAGTTTCCTGCTGGTGTGAAGATTGGCCAGTCCTCCGAGAGAGGAGATTGAGCACGTCTTCTGGTCCCCGGCAACGATCTCCAGCCAACAGTCATTGAGAAAGACAGAAATACAGAACTGGATTCCACCAATAATGCAGCAAGCCCAGAAGGTGCATTTCCCCAGAGCGCCCATTGGATAATTCACTTAACCTTGAACACCCATAGCAGAGAACCCAGCCAAATGACAAGGGCAGAACCTATAGAAGAACTTATAGAAGTGTAGGCTAGTGCACGACTGCTATTTAATGAGCCTTGCATTAATCTTTAGTAGAAAATAAATATGCACAACAATCCCTCTGGCCTACTGTACAAACAAACACTTGTCATAATATTAACTAATTCATTAATCATAATTTTATGTAGCTTTTAACTGTATATGAACAAGCAGTCATCCATGCCATGGAGATTTTTACCAGAAGATGGTGTGATGGGTAATTTTGTGAGTCACCTTGGCTGGATTAAACAATACCTAAGGGACTAGAAGATTCCAACTTGATGAATAGACTGGCTCCTTGGTGGATTCATAATATGGTGACATTATTTGAAGATGATAAGAGGTAGCAGGTGGGCCTGGGTGGAGGAAAGAGGTCCCTGGGGTTATCTATTTGAAGGTTATATTTTTCTCTGAACCCTGGCATCTTTTGGTAAGCTTCTTTGCTCTGATTCCTGATCAGCCATTAAGTGAATAGCACTCTGACACATGTTCCCTCTGCCTTCATGTTATGCCCAAGATCATGTGGCCAAGTAATTATGAACCAACCCCTCTGAGACCATGAACCAAAATAAATCCATAAATCATTTGTTTAGGTAACTAATATAAATGACATTTTGTTTATTGACCAAAAGTTTTAAGATTTGAAGACATGAGGTCAAATATGACTAATGAGTTGAATGTTAAAGCTCATGAATACACATATGTGCACATGCACACACAATTTTATATGATTGACATTATATGGAAGTGGATTTGTGAAAATGGACCAACCAAGACCACGCTCTTCTCTAATGTCTACCAATGGTAGACAGTTCAGCAGAAACACTACTGTAAAGGTGACTGTCGGTTTAAAGAGTGTCCTGTGTGGCAATAGCATCCTTTAGAGAAGCTTGTGGTCCCCACTTCTAGAAAACGCAGCTTCCATTCTATTAGTGACAGAGGCAATGAAAGGGAAGCATCATCACCTGGATTGTGGTGCTCGCCCCACACGGGCTGACCTTTGGGAGCATGGAGCAAAGAGGAAATGCTCATGTTTGTGCTGGCAGGTGCCCGCACTGTAGCCAGTGTGCACAAGTCCCTGCCCTTGGAAAATGGCCATGTTCAGGCAGCTGTTTTACCACCAGCCAGGGAAGTGTGTTGTTTGCATTGAGCACACTGAAGAACCAGAAGAAAGACAATATACTTACAAACACGCATACACACACACACACACACACACACACACACACACACACACACACACACATTTTAAAATGACTATTTTGTCTACATTTGACTGCTAAGGCTATAGCAGAATACATGTTTGGGGAAAAAGTGAAGTGGGTTTTTAAAAATGTTTGAACATGTCATTATGGTGTGGTATATTAAAGAACTGAGATCGTTTAAAGAGGCTCACCTATTTCTTTTCTCTTTTAGCAAAAAACAAACAAACAAACAAAAAACCCCAAACCATCATATTAACTGGTCTTGGCACTTGCATCTCTCTCGGTCTCTGCCTCTCTCTGTATCTCTGTCTCTGTTTGTCTCTCTGCCCCCACCCCCATTAAGCTTTGAGTGTGAGTTGTGCCCCATAGGATCGTGTCTTTGAATACTGGCTCCCCAGATGGTGGCACTGTTCAAGGAACTTGGAGAATCTTAGGAGATGGAGCCTAAAGGAATGGAGTTACTGGGCAGACAATCTTAAGGTTAGTGCCAGCTCTGGCCTTTTCTCTCCTGCCTTATCACCCAGAAAGGAGCAACTGCAAACTGTTCCTGCCACCTGCCTTCCCCTCCCCATCATAATGGACTGTCATCCTCCTGAACTGTGATCCCAGACAATTCTTTCTTCCTTTAAATGCTTCAGCCAGGTATTTTATCACAGAGATGAGAAAGTAAATAACATGTTGCCCCCCTCAAGTCTCTTAATCCTTTCTGTCTTTCCTTCTCTCCTTTTAAGGGTCTGGAAGTAATGCCTTCTACCATATACAGCATCTGCAAGAGGTAGAGGTGCTCCCTGGGACATGACCAGTGCACAGCAGGGCAGGGTATAAAAGGAAACACAAGAATCACTCTACTTTCCAGGGTATGTACTACAGTTGATGAAGGAAACATCTCTGGGTCCAGACACTACCAGACACGATCTAGCAGATGCAGGGCTGTTCCTCGTGTTGTCACAACTGTATAATGAGGATAGAATATGTGTGTGAACCATTTGTACACATTTATAAGAATAAATGCTTGCAGGAAGTTTTCACATAAAAAATTATGGGTTGACTTAATAAACGGCACTGGCAACCAATCCTAGATTGTTATTTCCTTTAAAGTATCTGCCCTGACACATAAGTACCACTAAATCGCAAGAAGGGTAAAAAGAAAACTCAAGCCTGGAGCTTAGAGCAGAAAGACTTTTTACTTGAGATGAAGTTTCTTCTTTTAAAGTAATGTTTAGGAAATATTACCCACGGTAATTCTAATACAGCCAGCCCATTTATGTACTCCAAAGGATTTAATTTAATATTTAAATGGGAGTGAAGGTACATCTCATGACAAAGTGCATGCTCAGCATGAACAAAGTCCCTCAAAAGACAGAGGACATGGAGAAAATAATCAGTCCTCTGCAAAGCAAACCCCCTAATAGGTTATCTAACCCCAAGTGGTCAGCCTAAGCATACACACAGACATACACACAGTACTTTCTGTGCCTGTGTGCCTGCGTGTGTGTGTGTGTGTGTGTGTGTGTGTGTGTTTACTAATAGTAATTGAGGAAGAGATCATGCTTTTGAGAAGGATTAGGAGCATGACACAAGAGGAGTTGGGAAGGGAGAGAGGGTAAGATGGAAATGATGAAATTACAATACTGGAGTATGAGATTCTCCAATAATAATAATAATAATAATAATAATAACAACAACAACAATAACAAAGAAATAAAGAAAGTGAAGGAAGGAAAGGCCAAAGAAAATGAAGCAAGCAATGAAAGGAAGAAAGGAAAACAGAAAAAAATGTATTTTCCTTTGTAGCATGAGGGAATGGAACCCACATCTCTGTTCATGCTAAACCAGCAACATACAACTAAGCTAAGCCAGCCCTAGAAACACCTAGTCACATCCTGTGCAGTGACAGAGATGGACAGCAATGAGAGGTGTCATACCCAGCTCTAACCAGATAGCTAAAGCAGAAGACATCTTATGTTGGTTATGTAACAAAGGCCAAAATTATATATATGATTTTTTTGAAAAGTGCATGTCGTGTATTTCTATATTGAACTACGTTTTTCCCACTTTGAGCTTAGAAACATACTTGAATTTAAGAAGAGGCTTAGAACTGCGAAATAACACAAGAGCATCACCTTATATAGTTGTAAAGGTTAGATGTGTGTTTCATCGTGGGTGAAAATCAGGATGTTCCTTTGCCCTTTTAGTTTCTAGAACTCTCTGTACTCTTGACCCACACAGTGGTGGCTCTCCTGCCTCTGCTTCCAGACTCACTCCTTCTGCGCTCTGTCTGCCTACAGTACCCTGTCATGACACTAACCCCCCACCCATCTCTGTGGGTTTCATTTATGAAAATTTGCACAGTTCCCTGGGTCTCATTAGTGATGTATTTGCAGACCCGAAACTAAGACCTGAACATGGCGGGTGGGGGGCATTATCATCAAGTGAAGGCCAGAAGAAAGGGTCAGATCCCCTTGCACTGGAGTTACAGGTAGCTTATGAGCCGCTTGGTGTAGGTGGTGGGAACTGAACAGGGGGTTATCTGGAAGAATTCTTACCCATCTTTCTCTCCAGCCCTTTCCATCCATCTCTTGATGGGCATCTGGGCTGGATTTATACCTTTGATATTATGGATATTGTAGTAATGGCCATGGATGTGCGGATGTGTGGTCTGTTAACTTACATTCCTATGGGTGATACCCAGAATCAGGATGCCTGGGATCATATGGCGGTGCTCTCACTAGTGTTCTAAGGACTTTCCATACCGATTTCCATAGTCGCTGTACCATTTATTTTTCTGCCTTCATTGTGTAGATAAATGTTCCTTTTCTCTAACTACCTAAACAGCACTTGTTTCTGTTCTCATAATTTTATATGTTAAGTAATTTTTTTAATGGTTTGACAATTTTGTGTGTGTATACAATGAGCTTTGATCAAGCTCACCTTCATTTTCTCTGTTCTAATTTCCCCCCCATCCTCCCCAACCTCTATTCCTTCCCAACTTCCTGTGTTGTGTGTTTGCGTGTTCACCAGCATGCAGGGCTATCTATTGGTACACAGATGGTTTCTTAGAGCACACATCCACGGAGAAAACTGACTCTCCCTCTCCCAGAAGCCATTAATTGCCAGTAGCTCCTCATCAAGAAGTGGGACTCCACGCTACCCCGACACACACACACACATGTTCCATGCTGAGATTTTGTCTGGCTTGATCATGCACAGGTCTCACGCATTCTGTCACTACTGTTATGAGTTCACACATGCAACAGCCCTGTCATGTCCTAGAAGCCCGCTTCACTACACCAACGCCTCTGGCTGTCCAATCTCCTCTCATTCCTCATCCTGGATAATCCCTGGTCTGCGGGAGGAGGGTTACTACAACTCTAACAGGGCTGACTGGAGCCAATGTAGTATTGAATTGTCCATGCAGATATAAGTAATTAAATCTTCTGCTTTAGAAGAAAAGCAAGCCCATAAGAATGCTTGCACACTCTTGTTGAAAACATTCTGTCTTCCAGGTACAGTGGTGTGTGTTCTATGAGCACATGCATATTAATCCTCACAAGCCTATACTGCTAATATTATCCTGCTATACATGTGAAGAGATTAAAACAGAGTATTCGCTAGATACGGTGCCTCAGACCAGTGACCTCATCACTGGGAAGCTGAGGCAGAAGGATCAGAAGTTCAAGGCCAGCCTCAGCTACATAGGAAGTTTGGGGTTAGCCTGAGCTTCATGAGACTCTCTCATTCAAAAATAAGAAAAGAAAACAACGGAAAGAAAGGGAGGAAGGAAGGAAAGATGGAAGAAGGAAAGAAAAAGAGGAAATTAGGACAGGCTAGCTGTAAGATTCAGTGAGTAGATAAAGGCACCTGCTGCAGCCAAGCCTGATGGACATGAGTTTCCTCTTTCCCAGGAACCACAGGATAAAGGGAAACACAGACTTCTGACAGTTGTCCTCTGATCTCTACATGTGGCGCAGTCACACCTACACATCACAACACACACACACACTGTATGCAAGTTTGACTTTTAAAATTTAGCATGGATAAATGAGGCACTCCCTCATATATGAGTGCCATCCCATGGGTAAGAACCAGTGTGTCCTTTGGAATATTGATCTCACCTGTCCACATCTGCAGGCCTGCATGATACTCAGTCTGTATTGTGGGATAACCACATTCCTGTGCTTCCGTAGAATACATTCATGAATGTCTGGGGCTCATTTTGACCTACTCACTGCAGTTTAAAATATTTCCACTTCCCTCAAGTTAAATCTTTGTATTAAGCAAACTGTTGCCACAAGAAGCTTTTTTTTTTTAATAGAAAAGGAACTGCTGTGCTACCAAGGCACTGAACATGAAAATAACAAACCTGACAGGCAGAGGCCTTGAACCACAATTAATGTAGCCAATGAAATTGTTTTGTATAATCTAGTCTAGGAATGCAAATAAAAGTTAGACACAACTAGTAATACATATTTATGGATTAAGAAACTGCATAAAAGAAAGAATCTGAAGATTTCAGAAGATGGAAAGATCTTCCATGCTCGTGGTTCAGGAGAATACGGTAAAAATGGCCATCTTACCAAAAGCAATCTACAGATTCAATGTAATCTCTATCACAATACCTACACAATTCCTTACCAATATTGAAAGATCAATTCTCAACTTCATATGGAAAAACAAAAAACTCAGAATAGTTAAAACAATCTTGTACAATAAAAGATCTTTTGGAGGAACCTCTACCCTGGATCTCAAGCAGTACTATAGAGCAACAGTAATAAAAACAGCATGGTACTGGCATAGAAATATAGTTGATCAGTGGAATAGAATTGAAGAACCGGACACTTGACTTTTGACAAAGAAGCCAAATCCATACAATGAAAAAAGTACAGCATCTTCAGCAAATGGTGCTGGTCTAACTGGATGGCTACATGTAGAAAAATACAAATAGATCCATATCTATCACCCTGCATGAAACTGAAGTCCAAATGGATTAAAGACCTCAACATAAAACCAGGCACACTAAATCTGTTAGAAGAAAAAGTGGGGAAGAGCCTTGAGCTCATTGGCACAGGAGACAACTTCCTGAACATAAGAACACCAACAGCTCAGGCTCTAAGATCAACAATTAATAAATGGGACCTAAGAAACTGAAAAGCTTCTGTAAGGCAAAGGACACTGTCAACAGAACAAAATGACAGCCTACAAACTGAGAAAAGATCTTCACCAATCCTACATATGACAAAGGGCTAATGTCCAAAATATATAAAGAACTCAAGAAATTAAACATCACCAAACCAAATATACCAATTGATAAAATGGGGTACAGAACTAAACAGAGAATTCTCAACAGAGGAAAATCAAACAGCTGAGAAACACTTTAAAAAATGCTCAACATCCCTAATTATCAGGGAAATGCAATTCAAAACGGCTCTGAGATTTCATCTTACACCTATCAGAATGTGGTGTTACAAGCCTTTAATTCCATCACTTAGGAGGCAGAGGCAGGCAGATCGCTGTGAGTTCAAGGCCAGCCTGGTCTACAAAGTCCAGGACAGCCAAGGCTACACCAAGGCTACACACAGAGAAACTCTGTCTCAAAAACAAAAACAAACAAAAAATCAAGTGACAGCACATGCTGATGAGGATGTGGAGAAAGGGGACCACTTCTCCATTGCTGGTGGGAGTGCAAACTTGTACAACCACTTTTGCAATCAATCTGGTACTTTCTCAGGAAATTGGGAATAATTTTACCTCAAGACTCAGCCATACCACACCTGGGAATATACTCAAAAATGCTGCACCATACAACAGGGACATTTGCTCAACTATGTTCATAGCAGCTTTATTTGTAATAGCCAGAATCTGGAAAAAAACCTAGATATCCCTCAAATGAAACATGGATAAAGAAACTGTAGTACATTTACACCATGGAATACTACTCTGCTATTAAAAATAAGGAAATCTTGAAATTTTCATGCAAATGCATAGAACTAGAAAAGACCATCCTGAGTGAGGTAACCTAGACCCAGAAAGACACATAAGGTATATACTCACTCAAAAGCAGATATCAGCCACATAATAAAGGATAACTAAAGTACAGCACAGAGACTGATGCACCAACCAAGGATCATATATGATGTGGATCTAGACCCTCTGCTCAGATGTAGTAGATAGGCTGCACAGTCTCCCTGTGGGTTCCATATATGGGAAGTAGGGACTACTTCTGACATGAACTCTGGTCCCCCAACTTTGATCACTTCCCCATGACAGGGAAGCCTAGCCAGGCTACAGAGGAAGAGGTTACAGGTAGTACAGATGAGACTTAATGGTAGAGGTCAGATGTTAGGGAAGAAGGGTTCTTCTTTCTGAGGACTAGAAAAGGGATGGAGAAGGGATAAGGGAGGAAGGTGGGGTTGGGAGGAGAATAGGGAGGGGGATACAATCAGAATGTGGCGAATTAAACCACAGAACAAGCAGGTAACTTATATTGCTAATCCCATGACATGGGAATAGCTCTGAGACTGGCTGAGACATGCATGTCTAGGCATACACAGTGCTTCTTGTTGGCTACAGAATCCCTATAAATTATTATTAGATGCCATTCTTTGTATGGCATGAATGAAGATTTACAGATGTCTCTTTTTTTGTGCAGAGCACAGAACCAGCCTTAATTGTTCTGTGTATCATGCATACCTCATACATTTATAATTTTAGGACTGTATAACGCTTGTGAGAAATTGTATATTTTCAAAACAAAAGAACCAGACAATGATGCTGGTTGAGACTTGACAAGATTCACTTATCTCAGCATGCTGAATGCTGACAACCTGCATCCTTCATGTTCCAGCACCAAGTGCCTCAGTCGCTGTTCCTCACCAGAACAGGACAGCTTCGAAGAAAGCTTGCAATCCCAATTGGTCCAGTATTTCAGATTGTCCCACACAGGACTCTAATTAAGCCTGGAATTTCTCAATATTTAGAAACTGGATCACAAATGCTATTCCTGGCTTGTTTAACCATTTTCTCCAATTTAATTTGGGTCCCTACAAAAGTATTATTAGTCCCAAACCACCTGGAAGAAACCTTAAGAGAATGATGCCCCATTTCCCTTAAGGGGGTTTAGGTAAGCTTTTTGCTTGCTTTCCTGGGCTGCAGAGGGTTATTATCAATGGGAGTTGGCTATAAATTATTATTGGTCTTATTTAGAGAGAAAACAAGGTTGGACTCAGGGATGTATCTCCTTTCCTTTATTTTTCATTCTTTGGTTTGGAGATAGGGGTTGAAAAGAAAGAAGGGGGAATATAGAAATATATAGGGATGATATGTCAAAAAGTAGATTAGTGAATCTACTCCACAACTTATTGTTTTAATTGTTACTCACAAGGTTATTTTTAATTCACTAGTATATAATTTGGTATATAGATGCAAAATAAGTTAAATTTTAGATACATTGGTATATAATTCAAATTTAAGATTATTCTTCACACATTATATATACTCTAATATGTGGTTTGGTACCCATACAACTCAATTATAATACAAGGTTTACTTCCAATACTGTTTAGGATAAATAAGTTATACAAGTTAATTGTTAGTTGATGAAATCATAGTCATATCAATTACTAGTCTATTTTAATCACAAAAATATACATCCTAGGTGTAACAGGTAGATATGATTCTATAGAAAGATAAGGTAAAATAGTTAGATAAGGTCTTCAAAAATCTCAGAGACATACAAAATATGGCATTTAAAGATGTTTTTATTATTTCAAAGACACATTGACAAGGAGACAAGTTAAGTTCTGGCAACACCCAGCCTACCTCAAAGAAGATGATGAGCATCAAAGAACCTCTCCTTTTGGAGATGGCTTCAAATGTGGCAAACAAGCCACTGAGAAAAGTGTCCTCGTTTCAACCACAGACAAAATTCTACCTAAACCTTGGCAAGGTTGGATGCAGGCAGAATCAAGAGCCAAACTCTGCCAAGACAGGGTAAAAGTAAATCCTCAATAATTCCTCACAAATATGTCTATCACTAGGCTGAAGATGATGCTTCAATGTTATAGAGAGTCTTGGGTGACTGTTCAGGCAGCAAATTCTCACCTTCTCATTTTGGAAGCTGCTAACCTGCACTACAGGTATACTCAAGTAATTAATTTTATTCCTTCTCAAGTCTCTGATGGGACTGAAGACCAGATAGTTTAGTTTTACAATTAAGCTTAGTTGTTTAGGGGTTAAGATGTTTTTAGGTCTAGATAGATGTTGTAAGTTGATAATGACAAGACATGATAGATATTAATTTACATTCAGACGTTTAGGTGCACCAAGAAAAATGTTTTCTTTAAGGCTATAAAATACCAATACTATGAATGTAACATTTATATAATTCCTGATTATTCATGGTTCTTCTTACTGTAGGTAATTTATTGTATATATGTGTGTGTAATAATATAAATGTATATGTAAAAAGATTTAATAAAATTTGTAATAATGATAAAAAGATTTATGATGTGGGAAAAAACTGCATACTATATGCAATGAAAATATTATTTGTACTTTTTAAAGTAGGAAAAATCCATACTTACAATCAAAGATTTAGGTTTGAACGCTGGTATGTGTCTCAGCATATCTTTCACCCTCCCACCCTCTGAGTCCTAAGCAGTGCCCACTGGCATTTGTGTAAGTGTGTGTACACAAGGGATAAGCATTTAAAAGCATGATTTGTATAAACAATAATTTGTATACCATAATTTAAAAATTCTCCATAGGATGAACTCTATTAATTCTTCTTAATAAAAATAACATTAAAAAGATTAAAATAAAAAAGATTAAAGTAAAAGAGTTTTCTTTTTAAAGGTTTTTTTTTTATTTTTAATTATGTGTTAAGTGTGTGTCTACGTATGTTTATGTGTGTGAATACAATACGCTCAGAGACCAGAAGAGGGTGTTGGATCCTGTGGAGCTGCAGGTAGAGGGTTTGTGACCTGCCCAGCATACACAGGTGCTGGGCCTCTGCAAGAGCAGTCTGAGATCACAACTGCGGAGCCATCTCTCTAACCCCAGTGATAAGTTGTCCAAAAGTGTTAACATAGGCATTTGTCATTGCTCTTGGTTTTATGAGAGAAATAATTACGGCAAGTCAAAGGTTATTTGATTTAACAATATAGTAACTGTCAATTAAATACAATGAGTCTAGCATTATGGCTATACATATAGAGCATTCCACTTCCTTTCTTAGCTAACAAAAAAAAAATGAATGTTGTTTGACAATGGGTCCTTGACTATCTCAATCAAAGTAGGACACATGGCATTTCTCTTTTCTAAAATGATTTCTCTACTGGAAACATTATATCTCAGTGTTTATTCTGTACAGTTTCTGTCTCTCTCCAGCGGAGTGCAGACCCCAGGGCGGCAGGTCTGGATAAGCTACTGTTGTATCCCTGTGTTCAGGTTAATGTCTAAAGTCCAGGAAATACCCGGTAATTCCTGCCGGGTTGAGGAATTTGTTATCTGTTAGGTATTGTGTTTGCTCACTGTGTATTTTCTCACTTGATTTTCAGATTAACTTTTGAAATGAGATTTTCTTAGATCTCCTCTGGAATAAGTTACTTTGCTCCAGGAGAAACCATCTGAGATCTTCTCACTGCACAGATAAGGAAACAGAGTTAGACAGAGGGGGAAATACGCCTGAAGTTATTTGTCTAGAGAACGGAAGAACCTGGATTTTAACCCAGCAAGTGAGGCTCGGGTTTCCATGACGTCAGCCATTGCGTTGCAGGCCTTCCCGTGTGTTTATCTGAAGTTACAGAGCTAAGGTTGAGAGCCTGGGCTGGAAACTGCACCTTTTCCTCCTGCGTGTTTATACTCGCGCTCCGTTGATTTAACCGTTGGCTTCATCATCAGGAACGGCTATAATAGAAACGAATATAGAAAAATGTCGACATGTATGTCAAAATAAGCATATTTAGGGCCATTAGGTTAGAAGTGACTAAGGCTACAGAAGACACAGAGGGTTTCCTGTTTTAAAACTGGTTACCTTAAAGTTGAGAAAGTGAGGCCTGGCAGGTGTAGTGGAGACTGTGGTCCTTGGGAACATGGGCTGTCACTGCAGTTTGAAGCTCTCAGGTAGCATGCTTTCTAATCAAGTTCTGGTAATAAGGTACCGAGTCTTCATTAGCACTATAAATAATACTGGAACCAAAAGATTCTACAAGAGGAAAGAAAGTAAACAGCTCTTCATTCTCTGAGTTACAAAGCTTCATACATGTGTGTGTGTGGTGTGTGCGTGGTGTGTGTGAGTGTGTGTGTGGTGTGGGGTGTGTGTGTGTGTGTGTGTGCGTGGTGTGTGTGAGTGTGTGTGTGGTGTGGGGTGTGTGTGTGTGTGTGTATGGTGTGTGTGGTGTATGTGTGTGTGTGGTGTGTATGTGTGTGTGGTGTATGTGTGTGTGAGTGTGTGTGTGGTGTGGGGTGTGTGTGTGGTGTGGGGTGTGTGTGTGTGTGAGTGTGTGTGTGGTGTGGGGTGTGTGTGTGAGTGTGTGTGTGGTGTGGGGTGTGTGTGTGTGTGAGTGTGTGTGTGGTGTGGGGTGTGTGTGTATGGTGTGTGTGGTGTGTATGTGTGTGTGTGTGTGTATGTTTATGTGTGTGTGAGTGTGTGTGTGGTGTATGTGTGTGTGTGGTGTGTATGTGTATGTGTGTGTGAGTGTGTGTGTGGTGTGGGGTGTGTGTGTGTGTGAGTGTGTGTGTGGTGTGGGGTGTGTGTGTGTGTGTGTGTGTGTATGGTGTGTGTGGTGTATGTGTGTATGTGTGTGTGTATGTGTGTGTGAGTGTGTGTGTGGTATGGGGTATGTGTGTGTGTGTGTGTGTGAGTGTGTGTGTGGTGTGGGGTGTGTGTGTGTGTGTGTGTGTATGGTGTGTGTGGTGTATGTGTGTATGTGGTGTGTATGTGTATGTGTGTGTGAGTGTGTGTGTGGTATATGTGTGTGTGTGGTGTGTATGTGTGTGTGAGTGTGTGTGTGTGTGAGTATGTGTGTGGTGTGGTGTGTGTGAGTGTGTGTGTGTGTGAGTATGTGTGTGGTGTGGTGTGTGTGTGTGTGTGTGTGTGTGTGTGTGTGTGTGTGTGTGTACTTGTGAAGGTCAGAGAATAGCCTGTAGGACTCAATCTTTCCTCCGTGTGGGTTCTTGAGATTGAATTTTAAATTTAGGTCATCAGGCTTGGAGACAAACACCTTTACTTGCTAAAGCATCTCCCTGGCCCCAGAAAGGATGAATACTTGAAAGCAGAAAAGAAATGGTGGCAGGATGATAAGGAACTTTAAAAGCAGAGCTTTCTCAGGCAGAGAAAATATAAGTTAACTAAGTAAAAACATAAAGATCCAAACATCTGGAACAATCCAAACCAAACATCTGGAACAATCCAAACCAAACATCTGGGTCAAGCCAAACCAAACATCTGGATCAAGCCAAACCATCAGACAGGAGTCCTGTGGCTGGGGGCGGGGGGCGGGGGGCGGGCGGGGGGCGCCAGCCTCAGAACTGTTCTGTGCAGTGAGATCTGGAATGCTGAAATGACTCTCACAGCTCACAGGACACTCGAGGAAATGGCCCCCCTTACCCCCTTGCTGTGTGCTCAGGGTGGCTGCCACGCCATGCTTTGCGCTTTGACTTCAATTTCTTTCTCTGTGCAGTGGGATGACAACTCCCAAAGTTGTGAACTGTGAGACATGCTAAAGAGAGGGTGAAGTACCCCTGACCTCCCTACGTACAAAAGGGAAGAGGAAAGAGAACTATACACAAAGATCTGGGGGGGGGGGGGGAAATAATCTCCTTTGAGACTGAGTCAGTCACTCCGTAGCCCTAGCTGGCCTGGAGCTCACAGAGATCCATTTGCCCTTGCTTCCAGAATGCTGGAGATAAAGGTGTATGCCACGACACTCAGCCTCTTAAAGGATTTTTGTTGTTGTGTGTTTATTTAATATGTGTGTCTGAGTGTATTTATGTGCACTACCTGTGTGCAAGTGCCCATGGAGGCCAGAAAAAGGTGTTGGATCTCCTGAAACAGTTACAGGTGGCTGTGAGCCACCAAATGTGAGTGCTGAGAACCAAATCCAGGTCCTCTATAGGAGCAGCAGCTGTCCTTATCCACTGAGCCATCTTCTCTGCTCCATCAGGAAACACCTTGAGGCTTCCGTAAAGATCTTGGTGTATAGGCTACTCTAAGAGTCACTAGCCAGCCACAGCTATGGAAAAATATCTCGATTTTCACATCTAATAAGTGTTCTTTCTCTATATAATTCTGACAGGACAAAGAAAAAAGGGGTTAAGGGGTGGAAATTTAGAGAGGGTAACAATAGGGAAAGAGAAGTGAGTTAGTGCACAAATTCTCATCCCAGCAATGGAAGATACACTATCTCCAAATCTGACAAAAAAAAAAATGGTGACTTCAGCAAATTTTGAAGAATCAGAAAGCTCTACGAAGAGTCTGAAGGTGTTTCCTAGCAACAGGTGGTGAGATCGCTTTCAGTTAAAGCCACTGGTTTGGGACCACGGCTATCTAATGATGGTGGCTATCAGAAGAGACCCACTCTGAGCTTTGATCAGCATGCATCTGGTAGAGCCAACAAGTTCCCCTGTCACACAGATCACATACGACAATGGACAGGTTAGTTCCTACTAGTTTTAAGCTTCTTGATGTAATATAGCCTGGCTTTAAGGATACTTAGCAATTATTTCTGTATCAGTAGACAGCTTCTTTCCTTTTGAAAAAGCCCGTCTCTCATGAGTAAGGAAACAGACAAACGTAAAGCCCACCAACTATTCTGTTACATTTGAACATATGGTAGAGAATTAACCTGTTTTTCAGAAGCATTCATATATATACACACACACATGCATTCATGTATTTTGGCTGTTTTTTGTTGTTGTTATATACATCATTATTTATTTATTTGATATCATTGGCTAGTTTTTCCTTTAAAATACAATACAAAACATGGCAGATAAAGTAGAAAATCTATTACTTTCCTCCTTAGATGCAAATAGTCATTACAATTTTTTTAAATGCAGCCTTTAGTCTATATTTACTACGTTTTTCACCTGTAAACTAGACCCAGTGGTATTGTATTTACACTTGTCATTTCATCCTTTGCTTTGGGTACATAAGTAAACAGGTCCACCAAGTATAATGGAACATGGCTGCTTTTCCAGCATATGGAAAGCAGAGGCAGGAGGATCACGGAAATGCAAGACCAGCTCAGTTTACATAGAATGTCCAAGCAAGCCAGGGCTACTTGTATTTGTATATATTAGTTAAAAGAACATTACTAAATCGAATAAAAGCCTTCTGCTGAATTTCTTTCTATATGTCTTTTGCTAAGGTCTGAATATCTAGGTCTTCTGAAGATTCCTATTGAAATACTAAGGCCCAAGGCCATAGCATTAAGAGGTGGGTGGGACCTTGGAGGAAGGACTGAATCAGGAAGAAGCTAATAGCCTGGAGGGTGTGGCTCAGTGACAGTGCTTGCTTCGCAAATCCTAGTCCTTGGGCTTGATCTCCAACATTGCAAAACCAGTAAATAACTAAGTAAACAAGTAAATCATGAATTAATGAAATGAATACTCAAGGGTCCTATCTTATTGCCTCATTATTTTGTTTTGCATTGCTTTGCTTTTCTATTTCAGGCAGAGTCTTACATTGCTCAGGCTGGGCTTGAGTTCACTATTTTTTCTGAAACTAGCCTTGAACACCCTATGCCTCCGCCTCCACCTCCCAAGTGCTAGAATTACAGGTGAGCCTCACCACATCTGCTGGAATACAATAGTTTTTTTTTTTTAAGTTCTCAAGATTGAACTCTGGGACTTGAAAACTGTGAGGGCACCTGAGCTATAGCCTTCGCCTGGTTGACTCCACCCTTTGAGTATAACACTCAGCATATACCACCCAGGAGCCCTTATCAGACACCCAGTCTGTACCCTCACCATTGGATTTCAAGATCTAATAAGAAAAATATTTAGTGGTTTCTCTTAACCTCTAGAACTATAAGAAAAAGTGTTGCTTGTTTAATAAGAAAATTCCCCACACCAAACCAAGACATCTTAGGTAATTTTCAATCATGTGAGACTGTCTGTGCCATTCTCTGATTATAGAGGAGATTTTATGGCCTTGCTGGCCTTCTTACTGGTACTGCACCTTGAGTGACAAGGTGAATTTGTGACTGCCTCAGCTTCCGGACTCATGAAAATGAAGACAGAACAGTGATGGCATGAAGTACTGAATTTCTCCTTATTTTACTATGTCTGGCAGGAGGGTAGACTGCTGCTAGACTCATGGACGGACAGGGTTTGAAATACTTGGAACCACAATGAATAAAGTCAAGTTCTCTCCAGTAACTGGGAGCCATCTCCTCATTTTCATAGAGACTAGCCATTTACAGGGCATGCTAGCAAGGGTGTTATTGGACCATTCCTTCCTTTAAAGAGACTTAAATCTCAATACAAAAGTCTGGGTAGCGATCACATTTGACTCCTAGCAGAGACTTTGAAAAACAGTATTTTCCTCATACTCTCACATTGCTGTGTTTGGAAAGACAAATTCTAAAGTTCCTAGGCAAGGTGTTTGAGTTCAGTTCTCTCGCCATTAAAAGACTTGGAAGATGACAGGCACCGTATCAGGAGAATCTTCTTCATGGACCTGAGTGGCACTTGAAGAGAGTTTAAGTTCAAGAACAGACCAGCATTAGAATCAGCCTGTGAGTGATTAACTCAACTCACAGAGAAACTCTGAGGAGTCTAAGTGCTCTCCGTTTAGCCATTGCTCAACAGTGACTGCAATTGAGAAGCTTGTTTATTAAAAACATTCAAACAGACAAGCAGCATAGATGGACACTAGTCAGGCAGCAACAGACTCATACTGTGGCCTTGGTTATGCCATGGCAGCACTGCTCTCTTGAGATGGAGTGGTAATTAGTTGAGCTAATGCCCTCACAGCTCCCAGCTAAATGTGTGGCAGGCAGTCATCACAGTAAGCTAGAAAGTGCTGATTCTGAGAAAGGTCTTCTCATGTAATGTGGATTACACTGCTATATGCAATAACTTAACTCTCTTCTACAAACTTACGTATTTTATTAAATATTTTTTATTTTTTATATACATTTATATTATTACTCATATATACAATAAACTACCTATAGCAAGAAGAACCATGACACAATCAGGAATTGTATAAATGTTACATTCTTAGTGCTTTGGCTATTTGTATTTGACAGCCTTGAAAAAAACATCTTTCCTATCTTGGTGCATCTAAAATTCTGAATATAAATCAGTATCTATCATATCTCATCATTATCAACTTAAAATATCTATCTAGACCTAAAAACTTCTTAACTCCTAAACAACTAAGCTTAATTGTAAAACTAAACTATCTTGTCTTTAACCCCATCAGAGACTTGAGAAGGAATAAAATTGATTACTTGAGGATCCCGGGAGCGCAGGTTAGTAGTGAGAAGATGACAGAGACAGTTTGTTACCTAACATGAGAAGTTTTAAAGGTGGGGCTCTGGAGGATGTTGGTTTGTTTTTAAGGCAGGGTCTCACTGTGTAATCCTGGACTTGCTATGTAGTCCAGGTTAACTTTGAACTCGTGAACCCTCCTGCATGGTATACTCCACCATGCTTGGCTTAAAAAATAATTTCAATAGACTCCTCCAGTGATAAAAGCAAGTTTATTCCAAGAGGAGTGTAGACATACGATACTAGTTATAAGCTGACATGCTTAAAACTAGTTAATTCTCCTGAATAAAGAATCAATTTTCCTATTTGTGTTCTAACAAAGACAGAGACTAGAAAAGAAAGCAAACAAAGACCAAGTTCACCCCAAGAACAGATCTGGTAGCACTCAAGTAGTAAAAATGCTGAGATTGTGGTTAAAAGGAGTATGAAATTCATTAATGTGTATGTTTAAGGGCACATCGTGCACAGCTATTGCTTCTTGCTCAATTCTTTCCATCAGCTGGTAATGGGAAAAGCCCCTGGGTTCCAAAGGCACAGGCTCAGTCCGACACTAAAGGGAAACCCAGGGATGACCAGTTGGCTTCCTACAGCTTAAACGTCACTGCCCTTCAGAGGGCTTTGCAATACATTTAGTGGATTGCAATCTTGATTTGGAAATAAAATTAAATCAAATGTAAGGTGAAATAAAATTTGTGACATAAGATTTTCAAGGCTAAAAGCCCAAGTTCTGGCACCTCTGACAAACTAGGCTTGGTGTATGTCCCACTACACCATTAAAGAACTCAGCAGATATGAGACTTATTCAATGCAGCCACCTAGAGAAGAGGCACAAATAAACGTGTGCAGTGACCCCAAGTCTGTCTTGATGTGGTGACAGAAGCTTTGGGTTGGGGCGAGGTGGGCAAAGGAATACACAATTAAGCAGTCCTGGTCTAGGTGTTGTAAGCTTCCTTGACCAGCTGTCAGCTCTGTTCCTCCAAGGTGCTCCACATCCTTAATGCTTGGAGGACAAGGTGGTTCTGAGGAGGTAATCAGTTCTTCTCCAGGGCCTGGTCTCATTTTAATAGATAATTGCCCTCCTGGGAATGGGGATATGTATTTCCACGCTTTGTTATCTATTCCAGGAATCCAAGCAAATGAGCTTAGGGTAATGACTTCTCTCTGTTCCTTGAGCCTACAAGAAGGATGAGACGAACTAGACATGATGAACATTAACAGACCTTGGCAAGCAATGACCCCATAGTCAAGAGGACAGACAGAAAATGAGAGCAGGGACACCAGGCTTCCATGTGCATACATCTGTCTTCTGAACCCAAGTGAAAAACAAAGGCTTTCTAGCCAAATAAGACCCCAAGTTCCTGTTTTGGTTTCACAATACACTTCCACCATGCAAGAGGGTCACAGGCCGGGTGTGTCTATCATAGTGCAGGTGTGTCACAGTGCAAGGGTGTTCACTTGCCAAATATTCTTTTCAAATGTATGCATGAGAGAGTCTCTAAGCATCAATGATGATGGTATTTCTTTGAGGATCTTCATCAGGACAGTTTGCAAATCACTTTTATTCACAAGAAAAGAATGATGGGCTCGTCTGGATTCCTGATAAACCAAGGTCAATGCCAAATCATGGCTGGCCTGTGGAGTCACACTAATGCCAATTGTAAACCCAGGGGATATACTTTCAAATGGTAAATTCTTAAATATTGAGGTTCCCAGAAACCAAAACCCTAAAGTTAGAAATCCCCCAAAATCACAATGCTGAAAGTTTAAAATCCTGATATCTGAGATTCACTGATAAGAAACTGTACACTAAATGGTAGGAAAGGGCTTGGCTTATGCAACACAGCAAGGGGAAATACAGCAGTTAAAGAATATATTATTTGGGGCTGGAGAGATGGCTCAGTGGTTAAGAGTACTGGTTGCCCTTGGAAAGAAGCCAGGTTTGATTCCCAGCACCCGCATGACAGCTCACAACCATCTGTAACTCCTGTTCCATGGGACTCTGACATCCTTTGCCAGTCTTCTTGAGTACATATGTGGTGCACAGACAGACATTCAGGAAAACACATACACATAAAACAATATAATATTTTTTTAATTTAATGCATCATTTGTGTGACTTAACATGCTTTCCAGTCTGTGAAACTCCAGAAGATTTTATGACCTAAATCTGCATTGGCCTAAAGAAGTTATTTACTAGTCAGGAAAGAATTTTTACCATAAATGCTATTCCCAGCTTGTTTAACTATTTCCTCCAATTTTATTTGGTCTCCTACAATGGTATTATTGGTCCCAAATCAGCCAGAAGAAACCTTACGAGAATGACACCCCATTTCCCTTAAGAGAGGTTGGGTAGGTTTTTGGTTGCTTTCTTAGGTAATAGATGTTTATTTTCATTGGGAGCTGGTTATAACTTATTTTATTGGTCTTGTTTAGAGAGATAACAAGTTTGGTCTCAGCAATGTCTCTCTGTCCCTTTATCTTGCATTCTTAGGTTTGGAGATATGAGTTGGAAAAAAAGAAGGGGGAATATAGAAATATATAGGGAAGATAGGTCAAAAAGTAGATTAGTGAATCTACTCCTCAACTTAATACTTTAATTGTTATCCGCAAGATTATTTTTAATTCACTAGTATATAATTTTATATATAGATGCAAAATAAGTTAAATTTTAGGCTATTCTTCACACACACACTATGTACATACTTCTACTCTAATGCGCAGTATTGTATCCATACAATTATAATATAAGGTTTATTTCCAATACTATTTAGGATAAGTTAAGTTATACAAGGTAATTGCTAGTTGATCAAATCATGGACATATCAATACTAGTCTATTTTTGTCACAAGAATATACATTCTAGGTGTAACAGATAGATATGATTCTATAGAAAGATAAGGTAAAATAGTTAGATAAGGTCTTCAAAAACCTCAGAGACATATGGAATATGGCATTTAAATATGTTTTTTATCATTTCAAAGCTACATTAACCATGAACAAGTTAAGTCCTGGCAACACCCAGCCTACCTCAAAGAAGATGATGAACATCAAAGAACTTCCTTATGGAGATGGCTTTGAATGTGGCAAACAAGCCACTGGGCAAAATGTCCTCATTTCTACCACAGACAGAATTCTGTCTAAAACTTGGCAAGCTTGGATGCAGGCAGAGTCAACAGCCAAACTTTGCCAAGGCAGGGTAAGCAAGTCCTCAATAATTCCTGCCTCACAAATATGTCTGTCAGATATATTGGGCCAGAAGGCTGAAGAAGATGCTCCAGTCTTGTAGAGAGTTTGTTTGAGCAGCAAACTGTCTCTGTCATTTTTTTCATTTTGGAAGCTGCTAGCCTGCACTCCCTCTATACTCAGATAATTAATTTTATTCCTTCTCAAGTCTCTGATGGGGTTGAAGTTTTACAAGTAAGTTTAGTTGTTTGGGGGTTAAGATGTTTTTAGATCTAGATAGATTATTTAAGTGGATAATGATGAGATATGATAGATATTGATTTACATTCAGAATTTTCAATTCACCAAGACAGGAAAGATGTTTTCTTCAAGGCTGCTCAATACAAATAGCCAAAACACTATGAATGTAATACTTATATAATTCCTGATTGTGTCATGGTTCTTCTTGCTATAGGTAGTTTATTGTATATATGAGTAATAATATAAATATATATGTAAAAAATAAAAAATAAAGAATTCTTAAGGAAGACAGGTTATAGCATTGCTATATGATCACCCATGTAATTTCTGCCAAAGTTGTTATCTGTGTGGGAGCATATGTAGAATGCATTTCCTATGTTCAGATCTATATAGAACATCACACAGAAAATGGAAAGTTTAATGGAAAATGCTCATTAGGTATATATTTAATAATATAATTTCAAAGAGCTCTGTCACATTGAAAATTAATGTAAATTCACTGTCCAAGGAGAGCCTTTCTCTGAAAGCACAAACTATTTATCACTGTGCAAGTCTTAGCATAAGAGTCAAGGACTGTGAGAACTAGCCAGTTGTGGCAGATGACCTTTGTGCACACTTTTTACATAGGTTGAATGTTTATTGTAGGTTTTCCCTTTTGTTATTTTGTTTTAATATTTTGTACCTTTTCCCCTACTCTTGTTTTATTTTAAAGATATATTCATTTTGTGTGTGTGTGAGTGTGTGTGTGAGTGTGTATGTGTGTGTGTGTGAGTGTGTGTGTATGTGTGTGTGTGTGAGTGTGTGTGTGAGTGTGTGTGTAAGTGTGTGTGTGTGTGCGTGTGTGTGTGCGTGTGTGTGTGTGTGCGTGCCTGGATGTATGTATGTGCACCACATGCGTTCAATGCCTATGAGGCCAGCAGAGGGCAATGGGTCCTTGAAACTAGACATAGGTGGTTATGAGCCATCTAATGCTGGTGGTAGGAACCGAACTCTCGTTCTCTGGATAAGTAGACAGTGCTATTAGCCACTGAGCCAACAGTCGCCACCTGCAAAGAGTCTCCACTGCATCTCCCCATTACGTTAAATTGTCATCCTTAATGACTTTATTTTTATAGCTTTCTATGCCTTATAATTCATTTCTCATATCATTTCCAACATAGAGGTATGACCTGTGAAAAGACTTAGAGAAATCTAACTCATTTTAGTCATTGTTTTTGAAACTGAATCCATGAAAGCACTTTATATCAGCATTGGCCTTGCATACAATCATTGTGCATGTGTGTAAAGCCTTTGAAACACCTACAACAAATGAAATATTTTAGAAGATCTCAGCCTTTTGAGTGGTTATGTCAAAAGGCTTGGGTTATTGGTTACATGGTATTTCTGATGACTGAAGTCATCTCCCATAGAGCTTGCTGGTCTACCTAGCATTCTGATTAGCCATAGACTTCCATCATCACCATGCCCGTGAGGACTTGAGTCCTTGTTATAAAGCCTTTGTATGGCAGGTTGGCTGGTAGGGCATCCTCTCCTCCTCTGGACACCACTAGGAGGTGGCAGCTTTCCAGGCCACCTGGTAACAAGGTCAAAGCAGGACAGCAAATGTGGGAGAAATCGCCTCTAGACTCTGAACCGCATGACTGAAAAAGCATCTTTCTTCCAGTTTTTTCTGGGTCTTGGTAATTTAGCTGTGTATCTTGCGAAAAGTTTATAGATAGAATTTTTAAAATACATTTTAACAAGCACTGTTTTTAAAGGGTACATGTATATATCCATTTACATTTGGATCTTCAATCATTCCTACTCAGTGCTTTTGTTTTGCTTTGTCTTTTTGAGACAGTTTTGCTGTGTGAACATGGCTGTTCTGACGCTTTCTGTGTTGAATAGTGTAGCCTCAAACTTGTGGTGTTCCTCCAGGCTTCGCCCCCTGAGTGCTGGTTTTATGACTATATCACCACATCTGGATCCCGCTGTGCACTGTCTATTCATTTCTTAAGTCTTGTTTTTATTGGAGTTGTAAATATTGACTTAAATCTGTGTCCATGGACCTAGAAAATTGTTGGGACTGGGGTTGTCAAAATGGCAGGTAAAGGCATTGCCACCAAGCCTGATGACCTGACATCCATCCCCAGGAGCCACATGGTAGAAGGAGACAACTAATTTGGGCAAATTGTCCTCTGACCTCCACATGAGTACTATGGTAAGTACCGCCCACCCACCCACCCATCCCACACATCATACATATACAAATGAATAAATATTTTAAAATCTAGATTAGCTAAAGAATGGATTGTTTCTAAGTGACTTTCAAGGAGGGCATCCGTTAGAGTGAATATAATGTCTTTTCCTTTCTGTTCTTTTTCTCCTGACTTCTCAACCTCTCCGCTTCCCTTCCTTTTCTTGTTGTAGGGTTGGCAAGTAAAGTAAGAGTCTGTGCATGCTGGGTAAGGGCTCTATATCTGAACTTTAATTCCAGCCCATTTAAGCTTTTTAAACATTGGCCACAGGAAACAGACCTGGTGTGGAAACAGAACGAATGACACACGCTGCCTCCTTTTAGAGCAGAAACAAAATGACCTCTTTCAGCCCAGCTCCCTCTGTCTCTCTCTGCTTCAGGCATCTTTCTGAAACAGTGGTTCCTGAGGATGCCACACTGGAGATAAGCTTGCAACACATTAATTTGAGATCATGTCTAAATTGTAGCAGGCCACGCAGGAAAAAATTCCCCATGACTGGAAGCCATTAATGGGGACACACGGATGTAATTAGGATCCTTGGGAGGTGGGGGCATTCACATAAGTGCAGGGATCCTGGAGGCCAGAAGCGGGTGTTTCTAGATCCCGTGGAACCAGACTGACAGGTGGTTCTGAGCACCGGATGTGGGTACTAGGAACCTAACCTGGGTTGTCTGGAGGAGTAGCATGAACTCCTAACCACTGATCCATCTCCCCAGCGCCAGTCTCTCTCTCTCTCTCTTTCTTTCTTCTTTCCTCCCTCCCCCCTTTTCTCCCCCTACCCCTCTCTGTCATTCCAAGAATCCAAACAGAAACTTCCTACAGCACACTGTTGAATGACTGGCAAGATTCTAGATTTGTGGATGACAATGATATTGTCTGCATCTTTGAGCCTCATTCTCTGGTAATAACCTCAAAGCAAACTGCCTACAGGAAAACACATTTTGACTTACTCTACAAAGGCCATGGAGTTTGTTCAGGAGATGAGTAGTGTTGAGACCTTTTGAACATAAAAATTAGTTTTGAAACTATGCTAAGGTTTGTAATTATGTTTCCTTTATTGTAGAGATGTTCCCCTTTTATTCGTCTCTTCTATTATCTCTGATAAAAAAAAAAGCAGTCAGAAGTATGGCTCCTCAGCCTGCTGTCATTCTTCGATACAAAGAAACAATAAAAGTATAAGCTTCTACATTCAATTCTGCAATGAGGTGTTTTTAAGTGCATGCTTTCATAGCTTCTTTTCATCTTTATGGAATAATTTCTGCTCAGAAAATCTTTTAAAAGAGATATATCTTTAAATTTTGGACTTCGTGTTTGCTGATACACTTTCATGGTAGTCCACCTCTTACAGGGCCCTCTATATTCATGATACATATTTTTCCAAGACTCCACATGTTAGAGAAAATCTGCAGTGTTTGTCTTCTGAGATCTACCTATTTAATTCAATATGGTATGAACTTCAGTTTCATCAGTTTCCCTGTGAAGGCTATAATCTTATTCTTCTTTACAGCTGAATAAAAGTCCACTATACACATGTACCACATTTTATTTATCATTCATTCATTTGCTTTTTTAAAAAAATTAATTTATTCCTATTACATCTCAGTTGTTAGCCCATCCCTTGTATCCTCCCATTCCTCCCTCCCTCCCGCTTCCCCCCCTACTCCCCTCCCCTATGTCTGTGACTGAGGAGGACCTCCTCCCCCTGTATATGCTCATAGGGTATCAAGTCTCTTCTTGGTGACCTATTATCCTTCCTCTGAGTGCCACCATTTGCTTATTTTAACCCGCACTGAGAAGACTGAAGATTGACTAAGCAAGCAAACACAACTTTTATATTTGTTTGTGTATTCTCTCTCTCTCTCTCTCTCTCTCTCTCTCTCTCTCTCTCTCTCTGTGTGTGTGTGTGTGTGTGTGTGTGTGTGTGTGTGTGTGTGCATATGCACAGCTACATGTCATGTTATATGTGTTTCCCTCCTTCTACCATGTGAGTCTTAGGGATTTGTACTCAGATCATCATGCCTTGCACAAAAACAAAAACAAAAAACCTTTGTAGGCTGAGCCAATTTACTGTCTCTACAACTGAGCACTTAAAAATATAATTTAAAAATATCTCAAAGTGAATTGACATTTTTGTAAGCCTTCATTGCCAAACCAGTGCTGGAATTGTTGAGCAAGACTAACTAGCTTTCAGAGACATTTTACAGCTCTCCATCGGTCATTCTGTGAATAGTTAATGACAAATTACTTATGACACACTTTGCTCAAGGACCCTCTAACCCTACTGATAATATGCCACTGACAGCTAAGCAACAATACAAATGAAATAGTAACTTGCGTAAAAATACTAAACTTTGTGTTAGAAGAATCTCATTGTTATTAGTTTCTAGAACTTGGAAAAACTACTCAATCTTCCTTGATCTTTATTTCCCTGACTGTATAAAATGGGAACATATCCAATGTTATTTGTAGAATGTTTATAGATTTTAAAGCATGCTTTTGCAGGCAAAGAAATTTGTAAATCATAAGAATTGCACAAACTCTGATTTATATTATTTATTTATTATTACAAGCCAAGATTGCATATTAAGTAATACTTCAGGTCAGATGAAGAAGAACATAGCTTCTCCTGGCAGGACACATTTTCATGAAATATATTTAAGTTTCATTTCAACCTTAAATGAAGTTATGCAAACTACAGAAAAGCACTGCTTTGATTGTACTTATGAACAGAATCTTTTTTTTCTCCAAGTTAGTTCCTACTTTCATTGTACCTAACGCCATGTCAAGACTTCTATCTAGACTTGAAAGCCACCATACCAAGAGGTTGGTTTCCCTTTCTAGATAGAGCTTGGCTAGTTTCAGCATGAGGCCTGGTGCAGCTGTGTGATCATATACTATAAATTATAGTGTATAGAATATAGTAGCTGGGAATGGTGGTGCACACTGTAATCCCAGTACTAGGAGAGGCAGAGGCAGGTGGATCTCTATAAGTATGAGGCCAGCCTGGTCTATGAAGTGAGTCCAGGACAGCCATGGCTACACAGAGAAATGCTATCTCAAAAAACCAAAAAGAAGAAAAAGAAGAAGAGAAAGAAAAAGGAGGAGGAGGAGGGGAATGAAGAAGAAGAAGAAGAAGAAGAAGAAGAAGAAGAAGAAGAAGAGGATGAGGAGGAGGAGGAGAAGGAGAAAGGGAAGAAAAAGAAGAGGAGGAGGAGAAAGAGGAGGAGAAGGAGTAAGGGAAAGGGATGGGGAAGGAGAGGAGGAGGAGGAGGAGGAGGAGGAGGAGGAAGAAGAAGAAGAAGAAGAAGAAGAAGAAGAAGAAGAAGAAGAAGAAGAAGAAGAAGAAAGTAAGCAGGGACTATGATCAGGGAGGACTATCCCTGAGCCCAGAGTAGAAAGACAAGGAAAGGTAAGGGGACATAGAAGAGGAAAGGACCCTTTTAGAAGGCAAAGTCTCCTACCAGCTGAGGATCAAGAATGCTAGCACAATAGCAGAATTTGCTATGAGGATTGCCTACATATGGACAATATTGTTTACATAGAGGTATTTGAAGCAAGAATGTTAAAACAGTAACAGTCCCTACTTAAGGCCCGAGAGTGTTTAACCTCCAAGTATGGCTGTATTATGGCCCAGCTGTAAAACCTGTAATTTTCTGTAAATCTCCTGTCAGACTATAAATGTTTACAATAAAAATATGCCTCAGCTCCCTTGGGACCTCATGTAGCAAGCATTCCCTCACCCCTTTTTGGCCTATAGAATCACCCTACTATCGCAGTTACTGAAAAGGAAAAGAAAAGCCTTAAAAACCCTTTGGGATATACCTTTGATATCAAATGCATAGTGATTGTTAAGACAAGTACATATGATTATGTGTTGAGAAATATGCACCTACACTCATGTATGGACTATGCTTGCCCTAAACACTTCGCTTTTTATTAAATCCTGTACGTGAACCTATGTTAAAATCTTTGCTTAATAAACTCTGTGTCTGTTCCATACTTACTTGTTCTGAAACTCTTCTTTGGTGGAGTCAAGAATTCCACCCTCACCTGAGTTGGGGGCAGGGGTCGGGTGGGTGGTGGATCTGTCACAAATCCCTCAGGCAACTGCGGCATGGAACTGCCGCTCCTACTGCTGCCGGCATTTATGTCCACTAGTTCTCTGGCTGCTGCTTCTTTGTTTTATTTCGAATAAACATCTTCATATTATAGGTCATCTGAGCCAGAGGGGAGGACATTCTAGTGGGACTCTAGATGAGAGAAGCATGGGAGAATGGCAAAGTAGAAGGATCCAGAGGGTCCTAGAAGCCTACAAGTAGAACATTATGGTATGCAGATTTGGACACAGGGGTCCCGCTCAAACTAAGGCACCAGCCAAGGACAATACAGGCGGTAAACCTTAAACCCCTACCCAGATCTAGCCAATGGACAGAACACTCTCCACAGTAGAGTGGAGAGTGGGATATGACTTTCTCACATACTCTGGTGCCTCACCTTTGACCATGTCCCCTGGAGGGGGAGACCTGGTGGCACTCAGAGGAAGGACAGCAGGTTACTAAAGAAGAGACTTGATACCCTATGAACATATACAGGGGGAGGTAATCCCCCTCAGGAACAGTCACAGGGGAGGGGAATAAGGGGAAAATGGGAGGGAGGGAAGAATGGGAGGATACAAGGGATGGGATAACCATTGAGATGTAACAAGAATAAATTAATAAAGGAGAAAAAAAAGTTTGTGGAGCTAGACTACTAAAGCATAATCTAATTTTACTCATTGATGATAGGACTGATACCAATAAGTAGGAACACACACACAATATATAACCTATAACTCATAGCATCAGTCTCAGGGGACAGCAGAGCAGAAGTTGATGCTTCAGGGTGACAGGGAAGATCCACACTGTGCATACTGACACAGCTCATGTCTTAGACTCAGGCTGCTATAAGAAACTACCATAAATGCATGGACTGAAGAGCACAGCCAGGCTTCTGCTGAGGGTGTGCTCCCCAGTTTGCATCTAGCCAGCTTCCTGGTACATCCTTACATAGTTTGAGAGTGAATGCTCTGGGTTCTTCACTTCTTTATAAGGGCCCTGAGTACCATCTTCAAACCCTCATCTAAATCTAATCACCTCCCAAAGGCCTCACCTCCTAAGTCACCTGCAGATTAGGCTTAAGCCTATAAAGTCTGTTTCTGCTAGAATAGAAACACAGTCTGCAGATACTATCTAAAAATAGTACAGAAGGTAGACCAGCTATCCAATGAGCTTGTAGCATTATACACCATAGCGTAGACGCTAGCTGGGCAAAATAGAGCACTCCTGTAATCCCAGCACTCAAGGAGGCAGAGACGGGTGGACTCTGTGAGTTCGAGGCCAGCCTCATCTGTAAAGCAAGTCCAGGATAGCCAAGGCTACACAGAGAAACCCTGTCTCAGAAAAAATAACATATGACAGAATGTCATTACCACTGCTGATGTCTGGTGTCTGCATAAGAACATGAGAAAGACAGAGGCTCAGAAAATAGAACATTGATCTAGAAAGAGGAAGGAAAACAAACGGAAGGCACAATTTTAGAGTCTTGAGTAGGTAGAAAGGAAAAATATTCCTTGAGCTTCAACAGGAAACAGGCAGGAGAGCAAAATGAATCAAAGAATAGGAAGTAAAGTTGTAGCGCCCTCCATGTTCTGATCATTTTAAGGCATTCCATTCGTGTCAAACAAGAGAAACAGGAGGTGCAGGGATGAAAAAGGGACCTCCTCAAATTTACTTTATAAATACTTAAACATTTACTATACTAACGAGTATAGATGCATCTCTACATAGGATGTCCCCAAAATAATTTTAAGTTTTTAGTATTTTAGAGCTAACTAGAATTTAATAAATAAAGAAGCCAGTCCATTTAAGTGAGTATGTACCCACAAAAACTCTTGTGTCTGGGCAAAGAAAACATCTTTTCTGAATAGAAGGCTGAACCTTGGACTTAGGTTTTCCTACAAAGACAAAGTAGGCTGAGAGTGCTTCTAGCCGCTCCCTACGAACGGGTTTATCTTCACTGCTAGATCCAGATAGGGCCAAGTAGGATTATGAGAAAAACAACAAGCACAGAGGGAAGGAACAAAGGTCGCCAGAACTCAAGGGACTACAGACTCCTTCCTGGGGACAGACCTGGGTATAACCTTGGAATGTTTCCATGGACGTAGGAGAAAACTAGGATGATGTGTTCCTAGTAAGAGCTCACAGGAACCTGCTTATCTGTAAGCTCACCTACATGACATGCCAGCTGCACAGGCAGGGACTCACAAGAACGCTGAAAGGAAAGAGCGAAATGATGTAATTACAGTGTAATCTCAAAAAGGAAAAGACAGAGTCCCTGCTTCCACACCCCAGCTCTTCGCTGGGAGACTATCTCTAATCCTATGCTAGCATTGCATGGGATTTCCACCAAGGCGGATGGCTGGCGTGAACACTGTTTGGGGGCCCTCTTCAGACTAAAAGGCAATTTCTTATACCAGGACTGGGAGCTTTAAAAAGGCCTTTTAGATCATAAAGTATTGGTTTTTATGAATGGCATCACCTAACTTTACCTGCAGAAACATCTGACCCTCCTTTTACCTGTCTTATCAGTGTGTGTGTATGTGTGTGTGTGTGTGTGTGTGTGTGTGTGTGTGTGTGTGTAACTCTTCCCTTTAGAAATTGCTGCTGCTGTCCCTGTGTCAACACCATGGCATCCAGCCACACAGAACTACTGCTCTTGGGTCTCAGATTTCCTTTAGGCAACTATGACATTCCTCTGGCTCTAGCCTTTCTTGACACCAACTGCTGTGTGACTTTTTTGCCCTATCTGTCATTCTATTGCCCTCAACTTATCTTTGCTTCAGCTGCTACTGAGTGAGATTTCCCAAGCTGGGCTTGGGAAAGTGCCTCTCAGGGTTGGGGCGGGCGGGGTGCACTGGCAGGAAGTCCTCATGCCACACTTTGTGTTATAGACACACTGGCTAGCTCATCCGGGAGTTGCCTGGAGTTTCTTTCCTTCTTAGCCGTGGCCCTCGGGCATGGGAAGATACTCATGTCCTTTTGGACCTACATTCCGTTCATTTTCTCTGTGACCCTTTCATTAGTTAACTCACATGACCCAAATTAATCTGCTCTTTTGCCTTTCCAGACGATTTTGTTAGTGTTTCTTGTGTTTTTAAATAACCTTACCATTTCACAAATCCAATCCAAGAAAATGCTTCACTGGCTCTTACGGCACTGGCCAGGACCTCTCTGACTGTCTCCTCCATCTTCTCAGGAGAAAGCATTTCCTTCGCCTGTGTCCATGAGATTCACAACAGATCAAAGTTCCTCAGTGGCAGGGACGTATTTCATTCTTCCTTGTATTCTCTCTACTGAAGTCCTGCCTGGAAGCCAGCAGGGTATCAATAGATTGCTGTGAAGCTCACTGTTGCCTTGGACTTTTACCCACATTGTTTCCTTTGATCTTTGTGATAGCAAGTAAAGAAAAAAAAAAAGAATGGAGATCCTTGTGAAAAGAGGAAACTGACTCAGAGTGGTTAATAACATAGTCTAGCCTCCCAAAGGCTTGAAACAGATATTAAATCTAACTGATTTACTGGTATTTCTTCCTCATTCTCTCCCTCCCTCCCTGAATACCAGATGTCCAAAGGCAAATAAAACCTAAAAGTGCTCCTAAACCAATGGTGAGGATATAAAAATTAAGCAGATACTAGCCAGGTGGGGTTGATCACTTGGGAAGCTGACACAGGAAGAACACTGCAAGTTCAAGGCCAGCCTGACCTATAGAGCAGTTCTAGGTCAGCCAGGACTATATAGTGAGAACCTGACTTAAAAAGCAACAAACAGCACGTCGTGATGACTGGGTACCTGTGCTGATAGAAGCTTTGATTTTTAATTAATGAATTAATAGATAGCTGTGCAAATTAGATGAGAATGAAAAGGAGCCAGAAAAGATATATATCTGTTTCTATATCTATCTATGTATATGTCATATAGGTGTATAATTATAATGGGATAAATTATAAATTGGATCTTAGGAGATAAATGAAAGTTAGCAAATGACTGAGTGGAGGAAAGAAATTCCTAGGCAGGAAAATCCAAACCAAGCTACAGAACCAACAGGAACTGGCCACTCCAGGAAGCAGTGAGCACAGTACCACCATGGACCCGGGCAGGGTAGGAAGGCTGTGGCAGGAAGAAGACACACATCTTACAAGGCGGAGGGTAGGAACAGTAAAGATAATATCAAAGCCAGATCATTCAACTCTTATTTGCCTTTCTTGTCAAAACCTGTAGAAGCTACAGCTGCTCAGAAAATGTATTTGTCCCTAGAGTCTCCCAGGAGAATACTGGGTAGCCGAGTGTGAACTTTTAGCCCAGTGACCCTTGCTATAGATTTCTCATCTCCAAATCATGCGACAGTTTGATTTTGTTACTTTAGACCATCAACTTCACGCTCGTGTGTAACAGTGATAGAGAATGAGAGGTGACCTCACTTTCACGCACAGACACCCTCAACTTTTCAGCACCTATCTTGTTCGTCATGAATGCCTCTCTCCCTGTGAAATGTCAGAGAAGCAAATACATCCTATTAGTTAGTGAAATAGTTCATTCATTTTTAAGCTTATGATTCCCACACAAGAAAGCAGATCATAATTCTGAATTCTGTCAAGTAATTCTGCCAAAGTTTTCAGTGTTGGTCCATGAATCTCCCATGTGAAGTGTGTCTTTAAAGCAACAGTCTGGGGGATCCTTAAATGAATTGTTAATCGGACTCTGAATAAAAAAAAAGAGTGAACATACAGAATTTCCAACCATCTCTGAGAGAACAACCTCATGAATTTGCATAGCAGACATTCAAGTGTTTGGAAACAAAAGACAAATCAAGAAATAGCATTAACTCTCTCAAGTGTTTCTTCTGCCATCTTTCATTTGACCAGAAAGGTAGCCATGGAGACACCTAAGAACACAGGTGTATGTGATCTGTTTTACAAATATATGCAAGCAGTGCCACACACTGTTTATGCTGGTCCATATCTGATCCATTGCAATGGACAATACTTGGAAATCATCTGAAGTGTGTGCAGTAGAAAGTTGCATACACACACACATTAATTAGTTAATTGATTGATTGAATTTCTTCCTGTGAACCTTAAATCTTAAAGTCTGGCTCCTTTCCCCAATTTCAATAATAATAGTAACTCACATTTGTAACTTGTGAAAGTACGGGTCACATGGTAGGCACTATTCTAAATATGCTAGACACTTTAGGTCATTTCTCATGAGTTCCCTGTGATGGACAAACTCACACATAGGGAGGACATCGCCACTGAGTGGGAGGGGTAGAAAAGACTCCTGGTGCGTATAACACAATGTCTTTTGCAGAGTCTCCAACCAGATAAAGCTAAGCTCGATGACTCTTCTCGCCTTCCATTCTGTCTTCTGAAGTGTTTATTCCGGTGACAATACTAACCTCTTCAGTACTTATTTGGCTGATAGAAGAGTACAAAATCACAAATTTCATAAGATACATTGGACAATCTATTCAATGTCCATTGATAGTGGATCATGATATATGGACATCCCACTCCTTATCAGATTTCAAACAATGTACAATTGTTAAGTATCATAATAATGGTTTGACTCATTATATTTTTTATATTTGTGTATATGGTGTGTGTGTGTGTGTGTGTGTGTGTGTGTGTGTGTGTGTGTTATGTGTGTTCACATTGGCATGCATGTGCAGGTCAGATGACAACCTTGGTGTTGGTCTTTGCCTTCTATCTTGCTTCAGTCAGTGTTTCTCTTATTTGCTGTTGTGCATGCTGGCCCAGTTACTCCACTGGCCTCCGGGACTTCTCCTATCTTCACATCCCTTTTCTTCATGGGAGCACTGCGATTAGAGATGTGTACTGCTGCACTGCCTGTCTGTAGGTTCCAGAGCTCCAGACACAGGTCCTTTTGCTCATACAGCAAGCATTGTGTACTTGAGTCATTTTCACAGCCCCTCGGTGAACAATTTTGAAAACATTCCATTTTATAGTGGTGAGAAGAATGCACTCCCTGCCTCCACTGAGGCATCATGTAAACAACTGTGTTCCTGCATGCTGTGTCAACATCAGAAAGGAACCACATCATCCTCATAGCTCACTAGGAACTCACTTTTCAGTCATATGATTTGTTCTTTTTTTTTTTTAATGACTATGCATTCTGGCTAGCTAAATTTATGTACATACACACAAAAAATATGTCTTAGTCAGTGTCATTTGCTGTTCAGAAGCCATAGCAACTCTTATTTTTTAAGAAAGTATTTAACAGGGGCTGTCTTACAGTTCAGAGGTTTATCTCATGGTCTTTATGGCAGGAAGCATGGCAGCACGCAGGCAGACATTGTGCTGGGGAAGGAGCTGAGAATGCCACATCCAGATATGCAGGCAACAAGAAGAGAGAGAGAGAGATTGGGTCTGGGTAGAGCATTTGAAAGTCCACAGCCCAGAGCCCACCCCCGGCAGGCACACATCTTCTGATAAACCCACACCTACCCCAACAAGGCCACACCTCCCATGTCACTTTCTAAGTATGCAAATATACAAGACTGTCGGGGCTATTCTTTTTCAAACCACCACTGCATATAAACATATGACATCAAGGGTGTGATGACACTACATTCCAGGAAAAAAATCAGAACTGAGTGTGTTGTCTTATTGTTTAAATGATAAAATCCTTACCAGCATGGCTCTGATCTTCTACTGAAGCTTCTAGGCTGTTCTAGACATTACTATGACAAGAGCAAAGAGGAAACAGAAAGCCTTCTTAGTCACATCGTTGGCTAAATGTAGTCCTTATTCTTCCTAGGAAGTAAGGAATCAAGCCTAGTGCTTGTATTTTCTTTTTGGAATTCAGAGCCTTGCTTGCTTCTTCAGACCCTCACTTTCTCAAGTTTCTTGACTTCATCCAACAAAATTTTTCATTTGCAAATCTTAGCTTCTGAACAATTTGTGTTTCCCTAGACCATTAATTTTTTTTTCACTAACTCTTAAGACCACCCTGGTAACCAGTTCAGCTGTTCTGAGTTTCAAGTGCCATTGCACATTCTGGAATTATCTCAATATAATAGTGTAGAAATATGCCACGAATTAGGACTCAGTTGTGGTTGAACGGCTGGCTGGAGCCATAGAAAGAATTTCACACCCGATGAAGAAAAGCGGTTTGATCCTGCCAGGGGGCCTATTTTTTCATTCATTTGCCAACTCCCAGTTCATTTTTGAAAGGTGTTTTCTAAACCTTATGAGATCTAGTCTACCCAGCAAGGCTGGAAGGGTGCCAAGACGCTGTAATTAGACAGGGCAATTTGTTGGCTATAGTGTGTGCTGGGTAATGTTTCTGAGACAAGAGAAATTATGATGGTTCTTTGTAAATTAGAAAGGAATTCATGTTGCCACCCACCAGCTTCTTTGTATAAGGCTTTGAAGGAGCCTACAATTGTTCAGCTAAGACATACTCAAAAAGATGGTGTCTTGCTTCAGTGGACAAATGCTTCTAGGAGCACTGGAGGGTCCAGAGTGATGACAGTTGTTCATTCTCTTCTTTCCAGACACTGAAGCAATAACAGAATATCCAGGGTCAGGGGAACAGAATGAGGAGAGCTGCTGTATAAAGCCACACATGAAGTGCTTACATTTGGAAAACATGGGAGCAACACAAATTATGGGACTGGCAGGCTGGAGAGATCTCTCAGCAATTAAAAGTATGCACTGTTCTTGTTGAAAACTCATGTTTGGATGCCAGCATCCATGCTGGACAGACTTCTACTTCCTATAACTCAATTTCCAAAGGATCAGGTGATGTCTTCTGGTGTTGAGGACACATGCACATATGTGCACATATCCACACAGAGATAAACACACATGCACATTATCTAAAGATAAGAGAAATCGTTTAATGATATGGTGCTGGAGATCTATGTCAGTGGTGAAAACACGCCTGGGGCACAGCACCAAAGCATAGGGCTTGAACCTAGGGCCATGTGCATTCTGAACAAGTCCTCTGTACAAGTATGCTACAACTGGGTTAATCCTTTCTCTTCTTCTATTTTCTTCCTTCTTTCTTTCCTTTCTTCCTTCCTTTCTCATTCTGACAGTTCAGTTTTTGATACAAGCCTTGAACTCACAGTGAGGTTCACACTGGTATGGAACTTGTAAGCCTACCAGGTAACTGGGATTCCTTCTTTTTTTGTTTTTGTTTTTGTTTTTGTTTTATTTTGTTTTGAGACAGAGTTTCTTTGTGTAGCCTTGGCTCTGCTGGACTTGCTTTGTAGACCAGGCCGGCCTTGAACTCACAGTGATCCACCTGCCTCTGCAGAGTTCCTTTTAAAAGTTTATTTACAAAACAAATCTAGAACAAGTAAAGCATTAAAAGAAACTTTGATATTAGAATTACTTTGAAGATATATGTACTTTTCGTTTGCATTTAATTTTTTCTTTTTTTTTCTCTTTGTGGATATTTCCCTGTTAAGGAGAATCTGTGTCCAAGTTAAGTGTCCTAGTTAGCTTGAACTGCCAACTTAGCACAGCCTAGAGGCCCCTGAGAAAAAAGTCTAAATGGATTGACTGCCCATATTAGTGGGATGGGGTGGTGTCTATAGGAGATTGTCTTGAAAATTAATCGATATAGGAGGTCCCAGTACTATTGGCAGCACCATTCTCCAGGCAGGTGGTCCTGAGCTAGGATGATGATGATGACAATGATGATGATGATTATGATGATGATGATGCCAGCTAGGCACACATGAGCTTTTGAGCAAGCTAGCAATCAAAGTTTTTCTGTGGTTTCTGCTTCAACTTCTTTCTTGAGTCCTGCCCTAACTTCTCTCGGTAAACTGTGACGTGAAAGAATAATCAGAATAAACCACTTCATCTCTTGAGTTTAATCAGAGTTTATCACAACACAACAGAAAGAACTTTCGCTAGGGCTAGGTAGCTAATTAATGCTTTGGTGAATCTTTTAAGTTCTCAGATGTATAAAGCTAGTTGCTAATATTCTCTCCCCCCCCCCCCCGTCTGATCTATCTATCTCTCATACACACACAATCTCCCATATGTTACATTCCAACCACAGTTTCTCCATCTACCTCCCCTCTCCCCCAGATGCACTCCTCGATTTCCCCTCAGAAAAGCGCAGTCCTCCCAGAAATATCAACTGAACATGGCATAATAAGTAACAATAAGACTAAGCCATCCCCTCATATCAAGGCTAGATGATGCAACTCAGTAGGAGGAAAATGGTCCCCAGAGCAGGCAAAAGAGTCAGAGACAGCCACACTCCCTCTTTTAGAAATCCCTCAAGCCGGGTGGTGGTGGTACATTCCTTTACTCACAGCACTCGGGAGGCAGAGACAGGCAGATCTCTGAGTTCGAGGCCACCCTGGTCTACAGAGTGAGTCCAGGACAGCCAGGGTTGCTACACAGAGAAACCCTGTCTTGAAACACACATACACACAAAAACAAACAAACAAAAAAGAAATCTCTCAAGATATACACCATGACATATATGCAGAGGACCTAGCTCAAACCCATACAGGCTCCATAACTGCTGCTTCACTCTCTGTGAGCCCCTATGAGCCCTGCTTAGTTGATTCTGTGGGCTTTGTTCTCATGGTGTCTTTGACATAATCTAGTTTGTTCCTAAAAATTAGTTACTATTTTATTGCTGTGATGAGAAATGATGACCAAGGCGGCTTTTATAAAGGAAAGCATTCATGTGGAGGCTAGCTCACAGTTTCAGAGGCTTATCCCATCAGCATCATAGCAGGCAGACATGGTGCAGAGGTAGCTAAGAACTACATCCTGATATAGAGCAGAGGGGGTGGGAGAGAGAGAGAGACAGAGACAGAGACAGAGAGAGACAGAGACAGAGAGAGACAGAGACAGAGACAGAGAGAGACAGAGACAGAGAGAGAGACAGAGAGACAGAGACAGAGAGACAGAGACGGAGAGACAGAGACAGAGAGACAAACAGACAAGCAGGCGCATGTGCGAGCATGCAAGCACATAGAGAGGGGGGCATGGGGAGAGAGAGAGAAAGAGAGAGAGAGAGAGCATTCTTTTTGTCTAGCTTGTTCCTTTTAATCATATATCATCGTAAGTGATTACTAATAACCATAAAACATAGGCAATACTAGGCTGTGTTAAAATCTCCTCTACCAATACCATTAATCCAAAACTCTTCAAGTTAGCATCAGGCAGATTTTTTTTTTGAACAAGGTCAGAAAGTAGCTTCATCCTCTGTTAAAATATCACAAAAATGGTCTCTAGACCACTTACTAATATTCCTCCCCTCTGACACTTCTTGAGCTTGGCCGTCAATATATACATAGTTCTTAGCACTAAGCACCACTGTCTTCCATGACTCTACTAGGATAGGACAGTAAGGACCATTTAAAGTCTTCAACCGCTTTCCTAGTACGAAGTCCCAAAGTCTTCTGTATTTCTACAACAAACAGCATAGTCAGGCCTGTCACAGCAATACCCTACTCCTGGTACCAAACTTCTCTCTTGGTCTGTTACTGTGAAAGATAGCTTATAAAAGAAAGCATTTGGCTATGAGCTTGCTTGTTGCTTCAGAGATTACTCCATTATCATCAAGTTAGGGAGCATGGTGCTGGAAAAAGTAGCAGTTTGCTACATCCTGATCCACAAGCAGGGGGAGTGGAAAGCCTGGGCCTGGCGTAGGCCTTTGAAACCGGAAAGCCTACCTACAGTGATACAATGCCTTCAATAAAGGCTACTCCTGCTAATACTTCTAATCCTTCCAAATAGTGTCACTCCCTGGTGACTAAGCATTCAAAATATATGAGGCTACTGTGGTGTGGGCATTCTTATTCAAACCATCACTCAAGTTAACATTAAACTTCCCCCCTTACTTATAATTTAGGTAAATTAATCCAATGAAAACTGAATAGCCTGGAAATACTGTATGCTTGAGCATCTACCATTAGGGCTGGAGGGGAGCTAGACACACTTTTGGTAAAGTGTAACAAAAATAGCTTCCCATTTACTTTGTTCAAGCTAACTCTACCTTTATACAAAGGCGAACAAGATAATTACTGTGGTCAGGTGCTTGCTTTGTACGCATCACCATGGGATTGACCCCCAATGTTATATAAGCCCACCTGGAAAAAACGTGACACACTCCTAATCAGAGCACTCAGGAAGTAGGAGCAGCAAGAGCAGGAGTTCAAAGCCACTCTCTACTAACAGTGAGCTTGAGACCAACCTAGGCTACAGAAAATTCTACCTAAAAAAAAGAAGAAGAAAGAAAGAAAGACATTGCTGAGTTGACACAAGCATGTGTGAATCTTTGGTGATACATGTTAGAACTTTATTTCAATCATGTTTTAAGGGAGGTATAACTAAGCACAATCCGTAGCACTTTGTGTACAGAGTTCATTAGGGCCCTTCTCTTTTGGGGCTTTTCATTTCCTTAGGTTTTTCCCACTCAGATCAGCTCCAACAGGCAACCCTCCAAATCCTGCCCCTGCCCTTCATCCCAGCCAACCTGATCTTTTTAAAATAAACTACACAGAGATACAAGTATCTTCTAGAGAAGAGCTTAGTGATCAGGCAGTTCCCAGAGTCCTGACTGCAAGAACCACGTCTTGTTCTCCAGGCTTCCCTGCTGTATTTGCCACCCTGCTCCGTGGAAAGCCTCGTTAGCTCTGGCAATCTCTAGCTTGGTTCACATCCCCCTTCACTCCTGCCTGGAAACCAGAGGTATATACTTTGTAAATTCCAGATTCAAGGTACTTTACATTTTAACTGGTTAACTGAAACCAGTTTCATAGACAAGCTGCCAAAACTCAAACACTGAGCAGAGGTGTCAAGCCCGGCACCTTCTGCTGGTGTCTTGACAGGGTCATCAGCACACACAGTCTAGGTGTACACTTTGAAGACCATACAGAGTTAATCAATAAGGAAGGAACGGCTTCTAAATCACTAAACGTGGAGAAAGAGTGATTAATTAACAAAGAACAGTTAAGTTAGTTCACTTAGGGCATAGATATTGATGGAGAACTAATTCCCCTCTTCCAAAAGGAATATAGCAATGGGGGAAGAGGAGAGATGCAAAATAAAATGGCCACTGGCAGGCAAAGGAGAAAGGTCCCAACACAAAGCAACCCTGCCCACTCTGTGAGCTTGGACTAAATCTTTGTGAAGACCTGAGTTTAGTTCCCACCACCTCCGTAGCAGCTGACACAAGTCTGTCACTCCAGTTCCACACATAGTTCACACACACACACACACACACACACACACACACACACACACACACACCACTCATACTCATAAAATAAATCTTTTTTAAGCTGTTCTAGAACAAGTGTTCTTACCCTGTGGGTCACAACCTCTTTGGGGTGGCACAACCTTTTCACAAGGCTTGCCTTAGACTATCAGAAAACACCGATATTTACATTATGGTCCATAACAGTAGTGAAATTACAGTTAGGAAGTAGCAAAGAAAATAATTTTACAGCTGGGGTCACCACAACAGGAAGAACTGTGTTAAGGGTGGCAGCATTAGGAAGGCTGAGGACCACTCTTCTAGAAGCTGGAGAGATGACAAGAGTTCTTGCTGCTCTCACAGAGAATTTGAGTTCATTTCACAGCACACTTGTCAGGTAGCTCAGAAATGTAACTCCAGCCCCAAGCGCTCTGACAGCTTCTTCCGGCCTCTCTGGGCTCCACTCCTCCACACACTCAAAAAATAAGCCACTACTTTGGAACTACATGTATAACATCTTCTAAGAGAATTTAGTTTTTCTGAAGAAGCATTTTCATGTTTGGCTGATACAAATCTTCCAGCACCCTAGCATGTGGCTGATTCACATCGGTAATAATCTCTGCCACAGTCTGCGTGCATTCAGTTTATTTCAGGATTTGGATCCTGTTTTAGAGTTCAACTTTCTGCTGCTCAGAACCTAGAAAGTGTTTGATAACTTATTGCTTTAGCTTCCTACTAGGGTTTTAACAAGCCATTCCCTTGGGCTCAGCGTGCTAATTGTCAATGCACATTCATAAAACTTACCCCTTAAGTTGGGGCTGGCATCGTAGTATGAATTCAATATATTCATGTTCTGCTTTTCACATTAGCAGAAAGAAGAATGAGAGACCAGGGGAAATCACAAGGACTGGACCTAGTCACTGATATGTGCAGACTGAAAACCACTGCAGCATTCCTGGGTAGTTCGGGCTCAGCTGTTAGAAAAGCCAAGAGATTTTTCACGTTATCAGATTTCAGTTCTGGAAATTACTTGATATGATGGCGTTTTGTCTTATTCCCTTATGGAAACGCTGTGGTTATCTTAGTAGCTAGAAGGACAGAGAACCTGAAGCCTACCTGTGAAGGCAAGACAGAGGCATGGACGATGGGTCTGTCCATGTTTTCTGTTTTAACGTAACTCAGCCTTAAAAAGCATTTGATTACATGTATGGGTTTTTCTGTGGGGCGTATATGTGCCATCGTGTGCTTGTAGGAATCAGGAGACAAACTCCCTGAAGTCAGTTTTCCCCATTTTTGATGAAGCTCTCAGGATGGAACTCAGGCTGCCAAGTTTGACAGCAAGCCACTTCATTGGCCCTAATTCAGTCCTTGATTTGTTTGTTTGTTTGTTTGTTTGTTTGTTTTGTGGGGGGAAGGGATGAATAATCAAGCACCTGCAGAGATTACCTCCATGAGCTATTTAAAAAGAAGTCTTCAATGTCACCCTGAGAACAGGACCCTCTGAGCAGGGGCGATGCTGGCCTTAGGAAGGGTCAGCATGAAGGCACTGTGGCAGATGCTGTGTTTAGGTCAGGCTTGGGGGAAAAATAAGAAAGATGAGTGTGTAGCACAGGATTCTCTCAATATGTGATGCTTGAGATAGAGTTAATTACATGAACTGAGAGAGTATAGCTGGTTTCCTGTTTCTAAGTAACAAAACAGGTAACAGATGTGAGAGAAAGGTTTGAACCATCAAATACGAAGGCTCCACATAATCACACTCATCTCTAGTGATTGCTCCTCACAAATATCTCAGTGCAGTTCTGTGCCTGCATGTAGTGTCACACTATAGCTCTAGTTTGCTTTTTAGTTTTAGTGCGTGCTCAGTGTAAAAACCTGGAAAGATACCCGAGGGGCAAAGCTCTTGCCCAGAATGCACAGATCATGAGTTTAACCCATAAAATAACAGAATTAACCCAAACACTTTAAAAGGGAAGCTCAAAACACAAAGAATGGAGAGCCACTGTCACGACAGAATTGAGGGTGGGGACTAGGCGAGGCAGGAGGATTGCTACCAGTTAGCGGCAAATCTGGTCTTTATAGCGAGACCTTTTCTTAAAATTAATCAGTCAAGTTTTTTTTTTTTTAAAGCAAAGAACCAAAAATGGAAGGAGAGGAGAAAATCATCTCATTATGGAGAGGGAAGTCTCATTCACAAACTGATGGAAATCTTTCTGTGCATATTTGTGAATATGGAAAGAAGCATGCAATTTTATTAGAATGAAACAAGAGCATGAGAAATGGTTCAGCAGATAAGGGCACGTGCTGCTCTTCCAGGGACCTAAGTCTGTGTCCCAGCACAGGCGGTGGTTGGAGCAGGATCCCAGTGTTTCTCATGCCTCCTCTCCCAATGGCTGAAGCTAAAATTACTGGTGAGTGGAGAGGCTCCACTCCTCTGAGCAAGCTTCATTCATAAAATGTAGAAGAACCAATTTTGTAACAATACAAATATGAAATAGAGAGATCAAATCCATTCCCAGTGGTGTAATACAGAATAAAATATTCTAAATGAAACCAAAAAATGCAAATATCTTCTTCCAGAAATAACAATCATGGGTGAAACACTAAGATAGATCCACATGAGTGAGGAAAGTGAAACATGTATGTGAATCAGAATCGGAGAGATTAGATAATGTGCAACCAGTATCTTTGCCACAGTCAGGTGGTGGAGACAGGTTTGGTGTGAATACCTATAATCCCAGCTCCAGGTGATGGAGACAGGTTTGGTGTGAATACCTATAATCCCAGCTCCAGGTGATGGAGACAGGTTTGGTGTGAATACCTATAATCCCAGCTCCAGATGATGGAGACAAGTTTGGTGTGAATATTTATAATCCTAGCACCGGGTGATGGAGACAGGAGGGTCTGAGTTAGAGGCAGTTGAACTACCCATGGAAGTTCCATCTTAATCCCCACCTTGCACTTTAAAAAAGGAAGGCTTGTAGCTAGAAAGATAGGTCAGCAGTTAAGAATGCTTCCTGACGCCGCAGAGGACCTGAATTCAGTTCCCAGCACCCAGGTGGAGCAGCTCACAAAGGAAACACAGCATAAAGCAAGCTAAGAGTCTGTAATAAGGTGCCCTAATTCCCATCACTAGAACTTAGGAATTTAAAAAAATTTTTCCAATCACATCTGTGATTATTGGCTTATGATATTTCAGACAGAAATTTGACCAAACCGCACATTACACCTTGACATGATTTTATCAAAAGTACACACCTTTGCTTCTGTTGGGGTCGCGCTGGAATGTAACACTCCATCCATCCATCTCTCTGTCACCTTTGTGTTTCCATGTGGGGTGAGCATGCATTACATCACTTGGCTTCGTTATCAGCACGCCTACTTTCTCACTATCATGAGTGGCATTAAACAGCGTTCGCACAGTTCTTGGTTCTTCCTTCTCCTCTCTCTCTCTCTCCCATTTGCTACTTTGAGAATTGAACCAGGGCCTCACCCAGACCAAGCAAACACTCTACCACTGAGCTGCATCCCCAGCTCCAGCATTCTGGTTCAGTCTGTTTGCAGCTTTGCAGAATGTAGCAACACCCTGGCACTGTTTATGAAGAAAACTCTGTGCATAGACTTTTTTAAATGAAAAAAAAAATGTTCTGTGGAGAAAGATGTGACTGCGTCATAGACTTAACACGTTTTTACTCTTATGCAAATACTGAGTTTATGCTGAGAAAGTGAGATGACAATATATTTTAGTTTTGAACAAATAAAACATGAGTTCAGTCTTTAGTGATTTGGTAATTGGGAAAGAGTGTTGTTATGTGGCCACAGGCACAGGAAGATGTTACAAATGAATCTGACAATGCAGTCATAATCCCTAGTGAAAAGCTACATTTTTGGTTTTGCTCAGACCTTGGCTTGATGTGTACAAATATCTGGAACTTCTCTGTCTCACCTTTCAAGCCAAGTTTGTAATCACCACCATATTAAAATATTAATCACCAAAGCCTGCAAGGCTGCTGAGCACTTCGGGGGATAACTGAGTAGCCTTTCTCAGGAATGTGTTTCTTGTGAGAATTTCAGGAGCTGGGTACTACAGAGCTGTCAGGTTAGTTTTCTTGAGTTCTGTGATGATGGCCTTTAGTTCACTGTTGAGTAAATAGGACTTAAAACTACCGTGGAAAGGAACCTCTGGGCATATCAGTGAGGGCTTTTTTTTTTTTTTTAAGCTAATACCGGCCTGGTATATCAGAATGACTTACTAAAATGAAAAATAAGTTAAAAATAAATAAATAAATAAAAGGAGCTGAGCACCGGTATTCATTGCTTACTACCTCTGCAATACGATGGGTCACCTCCTTCTCCTGTAGCCACACCTTTGCTGAACTATAAGCCAAAACGTGCCTTTCCTTAAGTTCCTTTTGTCAGATAGTTGCACAGAAACCATCAATAAGACAAGTAACCACTACAGTGGGTAGTCTTACAGTAGGAGTCAGCGTTACTGTACCATGGCCAACTATGACCTGGGGGACACTGTTACCCAATAAGTGATATGTGTGACCTAGTTCTTCGGCTGCTGGAAGAAGGAATTAAATATTCATGTCAGATAATGTGACATGCTCTGGCAGATGCGCTCCCTCTCTGCAGATGGTGCTGGTTCATCCAGTGCATTAGGGAAAGCCAATATGTTCTGCCCAAGCTCATATCGACGATGTCAGAAACTCTTCCTGTAGTTAGGAGATGAAAGCCCACATGGATGGTTTTAATCCTGGATTTGTTTACCAGTAGTTGATAGGATGGAAAATACTTGCTGCTTATCGTCCTCACACTCTATATATTCTTGGGAAATGAAGTGAGAAAACAAGCAACTTTGCTGACACCCAAAGTCCGTTCTTAGATATGAACAGGCAAGACATGCCCCATGAGTGTCATGGAAGAGATGTTAGCAAAACCACAGTCAAGGCCTCTAATGGCGATCAAATGGAACAAAGCTCCCAACACATGGTTATTTGACTTAGAAGGCTACTGGTAGACAGACAGCCTTCTTGCCGTGCCATCTGCAGTCGGAACACAGAAGCAACTAGCCATAGTTGCCCAGGTTTTACTAAAACTCTGGTAGCCATGAAGTATCAGTACTGTTGATTCTAACACCCAACAAGTAGAGGCAATAGGAAAGCTTTGCTTAAACACTGTTTCTAGTAGAAACAGAATGGATGGAGAAAAGATTAGTGAAAATATCAAATGGCACGAGAGAGAGGAAAATGATTGGAAAAGACTCACCCCTCCCTCTTTCTAGTGTATAACTATGGCTTCAAGGGAGTTCTTCATCACACAAGGGACTGTGGGTTTATCAAAAAGTGAGGACCAGGTTTGGCTTCTAACTCATCTTGGCACAACCTATTTCTGCTTTTTAAAGCACAAAAGTACAAATGTAAAGACCAATACTTCGAGCTAGCATGGGGATCCATACCTGTGATTCCTGCACCCAGGAGATAGAACAGAAAGATCAGGAGTTCAAGATCATCCTCAGCTACATAACAAGTTCAAGTGCAACTTGGGCTATGTAATTCCTTGTCTCAAAATGCAGGTACAGGGGCCATGTTGATGTTTGCAGCCTGTGTTACCACCCAAGGTCATTTGGATATCTGTGGTCAGTGTTGCCTCCTAAAGCCATGTTGATGCCTGAGGACCCTGCTGAAAGCAAAACGGCCATGTTGTTATGAGATGGCCATAGTCTGTAGAGCTACTCAGAGTCATGTCTGGCTCCATGTTTATTATGTGCCTGGAGGATGTGTTAGTGTCTTGGCCCATGTTTCCATCCAAGGCCATGCAAATGTCCTTGCTCCATGCTGCTGCTTAAAGCCATGTTGACATCTGTGGGCCATACAGCTCCCTACCCCCAACCTGGGCTATGGTGATGTCTGTAGTCCATGCTGCTACAGATGGCCACATGTAGGTCAGTGCTCCGGATGTGGCTAGGGGCAGGTTTGATGTCTGTGGCCCATGTACACAACAAAGGCCATGTGATGTCCGTACTGCAGTTTCTTCATGTTGATGCCCATGGGCCATGCTGCCAATGGGGATCACATCAATCTGAGTGGCCTGTAATGTCACCAGAGCCTATGTTCATGGTCTGGTCTGCCTCCAAGGGCCTTGTCTGGGTCTGTGGTCCTATTGCAGTTTGGGACTATATTTGTGATCTGTGCTGCCACCAGAAACTTCAAGGAAGCCTATGATCCATGTTCCTGCTGACTGAAGTGGAAGAAGGCTACTTTTTCTGTGACATTGATGACTACAAACACACAGGTTAAAGGGGGGGACTTGAAAGGCTTCTGTGGCAACCCCTACCTCCGCCCCAAACCACCCTCCAACTCAAAAGTAACAGCCTAGACTAGAAGCCACCAAAGAGAACTCTTAAAAGATGTGATGGGATGCTGAAGTGCCGTTCTCTACCATTTATGACTCTACGCAGGGATGCTGGAGGAGAAGAACTCAGTTCTCTCTAAGGGCAGCCACTCAGAGTTTGAACATGTTCCAGTGAGTATATAGATAACACAAATTAGACTTGTTTTTTTAATTTTTACTTTGGGGGCAGTCACAAGGGTAGGGATGGACATGGAAGGTCTGGAAAATGAGTGCGATTGGGGTGAAATATGTGGAATTCCCAGAGAATCAGTAAAAATGTTATGTTTAAATAAAAACACAGATAAGCAATAGAGAGAGTGCTTGGCAGTTAACAGCTCTTGTTGCTCTTATGGGGGATCTGAATTCAGATCATGGTTCATACATGGTGCCGCTTAGGCTCCACTTTTCCTACCCTTCCTGGTACAGTCAACCATGACCTGGATCCACTGCAGCCAGGGGATCCTGAGGGGAGGAAGTGGGAAGCAGGAATGGATAGGAGTGATGGAGACCTCAGGGGGTGTGTGGTAGACTCATGAGAATCAGGCTTCATTGATCAGCTCACTTAACTGAGGGGAACAAAGGCTATTTAAAGCTTTGAGAGGTGGGCATAGGATTTTGGGGTGAGTGTGTATCATTGGCCAGGGATAAGGTTCTGGGAATGCCTTATTTGCACGCAGAAGAGTTCCAGGTGTTTGCTGGACATGACCTTATAAGGAGAGAGAAAGTGTAACCTGGATACAACTATGTGATCTCCTCTGGTATGGGCAAAGGTGGGGAGCACAGGACTACGTGTACCAGGACACGCAGGTCTGGGGCAGGAGAGGAAGTGGTCCCCATTCCTACTGCTCTCAAGATGAGATGTCCAGTGTTGGACATGACTCAACACTACTCCTGCTCCAGATCATAAAATACAATAAATAAACATAAAGAAAGATAAAAAATAATCCATTCTTATAACAGATAAAATTAGCTAAGTGTCTCACTTAAAATGTCTTTCCTCCTTCCCTTCTCCTTGTTTGACCTCATATTAACACCCTGGGAAAGTCAGTTTCATCTTGCCATGTCTAATGTAGCCTAGAGATAGTCTTTTGATGGTCTACTTTAAATTTTATTATTTGTATAAATATCAGATGTATATGATATATACATACCATATACAAATATGCAAGTATATGGAGTTATGCATATGTATGTATGCACATATTTAGTCTGTCCTTATATCTGTAATCTCAATTTTACAAAGTGAAGGTAATCTGAAAGAGTAAATATTATGTGACTCCATTGCAAACTGATGCTAGATATATTCAGTATGGTAAATGTGCACTGTTCTTCGTGTTGCAGGGGTCTAACTCAACTGGAAATCTTCTACTACTCTGAGGAGCCCTTCTGACTTAAGATTTTGCTTCTCTAGAGTGCTATGTTTATTAGAAATTCCTCTGGTTCTCTTCTCCTCCATCTCAGTGCCTATGTTTAATCAGATAATGTTTAAGAGAGACCACTCTTGAATACATAAAGTGATCATGTGGTTAAGAAGGTTTGTATTTGTACATGAGCACATAAATTTAATATGCTTTTCATAATGCTGGTACAAAGAACGTTTCTCCTCTGGCTTGGAAATCTTTGTAGGAGTATCTTCTATGTCATAAAATACAGACAAATGACCCTTTGAGGGTAACAACATTTAAGATTCTATTCTGCTATATATTTTATTTTTCACTCAGAACAACTATGGTTTTTAACCCAGTATAAAGGCAAATTTTACTGAGAGCTTAAGAAGGCATCTTTCGAGGTCTTTATACTCTATTCTCCTGATCTAGATGAAGGGGAAATAACAGAGAGAAAGCCAGACCTATTTGTCTGATTTAGTGATTTCACGTCCTGCTTTGCATTTTCACTAAGGAACATCTTCAAAGTTGATCTCACTGAATTTCCCAATGAAAACACAAAGAGTTATGATTCCTCACTGAGTTAGAAGTTGCTGTTAATGTCAACTTAGTATGCATTACACCCAGAAAGGGACTGTAAGACTATAGGCAAATTCAAAATTAGGCCAAAACTCCCAAGCCAGCAGGCCTTGGGAATATGACCCACATAAACAAGAAAACTCATTAATGACTTTGATGAGAAAGTAGTATAATTCTCATAAAAATAATTTTTTTCTCTCTGCTGCATTGGTCAAAACCAGTATATGTTCTGCAAGTTAGAATGTACTAATACATGTATGTTCAGAAATGTGTTTGACAATGATATCTGATACCATAAGGTAAAGGTAAAACATCATGAACCTTGGGACTATCAGATGTGATAAACACTTGGTGGACCCATCAAATGATCTCTTCAGTATAAAGTTATTATTAATGTCTGCCCAGGGAGGTACAGGCACCAGTTATCTAGACAGAGTTCTATGATATTGATTCTAGGCTTTTAGGCATAAATGTCTTGTACCACATTGTTCTCCTATTTTTTTGAACAAAAATTACTTTTTAAAAAATTAATAAACTTGTGGTCTGTGCTACCTCCTGAGGCCATGTTGATGTCCATGGTCTATGTTGCCCCTGGAAGCCATGTTCATGCCTGTGGCCCGTGCTGCCACTTGATGCTATATTGGTGTCCACGGCCATGTTGATTATCTGTGATTGGGGCTGACACAGGAGACCATGTTGATGTCTGTGGTCTGTGCTATGGTAGGACCCATGCTAGTGTCCATGGTTTGTACTGTCTCTGAGGCCATGTTGATGGCTTCAGTTTGTGTTGCTCTGGAGGCCATGATGAGGTCCATGGGCCACTTTACCACAGGAAACCATGTAGAAGTCTATGATGCATGTAGCTGTTGGCTGTTATGGGAAATGATGCTTCTGTGGCAATGTTGTCAATAACTCCAGATTCATAATTGAGAATGAGAGACATTGAAGGCTTTGGTGACAAGCCTTCCCAGACCAAAAACAAAAAAACAACAAAAACAGTCTAGACAGGGAATCTAATCACAGGTGGATTCAGTCTAGGTACCAGCAGAGTGGATTAACCAGGGTTATCCAGCCATAAATAAGAATGTGTATGTGTATTTTGCCAGCATGTATGCATGTGTGTACATGTGTGCCAGTACTCACAGAGCCAGAAGAGGGCATGAGACCTACTAGGACTGGAGTTACACATGTTTGTGAGCCATCATGTGAGTGCTGGAAACAGAGGCTTGATTCTCTGTAATAGCAGCAAGTGTTCTTAACCTCAGTGAGCCCTGATAGTCTACATTTTAACATCACGATGAAGTAGCTCTTATGCTAAATTGAAGTTATAAAAAGTACTGTTGGAAATTTAGGTAATTCCAAAGAAGAAAATTAATTTAGCCACAGTCCAATCAACTACCAGTCATTGTGGGGTTTTTTTCTCTCAAGTAACCAAAACAAGTGTAGGGTTGATGGTCTGTACATATTTAATTAGTTCTCAAATTCCAGTATATCAGAATTGTGAAAATGAGGTACGTTTGGCCTAAACCTGCTGCCACACTTATATGATCAGTTTTGGCTCCAAGTTGCCTTTGCATATGGTTTAAATTTACCTGAGAGCAAATTATATCTTAACCCATCAGTGTAGACCCTTGTAATCGAGCAATTTATTCCCTGCTGGTTACAGCATCCCATCCTCCAAACAACTAACTGAGTCTAAAACCATCCTAGTCACAAACTGCAGACTGACCCAACAAGTCCAAATAAGGTGAATGCCAACTGCAGCCACCAGGTTCCTACATGCCTGTCAATACAACCTGTGCTTTTGGTGGAAAGGGACATTTTGAACCCTCTTGGATGGCTGCCCAGCTCTAGAACTGTTTTTCTCATTCAAATAAACTTTGTGAAAACTATCTTGGGTCTCAGTTTTTCCTTTAATGATACCATTACTTGTGGGAACCAGTAAACTGGGTTGAGGGAAAAAAAAAGCCTAGAAGAAATTCATTTCAGTGTTTATAAAGTGCTATGGGGACTTGAAAGATGCATTCTGCTTGTTAAGGCCTTGCTGTGACATGCTACAAGTAACAGAAGGTGTGCGTGTGTGTCTGTGTGTATGTGTGTATGTGTGTGTGTGTGTGTATCTCTGTGTATGTGTGTCTGTGTGTCTGTGCCATGCCCACAGAGACCAGAAAAGCATGTCAAATCCCCCAGAACTAGTTGCAGGTGGCTATGAACTTCCTGGTGTGGAAGCTTGAGGTCAAACTCAGTCCTCTGCAATTGCACTCAGTTCCCCAAACTGTACCACCATCCTTCCGGCTCCTGTTTCTAATCTGAAAGTAACAGTGTCATGAATCCACCCAGTCACATGTTCATATCTTTAGGAAAAGTACACTGAATGGGCTGAGTTCCAGGAGCCACTGAGTATGTCAGAGAGAGAATCGTAAAGACTCATGTCCTGCACCAGCTTTTTTATCCCCCAGATGGGGACAGGAAAAATGGCTGACAAACACAACAAATAAATTTCTAGACGATTGTATCATAAACTGAACTGATAATTCATTTCCATCCCATTCCATAGTCTCACAGAGAGTAAGATTCCCTTCAGTGAGGGAAATCTGTATCCAATGATGCTTTGAAAGGAACCAACAGCGACCTTTTAAAGTCCTTAGTAACGGAGTGAAGGATGCATGCACAAGAGGGACATAGGTAAATATTATAAAAGGCAGATTATTCCAAGCAGTTTTTAAAAAGCATTACAAGGGTTTCAGAAGACTCAGGGGAAAGAATTTTTTATTTAAATAAATGAGATGACAAGAAATGAGGAAATGGAATATTCCATCAGAGAAAGGAAGTGCTAATTTTAAAGTGCTTAAATAATAGATGTGACAAATCTCACTTAAAGAAAATATTTCAACTGTGTAATAAAAATACATTTCCCAAGTTGAAAATATATTTTTAAAAAAATCTGGCTGATTTCAAACCTCAAAGAATGAAAGCTCTGAGCTTTGACTGGTCCAAAAGGAATATTTACATAAGGTTTTGTCAACCTGCCTGTGTCCTTGTTTCAGGATTATTTACTTTGGTCATGTGTGTCTCCTTTCACAGTTGGTGTCACTCAACAACTGTGTTTTTGTGAAGTATAAATTAAGATTAAAATTTTAATTTTTGTAGATTAGAGGCACTTTCACTTATTTAGTGAAATCACTTTTCAGTTATAGGGAAATATTAGGTAAAATGGAGTCTGTGTCACAACTGCCAATCAAACCAAGGGTTGAAGAGAATAAATCATGAATGAAACACTCAGCAATGAAGGCCCCCGTTGTTAGGTTAATGTTTTCCCAAGGGCTGTAAGAAAAGATTAATTCATTCTTATTCTTAAAAGAAACGGGTCTTACATAATTCTAATTTTTTTTAAGCAACAGATGTACAAACAAGGAAAGTCAGTGTAGCAAGGATGAGGGAAAGCAAACGTGGACAGAAAATGTAGAGAAAGATCTTCTCGACTTCAAGAGGCCATGGTAAGGCAACAAATACACTGGGACCAGTTAAAAGAGGGGATCTAAGCATTATAGTTCATTTTTGGATCATCTTTCTCAACTTACTCTAAAAGTAACTTTTATTCTCCTGTCTCAGTTGTTGTCCAAGAGGCTTACTGCCTCCTTCTGCTAGCCTAGGCCTAGTCCTGGAAGCTTCTAGCCTCCATACAATCTCATGTAGGCCTACAGTGTTTCAGCCTCTGAGACTTACTGCTTAATTAAATCACCCTTGCTTGTTCTTTCTGAGCTCTGGGCTGGCTGGTTCTACCCAGCTGTTCTGCCTCAAAGGTTTCCCAGCTGACTTACTTAATCTGGCTTCTCTCTTGGCCCAGAATTGCTCTGCTTGGCTTCAAACTAACTCAGAAATCTGCTCTAATCTTCTGGCTTCTCCTCATTTTCTGGGTCATTCTTTCTTTACCTGAGTTCTTTATCTGCAACCCCTCTCTCTATTACTGTTCTGGTAAAAAAAAAAAAAAACCTGCCTCCAAAGTAGCTTCCCTTTCCTCTCTTCTCATGAGAGTCAGGTGTATCCTATTCTGTCAAATCTTCTCTGATTTGTCACCTTTTCTGACACTCAATTAGACATCACTTTCAAACATGGGTGCTTTCTACTACAAACTAAATATTTGTTTGAGATTAAAGGCATGTATCACCATGCCTGGATCTAAGCTTTTCTTTACCTGATACTTGCTCTATACCAGGCTGGCCTTGACCTCAGATCTGTTTGCCTCTGTCTCCTGGATCAAAGGCATGTTTGCATTCCAGCCAGATCACACAAACCTAAAAAATGCTTGGATGTGATCTCTTGCCATCCAGATCACATAGACCTAGAAGGCCTTTGGATGTGATCTCTTGCCACCCAGATCACACAGACCTAGAAGGTCTTTGGATGTGATCTCTCGCCAGAACAGCCATGCTCTGAATTAACATTCTTCTACTACTTACAAATGTTTTTCACACATCACATTTTTTCTTAGCTCAAAACAATTCTCTACTTTCATCAATCATTATTTATCTAACACTCACTATTATTCATGAAACAGACACAATGAGACTCCACTATTGCCTATGGATAAGTGTGGATTGCAGTTGTTGAAAAGTCTTCCTAAAGTAGGAAGAGACATCAGAGTACTCATAGAATAAATAACACCAGAGGTCCAATACGACCAACTTTTTAAACATTTAAAAGGAAGCTTTATAAAATCTATCAATCAATCATTCCTCTTATTTTCACTGTGCCTTTCTTAATTGTTCAGTCTTTTGGTGCTTGGTACTATGGCAACTCTCCATAACCTGGATCTCATCCTCAAGAAGTTCATGGTTGAGAAGGAAAACACTGAACATGACCAAAGTGCAATGGAATAATACAATATGTGTATGTACCAGCCAGGAACAGACTGGTGTAGTGTGTGTGTGTGTGTGTGTGTGTGTGTGTATGTGTGTGTGTGTGTGTAACAGATTTATCAGAATGGCTTACAGGTTATGATCCAACTGTTCTAATGACTGTCTCCTGATGGAAAGTCCAAGAATCCCATCGCTGTTCTATCTATGAAGCTGTGTGTCTCAGCTGGTCTTCAGTATATGCAGGGATCCCAAAAAGTGGGCGCTAACACCAGTGAAAGAATGAACTTGCCAGAGAAAATGAAGGCATGCAAGCAATGAGCAAAAGGCTGCCTTCTTACACACACACACACACACACACACACACACACACACACACACACACACATATATGTATACACACACACACACACACACACACACACACACACACACACACACACATATAGGCTGCCATCAGCAGGTGTGGCCCAGATTAAAGGTGGATCTTCCCACCTCAGAGGATCTGGATTCAGGATCAGTCCCACCACTTCAAATGACTCAATCAGGAAAAATTCCTCAAAGGTGCACACAGCCACTTGTAGTCAAGTTAACAACAAAGAGCAGCCATCAGGGTGTGGGAATGCAGTAAAGGAAAGCATTTATGATGTCATAAAAATTCTACATATTTTCAGAAGAACCCCCCGGGGGGGGGCGCAGGAGAATCAACAAGTGGGAAAACAAGTTTAAAATAAATGAAACAAATTGTATTTAGAAACTATAGACAGAAAGGTGAAGTTGGAAAGACAGATTGAAGCTTATGAAAGGCTTTGTAATACACAAAGTGTTTACATTTCTCCAAATAGTTGATTGAATAGTAGCCAAAAATGTGAGCCTAGAAATTGCTAGCAGATGTATACACTAAAAACAATTTAGATTATGCTAAAAAGACAGTTGAGATTATCAGAAAGTGACTGTACAGTCTGTAGGGATGGCTCAGTTGTTAAGAATACTTTCTGGTGTTAGAGAGGACCTGGGTATGGTTGTCAGCTCCCAAACCTTGTATCACACCACCCCCTGTAACTGCGGCCCCAGGGATTGCAGTACCCTTTCCTAGACTCCTAAGGCACCCAGGTACATATATGCACACAAACATAGATACATACACATACATGTACGTATAATTATAAACATTTTTAAAGAGACTATAATGATGAAGACCATTGCCTGGAAAACAAGATACATTTTAATGTCATGAATTTAAGTGGCACTGATAAAAAAAAATGACAGGTTGTTGGTGCGGACAGGAAAACATCATTTAGACTTGAAATTTGTGGGACATTAAAGGAGATATTTAGCATGAGAGACATGACTTAAAAGAGGAGGCCTTAGCCATTCCACCACTGGTTCTGAGAGAAATAAAAATAAAAATATTTTCAAAGAAAAACTAAAAGTTCATAGTCTTACATATAATAAAAATTATCATGCATTATCCAAGTAGATTTTTTTAAAAAGATAATTTTCTGCTTGACTTACTTGGCTGGAGTCCCACAAGTTGGGAAGGAGATTTATAAACTGACAACTAAATTTATAGCTTTTAACATGTGGTGGATCCAAGTTCTTCGAGCTGATGACGTCATGTTCTTGGACTGGACGACTCTCACCCAGTTCCTGAACCCCAGAGGGCTGACGGTTTGCACAACGTTCTTCCCGTCTTCTTTGTTGGGATGTTATCATGCTTTTTCCTTGTTAGTCTCTGGAATTTTAGTCCAACTCCTATCACTAGTAGCTCAATTGTTCGAAAATTTTGTGTGAATGTTAAGATATTTCCAGCTATTGTCTCAGAAGCTATTGGAAGCACAAAAAAGACAAACTAATTATTATCTTGGGGGTGGGGTTGGGGGTGGAGAGATTGCTCAGTGATCAAAGCACTTGCCAGTAAAGAGCAAGAAATTTGGATCCCAGAAGAAACTCAAATGCTGGGTGGGGATGGTGGACCACCTATAGTTCCAGACTTGGAAAGCCAAAGCCGTATGTATGTATGTGTATATATATATATATATATATATATATATATATATATATATATATATATGGGCAAGTAAAAGAATAATCAAGGATGAGTCCCAACACACATACACATGTACTTTCACACACATGTGTACATACATACATACATACAGATATGCATGAATGCATACATGCATACATGCATACCTACATACACAAGCATATCACAGAGAGACACATATATACATGCATGCAAAAATTGGGGAAATTTTGTTTTGAGTTCCCTAAAGTAAATATATGAAGCTGTCAAAGCACACCAAAAGAAATTTTTCTATGCAGGTTAAAATATTGGTCATCCACACAATTGGAACAGCATGCTCTTGTTTCTCTGCTTACAGACACTTGGAAAAATTATTTTTTGTCACGGATTAAAAACACCCTCTTGGGTAGTTGAACCCTTTGAAAACAATGAAAATTAGAACTGGTTACTCTAAAGCTCACCAAGGAAACTGATAGCAATGGGAATCGAAGGCTGACATGAGTGATACTGGATTTGGCAGGCAGAGTTCCCTCAACCACAAGAGGTACACTCACACATACGGAGGCACACATAGACACATATAAAAATAAACCTCAAAATGTTAACGTGCAAAAATACACATAACATACATATTTACTGTTTACTGTTTTGTATAGCCCCAAACTCACCACTTCATCACGTGTGTTCTTAAAAACTCAGCTAAAAATCCATGACATTGAAAGTTGGAATTTTATCATTTCTTCTTAGGCGCTAGTCCATATTTCATAGAAAATGTTAAAAAAAAATAAAAATAAAAGTCAGGTCCCAAATTGAAAGAGCTTGGGAGAAGTCTAAGAAGAAAGGGATCATGGGAAGAAAAGCCAGTGTGAGGCTCAAAATCAAAGATAAACAGTGAGTGTGGTGGAGCACTCATCCATCACAGAGAGGCCACCGCAGCTCGAGTGCCTGGGTTGCTGTGTCCTTTCCCCAAAGTCCTCACATGGATGTGCATTCCGGTACAGTCTGGCTGAAGGTGCTGTGAGTCCAGAATTCTACCGTTTTAGTTTCAGCTGGAGATATCTGAAAATGAAAAGCCCCCCCCCATTTCTTGATGTTTGAACACAGCATAGCTGGGATCTGCCCCACCCCCCAAACCTTGAATCACTTATTTCATGAAGATGGTGTAAACATTTCTGTTCTGCGTTGTAACAGAAGCTGACACAAGCTAGGTTTCCTTGTGAGGATCTGTTGATTACGTCTGGCCAGATGGCTTCTACATCCTGTATTTCCTCCCTGGACTGAGCCTGGATGATCCTCAGCTGCTCAGGCCTCGTGGTCTGCTTAATTTCTTCCCACAGTGCTGTGAGCTGGGCAAAATGATTCCTTATGGATCAAGCACTGGACAGATTATTTTATATAATTGTGTCCAGAGAACGAATGAAAAAGAATACAAGAATAATCACTGAACAAACCCTGCATAGAATTCACATTTAGGATAGGTGACCTATTTGTATTTTGTTGCTGCTACTGTTGTTGTTGTTGTTGTTGCTGTTGTTGTTGTTGTTGCTGCTGCTGCTGCTGCTGCTGCTGCTTAATGTCTTGGGCCAGCAAGGTGGCTCAGAGGGTAACAGCACTTAGTGTCAAGCCTGATGACCTGAGTTCGGTCTCTGGGAACCATATGATGGAAGGAGAGAACCAGCTCCCATAGGTTGTCCTCTGACCTCCATTCATCTGCCATAACACTCAGACACACACACACACACACACACACACACACACACATACACACACACACACACACACACACACACACACTCACATACACACACTCACACACACATACACACACATACACACACACACACTATGAACACACGATATAATAAATAGCTTTTTAAATGTCTCATCAAAGTTTTCTTATTAAAGAAATAAATATTTATATGTATAGTACTTGGCAAAATGCCTTGTTATATATTAGTTTTTATAATTTTTAATTTAAAATTAAATATTGTTTTATATTTGTAGATGTTCTGCTTGCATGTATTTCTGTGTGTCATGAAGGGCAAAAGAGGTCATTGGACCCCCTGGAAAAGAGTTACACATGGTTGTGTGCTGCCATGTGGGTGTTAGGAAGAAAACCACAGTCTTTGGAGGAGTAGATGAGTACTCTTAACAGCTCATCCATCACTGTAATCCTAATATTTATTATCTTTACTATTATGCATCACAAAAAACAATTATTGAAAGCTAAATTATTTTAATATTTAATTAATGAATATGTATTATCCACATTTAGTATCTATCAACATATGCAATTAATATAATTGATGCATTCTTGCTGCCTAACAGAATAAATTGTTTCTTAAAAAGTTTGCTTTTTAAAAATTCTGTTCCTGTTACTCTTTCTGTCCCAAGCTATCAAAGTCACTTGTCACTGGAGTGCAATTAGGATGCATGTTCAAAAATGAAATGCTCAGTCTTGTAGTATTCTCTCCCCTCCTCTACTTTCTCCAGAATCATTAAGGAATGTTTTTATATTCCAGAATTATTTCTCTTATCGTTTCTGCCCAGCTCCTTGATTGTTCTGAGAGATGATGCTGTCTTTCTCCTTTGCTTCGTTGAGTCTTTTCTCTTGGGCACTTAATGAGGTCTGCAGTGATACTTTATACTAAGATGGGGCCTGAGTAACATTTGGCTCTCCAGCGCACAGCTAAAACCTGTGGGTATCATTTTACAGGAAGTTCTTAAGAGCTTTGGGTACAAGCATCAGAATTTTATACTCTGGGGACTATCCACATATCAGCACACACTCACACAAAACCACAGAAACCAGACTGAACATAGTAGCTTTCCCAATTGTCACACCTTGGGTGATTCCACCACCCCTCCCTAGGTCTTGTTATTAAAGAACCAGGCGATTACTTTCAGCTGCACTCCAAAAGTGGGTTTCATGGGAGCCAGTTCTAACAACCCTTTCCACAATAGAATAAAATTAGCTGTTTACATGTATGTGTATATGTATGTATGTATGTATGTATGTATGTATGTATGTATTTGTGGTGCCAAGGACTGAGCCCAGTTCCTATCCCTTATGAGGCAAATGCACCATCTCTGAGTTACATTCCACAGAGATTTTTACTGTTTAAAGAATCACAATTGCTATCATCCACATCTTTATTGCAGATGGGGATACTGACCTCTCCCTAAGTATGTATCCTCTCTGCATTAGGAAAACAACACTCAGCTTTGGAACAGCACTCCCATCCTGCTCAGCTCCATCCACCCACACACACTAAAGCCACTGCTGTGAGCAAATTTGGACATGTGGCCTGCTGTTCAGCTAGACTAAGGGTACACCTCCTGACCATGCAAGGCCTGCCCTTGTATTCCGCCAAAGAATGTTTTAGCTCTAATTTCATCAATGATATAGGACTTGTCTATTTCTAAAACAAAACAAAAAATCTATGAGACAAGTATTCTGTGAAAGCATTTCTGTGCCTCAGTTACAAAAATGTCATCGTAACAATTTTGTAAAGTGTTAGAAAATGTTGGGAGAAATGTCAGGAGCAAATAAACTAATATCTAACAGCTGAAAAATCCTCTGTGTCTGCATTTCTAAATGCTTGAATCATGTGTAGAGATTCTGGTAGATACTGATACTTGGAACCCATCTCCAGCGCTTCTGCCTTATGTGGTGAGGAGTGGTAATGTCCCCAGCACCAGCGTGTCTGCCTAAATCTCCCCAGGCTATTCTACCTGAAGCCACAACTGAGAAACTGCTGCAGGAATTGGAGTGAGTGAGTGAGTGAGTGTGAGTGTGTGTGTGTGTGTGTGTGTGTGTGTGTGTGTTCTTATGTACATGAGCATGTACACATGCCTATGTGTATATGCATGCATCGCCTCTACTCGTTTGCATATGTGCACACATACACACACAAACACACACACACACATACTTGTGTGTATTTTTTTCAGAATCTGAGCAAAACTGTACCTACACTCCTTTCCTTGGAGTACAAAAGATTCTGTCTCTTTGTGTGAGAATAATATATATTTTGTTGTGGATTAGAAAGTTCTATGTGAAAAAAAAAGAAAGAAAGAAAGTTCTATGTGCACCTACTAGAAGTGTTTGGTTTATGCTACTGTTCAAGTCAGTTGTGTATAGATTTCTTTCTTCATGTCTTATTTATTAATGAAAACATGGTTTTAAAGTCTCATACTATTATTGCACTGAGCTTAGTCTCTTTCCAGACCCATTAGTTATAATCTAGTCAAAGATATACTGTGTTTTGCAGTTTTATGTGGGATATTTATATTGTTTTAGGCATAATTATGACCCACTTATTGTTGCTTTTGGAAATAAAGCATGACATAAGGAAATACAATTTTATGTAAAGTTGACAAGGGGTGGACTTATTCTTTGTTGCCAACTTGACTACATCTGGATTAACTAAAAGCCCACGCAGCCAGGCACATCTGTGAAGGATTCTTCTTGATTGGATTATTGAGAGAGGACAACCCACCCTACATCTGGGCCACGCCTTCCCATGGAATCCTATATAAATAACGTGGGAGAAGAAAGCTTCTGCCTGCTTATTCTCCTCCAACTGGCAAATCCATAGCCCCTGTTGCTGAGGCTGGGGCATCCCTTCCCTGGCATTAAAGCCTATTTCATCAGTATTCTGAGGTGTACTGAAGAGTAGCTAAGACATTCATTCTCATGGACTGGAAAACTATTGGATTCTTGGATTTTTCATCAGGAGACAGCCATTATTAGAATAACTGGACCATAACATTTGAGTCACTCTAATAAACTCTACACACACACACACACACACACACACACACACACACACACACTTGGTTTTAGTCTAGGAAAACCTAACTAATGCACCATATGTATCTATTTTACATATTTAGATGTTTTGATGTCGGCTATCTACATGACACACAATTTCTGTACCTTTCTGTTGAACTGTCCTCCTCTTATCTCATGGCCTTGTATCCTGTAATGATGTCTACACTTCCTGCTATTGCACTTACATGGCAGCCTTCATTTGATCACTGTTCACGCACAACATCTCTGTTATCTCTCAACTTGCGGTTCATACATATTCTTCACATTCATTGAGTGCTTTGTAGACACTACACCATTCAATCCTGCCTAGTTAGCTACTAAGCAGAAAATTTAAACCATTTAGTTAGTTTCTAATCATTAGTTAGAAATTTTTAAACCATTTATCCTGAAAATAAAGACAAAAATGGGAAAAAATCGAACAATCTATCAGTATCCAGAAACATTGCAGACCAGGGGAAACTGGCACCATTTAATCCAAGATACTGAAAATACATATATAATGTATAATGTCATATAATGTATTATACCCTGCAAAAGTAGTGGATGATAAAGTCTCATTTATAACCATATATATATAAGCTTATATATAACAAATATAATATTATATATGTGTGGGGAGAGAGAGAGACAGAGACAGAGAGAGAGAGAGAGAGAGAGAGAGAGAGAGAGAGAGAGAGAGAGAAAGAGAGATCTAGTATTTTGTTGAATGCTTTAAACAATTATGTTAAATTCTTCATCAGGTAATCTCCATTTTGTGGGTACGATATAAATTTACTGTGTTTCTATAGTGGTTTCTTTCTGCTAATGCTTTGTGCTTCTTTTGTCTCTTGCTGAGGAGGGTTCACATTTGAACATGATGTCACTGTTTCCAGACAGACCACTGTTGGGAGCTAAAAACTTTCCCTGGGGAGTGGAGAGGGACACAAAGACATATCTACAAGAGTGAGGCTGTGCAGGGTTCCGGCTGTGAGGCCTTCTGGATCTGGAGAGACACAGTGGGGTGGGCTTTGAGGCTGGGATCTGCATCAGCACTGACGAGGAGGATCCTAGGCAGCCAAGGCCTTGGGGATCCGGCTTCTCTCTTTCCTCCTACCTGGGAAGTCTCAGCTGAGGACTTTCCTTTCAGCACTGTTGTTCTGTGAATGGGCATTCTGTGAAATGAAACTCTTGTTCTTCTTTCAATGCAGCTACCCCTTGGTTTATTTTCAGGACTCCATTTTTACAGCATCTTTATTCCAGTTTATATACAGTTTCAATGTAGGATCTAGCCAGTTTCCTTGACTCACAATGGCTAAATCGTTTGTTGTCATTGTGTTGTTTTGTTTGGAGTGTATGTATGAAGAAAAGACCACATTGCTAGTACATCACTTTTGGATTTTTTTAAAAAAGAGCAGATTTAGTTTTGCAGGGAATTGAGAGGAACAGAGACTTCCCATATAGCATTTGTCTCCTCAGACATACAGCATCCCTGTTCAACCTCACCCCGACAGTATACGCTATAGAAAACTGTTGAGTCTATATTGATACATCATAATTGCACAAAGCCCAAAGTTCACATTACTAGTGCTAATTCTCTTTTTGTACATTCTATGGGTTTTGCCCAAAACATAATCACATGTTGAAGTGGATCGAAGGAGACATGGCACCCATAGGCTCGGACACTGGACATCTGATCTCAGGTTGGTGGCATTGTTTAGGGACTTTTAGGAAGGATATCCTTGGAGAAAATATATCACTGCAGGTGGGCTTTGAGAGTTTAAGGACCTTCTTCCAGTTTGCTCTCTGCTTCATGCTTGCCTTTAAGGATGTGAGCCCTCAGCTTCCTGTTGCCACCAGTTGCTGCTATGCCTTCCTGCTGTGATGGATTTTCATCCATTTGCAGCGGTACACCCAGATACCTCCCTGTCATCTGTAAGGTGCCTTGGTCATAGTGCTTTACTGCAACAACAGAAATGTGACGACTACACACATACTGAGCACCACAATATGACAGAAATTCTTTCGCTTCCCTGAAAGCCTTCTGACACCTGTTTTCATATCCATGCATCTTCCTGGCCCCTAGGAAGCAGCAGTGTCAGGCCTTTCCTGGTGCTTTTTCCTCCTCGAGACAGCGATGCAGCAATGCCTTTCACAGACTTGCTTCTACCACCAGGAATACTTGTTTCCTTGTACCCCTGTCTCTGCATTGCTTAGTTTCCATTACTTTTTCTGAGACATATCCTATTGGCCAGATGGACCATACATACATGGCCTTACGCATTCACTTGCTTAAAAAAAAAAAAAAAGAGGTTCAAGTGCTGGTAACTATAACGAAAGCGCTGATAAAAATTTCCATTCACATTTATATGTGGGCAGGATTGTTCACCTCTTCTGGGGAGATCCCATGGAGCATGGTTACAAAATTGAATGGTCAAAGTATGTTTAGGTTAATGAAAAATGGCCAACGCCTCTTCCGTGGTGACCGTCCAGTCTATATCCTTAGCTGTGATGGATGAGAGGTCTTTCTCCTTAGCATTCTCACCAACACTACACCTTGCCTGTGTTCCGAATCAGATGTTGTCAGTGTTTTGGAGCTAGAACGTTGTGGTAGGTATGAAGAGGCAGTGGCTTGTCAGTTGGTCTAGTTTGCTTTACTGTTGTTGTGGCAAAATATTCTGAGTAAATTTTAAAAAATGTAATGGAGGAGAGGATTTATTAGGTTTCTATTCTTAGGTAAAAGTCTATCACTGAGAAAAGTCACGGAAGAAACCATGGAAAAACACTGCTTCTTGACTCTTTCTCTCAGTCATTCTTAGCTAGATTCCTCATATAACCTAGGACCACCTGCGTAGGGATAGTACTGCCCACGTGGGCTAGGCCCTCCTGCATCAATCCACAATCAAGACAATCCTCACGTACATTGCCCACAGACCAGACTTCTCTGGACCCTTCCTCAACTGAGGTCTTTCTGTCAGATGACTATAGGAGGCATCAAGCTGATAATAAAAACTAACCAAGACATTTGTGTTCTGGGTCTGGATCATTCTAAAAGGCATGAGTAGATATCACCATATTATTACTAGTTCTATATCTTGTCAATATTCTGGATCCAGGTCATTCCAGTAAACATGATCTGATCCTTAGAGTTCCACGTCACAATAAAAACTGATTTTACTGATTCATGTCCCCTGCTTTTACTTCCTGATGCTAGAGTTTTATTCCAAATTTTTGACTAAGTTATTTTTCTTCTGATTTATATGGAGTAAAACAGGAAAAAACATTTGATTTCATGGTCTGACTACTTAATGATTTCTGAGGCATAAAAATGAATTTCTTCTCTGCTGGGTGAGAGATGTCAGGTAATTTGATTTATTGGGCTTTTCGGTAGGTCTACTGAAATCAATAAAGAAAATATTTCATGCTCATTCCAAAGAAGAAAAAAAATAGAAACTAGACCAGTGCTTTGCAAGGAAGACAGTATCTATACACTGAAAATTGACTTGTGTATAGTGCTGGGACTAGGGTTGCAAAAATCCATGTGTGTGTGTGTGTGTGTGTGTGTGTGTGTGTGTAATTAAGGAAAGCTTTCAACTCTCAGCATGTGTGAAACATTTTCCAAGACTAGGGAGTATTTACATATTAGATCTTTTTAAAACTCTTAAATTAAGGTCAGTGCTTATTTAAAAAATAACAAATATAGACCTAATTCTAATAGCTACTGAAAACAGAGACATAAAACTTTAGTTATTTAAATTGTGGGATCATTTGAGGAGGAAGTGGAAGAAAGAAGATGGGGAAGAAAAGGTGCAGGAGGGGGAGGATGAAGAGGAAGAAGAAAAGGAGAAGGAGAGAGAGGAGAAGGAGAAAGGTAAGGAGAAAGAGGAGGAGGAAGACGGAGAATCCCATCTCAATACATCTGTGGGTAAGAGTTCTCCAGCCCCTGTACTTAGTTTCTTAAAGGAATAATATCATTCTGCACAGTTTTATTGAGAGGTGGGAGCACTGGCTGCTTTTCCAGATAACATGGATTTGATTCCCATCACTCACACAGTGGCTCAGAACCATCTGTAAGATCAGTCCCAGGGAATCTAACCTGCTTCTGTCCTGTTTGGGCACCAAGCATTCACATGGTATACACACACACACACACACACACACACACACACACACACACACACACACACACACTTGGGCAAACATTCATATACATAAAACAGGAAAAATACATGCAACAAAAGATAAATAAATAATTAAAACACAAGCTCATATTTTGGTAAATTAGAGCAAGTTTATAATTTTGGATTTTCAAATTCTCCAGAATGATGTATTTCTTTGAGTTAATTAATCTAGAGGAAAGTAACACTTTTGCAAGGTTTGGACTTGTTGCTTTTGGATGACATCGGTTCTATGAGCTTCTAGCTTCTGATAGTGGATGTTTCTGCTCTTTTCATCAGACTTTCCACAAACCCAGCACCTCTGAACTCCAGTAGTGGTTTCTGCAGCCCTGATGATGGCCAAGAACATTTCCTGACACTTTGATAACTACACAGTTAACTTCACTTAAGCAAATAAATGGTATGTTAATATACATATCGCACACATTATAGATTCTCTTCATATAGTTTCTTTGAAGGCCCTGGAGGTGCCTGCAGTCTGGGAATTGTTTCCTCACTCATTTTGGAATACTTCTCCATACATTGTGTCCCCGCACGTTTGGATATCTCACAGGCAGAAGCTGTGCTTGCCTTTGCTCTAGACTATCATTGCAAAGGTATTTGTGTAGCAAGCAGCCTTGGGAGATAACGCTTCTCTTTAGAGCAGAAAATAGATTTGTGTACAGTCAGCATAATAAAGATAATGGCTTCCTCTGTCATAAATTTCACTTCATTTCCTTGTAGCACATTCTAAACGATACAGGTCTGTTTAGTTCTCGGTTTCTTGGCTGTGACTAACGCTCTCCTATATGAACAAGATCACCTGGCCCCTTTTACATGGGTCTCTCTATGAATAAGTTGGCTTGGGGAACAAATGCCACCATAAAGGTCACACTGCTTGCTTTGCTGTAATAAATAGCCCTTTGTCTCTGGCTTAAGAATCTTGGGTTCTCTGCCAATACCCATGAAGCCATGGCAGTCCAATTTATTAGTGTACAAGCAGGATGATAATTCATATCTCACAGTAGCCTTCCAATTTTTCAAAGCTATCAAGGAGCCAACCAAAGCCCTTTCATGGAAATATTGAACAGAGAGAGAGAGAGAAAGAGAGAGAGAGAGAGAGAGAGAGAGAGAGAGAGAGAGAGAGAGAGAGAGAAAGCACAAGTAATTAGTGAGACAGAACTTCAGATTTGCATACAAGGAAAGAAAGCCCTAAGTATCTCTATACCTCAACAGAATTTCACAAATTATCCAGTGGGAAAGGCAGGAAAATGTACAACGAAATCTTGAGAGATAAACGCGGTGCCTAGGATGTTCCTTTACACATTGAAAGAACCATTGAACTAATTCTGTAGGGATGATGATTCAAAGGTCAGGGATCTGAACTCTCGCTTTGTAAAGTCCTTGCAGCACAGTCACACATGGTCCTTAAGAACAGCGTACTCCACTAGGGGACAGTTGGTTACTGTAGGAAATTGACCCCAACTTTTCACATATCTCAATAGGTAGCCAAGAATTTCCTTTTATGCTTCTCAGAAGATTCTGAAACAGGCCAGGGATCTTGTTTTCAAGAAAGGAAAACAGACTGAGAGGTTCATGAAGTAACGTGGAACCAGTATCTTACAGTTCTTCCCTGGGGAACCGGACTCGTCGGCCCAGGCTGTGGAGCTGAAGGTGACATTTAGATGACGGTAAGAATGGCATCGAGGACTCAATCAGGGTTTTTGGTTTTTTGGTTTTTGTTTTTCCTGAAGCCATCTCATGAAAGCATGCTGTCATCCAAGATCAAGAGGAACACTGAGTAACTACACAACTATAAGTTAGTTTTCAGGTTTAAAATCAATCTGTGTCTCAAAAGTTGAATGTCATTGTACAAACCAGTTATGTAACCAAGAGCAGGTAAAAGGCAGCCCTGTCATATATGAGAATAAACAGTATATACTTAGAATTATTAATTTACCTTTCAAAAATGGGATGGGGGCGGGGGATACCATTTAGATATGGGATGTAATAAGGAGGGATTACAGGATCCTAGCCCCATGGGTAGAGTAGAAGATCAATGTTTTCTGAGAAGATACTTAGAAGATTTGGGGAACATGGCTGCCAAAGTTAAAATTCATGCCAGGTGGCTCCTGGAAACCAGCACCTTGCCCTGCTTCTCAATTACCCAGAGAATAGAAGACAAAATAAGAATGATTTGATGACAAAGCCAAAGCAACCTTGTGCTGGAAGGTGTTATGCATGATACAGGAGGAGAAACGCAGTCGTCCTTTTTTACACTGGTACAATAGTGGCGTGAATGCTATGGGAGAAGCCAACTACTGAATGGTTTAGGATCCAACTTCATAAGACAAAACCTACAACTATCATGGTTATCAGGGGCCAAGAACCTGAGGCTTGACAAGCCATAGGATCTCGAGGATATCCTACTATCATTATACTGCAAAATAGACGTTGTGTTCACTAACACTTAGTGGTCTGTTGTCGTACCTAAAGATTAGTATATATATATATATATATATATATATATATATATATATATATATATATATATATATATACATATACATAAAAGATTAGTATATCCCTAAACACTCATGAGAAAAGAATCGTTCTGCAATAGAAAGAAATTCACATGTTGTCAGGGTGTGAAGAAAAAGAGATTTCAGAATGCTCAGCCCTAAATAGAACATCTCTATCCCAAGACTTACGTCCAAAGATTATAAAGGCCAGAGGCAGTGGATGAGCACAAGAAAACAGTGCCTTCTGGACACGACAGGGCTGTTGCACGTGTGAACTAAGAGTGGTTATGACACTATACAGAAAACCTGCGGACAAAATCCTGCCAGACAAAGTTCCAGCGTGAGGAAGTCAGGTGGGCACAAGGTCTCACCCCTAATAGGTAAAGAGCAATTAGGGGTACTTCATTTTCTTTTTTAGCATGGACCTTGATAAGTGAACTACATTTTAGTTGAAACCCAAACACCCAAGGTTATATAGGCAGCACACAATGGACCCAATGGGTATAAAAGAAAAAGTGGACACAAGTAGGGAGGAGGGTAGATCAACGTGAGTGACTGAATGTGATCAAAATACATTGCGTGATATTCTAAAAGGATCATAAAAACTGTAAAAAACACTTGTGAAGTACATCACTAGAAGGGTATGTGACTTCCTGTCTTTAAGTGGACAAAACAGCATGGCAAACCATTTGCTTTGCTTAGAGTAATCCCCATCCCCAGTGTTTACCTGGCTTCACAGCGGGCTCTGTCTAATGCTCCCCATGAGAGTTCTGAGTATCCACCTTTTCTTGGGAATCACTACCTACTGCTCAGGATGCTGTCCTGCATATCCCTTGGGGCTTGTGGTCACTGGGATGACACCCACATTGATGGCCGTGTTAATGAATTTTGTTTCATCTGTCTAATGCACAAGACTGGAGCCCAGTGATACGGTGCCCGCCAACAAGACTGGGGACCTACAGTCTGTTTCTGTAGCCCACGTAGTGGAAGTTAAGAACAGCCTCTTAGAACTTGTCATTTGACCTCCACACATGCACTATAGTACAAGTGTACCTGTCACCACAAATAAACAGATAATTAATGAACAGGGAGTTTAAAAAATCATTTGAAGCTTGATTGCTTTTCCCTCTCTCCCCTCTTTTCCTCCCCCTCTTTCCTCTTCTTTGCCTGAGGAGACAATATTCACTTTTGTGGGTCATTTTACAACCTGGCTATATCGGTCACTGTATTTTAGTTTCTCTTATTCTTGCTTTGAAAAAGTTTCACTAACTTTGTTTGCTTGTTGTATTCAATAAATCTTTAGCATGTGTTCCCTTCAGAGAAAAGCTGGTTTTTCCGATTTTCAAAACTTCTATCCTGACATCACTGAAAAGTTCAGGCAATATTGTACATGTCTAACCTATGATCTATACATTTATGGTTAACAGTTATTTAATAAAAAATAAGCAACCTATATGTTTGGTTGACCATGTGCATTTTGTAGATTTTTCAACCTTATCACAGACTATTTATAAACCACAGTGTTTTATGTGGCCTCTGAGATGTTAATAACCCACCTGCTTATATAAGTGCTTTGCATTTTAAGGCTGAAATAGGTTTTAGGACAATAGTACATGGAACTCTTATACATTCATGCTGCCTGGTTATTGCAGTTCACTAAAAAATAAGATGTTTCTCTGAAAAATATCTCAAAATTTTTATATTTTGGGTACTTTATAAAGCTATATTAGAAATGTATTTGCTTAAAGGATTCAGATATTATCATTATAATCCATGCTATAAATAATGAATACAATTTTGAAAGGTATAGCATTTAAATCAGTGTGGATAAGGTTATCATTTTATGTTGGGGTATGTGATGCTATGGGCCATGGTATTCAGGTAGAGGTCACAGGCCTGGTGTGGTGGCTTACACCTATAATCTCAGATTTTGGGAGGCTAATGCAAGTACACGGCCAAAGTTCAAGGCCAACCTAAGCTACAGAGAGAGATCATACAAGTGAAGGCTGTGTTGTTCTCGCAGGATGCTAGAGATTATGAATTGACCCTGTATCACCAGCCTTATTACCACTAGACAAAACAAGTACAATTCTGAATAGGAAAAAAAGTCACTGCTGGGTTCTCAGAAGTCTGAAGGAAGCAATGGTAACCCTCTCCCCCACCCACTAAAAAGTGGAAATGCTTGAACTGCCTTGGCAGAAAGGAAGGGGAAAAAACACTTAGAAGAATGAAAATTCTTTAATGAATATTTGTATAAATGAAAGTCCTATCAGAGTACAATGGACCCTGAAGGGAAAAGAGGATCAGACATTCACTAAAGCTCACGTGTGCACACTAGTATGAGAGGCTATGACTTGGTTCAGAAATGGCTCTTCCATGTCACATTGGGGTGACACTCACATAGGCAGTCACAAAGTGAGGCTTTGTTAACGCGTATGGGGACACTGCTTAGCACCCTCAATCCAACAGTGCTGACCAGCTAGAAGAGATTAATAAAGGGACAGAACACAATTGCCATGCTCAACAGCAAGACCGGAGGATGAGCTGAGATGAAACTGAGTCAGTGTGACCCATGGGGATACAGGTGGATGGCTATGAATCACGATGTCCTTGTGAGAAAAGCCTTGAGCAGCGCAAATGTCCCATACAGGAAGAGTGGAGGAACAAGAAGAGGAGACCAAGTGCATGAATAAAATGCTAAAAGCTTTTGCTCCATCACCTAAGCTCAGTTCAGTTTCACAACTTGTTTTAGTCAGGGTTCTCTAGAGCAGTGGTTCTCAACGAGTGGGGCATGACCTTTGGGGATAGGATGACCCTTCCATAGGGGTCCCATATCAGGTAGCCTGCCTGTCAGGTGTTTACATTAAGACTCATAAGAGTAGCAGTTACAGATTTGAAGTAGCAATGAAAACACTTTTACGGTTGGGGGTCACCACAACATGAGGGACTGTATTAAAGGGTCACAGCATTAGAAAGATCTAGATCAGTGCTCTAGAGCTAGAGGAACAGAAATGATGGAAGGATGACACATCTTAGGGGATTTCTTAGATTGGTTTACATGGCCTGGGCTGGGTAGTCTAACAATGGCCATCTCCCACAGGAGAGGCTGAAGCCTCTACAGTTGCTTGGTCCACGAAGGTGGATACTTCAACAGCCCCAGTCCGGCATTGGTGGCCTGGGGGATTCCTGGAAAGCTACTGTATTTGGCCTATATCAAAATTCCATAGAAGCTGGTTCTAATATCAGCAAAGGAATGCTGCGGCAATGGCAGGGGTGAACTTGTCAGTGAGAGTGAGGACCAGCAGGCAGAAAGCAAAGTCCATGTTCTTTTAGCTGGACTGTCACCAGGAAGGGCTGTCTACATTTAAGGTGTGAGTCTTGATTTTAAAAACCAGATCAAGGAAGCCCCTCACAGTAATGACCAGGGCTTGGGTTTTTGTTGATTCCAGATGAGTCAAACTGACAACAAAGACTAACCATCGCACTGGTCTTTAACAAGCAGCCCCTCCAAGAAGGGCCCTATAATAGCACGGAAAGTGTGCAGCCCACTTATTTTCTAACACCATTCCTAAATGGACACGTGATGATTAGTCTCAGCCATTGTACACCTCAAAGCACAGACAATCACCCGATACTTCAATAATTATTAGATTTAGATATCAGTTCATTTGATGCTACTGTACAGAGAAAACCAGCCACAATTTGTTGTCCCACTTGGTCTCTCCAGAGCACCACTCTCAGCAGTCTCTGAAAGTCAAGAAATCCATCATGGTAATTTCTAGACTGCCACAGGATTCCAAACAATTTAGGATAAAGGGGCTGGAGAGATGGGTTGGAGGTTAAGAGCACTGGCTGCTCTTCCAGAGGTCCTGAGTTCAACCACATGATGGCTCTTAACCATCTATAATGATATCTGTGTCCTCCTCTGGCCTGCAGGCATACATGCAGGTAGAATATTGTATGAATAATAAATAAATCTTTGAAAAAACTTTTTTGGGGATAAAGTCTTAGTCCACCTTTTAACTTCTGGAATGACATATTTGTTCCTCTATTCTTTGTTTCCAGCAGACATACACAGGGACTATTATATACACAGTACTGTCTATGAAGTCCAGTTAGGCACACTGTCTGCTGCTCTTCTCTGATATGCCTGCCCCTTCTGTTTGCTCCAAAATTATCACATTTGATTATGCTGGGCTTGAGGAGCCCTTGGCTCTCAGGTTATGGTATACTGATGGGACCTCAATCTCTTATCTTTGTCATCTGACCTTGCCTACTGCTCACATATGGGTGTCTGAAGGCATCTTCACCTTGTCTCTCTCCCCTGAACCTACCAGTATTAACATTCCATGCATCCTACTGAGCATGGTGTCACATAGGCAGAAGGCCAGCGCTTCAGGGGTATAAAGTGAGGAGATAAGAAGTTCAGGACCAACCTTGGCTATAGGAGATGTTGTTTCTAAAAGGAGTTTCTGACATCAGAATATGCCACTGTTCCCTCCTCAGCCCTCTCCTGTCACACTGTTTCTAACAAAAACACAGCGCTGAGTACTTATTTTCAAGTCTTCTTCTCTTGCTCTCCTAGTCTTCCTCTCCTCCTAGTCTCCTGCTTAAAAGCATCCTCCCATGCCTTCTGGCTATCTGTTGCAACAGCTCTCCTCCACTTCCAGAGTAGCCTCCCACTGCCATATATTTTGCCAAGTACTCTGTTTTGGTATCCTGGGATCTTTAAGCAGCATTTGCAACTATGGCGTCATCTTCCTTAAAATAGCTCTATCACTTGGCCCGCAGATGCCAATTTCTCCTGCTTTTTCTCCAATTTGTCTGTATATTCACTCTGGTTTTCCCCCTCAGACCCACACTGGCTCAGCCTTTGGCCTTCTCTTCTCTAGCACCAAGGCGTCCCCCGAAAGCTCATCCATCCTTGACCTTTCCAGAAGACCACCTCCAAGCTGATGACTGACCAGACCTGGGCACGTAACAGACCTCCATAGCTAACCATTTATGTGGGGGTCTCCAAATGGAATTCCTGATCTCTAACACCACCGCCCCCATTCCCTCCCATCTTGGTGGGTGGTGATTCTATCCTCCTAGTTGTTTAGGCCAAGAAGCTCTGTGGGATGGGACCCTTGCCTTGTCCTTTTCTTTTCTACCACATATAGAGTCCCTTGACAAACCTTTGCAATTCTGTTTCAAATATGTATCAAGAAAGTAGCCATGTTTGACAGCTTTACCGCTGATAGCTCAGCTGGCCACTGCCACCCCTCAGGTGAATCACTGTAATAGCTTTCATCCTTAACCATGGCCCCTGCTTACAACAAAAAAGCAAGCAACAAGAATAATTTGTATGGCATACAAATTCAGTTTGTACATTCTTCTGCCCACTGATGGCATTCCTGTCTCAGAAAATTCTGGACCCATAGGGTCATATTCTGTCCATCCTATGCAACTTTATTTCACAGCATGCTAGTCACCTTTGTGTTGCTTTAGTGGAATGTGGGGTACTCTAAGAAGAAAATGGGGGCCATTGAGCTCATGATTTTGCAAGCTGAAGGTCATGGATGAAGATTTTATGGTGAATGGCAGTTAATAGTAAAGATAAGGAGGCAGAGAGGACAGGAACAATCAGGCTTGCTCCTTCAACAACAACCCTTACCATGATAGTAACATTCACATTATATATCCAATGACCCAAGGGCATAACAATAGGCCCCATCCGAGGTTTTTATCACCTGCCAATAGCATCACTCTGGAGACCAAGTATCCGCTAACAATGGGTTCTTGGGAAACACCCAACTTCCCTCCAAGCCAGCCACACTATATCTTCTCTTTCAGGATCAGTATTCTTTTCCTACACTTTACGGGCTTTCTTTACACATGATTTCATCATCAAAAATAACCTCCTCTCCTGCCAAGCACCCATCTCTCTCTCTTCTCCTTCATAATTCAGGCCAGATATTGGATAGAGACATAAAACAGAGACAGAGGAAGAGGCTGGGGTTCTACAGTCACCTTTGAGGGCTTATTCCTAATGACACAAAACCTCCCAATAGGCCCCATATCCTAAAATATCTACCTCTAAAGGGTAGAAATCTGGATACCAACCCTCAAACATAATTGACAGCATGCATCCACCTGCTGCCATGTGTTTTCCACCATGGTGGACTGTGTCCCCTCAAACTGTAAGCCAGAACAAACCCTTCCTCCCCTAAGTTGTTTCTTGTGTTTGTGTCTCCAACTTTGTGCTACTGGGATGTGATGTATTGACCTCAATTGACTTGGATTTATCTCAAAATAACAAGCATAGATGATGCCAGTGTTATAACACAAAAGACTGGAATTGTATCTCCCGTAATATGATTGACCTTCCAAAGGTGGTCAGAGTGTCTCTTACCTACAGTTTCAGGTTCTATGACAAAGTTCAGTAAAACCTGTAAAACTTAAGAGAGTTTTCTTTCCAAAGTCATGGCTTTTTAAATATAAATTTATTTATTTGTTTGTTTGTTTATTTATTGCATGTGAGTTAGAGAAGTGGGGTTCAGAGGGAGAGAATGTACTACGGTGCAAAAGTGGAGGCCAGGGGATGACTTTCAGGAGTCAACTCTCTCCTTCCATGGACTCGGGGGATTGAACTCAGGTTTGCACAGAAGCTTTTGCCAACTGAATCATCTTGTCTGGCCTCCATTTAATTTACAGTTTGCTATAAACTTAGAATTATCATACTTAAATATTCTCACACCTGTCAACACTTGTGTTTGTGGTAATGTGGCTTCTGACAGCAAAATAGCTTTTTGTGCTGTTCTGTTTGGTGTTGGGTTTGTGTGTGTGTGTGTGTGTGTGTGTGTGTGTGTGTGTATGCATGCACGCATATGTGTGTGTGCGCACATATATGCATGTGTGTGTGTCTGCATGCATGTGTGTTTTTTTATGAAAAGAATCTCACATAACGTAAGTTGGCCTCAAATTAATAGATAGGCAAGTCTGGCCTTCTTTTCTTTTATAAAGCTCAATTTCTTAATCTGTAAAGTAGGGAAATGTACTGGGCTCTTAAATACCCACCTCAGAGGTACACATTCAATAAACAATGATCTCCAAGCAAAGCAACTGTCACCATGCCCCTGGTTTCCTGTCTTATTGGACTTCTGTATGACCAACTCTGAGGATGGCGACAGAAAAATCACAGTCAGGGAATGTCCTCAGGGCAGGACACCGCAGGGAAGGCAGAAGAATGAGGTCATACACACGATTAAGTAAACAAGGCAGAGGCCACGAATGACTATGTAGAGAAGGGGAGACACCCAGGACCCACTTACAGCTTACATACAGCTCCTTGCAGATACTGGGGGACACAAGGCTCTTCTCCAATAGCATTTAAAAGCCACAGCCAGCCCAGGGTGGTGGCTCTGCTGTTAAGGGCGTTTAGCAATCCAAGGTCATCCTCAGCTACATAGGGAGTTTGAGGCCAACCTGGGTAACATGGGATCCTCTCTGTCTGCCCTGATATATATATTGTACATGGGTCTATGATCCTAGTATTGGAGGCTGAGGCAGGAGGATTGCTGCAATTTCAAAGCTGGCCTGGACAGGGACATATACAAAAACAGCACTTCTTAATACAAATAAAAAAGCAGAATACTTCACTGTAGAATCTCTAAGATGTCAGCTTGTCCTTCAGTGATTGGCAGAGAAGGGGCAGAAACAAAGGTTTTATCACGTATGGGTCTTGGAGGGTTCACAGCACTCCAGACAGCCACACGTGAAGGTCAGAGATCACAGACAGGGAGAGGGACATAGCCATGGGCCAAAACTTTATTAAGTCCAGGGAATTTCCTAAGCAGTTTCATGTGGGGCAATTTAGTTGGTAGATTTAAAGCCAGCAGATACAAGGTGTGGGAAATGGTCCAGTATGAGAGGTCTACCCAGCTTGTGTGTAACACGAGGGGTTGTGGGGCCAGTCATATATTGGCTACGGAAAGGGAGGGAATCCCTCAAGAGAAAGCTGTAAGGCTCAAGTGCCTGGCTGAACCACATAGGCCTGGAAGGAGCTGTAGAAATACAAACTGCCTCAGCCGCGACAATGACTTCAGCTTCTTGTCTGAAAAAGTCCAGCTTATACACAATGTGGATTCCGAGGTGAGATAAAATTATGAGAATTTACCCCATAAATATAAATACATGTATACACAAAGGACAGATATCATCTTAATTCTACCTTTGTGTTGTTTCATCCTAATCAAATCAATCCAAAGAACCCTGGCAAGATTCTAATTTCTCATCCATGAACCACATTTTTAAACTTTTGACATACAATGGTGTAATCCTTTGCTATATCCTTTACTACTCATATTTGTTCAAAAAATAAATAAAAGGAAGTTGGGCTATTAAAGGCTGAATTGCCACACTGTGACCTAAAAGCCTGCAGCTTGGTCGTGGTCTTTAAGAGAAACAGTGAAAAATCTGTATAAATTCTATTGGAGAATGCAGCTGAGTCTGCTACTTGGTTCATAACACAGCACGTGACACCCCATTCCGTTTCAAATCTGTTAAAGAAGAGCTTGAGAGATGGGGGCTGGGAGCTATACCAGTTAATAAAGAACTTGCCTTGTAAGCTGGAGGACCCAAAATTTACTCCCAGAATCCAAGTAAAAACGCACAGCATCGTGGCGACCCCAGTGCTGGTGAGATGAGACCAAAGGCTCCTTGGGCCTCACTGGCTGGCCAATCTAGTCTAAGTGGGAGTTCAGTGAGAGATGGATGGGTGGTTTCCTGAGAATGATGTCATTCATGTGCACATATGATTTTTAAAAATAAAAATAGATGATACATTTATCAATGAGATCAGAGTGCTGCGTCAGCTGAAATTCGGAGCGACCTAATAGCGTGGAGTAGCCTTGGAATGTACCAAGCCACCTGCCCCTTCCTAGATCTTAAGCTAAAAAGGCTCACATTTCTCTGTTTTAAAGATTCAGCACCCTTATGATGAAATTAAGAACAGGTGGCTCCTGGTTCAGACATCTCATAAAGACTCAAAGCCTTAGGATACAACTGAGATCCTACAAGGTGAGAATTTCACGATCCTACCCTCCCCTGCTTAGAGGAAACCTTGACATCAGACTAATGCATGATTCAAGTGAATTTTCCACAGACTGTAAACACCTCTGCTGGATGCCTGGAATGCTGTCAGCAGAGCATAGGACTTGAGGCCAGCAGTGGACAGCTGGAAGATCTTTAACAGCCACCATGACCGTGGTCTACATGACTTTGACATAGGAAAAAAATGTTTTCACATTTACACACACACACACACACAATCCTGCAGTGGTGCATCAGTGAAGGTCAGAGAAAGAGTGCTCATGAGCTGAGTAGAGAAGGCGCCACTGTGCCGGGTTCATTTGGTACCAAGGATAGAGGCAAGGTTCCATGCGTACTAGATAGGCACTCCATCAGCTGACCTACAGCCTCAGCCCAACAACCAGCTTGTAGTTACAGAATAACTATGCCCCATCCCTGTTTCAGGCACTCAGTATTGGAGAGAGTACTGAGCAGAAGCATCTGGAAGTTTCTAGTCACAGTACACAGCATCTGCTGCTGGCAGTGACGACGCTCAGGAGCAGTGTTTGCTGTAGGAAACTGGCCTTGTTCTTTGCCCGGTTAGTTCCCATTTTGTCGGCTGAATGAAATGACAACGTGAGCGCTCCAAGGTATCATCGAGGAGAAGGCTTTTATTGTAGAAATGGTGGAGACCCCAGCCAGAGATATTTGGAAGAGTCCAGACTGAACTGGGCCATGAGAGGATGGGAGGAGGTGGTGAGAGAGGAAAAGAAGAGAGATAGGAGGGAGAGCAAGCCAATCTAGAGAGGAGCCAAGGAACAGGAGAGCCCACTGCCAAAATGGCAGGTTTTTTATAGAAGCTGGCAGAACAGAAGGGAAGCCCATGGGCTGAAGAGCTTTAGGGTAGGGGTGAGGTGAGAAGAGCTGAGAAGCCAGGATGCTGGCAGCAGGGAGGGACTCCGTAAGACGTACTTGCAGTGCTGAGAGAGCCTGAGGCAAGCATGAGCATTTTATACGCCAATGGACACCAGAGTTAGCCATTTGCCCTAAGTTTCTTTGGGACCTTATAGCCACAAGCTATGTGCTGCCACTCTGATACTTTATTTTTGTTTCTTTTTATTGTTGAGACAGGGTCTCCTACAAGAGCCCAAGCTGGCCTTAAACTCTAATAATCCTCCTGCCTCAGCCTCCCCGTGCTAGGATGACAGTCTGCACCACCACGCCTAGCAATAGTTGCTAGTTCTTACTGATGTATTAAGAGTTAAGTAGCTTCCCTCCTCCTGTGTCTCCACTGCCTGCTAGGCTCTGCTGGCCCAGCTCATCTCCTCGTCCACCTGATCTTTGAGCCAACCAGCCCTTTAGCTGGGAATTGCCTACCTATTTATGTTTTTTAAACCGTTGATGAATGAATCCTTTGGCCCTGGTGGAATTGTTCTCTCCCTACACGAAAAGAAAGCTCTTGCTTTCACTTCCAGCAGCCACTGCCGCTTTGCTCTGTTGCTCTAAAGGCAGAGAGTCTGAGGATGAGTCTCTGGTTCTTCTAGACCTCCTCACTTGCACTCAGCACTGGTGGCCAGAGGCACGCCTAGGTCTCAAGGAACACTGCCGCCTTCTCTCACACCAACTGCTTCCTCAGCTACAAATGCTGTTCCCTGCCCTCCTCCTGCCAACCGCGGAGGGCACGTCTCTCCCATTGGATCCCTGCCACTTCTTTCATACATTTTGCGTCATCCTCTTCCCCATTGTGTTGGTGCATTTGGGTGTAGCAAATTCTGGGCCAAAAAGAAAGAAAGAACGGAATGAAGGAAGGAAGAAGAAAGAAGAAAAACAAGAACAGAAAAAAACTACAAAACAAATATTTTGAGCTACCTTTAATAATATGGGGGTACTTTTTGTAATAAGAATTTCTTCTTGTTTGAATTCAGAGATTTATGTTAATTTGGTTTGGTCTGGTTTGGTTGGGTTTTTCTTTTGGTGGAAAGAGAAGGTATTTACAAGGCATTATATGACTTAGGAAACATAAAAGAATGTAATTAGACAGACACACCAATGAAGCAAAAAATCATATTTTAAGTAAAGCTTACAAAAAGTAAATTCAAACACATTCAGGCAAATTATCACCTGAGCAGACAGGAGAACTTAACCTCCCTCGCCTGCCCGGAATTTCCCGTTAATCTGTTCTTGTGCTTTGCAAATGTCCTCCTCCCACTGCAGCCTTCCCTGCCCTGCTCGCTGCTCCCTCAGGAGTACAGGGCTCCTCAGCTGCCCTTCATGCCAGCCGCTGGCTTCTTCCTGTTTCCTGTCTTAGAACTGCTCTACCTTCAGGCAAGGGGCTGCCTAGATGTCTGTCTGTGACAAGGCCTCAGGCTTCCCACAGATGGAAACTTGGAATTCAGCTTGTCCACTTCCCCAGTGCTGGGGTTGTGTCAGGCTGCCCTTCCCACTGCGACAAGCTGAGAGGCCATGCTGAGCACGCACCCAACAAGCATGCTTGCTTAACGTTAGCTCCTTCTCTTCACATGTGTAATTCTACTCACGTCTTAAATTGAAACATTTTGCTCGTGTGTATGTGTGTGTGTGTGTGTGTGTGTGTGTAGTGCGTGTATGAGTGTGGTGTGTGTGTGTGTGGTATATATATGTGGTATTTGTGTGGTGTGGGCAGGTATGTGTGTCTGATGTCCTATGGTGTGTGTGTGTGTGTGTAGTGTGTGGATGGGTGTGGTGTGTGTGTAGTATGTATATGTAGTGTGTGTGGTGTGTATGTATTTGTGGTGTGGGAAGGTATATGTGTAGGTGTGATGGGGCGTGGGGTACAGTGTTCTATGTATGTGTTTCTAGTATCCTAGTGTGTGTTTGTGTGTGTGTTTGTATGTATAGTGTGGTATGTGTGTATGTCTATTGTGTGTGTGGTGGTGTGCATGGTGTGTGGGGTATATGTGTGGTAGAGTGTGTATGTGTGTGTGGTATGTGTTTGTGTGTGGTATGTGTGCTACAATATGGTATGTATTTGTGTGTGTGTGTGTGTTTTCTGTGTGTGGTATGATGTGGTGTGTATTTGTGTGTATTGTGAGTGTGCATGTATGTATATGTGGTGTCTGTGTTTGTGTGTGTGTAGTATGGTGTGTATGTATATGTGGTGTGCTATGTGTGTGCTATGTATGTGTGGTGTATGTGGTGTGTGTGTGCATGTGTATGTATGTGTGGTATCGTGTATACATGTGTGTGGTGGGTGTGCATGTATGTGTGTGTGGTGTGTGTGTATGTTCATGTGTGCATATGTGTAGTGTGCTGTGTTGTGGTGTATATGTATGTATGTGTTGTGTGTGCATGTGTGTTTAAGTATGTGCAGTGTGGTGTGGTGTGGTTCTGAGTTCTGCTCTGTCCCTTGGGTGTCCGGGCACCACACACACTGAGCTGGGGATGTTGGGGAGAAGGCCTTCTTGAGGACTTTAGCTCTCCTAGCTCAGAGCTCTCCCTTTGAAATAGCTTATGTTTGTTTATTAGTGAAACAATTTATGTCTGTTTATTAGTGAAGTAGCTTATCTCTGTTTATTCCATGGTGAACAAGCACTATACGAACCTTGGGGGGTAAGGAGGGGTTTTGGGGTGAATGCCTTTTTCTTTATTTGATTTTAATAATTTACTCAGATTACAACTGGATTGTTATCCCCTCACTTGTATCTTCCTGTTCCTCCCTCCCACCCTCCTTCCCTTCCTCTCTCCCTCTTTCACTCTATTCCCCTTCCTAGACTCCTGACAGAAGGGGACCTCCTCCCCCACCATATGATCACACCCTATCAGGTCTCATCCGGATAGCCTGCTTCCCCTTCCTCTGAGTGCTACTAGGGCTCTCCACCAAGGGGAAGTGGTCGAATAGGGAGCACCAGAGTTCATGTCAGAATCAGTCCCTGCTCTCCCCACAACCATGTAGAATGTGCCGTCCATTGGCTAGATCTGAATGCTACTGCATGCATTGCCCTTGGTTGCTACAGTACTTTGTGTATGCCCCTGGGTCCTTCTATTTCCCCATTCTCTCATCCCCCTCTCTCTCCTGGAGTCCAATATCGAGTCCCAGCATCTGTCCCGATTCCCCGCTGAGTGAAGACTCTCAAAGGGCATCCATGTTGGGTTAGTATCCAATTTAAGTGAGTAGATACCATGAGTGTCTTCCAGGGTCTGGGTTATCTCAGGATGATCTTTTCTAGTCCCATTCATTTGCCTGCAAATTTCAGGATTTCCTTGCTTTTAATAGCTGAATGGTATTCCATTGTATAAATGTACCACAGTTTCCTTATCCATTCTTTGACTGAGAGATGTCTAGGTTGTTCCCAGATTCTGCCTATTATGCATAAAGCCACTATGAATGCAGTTGAGCCACTATCTTTGTTGTGGGGTGAACGCATTTTATCGGCTGTAGCTGGGGTGCTGGTTTTGCATCCAGGTACCGGCCACATGACTCTCTGTGACTACCTTGAGACTTGGGGTCCCAGCCTACAAGCCCCAGGACATGCAGGAAGAGAAGCAAGGACGGTGTGGTCCTGTTCCTACCAGTCTCAGGATGATATTTCAGTCTCAGGTTTGAGATTTTCAGAGTTTAGACACATATCTGACCTCACTCTAGCCCCATGCCTGTTGTCCCTTATCACCCTACCTATGTGCCTGACAGTGTGGTGGTATATGTGTATGTGTGTGTGTGTGTGTGTGTGTGTGTGTGTGTGTGTGTGTTATGATGTGGTGTGGTGTGTATTTGTATGTGGTGTGTATATGCGTGGAGTGGTATGGTATAGTGTGTTTGTGTGTATCTGTGTGGTGTGTATATATATTATTGTGTGTGCATGAATGTGGTATGTGTGTGTTGTGTGCTCTGTGTGTGTGGTGTGGTGTTTGTATATGTAGGTGGTATGGTGTGTGTATGTGTGTGGTGTGTGTATGTATGTGTGTGCGTGTGGTATGTGTGGTATTTATGAGTGTGTGGTATATGTATGCATGTGTGTGGTATGGTGTGTTTGTGGTGTCTGTGTCTTTACGCATGTGTAGTGTGATGTGTGTGCGTGTGTGGTTTATGTGGTATGTGTATATGTATGGTATGTGTGTAGTGTGGTGTAGTGTATCTCTGTGGTGTGCCTGTGTATGTGTGTGTATGTGCAGTATATGTGTGATGTGGTGTGGTGTGGTATACTCTGTCTGTGTGGGTGTGTCTATGTATGTGTGGTGTGTATGGTGTGTGTGGTGTGTGTGTGTGGTGTGTGTGTATATGTCGTATGTGTGTGGTGTATATGTGGTGTGTGTGTGTGGTGTGTGTGGTGTGTATGTGTGGTATGTGTGTGTGGTGTGTGTGTATATGTGGTGTGTGTGTGTGGTGTGTGTGTATATATGTCGTATGTGTGTGGTGTATATGTGGTGTGTGTGTGTGTGGTGTGTGTGGTGTGTGTGTATGGTGTGTGTGTATATGTGGTGTGTGTGTGTGTGTGTGGAGTGTGTGATGTGTGTGCTGTGTGTGTGGTGTGGGGGGCATGAGCACACATGCACACGCATGCATGGCATATGTGTACAAATGTTCAGGCCTGGACCTATGTATGCCTGGAAGCTACATAGTTAGATGAGAAGCAGGTCAGCAGGGAGAGGAGGCTAGGGGTCCTGTTCTACCACTCTTTGCTTTATTCTCTTGAGAAAGGCTGTCCTGCCAGCCCTGGGCTAGGCTGAGGACCAGCAATTCTTCCCCTCTGCCTCCCAGAGAAAGGCTGTCCTGCCAGCCCTGGGCTAAGCTGAGGACCAGCAATTCTCCCCCTCTGCCTCCCAGAGAAAGGCTGTCCTGCCAGCCCTGGGCTAGGCTGAGGACCAGCAATTCTCCCCCTCTGCCTCCCAGAAGCACTGGGATTACAGGCATAGGCCACTGTACGGAGCTTTCTAAGTAGGTTCGGGGGGATCTGAACTGGGGTCTTCATGCTTGCACAGTACTTTCACCCTCTGAGCATCTGTCCTCAGCCCTTCACTGGCTCCTATAAGATGCATGGGAGCTTATTTCCTAGATTTCTCTCTGTATTTTTAAAGGAAACATTAAAAGAAAAAAAGGGCATGTATTAAGCACAGATATGAATGCATAAATATTTTGACAACTTATTATAGTTAGACATATTTAAAATTAAGTTTCTGAATCACCTTCCAAGATGATCCAAGAGGTGTAATAACTGTGTTAGGCTCAAGACTTCCCTCCCTCGGTATATAAGTCTAGAAAGAAGCAGATATGAATTCCAACAACTCAAAAAGTAATCAGGATGCAAGGAGTCTTCAGGTTTTAAAATATTCTTTAAAATTATGTTTTCTGTTTATGTCGATGTTGGTGTATCTGTGTGGGATATGTGCACATGGGTACCGTGCCCACAGAAGCCAGAAGAGGACCATGCCCACAGAAGCCAGAAGAGGGTGTCACAGGAAGTTGGAGCCACCTGAGACGGGTGCTGTGACCAAACTTGGGTCCTCTGCTGAGCAGCAAGTGCTCTCACTCACTGAGCTGTGTCTTCTGCCTCTGATCATAGTTTCCAAAGATCCAGCTATTAGAATTGCTATTGAAAGTGTATGAAGACACAAAATGGTATATTAGAAATGCTCACGTCTTCTTCTGCTGAAAATGTTCATATAGTTGGTTTTCTTTTCTAAGTTTTATAAGGAATGCTCTCTCGTTCTCTTGCTTTCTTCCTACCAAAGAGTTAGTGACTATCACAAAAATATTTCAATAACAAGACTGATCAGTGATCTTTATATTCAAAACCCCCGGTCAAACCTATTGAACCTTTATTTACATCTCAGTGCTGACCATGGGGACTCTGTCCATGCCTACCCCTCAGATCTTCTCCCACAAGACAAAGACTCTGGTTTAAGCCACGTGTTGCAGAAGTAGTGCCAAGATTCCTTTCAAAAGTTCTTCCACAGCATTGCTAATCTTCAGGTTTTACTACAGCTAATCTTTGTCATCTGGCTCTGTACTACTGTTGAGGCTGCCATTCTCCCACCAGACGTCAAGTGCACACCAGTAACTGCGTGCTTAATTTTCCACACTCAGAGAGTGTACATGAGAGCAGGAAGAATTATCTACATAAAAATCAGACCTAAATCTCTTGTGAAAACATTGCTAGTGCTTTCTGAAAATCCACTTCTGAAATACGGGCAACGATAGCATATTTATGCAGACATTCATGGATGGAGGAAATTCCTAATTTAGTCTTAACGGAAGCATGGGCACAATTTACAGGCTCCAATGTGAGCACAATAAATAGAGTGGTTTATTATTTTGGAACAGGTAGCACAGAGCCCGAAATTTCCGCCTTTCCATCATTTGCACTAAAGACAGAGTATGCCCTATGTGTATCCAATAGTGACTTGGAGTCCAGCCAAAAGACACAGGGTTCAAGTTCCGGGGTTAAATCATCATATACTATCAGGCCCTAACAACACACTGGTTCACACTATTTGCCCTGAAAGCAGCTAAGGGACTCTAGCAAAGCTGAGTAGAACAAACATGCCATTGTTTGTAACCAAGTACAAATGTGTGATCTTAGTTTCTTAAGGGGCTCTATAAAGTATGTACACAGACCAAATCAGTGTCAAATTATGAAAAAAGCAAGCTTCTTTCACAATGGGTCATTGAGCTGCTTTGTAGGTACATTCTCAGCCACCCATTAAAATTATATTTGTAACTTCGCAAAAATAACAAGACAAGAAATTGCCAAGTTAGCAAATTCTTAACTCCAAAATCAGCTGAAGGCTAAAGGACATAACTTGGCTTTTGTAAATACTTTACAAATTTGAACTTATGATTAAAATAAAAGTCAGTCTTGTTCAGAATGTCTGAGAAGTCTTGGCTTTATAACTTTTTTTAAAAGTCTATTAACAAGAGAGTAAGTGAAACATACTACAGTGACAAATGACTGATGAAAATTAAACAAAGGGAACTAATATTTAAAAACAAAATACACAGAGGGTGCTGGAGAGATGGCTCCACAGTCACTTGCTGCTCTTGTAGAGGACACTGTCTATTCCCAGCATCTATATGAGCAGCTTGGACTACTTATAAATCCAGCTCCAGGTAGATCTGAGGCCTCTGGCCTCTAAGGAACCTACACTCCGTTCCGTGCACATACCCACACATACACATAATTTAAAAATAATAAAAACAAATCTTTTTTAAAAGGCATGGATTGTTGGTTTTGTTATTCATCAGTGAACACCTCTTTCTTTTCTCATGATTTTACAACCACACTTGATCTGCCATAATTGACTAATCTCACAAACACGCATACCAAAAGAGACAGACATGTCCATTCCATAGTAACCGGGACTGAGTAACAGCTTCCAAAACTCAAACACCCTCACCCCTGAGATTTAGCTAAGAACCCAGGTGTGGGTGGATCAGGCCATCCGAGTGCCTTAACAGCAATCACAAGTTCGATGTAAGAGGCAGGCAGAGGAAAGACCTGAGAATAGAAGAAAATCATGGGACAAAAGGAGAGCCAGTCAACATGGATGTCCCGTCTGTGGCAGAGAAGATGGAGGATCAGCCATAAGCCAGGAGCAGGTTCAGAGTCCAGCTGTTCATGCTGGACCAAAGAAGGACTTGGATTCTTCCCAGGAGCCCATGGAGGAGAATGGCTCGAGGCACACTCACTTCAGCCAAGCATTTCACACATCTCATCTCTACAGGATTTCCAGTGAGGAAACCTCCCTGTTGCTTCAAGCCCCCAAGTGTGTGGTGGTTAACTCACAGCCACCTCTGGAAAGATGTCTAAAAGCACAGGGAAAGATGCTTATCACCACAAATCCTGAGGGAACTGCACAGTAAAACCACAAGGAGATTGTCACCCTAACTGGCTAAAATGCCTAATACTGATAGGGGTGAGAGGTAGGTAATGAACAAACCACCCCATAATGAATAAGCTAGCTACTTTGGGACATAACTTAATAGTTTCCAGAAAATGTAAGCATGTGCTGCAAACCCAGCAACTGAAATTCTATGTAGTTGCCCAAGAGAAACAAAGTGAACTTTGATACTAAGAATCATATTTTTTTATTATGTGTATTAGTTTTATTAGCTCTCTTTGAAGTAGGTCAGTATCAGAGATGGTTCAAATATACATAACTTGGGGAATTGGGGAAACAAACTGTGGTATATCTACAAAGGTGGAATAAAGTTCAGGAAAAGGAAGGAGTGAAATCATACATGAAATCATGGGTGAATAAGCAGAGCAAAAGAAAACACACTCTATTCCCGCCCTAGAAAGAACACACACAGTGATGTCATTTACATAAAAACCTCAGAAAGTGGAGGCTACATGTAAGCTGATGCCTGGAAGAGAAAATGGCCAAAGAGGGAAGCCATAGAAGGATAGGAAAACTTGTCAAATGAGAGACAGCTCCACAAATGACATGCATCAAACTTCTGATTGTGTTCATATGCGGTTTATTGCACATAGATTAAACTGCAATAAAACTGTCATAAATAATACAAAACATGTTTTAATGAGCAATTTAAACTTAAGAGGTAGAACTGAATTATAACATAACGGAACATTAATCTTTAAAGCATTACATCCCACAGAGCATATAAATCTTCAAAGCCTTCTTGTAGCTAAGCACGTTGATGCACTTGATCTACAGTCAAGTTGGCAACGTATGTGTTATATCTCTTAACTCATCTTGTGAAATAATGCCCTAAGCATAGCATATGCTAACTTACATGACATTGAGGTTTTTTTATTTTGAGCCTCCTTTGTGTGAAATAAAAACTGGCTCACTGCAACAGATTTTATATATATATAATCACTCCTACATAATAAAACTAAGGAATGTGAAGAAATGTAGGAGAGGTTTTACCTTTTTATTCTATTAATTGTGTAAGCAGAACAACACCAAACAAAGAGATAAAATCCAAGGAAAACCCATATAAAGCACAATTATAAAAATATTTGTCTATAAAATAACTTAAATTCTATTCCATCCTCAATTCTTTCTTTGCTTTTAAGTATTCGTGGAACATTGATATTTGTTACAATATTTTGCTTCGAAAGACTCTCAGAAATAGCCTCTGACCCAAAGTAACCGACAAATCAGGAAATGAAACTATGACTTATGAAGAAGCAAGCAAACAAGGAAAAACAACAACAAACAGATGCAGGAGAGACTGTTCAGGGGGCACAAGTGCTTCCTGCTCTTCCAAGAGACCAAGGTTTGGGTCCCAGCACCCACATTTTCAGTAACCCCATTTCTACAAGATCTGATTATCTCTCCTGGCCTCTTCAGATACCTGCACACAGACACCCCCACAGAAATCCCTACACACACACACACACACACACACACACACACACGGGTATAAATAATTAAATATAAATATATCACATATATGCTTATGTGTGAGATGTGGAGAGATGGCTCCGTGGCTAAGAGCACTTGTGACTCCTACAGAGAAGCTGGGTTGGTTCCCAGCACACACACTCATGGCAGATCACAATCATCCACAACTCTAGTTCCAGGGGATCCAATGCCGGCTTTTGACCTCCACAGACAACAGGCACATACATTGTGCACATACATACACATGCATACAATACTCATATGCAAAACTTTAAATAAATACTGAACTGAGAATATGAAAAGTAATATCAGAGCTAAATGAAAAACCCTACTGGGAATAAAAGAATCACAATTCACAGTCTTCTCATGGCCAATTTGGAACAGAAATAGATTTTCTTGCTTGTAATATGCCATAAAATTGGTTTTTAAAAAATGAGCCAAAAGGACCACCTCTCTGCATCCCTTCCTATTTCTCAGGTTTATTGTATAGGGAGTGGCATTTTTCTCCAATATTCCACCACACTAGGTGAAGTCTGGAGCCCTATTGGGTGTGGCTAGGCCATGACAACCACTGTCATTAAAAAACAAAAACAAGAACAAGAAACTGCTGAGCTTCAAACCAAATCCACACAGCTCCAAAAACACTTTATAAGCCCAAGCTAGGCAGTACTTCAAACATCTGGACCATTTGTGTAGACACTCTCTTCAGACAGCCTCAATGTACCTCTGTAAAGCACAAACATGAATTCATTGGCATAATTATAAAGTGTGCATTTCCCACTGTCCAATTATTTCGCCACTCATAATCCTGACCATAAACTGAAAACAATTTGTGTACAAGTCACAACCACCCCCTGATGATGCATTATGGCCCCTGTCAACAAGTGTCTGCCTAAGGTGTTGCCCCGCCTGCCCCAATCCTGCCGAATGGGAGCAGCTAGCATCACCCAAGGCCTTTGTCAGGAAGATCTAGAAAGCCCAGGAACAAAACAAGGGTTATTTCTATCTGGCGGCAGAGGCCTTCAAACATAATCAAAGCTGTCAGCAGCCATATTTCCATTCTGAGAATATGAGCAACGAGGAAGTAGGCTGATCAGCCCAGGGAGACAGGACCTGACCAACAGTAACATCATTCTCCTCTGCCCTTAAGGTCTAGCTACCTTGATGCTTTCTTCAAAGTGAAGCTGCCAAAACCTCTCTTGGGTTTTGTGAGCTAAAACTGTTTGCTTGACTTAGTCCCCACTGTAGTATTCAACGCCTGAACTGCACATCAAACAAAAAATCTGCTCTTTGAAAATGCCATCCATGTACACAGTAAACTGCACTCCATCCCCTGTGCTCCATTTTCAGACCCACAACTCTGCCTGCTTTTCTGGAGGCCACGCAGACACCAGGGACCCCTGGCCAGGCTGGTACTAGGGACCCCAGAGGCAACATAAGTACCCAAACTCCAGAGTCCAGGCAGGCCACAAAAACACTAGTGGAGACACTATAATCAATCCAGAAGACTCACTGGTCACCAGAACTCCAGACGACTGAGGCCAAAAGACTGAGAGGAAACAAAACCAAGGGGGAAAAGCCATCTAAAAAATATCCCTCCAACCAAGATACACTCAGTGATCCGAACCTAAACTTATTATTTTATATTGTTGTTGTTATTATTCCATAAGTCCAGTTAGCACTGACCATATATGTTTGGGTGTGGGGCTGTTCCCTGGTGTGTGGGCAAGATACCCCCAGTCATATCATCAAATATGAGTGACTTTCCCTCAGTAGCCATCAACTGCCAATTGTTCTTGCATTGGGGTGGGCTTCAGGGTCCCTTCCTTCATCCACATTAGAATTTTGCCTGCCTTGGTCTTGTGTAGATTCTGGGCAGGAAACCATAGCTACTGTGAATCGATGTTTGTAATAACCATGTCATATCCAGAGGACAGCATTTCACAGCTCTCATAAACAACCTCACATGTTTTATTGTGGAAGAAAAATGTAACAGCAATGAGTGATTCCTTCTCTAAAGTACTAAAATACTCTGTTGGGCTGGGAATGCAGCGCCCATTGGTCGAGGACTTATTCAGCATCTGCAAGGCCCTAGGTTTAGCCCTCACTACCAGAAGAGAAAAAGAAAGAAAGAAAGAAAGAAAGAAAGAAAGAAAGAAAGAAAGAAAGAAAGACATACTGAAAGGCTGCACGGCATCTATGATAATTAAATTATGAGATGAGACTACAGACATATGTTAATACGAAAGTATTCAACAGCAAGAATCATGTCAAATACACACTAACTAGGAAAGGATGTGTTAGGACACCTTCAAATCTGTGGCAAACATTAAATTCAGACATATAATAAAAGTAACTATGAAAAAACAATTTGAAAGGTACGTGTTTCTATTAGGCTATGACATGTTTTTACATACATTAGACTGCATCCAAAAATAAATTTGGTTTGAATTTGAACACTGAAAAACCTAAAACATTCTGAGATTCCATCTTACACCCATCAGAATGGCTAAGATAAAAAAAAAAAACCCTCAAGTGACAGCACATGCTGGCGAGGATGTGCAGAAAGGGGAACTCTCCTCTATTCCTTGTGGGAGGGCAAACTTGTACAACCACTCTGGGAAACAATCTGGAGGTTTCTCAGAAAACTGGGACGAGATCTACCTTAAAGTGCCAGGGTGGGTTGGTACCCCTTGGGGACCTCCCAGTCTCTGAGAAAAAGGAGAGAGGGAACAAGTGGGCAAGGGGAGACTGGGGCTAGAAATGGGAACAAAGGGGCTGGGATTGGGCTGTAGAGTAAATAATAAATAAATATACATACATATACATATATATATATATGTTTGGGGGGCCTAAAACACAAATTTACATAAAAAGGAAAGTAAATAAGAAAGAGCCAAGGTTTTACTGTGGTGGTAGAACACTTGCATAGCATGCACAAGAGACCCTGGATTTGATCTCTAGCATTTTATACACACACACAGAGAGGGGGGGGGGAGGGAAAACGCAGTAGAGACATAAGGTAATGAATAAATGTCCTTAACATATATAATGTTTTTTGAAAAACAAGGTGCTGAGAAGATGGCTCAGTTGATAAAGCACTTGCCACATAAGCACGATGACCTAAGTTCAAATCCTCACCACCCACAGAAAAGCAAACCTGACAACACACATGTGTCACCCCAGAGCTGCAGAGGAGACAGGCCAGTCAGCCTACTAAAATTGGCAGGCTCCAGATTCAATGAGAGAGCTTGTCTGCAAATAAAGTGAGCAGAGCAACTGTAGATCACTCCTAATACCTACCTCTGACCCACACAGGCACAAGTGCTCGCATGCACACATCTGTACATACATGTGCATACATGAATATATGCACCCATTTCTGCTGGAGAAGAGCAGCAAGTACTCATAATGAGAGTGAGCCATCCCTCTAGCCTCTGATGTTTCTTTTTATTAGTATAGTTACTTATTTCTTCATATATTTATTGGAAATTTATTTCATTCTTTTGAAAAAACGCTTCTTTATATTTTAACCCATTGATAAGTACTTTAATTCTTTTGTTGTTGTGTATTCAATACCTTCTTCTGTCTGGTGCACACTCAGACAATTAGGTACACGCAGACACACATAAATGCAAGTATTTCAAAATAATCCAATATAAAGAAGCTGACAGAGTGGCTCCTATAATCCCAGTGGCGCTCCCAGTGTTTGAGAAGCCGAGCCACACCCAGGCTCTATAGTGAGCTCCAGGCTAGCCTGAGGTACAGAGTAAAACTGTCTTGACAAAACCAAAAATTAAAAAGTAGTATAAGGAAAAAATTGTGCAAATCCAGGCATAATGGACCTGGAAAATGTATCAAAGTTAAGTTAAAATATTTAAAAAGAAGATACAGGATGGATAAATGTAGAGGATTTGCTAAACCATGGCAGACGTATGGGGTGCACTGTATGTGGTCACTTATGGACATAAGGAGATATAATGTATATGTTGTTAAGTAAAAACATAAATTCATATCATAGTGTAGTGCTTTCCTTTAAGGCTTTGTGCATATGTATACGAGTGGAGAATGAGATCTGACTCTCATACGAACTCTGGTGCCCCTTTTCTGACCACGTCCCCTGGATGGGGAGGCCTGGCGGCACTCAAAGGAAGGATAGCAAGTTACCAAGAAGAGACTCGATATTCTAAGAGCATATATGGGGGGAGGAGGTCTCCCTCAATCACAGACATAGGGGAGGGGAGAAGGGAGAAAGTGGGAGGGAGGGAGGAATGGGAGGAAACAGGAGAAGAGCTAACAATCGAGATATAATATGAATAAATTAATTAAAAAAAAAAGAATTGAAAGCAGCAAAAGCAACACCTTTTCAGGCTCCTGGCTGCAATAGACAACAGGTCTCAGCGTTTGCTTCCAGTGCAGGCTAGGAGGTTTTCCATTAACTTTGCTACAACAAAGAAAAAAAAAAAGAATCAGCCCATGCCCCTTCATTCTGATGGATTAGCTGCTGAGCTAAGACACAACTGTAGCCACTCCAGCCTGTGAGAACAGAAAGCCCTTTTCTACAATAGTCCATCAGCTCTGACAGGCTCTGGGAATTCCCAGGGTTAAGTCTTTCCACATGAGCTGAGGCTTAAAATGGGGACACATGACTAGTACCACCTAGCCCCTAGGGTACATTAGTTCCCCTGCAGTGACTTACTCTGCTTATAAAGGTAGAAATGACTCCAGGACCCAAGTTGACACCTCCTCTTACAGACACAGTTAAAATCAGCAAGGATGGACGTCAGAAAGGTGGTGTGTGATGCCCTGTGCCTTCTTTTGACTTGCTTCCACCCCCATTCTTCCTTCAGACCTCCCTGAATGAATTCTCTTGAGTGTTAAACTGGTAAAATTTAGAAATTGATGATTTTTGTGCATGTGTGTGTTATACATGTACTTTTTGTGTGTGTTTTTACCTGTGTATGGGTGTAGGAACAAATGTTCAACATGGGGTAGCTTCCTCTATCTTTCTCCAGTGGATATTGGGGCGGGGTGGACCTTGAGCTTACTGATTCAGCCAGACTGGTTACCAGCAAGACCCAACAATCTGCCTGCCCTCTCCCACTCCATTGACTGGGGTGACAGGCATACACTGACAGCCATGACTTCCACAGGGACACTGGAGGTCTGACCTCAGGCACTTGACCAATTGATCCATCACCCCATGCCAAGACAACATTTCCCATCCCTTGCTTCTCCCCAACGTTCCCTTCTTGCTCAAAGGTAGCTTCCCTGGCTCTAGCTGTGGAAACAGGAACACCTTCCCAGACCCCTGTCAAAGGTGACCTCATAGGCCAGCCTGCTCAGTGAGACAGGCAACAGGCCGCTGTGGCCAGCCACAGCTGAGACACCCTCTAAAGGGACCTCTGTCACAGGGGCTGACCGCCCCTGGATGGAGTGAGCAAGAAGCACAAAGGCCGGCTATTGTGGCCCAGATGGGGAACAGATGCTGGCAGGCTGTACTCACTGGAGAGCTCCATGAAGGCCTGAGACTCTTTTGCCAGCTTTGGGCTACATTGGACCTTTTATTTTGCTATGTTTGGCTTCTATCCACTTCCCTTCACAGGTGCTATGTCCTAACAAGCAGCTTGGGCGCTCTCTCCGTGTCTGCTAGGGACCCCCAACTCCCGATCACTGGTCCTAAGCATGGCCTCCAAGCAACTTGTAAGACAGCATCCAGAAGCTTCTGGTTTATCATCTCTGAAAAGTAGAAGCCATCTGCTTTTCTTTCTTTCTGTTGTGTGCGCGTGTGTGGACATGTGTTTGTGCATGTACACATGTGCATATATTTGTAGGTGTGTGTTCATATGCATACACATGTGTGTGGAGGCCAGGGGTAGACTTGAGAGTCTTCCTCTGTTGGTCTCCATATTATCCTTTGAGGCAAGATATCTCACTGAACACAGAGACCACCAATCGACACTCTTGGCCAGCAAACCACCTTCGTCTTCCTGTCACTATCTCCTCAAGTGCTAGGATTAGAGTCATGCAGCAGTCTGTTTGGATTGCTATATAGACAGAGGGCATCTGAACTCGGGTTCTTATGCTTGTGTAGTCCAAGGTTTACCCACAGAGCTATCTATCCTGGTGGCTTCAGGTCTGCAGACCACCGAAGCAATACATCTGCAGGCACAGGGCAGCCATCCAAATGCTCAACATTTACTGTTGATAAAATAGGGCAAGGTGTTGAAGCTGGGTAGAGTACAGGCTTGGGGGTGGGCGGGAGGGAGATGTGGCAAGTCTCTTAGTAAATTTGTTCTGGGACGTGAAAGGCAAATGAATAGGAAAATCAGGCCAGCAAGAGCATGCTGAAGGTGAAGAGAATCTTCAGTGAGTGACGGAGATGTGTAAATGAGTAGAAATGGGGCACGTGGTCCAATGGAACATCGGGGACTGAGTAGTGGCCGATTTATGTCCCTGCTCTGCCTCTTCCCTGGAAGAGATGCCCACTGGGATCCAGAAGTGCTGCCCACAGGAACTTCATGCTTAAATAGATATGAACAGACCAGGGGGTTGACTGCAGTAGGTATGTGCCTCTGAGGAAGCTTGTATAGTTCTGTTGAGGAACATTCTGAAAACCAAAATTCACCCTCTACAACAACACAGGGGGACCAATCTAGATGAAAGACTACATTTCTAGGGTGGTTAGTGTTAAGGGTCAATATGGCAAAATCTGGTACCTGGACCTCTGGGCATGTTAGTTGGGTGTTATCTTGACTTCATTAATTCATATAGAAAGATCCTCCCACTGTGAGAATGCCATTCCCCAGGCAAAGAATCCTAGACTGCCACAAAGTAAAGAGGGCAAGCTGAGCATGGGTGTGTATTCATTCTCTGTCAGTTGACTATGGGCATCAGATCCGCTGGAGCTGGAGTTACAGGCAGCTGTGGGTGACCCAATATGAGTGTGGGGAACTGAACTCAGGCCCTTTGTAGAAGCAGCAAGTGCTCTCAATTGCTAAGTCATCTCTCTTCACATAAGCATGCTGAAGCTGCTTCCCAGTCGAACTGCAACAGTCCCACAAATTCTCAAGGTGTCATGCTCAGGGAGAAAAGAGGATGGTAGAGGTGTTGACATCTCTCTCTCTCTCTCTCTCTCTCTCTCTCTCTCTCTCTCTCTCTCTTTCTTTCTTTCTCTCTTTTTAATTTTATTTTATTTTTTCAAGACAGCGTCTCTCTGTGTAGCTTTGGTTGTCCTGGACTCATTTTGTAGACCAGGCTGGCCTCAAATTCACATCAATCCACCTGCCTCTGCCTCCTGAATGCTGGGAATAAAGGCGTGCGCTACCACACCTGGTCATCTCTATCTTTCTTAATCAAGTGTCAAACCCAGTGGAGTTTTGACTTCCATTTTATAGTTTTTAGTTGAGAAAGCCTAGTATTAACTCTCTCTCTCTCTCTCTCTCTCTCTCTCTCTCTCTCTCTCTCTCTCTCTCTCTCTCTCTCACACACACACACACACACACACACACACACACACACACAAATTAAAGTAATAATAGACACACTATCCTGGAGGTGTCACAACAGGAACTCCGAGTGATTTCTCAGCATGATGTTTGTAGCATGCTCACTGAACTTAGGGTGCAGGACCCCAGTCATGGGTGCTCCCTTTTATTCCCTGAAAAGATAGCTTTACTCACCTTTGATAGCAAACACCTTCTGGTATCGAGAGATAATCTACACCATCTCAAAAAATGAAAACCGGTTGGTTAAAACAAAGCATAGAAACCCAGTTTGCCTTTTAGGGTACCTAGTTTCCCATAGTGCCTTGTATCCTCATATACTATGGGTCTCAGTAGAGACCTAAAGAAACATGGGGCAGGACAGCAGCAGATCTGACTAGGAGTGGTGATGTCATGGTGGAACACATAAAGAAACCCCATATGACGCAGCATTTCTTTATTGCATACTGAAGAGTAACTACTGACCAACACAGACAGTCATCACAGTTGGAAAATTAAATATAAATTAATGTTTGTTTTCCATGAAATAGAAGCAAAACTCATTGGGTTGTGAGTATAAGGAGAATTGCAGACTTGAGTAAAATGGAAAGTTTTACTGGCATAATCCTTTTTCAATTTCCTGCCCCATGTTGGTCGAAGTTCAATGCTTCCCACAGTGCATGAAGTCCTCTGTGTTTCCCGCTTGTGGGCCTGACCTCTCCAGGAAGCCAGAGCCCACTCCCAGCACAGAGGAGCATCTCCTGTATTGGAGTCCCTGTGGCTTCGGTTAGACCTGGGTGCCAAAGCCACTGTGTCTGTCACCTTGGTGGGCATAATAAAGACTGAGCCAGAGCCCAGACCTCACATGGAGAGGCTGAGGCAGGTGGCAGTTTTTGGAGATGAGAGGCAATAGGAAGGTGGCTGGAGTGCTCTGTGGAACTAGGAGCCAGAGCTCAGGAGACACTAGCCTGAAGCAAATCTGAGGATACTGAAAGCCCAGGTGCAGAGCATCCTTTGCTGGGTTAATCTAGCTAAGTCACATATGACCATGCGCATCACTGAGGAGGGAGAGAAGGAAGCAGAAGGAAGGAGTGTTAGAAGAAGAAATGACTCTGTCCTGGGCTATCCTGGATAGTCCACGTAGAAAGAAGTGTAGACGTGCTGCATCTAGGAGGATGAGCTCTGTAGTGACATCAACAGAGATCTGATCCCTCAAGAACAGAACATGGTGGCTGGGGCACATAACTCAGAAAAAATAGCAGCCAAGGCTGGACTTGGATGATCTCTCACTGTCTCCAGTTTTAGATAGCTCTTGGTGGATTCTGACTGGAAACCACTCTTGGCTTACAACTAAGCTAGCAATGAGAATTAAATACTCTCAACCAAAGTTTGTGTATATGAATGCCTGTGTATCTGTGTATGTGTGGGGTACACTCACACAAGGATGCATGTGTAGAGGCCACAGTTCAGTGTCAGATATCTCTTTCTACTGATTTCCACTTTATTTTTATCACATTTAGATAGTTTGTTAGTTAGTTAATTAGTGAGTGAGTGAGTGTTTGTGTACACATGCATGGTGGTACTTGTGCAGGTCAGACAAAAATTTGCAAGAGTCAGTCTCTCCTTTTATCAGGTGGATTTCAGGGCTTGTACTCTGGTTGTCCGGCTTGGTGACAATCTCCTTCACCCATCAGCCATCATGATAGACTTTTGTATACTCTTTTACACTATAATCTTAGTACACTTAGCTTTGCATCACCTGAAAAGCCAAAAGCTGAAGGAACGTTTATGAGAAGGCTGTCTAGACGCAGTGAGGTGCTCCAAGTGAGGCCTGGAGTGGTCTCCACCTCTTTGCTTTTCCTATAGCATTTCTGTGTCAAGCAGACCATTAGCTGCCCTGACTCAAGCATATGTCAGAATAGTGAGACAATTACCCAACACCCACTGTGGTGTTTTCATAACTCTACCACGAAAGAGCAGGGAAATGGAGCTTGAATGATCAGGGTACCTGTTTCCATTGATTAAAATAACAAAATAAACCTCACTTTGCTTTGCTTGAGCAATTCTATATTAGTGACAGATTTTTTAAATCTAAGGCATAGCAAAGAGTGAGCTGTGGAGGTCCTTATCTATGTGAAAATCCTTCTAGAAACTAAGAGTTGTTTAAAGGCTGCCTGAGAACGGAGGCTGAAGTCATATGTTCTTAGTGGATGCTGATCCTATAAAGGAGCTTGTATTCAGCTTCTTATTCACCAGGTTAAGATTTACTCTGATTAGAATCAAAGGCTAAATTTAGAAAGTGCCTGAGTTGTGTCTCCGGGATCCACATAGGCATGTGACTCACAAAAGCTGTCTTCTGTCCTTCACACATTGCACCTATGCACGCACACGCGTGCGCGCGCGCACACACACACACACACACGAGTGTACATGCACACACACGTGCACTTGCGTGTGCACACACGCATGCACACACACAATAAATAACGAAATTAAAAATGACACAATAATTAGAAAAAAGTGATGTTTTAAAAGTTCCTTGGATGAAAATTTTACATGTGGATGTAAAACATACCTAGGAATAGGAAAAGGAGCTAGTTCTCATGACGCAAGTGGAAAAATATAAATACAAACAGTGAGTAAGTGGGTTGAGGCAGATTTCAATGAAGCCTCCCTTCTCCTTGTGCGTGGCTGATGGGATGCACGTAAGTGGACACCACACTGGTTGGGGTGTTCTGTTTATGCTTTGAGAAGGGTGTTGATTTCAGCCAGAAATCACGGAATAGTCCCTGCAGGAAGATCTCGTCTGTGAAACCCTGTCTCACAATATCTCATAGGAAATGGCCAGAACCTCTCTACTGGTCAGTACTGATGCTTAAGCACTAGAGAGGACGAAACATGAGAAGACTTTCCATGAGAAGCAAGTCCATCTTAAAGGGAGAGGTCTAATCAAGAGAAAGGGCTGTCTATAGCTACTCTCGGAGCCCGGCAGGCACATTGACGCATGCTCAGTATTCACCAGCTGGGAAAGGCTATTAGGATCATTTGGCAGATGAGAAAACAAGATCAGGGTGCTTTGCTGGAGCCAGTAATACTGAATAGTAGTGACAGAGGTCAGGGCTCAGGTTCAGATCTATCTAATTCCTGAGATGACGTTTTTCTGTTCCAAAAAAAGAAGACCCGTTGAAGGACGAAAATAGAGACAGCAACCTTAAGTCTCTCCTAGAGTAGGTGTTTTTTTCTATCTTTACCTGATAAGACTCTCTCATATCCAGAAAAAGTAACAGGAATGAGAATGGGTTAATGAAATAACACAATCTTCTCATTATTATGTGTCCTTCGCCATCCAGCAGGTGGCCTGGCTTCCGAGTCCGACAGGCCAGTCCAGGCACTGCTTGCTTCCAGATGAGAACACACAGATCTTGAGGTCAAAGTGTTGTTTCCTCTCTCAGGAATGGCTAGAGTGCTTTAGGGCGAGGCCTGGGCTCCAGGTGAGGCTCCTGGTCTCACCGGAGGAGTGGAAATGATTCTCCGCCGGGGGTTGCCCGTTAGCTCTTTTAGAATGAGATTCCTGGTACCAGATGGCAGTGGAGACTCAGGAGCTCCACAAGCCCATGGTGGTACCCAAGTGTTACAGGTCTTCGCTCAGCTGCCATGCTAAGCATGGTAACAGGAAGCGGATGGAAGCCCTTGACGGCACATCCTGTGAGATGTGAGCCCAGCTGTGTTTTACCGGGGGTCAGCACTGAGTTGGCGGTGATGGGGCAGGTTTCAGCAGCTACCAAGGCAGCTCTGCCATCACTTCCCTGACTACTTCAACCGGTAATCAAGCCCCTTGGTGTCCAGCAGCAATTCTTCCCCATTAATAAACGGAGCCTTAGTCATGGTGAAGGAATGATGCAAGCACCAAGAGTGCAACCCAGCCAGCCTTTATTTATAAACCTTAGGGAGTAGGGAGAGGTTTGTGGGTGAATGTGCCTGGTTTGCTCGGGCTTGAGGTGCCAGAACACTTAGTCTATACACAGTGATATAGTACCTCCTTTACATGCAGTAGCCTGGGGTACTATCACAAGTAGGAAAACACAGTACCTAATTATGCTATGGGTGGGGGAAGAACTTCTAGGAATGATTAAAGGTTATTGCTTAAGGCTAGGCTCTTCTTAGCACAGGGTGGAGTAATCTCTAGGTGCTTGCTGAACAGGTTTTACCAGGAAAGGGTCCAGCCTGTAATGTTCCCTGAGTGCTATGTGATGCTCCTTACAAAATCTGGGGTTCTCCAGATCAGGCAAAGAGAGAATCTCTCTGACAAAAGGAGTCCACCATTACAGACTTGAGCTCAGAGGCTATCTGAGACTTCACCTTACTAGTAGGGTTCCTCAATTATGTTTGCAAATTAGGATTAATTAATGATAAGTAAGAGTTCAGTGGAATCTTGGGCATTGTGGTGCATGCCTGTAACCCTTGTGAGGTAGAGGCAGAGGCACCATGAATTCAAAGCCAACCCTGGCTACTTAATGAGTTACAGGCCAGCCTTGGATATATGAGATCCTACCTCAAAAACAAACAACCCTCCCCCCACCCCAGATTGCTGAAGATGACCATGTAACCCTCACTGACGACCTACCCAATGTGTACTTGGTTGTCAGAGTTCTCTTGTGCTCTCTCTCTCTCACACTCACTCACTCACTCACTCACTCTCTCCCTACCGCTCTCCCTCACTCCCTCCTTCCCTCCCACCCTCCTTCCTCTTTTTCTCTTCAAAAATGTAGATAACATGTTCAAGAAAGGGTATTACAAGGAAAAAAGATGTATGCTTTTAAAACCAAATACTTGTTCAGTATGTCTGGAAGCTAAGCAGACTCAAGAAAGTAAGCTAGCATTAAAAGATGACATTAGAATTGTTTTTTACAAGATTTGAGGAATAAGAAAGTGCGAGTCACTAATGTGGGGAAAAGATAGGAGAAGGAGAAGATTTGAGGAGACCTTGTACCATGGAAGGTACTGTAAGGTCGGAGGAATGTTGGGAGTTCTGAAGAAAACAATATACAAAGAAATAGCACATATTACATGCATGGAGAAAGGACCAAGGATGATAAGGAAAAAAATGGATTTCATAGTAGGAAAGGACTTATTGAGCATATGGGAAATTTTGAAATGAACTAATCTCACTTAGATGATGCTTGCCACAAACCATCAATATACCCTTAAAAGTAGAAAGGAAGTAGGTAGTTATTTCCTAGTCTTATTTAAAGGATAATTTAAAAGGTGTGCAGAACACCAGTAGGATAGGAACTAAGAATGACAATTAATAAATGGTGCCTCATGAAACTGAAAAGCTTCTGCATGGCAAAGGACACCATCATTCAGACAAAGCAGCAGCCTACAGAATGAGAAAACATTTTTACTAACTACACAGCTGATAGAGGGCCAATATCTAAACTATATCAATAACTCAAAAAACAGGATATAAGGAAAACAAACAATTAAAAATTGGGGTACATGTCTAGACTAAGAATTCTTAAAAGAGGAGGCTTAAATGGCTGAGAAGCACTTAAAGAAAAATGCAGTATCTTTAGTCATCAAGGAAATGTAAATCAAAACTACTTTGATATTTCATCTTAAACCAGTCGTAACAACAAAGATCAACAAAAACTAATGACAGCTCATGTTTGATGCGCTTTTGCCCCCTTTCTTCCATTTACTTTATGTTTGTTTCATCCTATTCATTTGTTTATTTAGTTTTATCTCATCTTATTTTATTATTATTCTTTAAATGCCTATTTGCTATCTAACAAGAAGACAAAAGGGGTGTGCTTTTTTATGGGCAGGGAGGTGGGAAGGATCTGGGAGTGTTGGGGAAGGGGAAGCTTTAATCAATACATACTATTTGAAAAAAAACAATTTTTAATAAAACAAAAATAGAAAAAGAAGAAGTACAATCAAAACAGCAAGCATACAAGAGATAGGATGCACCCAGTTCTCACAAGGACAGGAAAGAGAAGCTACTTACAGCCAGCACACAGAGAGAGGGATGAGAGGCAGGAGAATTTGTGGAGATAGAGACAGTCCAGTAGAATTCAGGAGTACAGAACTGTTCTATGCAGTTCAGTTGAGTGCAACTGAATTTGTGTTGTTCAGGAGACAGTTTTTCCCAAGTAGAGAAACTCCATCAGAAGCCAGTTTGAATCAGTCAACTAGGAGAGGAGTTTTGAGCTGGAACAGCTAACTTGAACCAGCCAGCCAGAGTTTAGAAAGACCTAGAAAATGGGAGCTTGTTCAGCAGTAAGTCTCAGAGGCTGAAAACATTCTAGGCCTAGGCTAGCAGATGGAGGCTGAAAGCTGAAGCCTGCAAAGTCTGAGCTTGCAGAAGATTAGATTATATGGAGGATAGAAGCTTCCCAGCCTAGGCCTAGGGATAGTTAGACAGAAATGCTCAGGTCTCAGTCCAAGCCATATTAGTAAAGCTTCGGTAGGGCTCTCATCTCATTTCCTCTTCCGAAGGAATAAAAACAACATTTACAATTGGCAAATACAATTGCGTGAAGTTAAAAACCTCTGCATAGCATGAAAAGAGTTAACCTAGTGAAAAGACAGCCTACAGAATGGGAGAAAATACTTGCTAGCTCTATATCCACAGAGGATTCAGACCTAGAATCCATAAAGGACTTTACACACTCAGCACCAGGGCATCTACTAGTGAGCTAATGACAAAATGGGCAGCTCTGAAAATATGAAGGACGAATAGCCATAAGCATGTGAAAAAAAAAGTAAGTTCAACCTCCTGATAAACACCAATTAAAACTATGCTGAGTTTCCATCTCACTCCAGTTAAGAGTTCCATCATTAAGAAAATAAGTAAGGGCTGGAGAGATGGCTCAGAGGTTAAGAGCACTGTCTGTTCTTCCAGAGGTCTTGAGTTCGGTTCTCAACAACCACGTGGTGGCTGACAACCATCTACAATGAGATCTGGTGCCCTCTTCTGGTGTGCAGGTGTACATGGAGAAACAACATTGTATTCATGATAAATAAACACATGAATTTTTAAAAAGAAAATAAGTAAGAGCAAATGCTGTGAGGATGTGTAGAGAATGGGAAACTATAGAGACTGCTGGTGGCAATAATTGTCCAGCCTCTGTGGAAATCAGCTTGGGGCCCCTCATAAGACCAGACATAGACTAGGTGATCCCACTACCACACTTCTGGCTACTTACCCAAAGGGACACATCACAGAGAACCCTCTGCATATAACACTAGTCTCCTTAAACAAGCTATAGATCAGCCTCAGTGTCCCTCAGCAGATGGATGGACATATAACAGATGGCATAGGCACATGACGGAAGTGCTTTTGAGACTTGTTTATTTATTTTCTGTGTATGTGTATATCCCAGGGTGCATATGTGTACCACATGCATGCAGTGATCATGAAGGTCAGAAACGGGCCTTGGATCCCATAGAGCTGGAGTTAGTGGTGGCCTTGAGCGTCCTAATGTAGCTGCTGGCTAGTGAGCCCAGGTCCTCTATAAGAGCAGCAAGTGCTCTTGACTGCTGAACCATATTTCCAGCCCCCATAATAACTTTATTCAGCCATAGAGGAAAATGAAATTATGTTGCCTGCTAGAAAATGGATACAATTGTAGGCTCTCATAGTAAAAGAAAATAATAAGAAGCCACACTTATTTTTTATTAAAAACACAAAGGGCATGTACATGACAAAAAACATATATGTCTACCATTGTGAGTTACAACCTTATGTAGATATGTACTATTTTATTTATATAAATATAAATACATATGTGTGTGACATAAAAACAGAAACAAGGCTGTGAGTGATGGAGAAGAGCTAACAGGAAGTGCAACAGGAGGCTACAGAGGGATAAATGTGACTAAAGTACAAGACACACTTGAAAGAGACTGTGAAGGCCATAACTGTAAATGGATATATGGCAAAACCAGGATTTAAAAATGTCTGATGGTATTTTTAACTGCCAAATAAAATGCCCAGAGTTCCTGAATTCTTCATGGAAAACAAACACAGTGTGTGTTTGTATGTATGTATACATATACATACATACATACATACATACATACATACATACATATCTAAAAAGAGGGGAAACTGAAATATATAAAAGTTTTAGAGATAAATGATATAAAACTGATATAAATTAACTCATGTACATATGATACAAACTTTATACATAAATATGCAGACATCTATATAAACAAGATACAAAGACTAGACAAGAGCCATAGACCAGAGGACAGACATATAGAGCAGGGGGCCTACTTCAAGGTGCTCTCAAATTTGAGCGAGGGAGCTGGAGACACGGTTCAACAGAAAGAGCAGCAAAGCTGCTTTTAGAGGGAACGCAGGTTCAGTTCCCATCACCCACATGGTGACTTATTCCAGTTCCACGGGATGCAATGCCCTCTTCTGGCCTCCTCAGGCACAAGACACACATGGTATGAGTTCACACATTGAGAAAAACATTTACACACATAAAATAAAATAAATTCACAAACAAATAAGCTGAATACAGGAAGCAATGTTTATGAAGCCAGACAGTGTGTGTGTGTGTGTGTGTGTGTGTGTGTGTGTGTGTGTGTGTGTGTTGCTGCTGTTGCTGCTGCTGCTGCTGTTATAAATGGGTAAGTAGGCTGGCCTTTTATTTCCCCACAGCTGTATTTCACAGCAACAGAAGGGTACAGAAGTCATATATCCTGAAAACTATTAGCTTAAAAACCAAAATGAAGTTTAAGGACACATTTTAATATCCAGCTATGCCATCTTTCAAAGACACATTTAAAAAAAAAAAACCTCAAGAAATATTGTTCCTTGGAGAATTTCTCAAGGCAGCTACCACAGACTGGGAAAAGATAAGACAGAGGCCGCAACAACTGAGCTAACAGCTCACTGAGACGGAAGTGGAGGAAGGGATTGGGTGACAGAACAGAATGCTTGTCCTCTGACAACAGAGAAAGGCAGGAACTAATAATGGAAACTTGTGAGGGAGGGAGGGGGTAAGGCAAAGGTAGCAGAGGTTCGGTCAGATCTATGACATCATTTGTAATCCCTGGAGTCAAAGGATGTCTTTTAATGCTGGCAGATCAATTGATAGACGTTTGAGCACACTTAACAATACAAAGGTAAACAAGAAGAGAGATAGCACTGTTGACTGAAGTGATTTGGAGGAAGAGAGGTAGGCAGTTGGATACAGGTCACTGTTAACCTTGCTGAAAGTCCAACTAAGAGAAACTGATTAAAAAACCACTAGAGTCCAGAATTCCTAGCCGACCATTTGAGGAGGCTCATGAAGGCACTTTGCTTTCTTGGGATAACACTAAGATGTTCTTCTCTCTTCAAGGGCATAGACACTTGCTAATAAAAGATGAATTCACTTGCATTTTAGCAGAATCAAAGCAGTAGCACTAGCTGTCTCCACGCTCATAGGGTTATTGCATTTGCAAGTCCTTTTCTTTCCAGTTCTACCTATGTGTGTAAAACTGTAAAAAGCCTTACTTTTATTACATCTGAGTCTTGGAATCCATGGCATTTTAGCAGTCTATATGACCAAAAGGGAGGAACACAGAACACTAGCCCACACCAAAGGGGATCAGTTATCTCAAGGCAAGGCACTTACTTGGGTAAGCATTTCTGTGGTGAGTGGAGCCAGAATCTCTCTGCAGGAAACACTGTCTTTATCTGAAAGAATAATTGCCATCCAGTGATTAATCTGATCCAGAATTTAGCAGACATGTTTTTGAAAATAAGCAAACCAAGGATCCCCATTCAAGGGAAACTAACAACCGAAACAACACGTGAAATCTGGAAAAGTGTTATCTCCCACTTTGGGCTTGACAGCCTTCTAGCACTTTGGGTACTTTTCTGATGAGACCACTGGTGATATTAATAAATGTCATTCCCACTCCTTAGCAGAATATGCCAATATTTAGATGACCTGCATATTAGTGAGCCAATATTTTCTAAATGGCCACTGTGTGCCTTTTACATAGGATTGTGGACCTAAGAGATGCATCCAACGTCTAGAGTCCAGCCTCGTCTTGGCATCACGGAACACAGAAACTCTATCAGGCATGTCTAAGATGCCAATAAAGCTGGCACTGGAGGGCCAACTACTGGCTGCATTGTGGTGAAATGTCAGAGAGGGGGCTTTACAATTGCCTGGCAAAAATAAATAAATAAATAAATAAAAGAAACTACTTAAATCCACTTTACATCTGTACCTGTGAAACCAGATTTTTTTTCCCCCTCAAAAACAGGGCACGGTGATACAGACTTCACACAGAAGGAGAGTCATCATGGCCACTTGGTCCTGTTAACCCTGATGTGCAGATAATTTTGGAATGCATAACATGGTTATTGTCACTGTTGTGTTATTTGTTCGAAATACACTATTTTCAATTTTTAATATATAAATGGGCTTATCTTGACTTAAAAATTAATGTGTATATTAAAACTTTAGTTTGGTTTTTAATTTAAGATCTATTTCATGGGACTCTCAGTAATTTTTATGACTATCACCAAGTTCGGAGACAGACACACTAAGGAGGATTACCAAAGCAACAAACTAAGGGTGGTCATAAGATAACCAATTGAAAATTCATCCTTGGAAAAATAACTTTAAAACCTAGAATGTATCTAAAAGCTTATATTATATACTTCTGAATGTAGCACTGTGATGCCAGGTGGGGCACCCTCTTTGGCTTTCCTGGGTTCGGACAAGAATTACAACCTTGGGGCTGGGAAGCTGATGCGGTGGTTAAGAGTGCTTCTTCCTCTTCCAGAAGATTTGAGTTTGATTTCTAGAACCCATGTCTGAAGTGTTACAACCGCCTGTTCCTTACTTCTTACCAGAAGATTCTGTGGCCCTCTGGAGGCTTCACTGAGGTATGGAATGTTTGCGTCTACTCTAAATAGCTGTCAGAAACCTTATCATAGGAGAGAGGGGGGAGGTGGGGAGGAAGAATTGGAGAAGAGAAGCAATGGCCGAGGTAGAGGAGGGAGACAGGAGAAGGGCTGGAGACTGTACTGATATTTTTATAATTACTGTGACAAAGATATGAGGCAAAGGGTAAGCACTCATCATGGCAGGAAAAGCATGGTGGCAGGAATGGGAGGTGGGAAGGCATCTGAACCCCAGCTGCACATGAGCCAACCGAGGCTCAACACACCCTGCTGTCCACACTGGCAGCACAGAATTTCTACTTAGGTGGCTTCTGTCAGAGCTCATGTTCTGCCCTATACCAACAGCTTTCCCAGAAATTGCACTTTTGTTCGTTTCAAAATCCTACTCCAGCTTGACTCACTTCAGACTCAAGTGCAGGACAGATGTGAACTTTGTCCTCTAACCTTTGCTAAATAGGGAGACAACTTTGGTTATTGTCCACCCATCCCTTATTGCACCAGCATCTTTCTTTGCAGAACTCAAGAGCACAGAGCCTGTAGCTGGCTTCCGAGCTCGCAGAATTCTACATCCTTGAATTATGAAAATGACTGGATCCCACTTCTCAGTCCTGGGCTGAAGTTGGCCACCACACAACACAACTTCACAATGAACCCTGCGCTGGAATTTTTGAATGGAAAAGTTTAGCATCAATTTCACTGATAAAGATTTAAAATAAAATTCCATTTGCCATGCACATTTGACTTGTGGGTCACAACAGATTTTTTTTTTTTTTTTAAGGATTAATCAGGATTTTCTTGAGGAAAGTTAAAGCAACAAAATGAGATCCTGGCTGAGGTCACATTGCACCTACATGTTTCTAGATAGACACCATGTAGAAAACACAAACCTCCCTACTGTGTACTTTAACATGTGACCCCTACCAGCAAACAACAGAGAGCGAGAACATGAAGATGAACATTTGACAACTAAATTTGGAACAAGTTTGCAAAATAACAACTGTGCGGACCTGGAAAAGTAATGGCTCTCTTTAGTCCCAGATTCTCAGCTGTAAGAGGAATTTAATTCTACTTTCAGATTTCAGAACTCAAGATTGTGTGGTCTTTAATGGGCCTGCAACAACAAGTGGAGAAATTCAGATTTGACCAAATCTCTACACAAAAAACATGAGGTGAAAATGTGTGTGTGTGTGTGTGTGTGTGAGAGAGAGAGAGAGAGAGAGAGAGAGAGAGAGAGAGAGAGAGAGAGAGAGAGAGAGAGAGATATCTTGGGCTAGAGACACAACACAGCTTGTTGGTTGAGAACTTGCCTAGCATGATGCAAGTGCCCTGTGTGTGATACCTTTGCCAAGTCCACTTGTGACACTTCCTCCCCATTATTTCTGTTGAGTCAGTGATTCTTACTAACAAAAGGTATTGCTAAGAAGTTTGAAATAAACACTTGGAACTCTGGTGCCCCATATTTGACCACGTCCCCTGGATGGGGAGGCCTGGTGTCACTCAGAGGAAGGATAGCAGGCTACCAAGAAGAGACTTGATACCCTATAAGCATATACAGGGGGAGGAGGACCCCCTCAGTCACAGACATAGGGGAGGGGAGTAAGGGGAAAATAGGAGGGAGGGAGGAATGGGAGGATACAAGGGATGGGATAACAATTTAGATGTAATATGAATAAATTAATAAAATATATTTTAAAAAAATAAACACTTGGTATGTGGCAACCATCTCTAGAAGCCTAGATAGATTCCTTTCAATATTTCTCACATAGACTTGCACTGGGCAGCAGCTGCTGAGAACAAGGAAAGACAAGACCCAGTGGAAGCTGATGCATTAGAAAGTAGAGAAAAACATAAAAGTGTTAAATTCTTCCTCTTTGGAGGATTGTTTAACTTGTATCAGCTCCATCATCAATCTGAGAAAGAGGATGGGACATGGAGAGAAGTCATGGACAGCATGAAAGATAAATGAATAATTGAGACTTCCTTTTCACAATCTCAAATTCAGGAGCTCCACAGGGAGACCGTCAATACTGGAGGATCTGGACACGGGAGGGTGGGGGCTGCGCAAACTGATGCACCAACCAAGGACAATGCATGCAGGAAACCTAGACTCCGTTGGTCAGATGTAGCCAATGGGCATATCATTCTCCATGTTGGTGGAGGAGGGGGTCCTGCTGCTGAGCAGGCACACAGAGGAAGGAGATACAGACTATCCTGATAATAGCTGATGGGCTGTGGCCAGAGACTTGGGGAGGAGGGAACCTTGTCAGAGGTCTATGCGAGGGGAAGAGGGCAGAGAAGGGAAGGAGGGTGGGAATGGGAAGATAAGAGAAAAGGGATAACAATTGGGATTTAATATGAATACATTATAGTAAATACAAAATATATGAAAGTAAATTTTTAAAAAATGAGCACCACAAAATAATGTGAATATACGTCTAAATGTATTTTCAATTGCTGAAAGAAAATAAGCACTGACCTAAAGAAATATTTTAATATGGGCTCAAGTTTGAGACCTGCCTCTGGAGTATGCCAATCTCAAAATAGGCAACCAACAAAACACTTTTGTTGGGACACATAAATGAGGGTCTCAAGCAGCTCAGGCTGCCCTAGTCTTGCTACGTAGCTGAGGATGACCCTGAACCCTGGCTGTCCTGGCTCCAGCTCCTAACACTGGCTGAGCTATAGGCTGGTGCTAAACCTCCCAGCCCAGCCACAGCTCATAGCATTAGCATATGTCATCCCCACCTGGGGGTTGATTATCCTTGAGCAGGTGCACTGAGGGCTCCACATGCTGAGAGTGATCCAGGTACTGCTGTGGCTTCAGGAGCTGTATTTCAGCATCCTACCAACAGCTTTATGACAATGAACTTGGAAAATGAACAAAATAAGTATTTTTTTAATAAAACATCATTTACTAAAGGCAGTACAAAACCAAAATTGGGATAATTATATATTTATTTACAAATGTAGATCCCCCCCCCCAGAAACTTTATTCAAGGAAAATCCCAGACCCAAATGACTTCACCTGAGATTCGTTAAGCCAGTTAGGAAAATATTCCACCAATCTGACCTCCCCATCACCCCAACCTCCCCCCTCCCCAGTCCCCCCCCACACACACACACTCCAGAGGACAGAGGAAAAAACAAATACCTTTCACAGTTTCTGGGGCAGAATCTTATTAAATATATGCCTTAGAAGACTCTTAGAGGAAAGACAAAGATGGAAATACTTAGTGACATAGGCCCAACTCCTAAACTAACTAAAGGAATGTTAACAAATTTCACTTAGAGAGGACATGGGGACAGGGAGAATGGCAAAGAAAGAGGGAGTGAGGGGAGAGGAGAGAGGCAGAAAAAGAAAGACAGGGGAGAAAGGGAGAGAGGGGAAGGTAGGTGGAGTCAAGGAGAGTGTGAGTAAAAAAGAGAGGGCGAGAGAGAAGGCAGGGAGCATGGAGGAGAAAGCAGTGAGGAGGGAAAAGGAGAGAGGTAGGGGAGGGAAAAGAATAAGGGAAGAAGAGGAAAGGAAGGGAGATTACTTTTAAGTCCTACTTAGAGTGATAAGTAAATCTGACAGCTTTGGATGCCCTCTCTGGGGGCAGTGATAAGTAACAAAATCAAAGATACCTTCATCCACACGGCTAGTCTTGGGTTTGCAGTGATATGTAACTAAATAATTTATTTATTGACACCGTCAGCTAGTAAAATCACACCCCAGCATGTAATAGACTGCCCTGTACCTCTTACTCAATTCTCAACAACCGTTCCCTGTAGCTGCTTCAAATGCAATACACAAATCCAGTCCCACTCTGCTCCCTTCCCTACTCCCACCTTTCCCACCTTCACAGCCTGTTCATGGTCCGCCACGACAGGCAGCCATTCCCTTGTAAAGAGCCTGCCTTTAAAATCTACCTTCATTTCATTGCCTGACAAAACGCCAACTCTGGTTTACTTATGTTTCTGCACACCAGGGTTTCCCAAATCTTTCTCGTGAGTCTCACTTGAGATTACTAACCGTACAACCGGAGTACGCAGAACCCTCACTCCTCGGGGCATTGGCCTCCTCCAGTGATTGGTTTCGCAAATGCAGCAGTTCCTCCATTCACCATCCTCACATCCACTCACACATCCTCAGCTCCGAGTCTCATCGTCCATTGCTAACAGAAGAAATCTGAAGACGACATCCTTATCTTCTCTCACCACCTTCACCAAGGCTTGCAATATGCATAAGCCCTTGGACACCACTACCAGCTCAAACAACACTGTGGCAGTGGAATGTCCCAACTGGAAAACAGGATGATGCTTAGAACTACCAGCAACAGCAGCGGCAGCACCTGGCAAGTGTCAAGGAGCACAAATCACCAGACCCAGTGCCTTGGAAGCCAGTGAAGATGGAGCCAGCCATCTGCGCATGCGCAAAGCTTTCTAGGTGATTCTGGTGTGTGCTCAAGTTTGAAACGTGTCTCTGGAAGTTGATTTAATTTTGCCTTAAATCTTGATCGAAACACAGGGAGCAAGGGCTAGAGGTGGCTCAGCTCTTAACTGGGCTTGTTGCTTTTGCAAATGACTAGCATTTGGTTCCCAGCAGCCACATTAGGCAGGTAACAATCATATGTAACTCTAATACCAGGGGATATGATGCTCTCTTCTGACTTCCATGGGCACACACACACACACACACACACACACACACACACACACACACACTTACTTACATACATAAAATAAATCGTAAAAAGAAAACAGATGCCTCCCCTAACTGGGCTGCTATGTCTGGCCTTGCCTCAGTGGGAGAGGATGCACCTAGTCCTGAGGCAACTTAATGTGCCAGGGCAGGTTGGTACCCATGGGGGACATCCCCCTTCTCTGAGGAGAAGGAGAGGGGGAAATGATGTGGAGGAATGTGTGTAGCAGAGGTGGGGGAAACTGGGAGGAGAGGCGGGGGGCTGCAGTCAGGATGTAAAGTGAATAAATAAATAATTAAAATAAATAAAACAGAAGCCAGTTATGGTAGAATATATCTTTAATCCTAGCACTTGGGAGGCAGATGGATCTCAGCAAGTTCAGGACCAGCCTGGTCTACATATTGTGTTCCAGGACAGGCAGTGCTACATAGAAAGGTCCTGACTCACAAAACTAAACAAAACACAAGAATAAAGGAGCATACAGAGTGAACATTTACGTATGTGTGGCTTTCTTGTATGCGTACTCATGAAGTCTATATAAACAAAGACAAATGGAACAATTGCTTTAGTATCAGTTGCCGTGGCATATGGGACAGGTTTGCCCTCAGCTGCTCTCATTTCTTGTTTCCTGGCATTATTTTCTCCATTTGTCTTGTCTAATAATGCTTCCTTCCACTGATCAACTCTCCCAAGTCATATGACACTTCTGAGAAGCCAATCATTATTTTGTAAAAATTTGGTGATGGGCTAAAACTAACAAAAACTAAATGTGCACATAAAAGGCAATGGCGTCTAAAGCTCTGGTGTACAAGATACCAACCTTTGAAGGTAATTGGAAACACTGCAGTTTCAATTACTACAGCCCAGAGTAGAGTTCTGTGCACTTAAATTGGGCTTTTAGGATTCCATTAGATGTTAATTTACACTTGAAACATCTAGGGCATTTAGTGTTATAAACTTTGATGCCAGGAAACTGTTCTTAGTATTTATATGTTAAGAGAAAGTAAGTCAAAATGGTAATAAAAAGGAAATATTCTGTTTATGTATTCTTCGTATTATATATAGCATTACAACTTGATAGTCTGCCCAGAGTTTCAGAGCCCTGGATGCATAGATCAAAGATGCCCTGTGCACACCATCCCATTTTGTATATATCATTTCAGACACCCAGTTTCCGCTGACCGCCGTGAGGCCGCCTTGCCTGCATGCTTTCTTTTCTGCAGTGTGTATATTAAGTCAGCATGGCCAGCCCTGGATCAGAGATCTCCATGCTCTTTCTCAGCTTCTCATGATTTCTCAAAGGAGAAACAGATTCAGCCTTTTTCAAAGATGGCGCTGGTTTAGAAGTCAGTGGTTAACTCAGACTCTCCTGAAGTGTGGAAGGACATGTAGAACCATCTTGCGTGCAGCAGGCCACTTTAGAAGAGTCAACCCCTAGCAGTTCTAGATTCCTTGCCTCTGTCTTAAATGTTGGACTCTGCCCTGTGTAGTCCACATTTTCCACAAGCTGAGCCACTGTTGAACAATACAGGCCTATTGTAATCTGGCTCACTGTGCACTAAGCAAGCTCACACATTCCAGGATTGTGCTGGCTTTTAGAACCCACAACGCTGCACTCACATGCACAAATCCTCACACGCTCACGCACACACAATTAAAAACAAAAATAAGCATTTTTAAAAAGATGACTGGGGAGATGGCTCAGCACATAGCTCTCTTGTTCTGCATACGGCAGAGCAGAGCTTGGGTCCAAGTACCCACATCAGGCAGTTCACAGCTGCCTGTACCTCCAGCTCCAGGGAACCTGATGCCCTCTCTTGGTGTCACCAAATCATGGCTCAAACAACAGCACCACCCTAAGAACTAGTGCAGCTTTACCTGGAAGCAGTACCAGGGAACCACGCTGTTCTATACGAATAAATTGATGTTTGCTTTTCATGATCTCAGATTCAAAGAACAAACAATTAAACATAGAGTATTTTTTATTATATGTTCCCTCTAAAACTACTACTGTTTTCTGGTATTTAAATTCAGTGCCGAGGCTCAACGATTGGGTGTAGATACATTTTAAACCCCGGAGTCACTAAGTGCTATGAACAGGTGCCTGCTAAGAAACATACACTCCATTTAGTGGAGGCCGGTAATGACAGCTTTGTTTCCACAGATGGTGCTGGGTTATTAAAGTGGAAATATGCCAATAAGTTTACCAGGTATATTTCCACTGAACAGAGAAACCTGCGGGAAGTCCGATTTTGTATTATGTTAGCCTGTGATAATTGAACTCGTCTCTAACTCCCTCGTATAGCTCAGCCTGACCACATCCACTATTCCCATATCTCTGAAACTTCAGTTTTCCTGAGAGCAACCTAACATCAGGCAAGGAGTTCCTTGGAGAAAGTAAGTATTTTATTCACCTTCAATTTGCTTGCACTGTAGCCAAACCCCTTTCTTTTCATAAGGCAGACAATGAGCCTTGCCTTGGTGGATTGAAATACGTAGGAAATATCTATAACAGTAAATGTATTCAACCACATTCCCTGCCTGACCACAGGGAGCTGATTTAACTTATCTTTATCCTGGGCAAGCCATCTGCTAAATAAGATAATAGACTTACTTTGAATGGGTCAGCATTGAACTATAAAGAAGTGTTAATACACTTTATCAGTTGTCCATTTGAGGAGATATGAAGCAAGACACCACTATTTTCCTGATTGTGCAATAGCTGCAACTTAATAATGTAGAGATGAAAGATGTGGAGGCACTGAGGCAGTTGGTTTCTTGACTGATTCATGATCTTGAGCAAATGACACTTGGGTTTCTTTGGCTCCCTCTTTATTTCTAGAATTACCTCTCATGTTTTATCAAACATTTTTTTCCATGGCAAAACATAGCAATCCCTCTACCTGTGTTCAACAACATCCCAGCCCTGAAGATGTTGGTAGATTAACTGCCCTTTTCCAAATAGATGTTTCTATTTGAGACTCTGAACTTGAATTAAATAAAATAGGCAAAGAAATGGTGAATTCATTTTACTAATGGATGTCAATGTAACTTTTACTTGCCAGATGTAATTATTGTCAGCTTACTGCTAAATATGCTCGCTGTTTCTAGCTCTTTCAGAACTCTAGCTGGCTGGTTCAACTCAACTGTTGTGGCTCAAACTCCTCTCCAAGCTGGCTGATTCAATCTGACTCCTCTCAACTTCTCACTGAATTGCTGAAACCACACTCAACTAGCCAACTCACCTCAATTCATCTGACTAACTCATTGCCTGAAATCAACTGACTTACTCATTGCCTCTACCCAACTGACTGAATCCCAGCTGAGCTCCCAACTGCCAGAACTGACTGAACCATTCTCCCTCTCTTTCTACTATACCCTGCTGTCTTCTCTACTGAACTCTCTACTGTACTCTACTATATTGTCTTCTTCTTCCCTCTCTCTCTCTCTCTCTCTCTCTCTCTCTCTCTCTCTCTCTCCTGTACCTCACTCTCTTCTATTGCTCTTAAGTAGCGTCTCTTTCCCATGCTGTTCTCATGAGAGTTAGACATAGCCTATCTCCAACATATTCTGTCAAATCTGTCGCTGATTCATCACTTGGTCTTCCCCTCAATAGATGTCATTTTCAAACATGGCTGCTTCCCTCTACATACTAACTTTACCTTCATTGTTTGAAATTAAAGGTATATACTAAGGGTGTATCTTCAGTTAACTCAGAAGGATTAAAGGTGTGTCATTCTAGCCAGATCACACAGACCTAGAATGTCTTTGGATGTGATCCCTTGCCATGTTGCTGGCTGCTGTAAATGGGAACTGAAATGGTGCTATCTTGGTCAGAATGAGAATTCTGGAAGTTTCTAACAACCGTTCCTACCTGATGCCTTTACAGTATAGACATAGGCCTAGAGTTTTCAAAACCTCCTTTATTTAGGGTTCTTAAACACTTTTATTTCACTTCTAACTCACTGACCAGAGGAAGGAGAGAAAGAATATTAATAGGAAAAAATAGGTTGTGGACCTGTTTAAAAGTAATTCCTTAAGAGAATTCCATTCTGCATTGTCAGGATACCAGCAGTCCAGTCCAATAGCCAACACCAAACAGCAACAGGAATCCAGAGAGGTAGAACAATCCAGCAGAAACAGCAAGGTTCTGCTGAATTGGCATGAGTTAGCAGAAGCAGCCAGAAGCAGCTGGAGTACCAAGAGAAGTTCTCTGGAACATTTTTCTCTGGGAAGTGAAGGCCAGCAAAGCATTGTGCAGGTGGCAGAGCAATGCACAAGGATCGTCTCCCTGTCCGCGGGGTTCTATTTAAACTCTTCCAACATCACATGCCTTCACAGGTCTGTTCCCAGCAAAACATTACATGCCCTCTCACAGGAAATCTTCCAGAAAAACACCACATGACACAAGTGAATCTTCATGGAAATCAGAAACTTCCACTTCATAAAAACAAAATGCTGGTCCAGGCATTTGGTTGGTTATGGGTAAAGCATATCTCAACATATCTCTGAAGACCTTGGGGACCAATGGAAGGAATATGTTCTGGGTCTGTCCATCAGAGTCTCATTTATCACCTGATCCCTGAAGAACAGTACACCAATAAAGTAAAACTGATGATAGCTGGAGCTTCAAGCAATTAGTTAAGCCCCCAAAATATTTGCACAGCATAGTTCTGCTTCACGTGTGTACAGTAGGATAGATGGAAAGTCCCATCTTCTCTCTACTCTCAGGACAGGCTGTCCTCTCTCATAGAAGTATAGTTACCTAGGCTGGGAAGATGGCTCTGTTGGTTAAATGCTTGTTACACAAGCACAAACACCTGTGTTAGGAACCCCAGAAGTCAGGCAAAAAGATGGGTGTCTTTACCTCATCTTTAACTCCAGCACTGGGAGGCAGGCAGAGATGGACAGATCTCTGGAACTCACAGCCATTAGTGTCAAATCTGTGTGTTACAAATTCAGTAAGAGGCCCTGCCTAAAAAATTAAGGTGGAAAGACTGAAAAAGTAGCTCAGTGGTTATGAGTATTTGCTCTTGTAGAGAACTTGGATGCAGTCTCCAGCACTTACATGGCAGCTCACAACCATCAATAGCTGAAGCCAAAACCCAAGTTGAGTATGAAACTTTTGAGGACACACTTTATAAACAACCATGACAAGCTCCTCCAATACCTCTTTAAACCTCTTTGTGGTATAGTTACAACTTCTTACTATTGTATAGTATTTGTTATAGTACATAACTCCCTATATCTTACCACATACATACTGTACTTCTTATGCCTTTAAAAGATCTACACTTATTCATTTGTGTGTGTGTGTGTGTGTGTGTGTGTGTGTGTGTGTGAGAGAGAGAGAGAGAGAGAGAGAGAGAGAGAGAGAGAGAGAGAGAGATGCATGCCATGTGTGTGTCATGGTACACGCATGAAGATCAGAGGACAACTTGTAAGAGTTGATGCTCCGGATTTCACTATGTGAGTTCTGGAGATCAGAGTCAGGTCATCATGCTTGCCGAGTCCTTTCACCCTAACCCGAATGCCTTTCAAGTAAATATTCATCATTTTGTATATGCCTGAGTGGTGGTACATGAAGATGTTCTGTGCTGACAGCTTGTCCACAACATCCTCATTCATTTATGAAACATTATCACTTATTCAACAATAATGAATAACTAAGACTCCGTGTTTTCTTCTTTTAATTCCGAAAGGACTTCATTAAAATTCACACGACCTCATGCTTCTGTCACAGGCCCATCCACATATTTATAAGGAAGTGTTTAGTTGACTTTAGTCCTCTTTCCTATCTCCATGAAAGTGTTGTGGTTGATCGGACACTACAATGTATTCAAGTGTTAATTGCTTGTCCCCCAAGATCCTTACTGTCTTAGGAGCACATTTCCATGTATACCAAGTGATGCTGTGTAATGTTGCCTCCCAAATTATCCCTGGTTGGCCAATAAAATTGCCTACACCTGGCCTGGGCAGAAAAGAGAGATGGTTTGGGAGTTTTGGTGGGATCACAGAAGCAGCATGAGGAGACAGGTGCAGGAGAGGAAGGAGAAAGGAGATGTCACCATGGAACAGTGTGAACCAGAAGCATGTGGCCAGGAGGAGCTTGCTCTGATGATGGGCATGATGGAGAGAAGCAGCCCACATGGAAACATGTGAAAGTATTTATGGGGATTTTGGCTGGGAAATAGACAAGATAGCTTAGGGGGCAAAGATCTGCCCAGCCCCAGTGTTTTAAGGTGAATTAAAATGTTAAAATGCTGGGTGATGGTGGTGCGTGCCTATAATCCCAGCACTTGGGGAGCTGGAGGCAAGACGATCTTTATGAGTTCGAGGCCAGCCTGGTCTACAAAGTAAGTCCAGGACAGCCAAGGATACAGAGAGTAACCCTGTCTCAAAAACAAAAACAACCAAAAATCTAACAGATGTCTGTTCTTTTATTTCTGCAAGTAAAGAATAAATAACTGCTGCATCCATAATCATATGAATCAATATTAAATATTTATAATCATTCTACATGAAAACTCTCTTAAATTGGGACACACATGTTTGGGCATTTCCAACACATTTTTGTACACATGAAAATTTCCTTCCTGCATGTGTTCTCTAGAATATTATGAAATACACTCAAGGAAAAGGGCCTCATTTGCTAAAGTAGTGAAGATTTGGTCTTTTTCATTAGCATGACATGAATGCTCTTTTGGAGGGATTTGTTTATGATACATATTTGAAGTCAAATGTTTCCTCTTTGCCTTTCATATCAACGTTTTCAAAAAGTAGATTACTGATCAATTAATTCAACAAACATTGGCTTATTCCCAACTTTTCAACACTATTCTAGTGTCAAGAGCATAACAATGAAGAAAAAGGTGATGGTTGGGGCTGTAACCCAGTGGTAGAGTACATGAGGTCATGGGCTCCAGCTACAGAACTGCTAAGAAGAGAAGAAACAATAGAGCCCCCACCCTCAGAGAGACACCAGTCCTTCTTTCTTTAAAAATTACTACATTTTTATTTATTTTATGTACAGGCGTATGTATTGTGGAAGCATGTGAAGTCAGAGAGCAGCTTCTAGGATTACATTCTGTTTTTCCACCATTGGGGCCTAGAGATGGAAAACAGCCCTAAGGCTTGGTGGTAGCCACTGTTACCCACTGAGCTATGTTGCTAGCTCTATCATGCCTTTTTAACAGTAAACATTTTTCAAAGAAATACAAATTTCTACTCTAAAATTTAATTGTATTATATGTTCCTCAACCCTCTGAAAGCAAAAGTTTTAATTCCTTATGAGAACTATTTGTTAAAACACATCTCAAAATTGCAATAATAATATTACTAATCTTTCCTGAAATTTTCTTTAAAATTATGAACACTACATATAAGCATCTCTCCTTTTTCTAAATTGTCTGGTAAAATGTTTTGCAGAAATAACAGAATTGTCCATAGTTTTACAACTGAAAATATAAATATAGAAAATGTTTAGAATCTAGAGTTGTTCCTTGAAAATTGGTACTCTGAGGTGGGTGGAAATGGCTAAGCGGTTGAGAATATAAATTGCATCTGCAGAAAACCAACCCATGTTCCATGGCCAGCACCCACATCTCATGACTCATAACTGCTGGTAACTCCAGCTCCAGGAGATCAAATGCCCTCTCTGGGCTCCATGGGTACCTGCACTCACTTGTACATACCCACCCAGAGCCACACATTTACACATATTTTGAAATAAAATATTTTTAATATGTAAAATGGGTACTTTAAGAAAATTCAGGTTTATATTTTTATGGCAACGACTGCAAATTTTCTTCAAATATCCATTCCTGCTCCTTTCTTCATAATTGAACCTTTCAATTGTGGGTTCTCTATCTTTTCTGACTAAAACATTAATAAGTTACTAGAGTTTAATCTGCCTTATCAAACCGCAGAGTGGAAGGTGCCTGAAAACTTGTCCTAGAAGCAAAAGAGCTATGTGTAGTTCCTCAGTGACCACTGAACCAGCAGGTCCACTCCAAATGAATGACACCCAATTCTGTTCGCAGGAAAGGAAAGTTGTCTATGTTAAAACTCCATCATTTGCGAATTCTAGTCTGTTTCAGGCGAACAGAAGCCCTTTTGATTCATGGTCCACATTTAATTTCAACAAGTTAGCTATCTGTGCTGGACAGTATATAATGCTCCCCACCATGCTTAGTCACACAAGCTGTCCAGTGTGTGCATGACTTGTCCAAAAGTTAGAGGCCTTCCAGAAAGATAAAAGTAGAGACATTTATTTGTTCACCATTGCTACACAGTATGGGAAGAAACCAAGTTCCTCATAGCCAGGAAAATAAATGATTGGTGAAAGTCAAAATATCTCTGTAGAGAGAGGCAAAGCCATATTGTTAGTACAAAGGCACTGAGAAGCAGGCCGGAAGCATCTGATAGGTCACATCAAATTGTTTGTGACATTTCCTGTTTCTAATCAAAGAGGATGATTTATAAAAGGAAATATTCATTACATAATCTCTAAAAATGAATTTGTGGTGTGGGTTAAACAATTTTTTACGTTAGGTCACGTAAATGATGAGATATAATCACTTTGCTCAGAGTTAATTTCATTCTCTCTCTCTCTGTCTTCCCCCCTCCCCTTGATCATATTTATTGCATAAAATTATAGAGATGGCAGCCAGGCATCTGCACACATGTGATATCTCAGCACTTCAAGGCTGAGGCAGGATGATTTGAGGTCAGTCTGACCTACAGAGTAGGAATCTATCTCAAAGAACCTAAAGAAGAAGGAGGAGGAGGAGGAGAAGAACAACAACAACAACAACAATGAAGAATAAGAAGAAAGAGGAGGAGGAGAAAGAGGAGGAGGGGGAAGAAAGCAAACAAACCCACCTCATCCAGATACCTCACTCCCTTTGCTTCTCCATCAAGATCCCGTGCACCGAAATCAGTTCTATTGCTCTTGCCCAACTATCATGTGGTGGTGAATGTTCTTCCAAATTCCCTTGGCTTACAACAGCTGCTCATTTGCCTGGGAGCACTTCAGCAGGGCAGTTAACATTTCTTGAACAGATACACAGTTTAATTGGTAACACTATACATTTACGAGCAAAAGCAAGCCTGTGCTAGAGACACCAAGTCTACCAAACAATAAATATAAGAGAGCCAAACCATCAAGTTTTAAAGTTGATATCAGAAATGTCTCACAGTGTTTAAATAAACAACTGAAAAGTACCAGTGTTTGAACACATGTAAATAAAGAGCTAAGTACCTCAAAGTAAAACTAACACACAAATGACACGAAGTTTATATTTAACTGGATGGCAAGATAAGATTACACCAAAGCTCGGAATACATCTATATATAAGGAGGTGGGTTCCCAAACAGTGATGAAGTATTTATACCATCTCTAAGTGAAAGGCTGGGATAAAGTAAAGCATCCTCCTGGAAGGACTTTGAAGATCCTTTTCATTAGCTGCAGTTATCTCCTCTGTAATGCTGCAGAAATCAGAGAGAGTATAAAAGCTAACGATACTTCATAAATTAAAGCCGTATTTAGATCATCGTTTATGATCACCAGTGATTATAAAGGTGTCCAAGATGTTAGCATGGGAAATCCTCAAGTGACAACCCTGGGCACAGAGGAGCACAAACTTCACTGAGACACACATGTCCTGAACTGCCCTTGAGATCTCTGCTGTCACTCAAACTCTTAAGAACTTTGAACACACTGTGCAACTAGCTCAACCAATATTGCAACTGAAAACACACTCAGAAACCTGTGTACCATAGACATAAAAATATGATCACTGTAGAGATATTTCACTTTTTGTCATTTTAATTGACTTTCTAACAAATTTAGTACCTCTGTGCTCACAGGGAGAATTTGAATTATCATACTTAAATAGCCTTACACCTGACCCAGAATGGGCATAAAGCCATTGTCAACACTTGTGTCTGTTATAATGTAGTGCCTGGCCGCAGAATGGCTTTTTTTTTTATGTTCTGCTTTTATTTTTGCATTTGGTTTTGTTTTGCTCATGTTGATTGGGTCATGTGTGTGGCAGAGAGACAATGTAGCATGGTTATGAATCAGTGAGCAGGGCTGGGCAGACACTTCCATTGGTAAAGTACTTTGGTACAAGCATGAAAACCTGGGCTTGACCTCAGAACCTACATAAAAAAGCCACTGGTGGTGGCGTATGCTTGTCATCTAGCATTGGAGAGGCAGGCAGACTAAAGACTCCCAGGGACTTGCTAGTCATGCAATCCAGCCTCTTTGGTGACATATAGATCAGTGATAGGCCTTATGTTAAACAAATAAGCAAGTTGGACAGAGAAGTGACACTGAGTGTGGTCTCTGGCCTCCAGACATACACTCAGAGATGTATACACTTGCAGATGCTCATGCACACTTTCTCTCCCCCTGCTCCCCCCCCCCCCCCACCCAGTAGAGGAATCAAAATTCACTGGGTTTTAATCTGGATTTTGTGTCATCTTGTGCCCTTGAGTCATTCCCTCCTTTCATTTAATGCAGTGCTTATAAAAAGAACAAGAGCATTTACATCACAATGTCACGTGAGGAGGTCGGCATGGCCATCTCTTCTGAGAAGGCCCATTTGGCTTCCTATGCTTTCATTCGTGTCTTTTCTCTTATGTCTTTGACTCCAGTCTAAGGGAGGGAGACCTAAGACACGCTCCTGGCAGAATCACGCACTGCCCCCTCCTCTTCTTCCTTTAGAATCCAAACATAGTGAGGGAAAACTTAAGACACTAGAGAAGTCTTCTCCAAGTCAGGAGCTATTACTGTACCCTCTTTGCGATAACTTGTCTAGGACTGAAGTAGATATCGTATGCTAACAGAAACACAGCAGGCATGGGATGACAAATACAATGAGAGCTCGCTCATGTGTCAAATCTAAAACAGTTAAGTTTATGGAAGCTGATAAAAGGATGGTGACTGCCAAAGGCGAATGGAGAGTTGTGTACGAGGGAGATTGGGAAAGTGGGTTACTGGGCCTTTTGTTCGAATTAAGGAAGCAACAAGTTCTGGCGTGTCACTGCACAAAGGATGACTATAGAAAATAAGTCGTTGACTGTTTCTAACAGGCAGAATGGCAGGAGTCTGGGGTGATGACCCAATCAGGGAAGTGCTTACAGGCCAAGCATGAGCACCTGATTTGATCCTCAGAGCCCACAAATAAAGCTGAGTCTGGTGGCATGTGATTGCAAGGCCATTGCTTGGGAAGCAGAGATGGGCAGGTCCCAGGCCAGCCTAGTCTTCTTGGTGAGCTGCAAGCCAATGAAAGATCCCGTATCAAAATACCAAGATAGAAATACCTGAAAAATGACACCTTTCTGTGGCTTTTATGCACATGCACACATACAAGACACATACACACACACACACACACACACACACACTCATGTACATGCCAAAAACTAGAACAATGAACTATGAAGATTATCACACATATAATGACAAATGTTTGAGGAAACAGACATGTTTAACATGATTTAAATACTATACAACGTATATGAGTTAAAAACTGCATGATCTCTCTCTCTCTCTCTCTCTCTCTCTCTCTCTCTCTCTCTCTCTCTCTCTGTGTGTGTGTGTGTGTGTGTGTGTGTGTGTGTGTGTGTATAACTTACATGTATCAGCTCAAGAATAAATTTAGTAAATCCCTTTATTTCCTCACAGCTTCTCCTTAAGATGTTGAAGATGCACTTATACACAAGGGCAGGTCTCTTCTAATTCTATACTGAGTTCTGTATCACCACAAAGCATGTCACCATTGGTAGAGAATTAACATCTGGTTTCACACAGCAGCTTATCAGAGTGAACCACACAGGCTCATGATTAATATGAGGCTTACCTAACTGGATAGTCCCCCATCCTTTTTGATGTCTCAATCCCTAAGCATGTTTTTACACAACTTCTAAAACTCACTTGTCAGATTTTTAATTAATTAAACCAATTAATCCATGAAAAACAGTTTCTTCTTGATTGAATCTCAGCAGGTAACACATCCCAAGAGGCAGTTTTATCTTCTCTGCATTTTTTTTGTCACAGGGGGGATGTGAACTGATACTTTGTATGTTAATACTGACATTGAAATAAAGAATCATTCAAGCAGCTTCGAGAAACTATAGAAATGACAAACAGTTGGGTGCCTGGCCAGTCCTCAGTATATCTCCATAACATTGGAGCATCTCTTCAGCCCGTTGGCCCAGTGTATCTCTATACTGGTGAAGCATCTTCTTCAGCCCGCTGGCCCAGGGTATCTGGCAGACAGAATTGTAAAGCAGGAAGTATGAATGACCTGCTTACCCTGTCTTGGCAAAACTTGGTAGTCGACTTCCTTGCTTCCAAGTTTGCCCATTTTGGACAGATTCTGTCTTCAGGTAGAATAAGGCATTTCTTTGCCAGTGGGAAGCTCGCCATATTTGAAGCCGTCTTCTAATGGAGGTTCTTCAAAACCCACCATCTTCTTTGAGGTAGTCTGGGGGTACTGCCAGGAGCTGACATGCCTCGAGTCAAAAAAGCCTTAAAATAATTTTTGTTTTAATTGTAATGATACAGTCTGTAGGTCTCTGAGGTTTTTGAAGACTTCTATATATTTTATTTTTACATAATGCACACCCATATCTATCTATCTGTCTATCTACTATGTTAAATCTGAACAAGTAAACATTGCTTGTTTCTAGCTTTTTGCTATCCGTTTAACCTAGGATACACATTTCTGTAATAAAGCAGATATGACCATGAGTTTGATTGACTAACCATTAACTTGTATTATATGATTATCCTAAACAGATTGTAATAGGATCTTTTAAAAGTACCAAAAGTAAGCATTGTATTTATGAATGAGTTGTATGGGTACAGTGCCTTACCTGCGAGAGAGAAAGAGAGAGAGAGAGAGAGAGAGAGAGAGAGAGAGAGAGGTGTTTAGGATTTAGAAAATGTTTTTAAAAGATGTTTTGAGGTCTAAATAGGTGTTTTTAGGTTGGTAGATACAAGATATGATAGAGATTGATATAGGTTCAGAACTTAGATTCACCAAATTAAGATACTATGTTCTCCTAAATTGCCAATACATATAGACTGGGCACTAGGAATGAAACTCTCATGTAATAGTTTCCTTGTTGCTTCATAATTGTTTTTACTATATGTGGTTTATTGTAATTGTAAAAGCCTTCTATTGCACTAAAATGGGAAGATATTGGAGGCGGATCTCCTGAACTGTGTTTTCAGATACTGATTTCAGTGCCTTGAGATCTGGTTACTGCCCTGCCACAGGCATTGTTATGAATATTGAACTATCTCCTGTAACCATGTGATGATAAGGAATGTTCTCCAATCATCCCTGCTTGGATAATAAAGATGTTGAAGCTTATATCTGGGCAGAAGGGAGGTAGATGGAGTCTTAGGTTCCCAGGCTTGGTGTTGAGTAATCACAAGGACAGGAGAAGAGAAGATGGAGGAGGAGGAGAGGAGCCTGGAGAGAAAGGAGTTGCCGTGGGGCAAGATGAGTGATGAGCACAGTGAGCATGTAGCCATGAGTACAGACTGATGGAGCAGAAGCCTCCTGGGAGTCATCAGGTTGGCAGGTGATTAGACTTCATGTGGGTTTAAAGGGAGTAAGATTAGAATAGCTCAGAATCTGCCCAGCATAGTACCTACAGCTGCTGAGGAAGAAGAAGAAGAAGAAGAAGAAGAAGAAGAAGAAGGAGGAGGAGGAGGAGGAGGAGGAGGAGGAGGAGGAGGAGGAGGAGAAGGAGAAGGAGAAGAAATAAAGAGGCATAAATATGACATCACAAAATATTTACATTGAGTATAACTTTTACCCCTTCTCAAAGGAATTATCTTTTGTAGTAAATGGAGACTATTAAATAAAGCTATAACTGGTCAAAATGCAAAGTCTAAATGGCTGTGGGCTGCCCATCTAGAACACAACTTCTCAACATCACAAAAAAGAAGGAGGTGGGAAGATTGTAAAAGCCAGATGACTAGGACATCAAATGCAAGATTGTGTCTTCTATACATGACAGGAAGCTGCATCCATCTCCCAGATCTCAATAGTATGGCAGCCTAAACAAGACGTGAATTGTAACAAGGCTAGTTGACATGTCAGTTAGAATGGGGGAGATTTCACAAGGCCCCACTCATCCATAGATGAAGAGCTATAGGTAATCAATGACTTCTGAGAGAGAGAGAGAATCATGCTTCTCCAGGGATGAGTCCTTTGATAGGATGTCCAGCCCCAAGCGGTTAAACATATAAATGTATAAACATGAACAATATTAAATGAACTCAGTAAATTTATTTATAAATGTGTATGTGCATGCATGCTTGCATGTGTGGGTGTGGGGGGGCGGTTTATGTGTAACAACAACTAAAGTATAAGAGACCATGAATTTGAGGAGTGGGGATACACAAGAAGAGTTTGGGAGAGTGTCAATATAGTAATCACATTGAAATTCTCAAAAAAATTAACAAATATTAAAAATAGCACAGTGTGTTTCTGAAATACAAACTGCCAAGCTTTTTAAAAGTACATATTGCAGTTAAGATGTTCATTTTACCCCCAAAGCTGTTCCTTCATGACACCAAGGGTGTCAATGTCCTAGTAGATCAAGGCAGAAAAAAAACGCTAATGTCATTTTCAGGTTTCCTAAGAAGAGTCAACAGCTTGTAACAGATTCTTAAGTGGGTTATTCTGGCTTAAGTTCTGCTCTCAGTTATAAAGATACAAAGATAAATATGTAGCATGCACTAGGTCTTGTATCTCCATCACATGTAAGGTCAAGGTCAGGTACATGTGACCTCGACCTAGAGCAGTAGGTACCTCCATAAGCCCTGGCAATACAAACGTAAAGGGAGAGGGCAAGTCTTGCAACACTGAGCACTCTACACAGGCAAGTGAGCATAATCAGGTTAGTGAGGTATGTACAAGATAGACTATCAGGAAACAGAAACAGAAGCCTACATTATCAGAAAAAAAAAAACGATTTCCTATCTATGTGACTTTCCCAGATCTTGTTTGCTCTTGTTTATATAAAATGAGGAAACAAGCCAATGAGGGCAGTATGCTGGAAGCAGCAGAGTTCACCTCTATAGATGTCAAAGAGTCTCCTCAGTCAGAGGAGTGAGCTAGAAGAAGTCTTCTCCACGGGAAAGAGGCAATGCTTCAAGAGAACACAGGGCACAACAGGGTGTTGGGAGAAAAGCACCTCAGGCAACAGAGAGAGCACACTGCAGAGTGGCAGCAACCGTTCACTAGCTAGCACCCCTACTCTTATCTAACAGGGTTATGTTTGCTTCTTTAGTCCAACAAAACAGGTGTATATTAACCCATTTTAAAACGAGTTTTCATTGCGTAAAATGTACACTCAACCATACTCTTAGGCTCTAAAGAAGAACATTGTAGCATGTTGGAGAGACATGGTCAGGACCAGCTCTGAGGCTGTACATCTCAGCAGCCACCTTCTGTGATGCACACAAAAGGGTCATGAGCTGGTAGGCTCCATGAATTATTGATGTTCTTTTGAAATTTTTCCTAACTTTGAGCCAAGGCACCCAGATTTTCATTTCATCCTAGGTCTCATCAATTATGAAGCCAGTTTGGGCTATGTAATCAAATTTATAATAATCAGCAGCTATTTATAACCTGCTTTGTTTAATTTACTTCATGAAGGTCTATGAATTCCTTCACTCAATTCTATAAATATAGCACTATCAACAAAGCCTGCTCATTAGTGAGCATCAAGTGAACTCTTGATTGTAAACTAATTGTTATTTTCTCCAGTGTTGCAGAAAGTGCAGAAAGAGACAGGTCAGTGCCTGAAACACTTGATAGAAACATTTACTCGGAATTATTTTAAACGTCTGGAAATTAGTGCTTGGCCAACCTGCCTGCCACATAATGCTTGGCTGTGTCCTGGAAACTTGACTAAGGTGACAAGGTAATGAGGAAAGGACAGATACACAGACACAGAGACAGAAAAGCTGGGGTCAGGTGAGTTGAGTTTGCTCAGATGGAACAGCATCTACCACTTTCCAACATTCAGGAACCTCATGGTTTTTATTGTGTGCAGCACAAGATGGTGGGTTAGCTCGTCTCCTCAGGAGGTCACAGCAGAAGTGTCACCACACACTGCAGACATCCAGCAGGAGGGAGATTTCTGTACATTCTGTCAACACTTACACATGGAGTAGAGGAAGACTTTGCCAGTTCCCTGAGCCTGACCCCAGGAAGGCTTTGCCAGTTGGATGGGTCTCAGGCATTGGCGTCCTTGTCAACAATGCACATTCACTCCGGCCTTCTAGTGCTGCCCACAACTGCCATTCTCTCTTCTCCTCTTTTCTTTTGTATTTTCTCCCTTGCTTTTCTCATTTGCAGTTGAGTTCATGCTACATTCTGAATAATATATACTCAACCATAGATCCCAGAAGACATAGGTCACCCAAGGAGCTTAGACTTGGAGAAGATTGAGAAACAACAGTGGAGAGAGAATGGACCCTGTCATACAAGGAGGTGATATGAATGGAGGTGACTCAAGGCAAGAGAGTCAACGATAGAGGAAGAAAAGGACTTAGATCAAGCAAAAAGACATTGAAAAAAAGGTATGTAGGCAAAAAGAGGGTGTGTGTATGTATGTGTGTGTGTGTGTGTGTGTGTGTGTGTGTGTAAAAGCTTACATAACACCTAGATTATAGGAAACCACAAATAGATCTGTGTCAGAGATGTGTGTGGAGGTGCAAGGAGGAATGAGGAAGGAAAAGAAACTAGACAGAGGCCCAGCCCAAGAGTATTAGAAGTTGTAAACTAGATGTGAAAACTCACCCTGAATGCCCCTTGCAGGCTACCAGAAGGTGATCATGACACATACTTGAGTATGTCTGAGGTGGGGAGATCTACCCTGGATGTGGACAGCGCCGGCCTGTGGGCTGAAGTCCCAGACTGAATACAAAGGAGACAGTGAGTAAGGTGCCAACACTCTCTATCTCTGCAGTGTGGGTGGAATGTGCCCAGCTGCTTCCCGCTCCTCCTGCCAAGCGCCCCCAGCCACGGTGGATCGTATCTCTCACTCTGGAACCCCAAATAAACTTTTTTTACCCTCTAAATCCCTTCTGTGTCCCACGTTTGGCCAGATTAATGAGAAAAGAAACTGGCAGAGAAATGAAAGTAGAGAGATGAAATGGATAGATACAGTGTAGGGATAAATGATACAAAATTGAATGGAGGCTTTTTCCTGAAGTTCATGTCTTGGAAAAAGGCAAGAAGTATACGTGGACGTGCAGTTGACTACAATGATGCTGTGGAGAAGAAACTCATAGAAAGTTCCAGGCTTCACAGAGAGGTGCTGTCGAGCAACTATTAAAGCAGTGATATTTGCTTGTGTTCATGGAAACTAAAATAGATCTCTTCTCAAGAAGGGCGGGGGCAGTGAAGTAAGTACACTGAGGGTGTCACACCCTCAGTGTTGAGAACAGAAGAGGGCTCTTACTCTTCCTAGGGACCTATGGAGATTTCTAGAAAGAGTAGGTGCTCTGTCTTGGAGGAGTTCCCTGAGCTAAGACTCACAGGACCAAAGGAATCAACCAGACGCAGGAACAGGTGATTTGGAAGGAAATGCTTAGAATATGTGTGTGTGTATACACACACACACACACACACACACACACACACACACACACACACACACACACACACACACACACATCACAAGCAAACAAGCAAAGGAAATGTGAGTTTTCATTAGCTGTGCAGAGTCCAGGGGAGAGATGGAAGGAGATTGAGGCAGTGTAGAGCCCATGTAGACAGTAACTGATGGGAAGGACAATTTCAAGTGACAGGTTGTAACGCTGGGAGTCATGCAGCACAGGTGGAGGATGTAACGCTGGGAGCCATGCAGCACAGGTGGAGGATGTAACCCTGGGAGTCAGGCAGCACAGGTGGAGGATGTAACCCTGGGAGTCAGGCAGCACAGGTGGAGGAAGGAGGAGCTGTCTTCCCACCCAGTCCCTTGCAACTTCTTCCTGTCAACAACCACAGAAACCTGGACTACTGAGTTTAGCTGTTATTGTTATGCCTTAAGATTGCAATCTATGGTTTAAATCTAAAATGACCACAAGCCTGTACATTCACACTGCCATCCTCTGGCCCTGCATTAAAATTCCAGCACAATCTTGGTTTTTCAAGTATACTTCCAGACAAATAATGACTTTGATGTTTCCTATACAAGGCAATGATATCTCTTTCTTACTTTCTTTCTTTCTTTCTTTCTTTCTTTCTTTCTTCCTTTCTTCCCTCTGCTCAGAATCAAGGTGTCCTGCTATGGAAATGACAAGATTTCAACTGGAAAACATCTTAATACTTACACAGCCCAAATACTTTGGAACACTATTTTCAGTTTAACTCGTTCTTTCCAAGGCTGAGAATGCAGTGTTGGCCTCACAGTCATATTAAAACCCAGGTTTTTGCCTCTGATGTTGCAAAATATTTCATATATATAATTTATTTCATGAAACGAACCATGTAAGGGAGCAAGGCTATTTCCTACTTGCTTTCATAACTTTTAATTCCTTGTTCCAAGAAATAAGATTTTTGAGTACCTGGGTCCAAAGATACACCACTGTTTCAAAGACTCACATACCTACCAAACTCACTCTCTTATTTGTCAAACCGTAAAGTCAAGTTAATTTTTTTTCTCCATGGAAATGCCTCTTGCATATTGTTTTAATGTAACAATGATAGTCTGGTGACATTGGCCGCTGGCTGTTTATATTTTGCCTTGATTCTTTCTTGGGAAAGAAGAACACAGCCTAGAAGGAGTATACGCTAGAACATGTGTATTGATTCTTAACCATAGGGAATGAAGTACCTTGACTTCCAGATGAAAAACACCATCTCAGATCTTATTTTGAATAAAGTATTATGAGATATTATTTAAAAACCTAACTCTACAAGCAGAACCACCTTGTTTCTAAAAGTCAGCTAGGGGCTGGAGAGAGGGATCAGCATCTGGGAGCACTTGTTCTTAAAGAGCCCCCAGGCTCAACTGTCAGCACCCACATCACAGCTCACAGCCCCCTCCAGCTCCAGGGTCAGGAGATGCAATGCCCTCTTCTGATTGCCAAGGCACCAGCACTCACACTGTATGTTTACATTCAGGGAAGGTAAACACATAAAATAAAATAAACTTAATTTTTAACACCAACTAGTAGACTAACATACTTCAGCTATGGGTGGCAGATGATCAACTTTTAGTAACAAATGATTTACAGTGACCCTTTTAAGAGAGGTCAAAATACCTAAATATAGAATATTACATGAACTAATTCAACCTAAAACCATAAACATATACCCCACCCATTCTTATATATTTCATGTCAGATTTACAGCTTTTATCATATAGATCAAGGAGAGTTTGGAAAACCTTGGCATAGTGAAGCAAAAGGAAATGATAAATTATTTTAATGTCTTTAATTTTAGTATTATTATTATGTGCATGATATGGGGTTAGTGCAAGTGAACATGTGCCACAAGGCATGTGTGGAGGTCAGAGGACAACTGGGGCGGGGGGGTCAGTTCCACTGCGGGCAGCAGAGATTAAACTCATGTGGTCAGGCTTGCACAGCAAGTCCCTCTGTCTACTGAGCCATCTCATTGGCCCCGCTTTCATTCCATCGATTTCTGACATGAATGCGTGAATATAACTTCAAAGTGTCTAGTGCTTCATATCAGAAATGGGCTGTGCCTTCTGAAACATGAGATCAAGCCATGATGGATGGTAGTGTGCCTGAGGACATGGGATGCCAGCCAAGGACCAGATGCCTGTGGATAAATAACAGCTAAAAAAGCATCACACACACAGCCCAATTAACACCATGCTTTACTTGTGTTTCAAAACTCTGCAGTCATTCAACAGATGGGAAAAGGCCCACGTTATCCTGGGCTTTCTGCTCTGCTCACAGCGCATGAGTGGTGATCATAGCAGCTGATGTCAGATCTCCTCCCTGGAAGACGTTGCTTCAAGCACAGCTGATCTTGGGCTCCTTCCCTGTGCCTGCAAAGACTGATAAACGTCTACCCAGCTCAGTAACGTTTTCCAGGCGTCCAGACAATGAATTCATAACATACACATCCACTTCCCTTCAAAGCCTGGGGGCTGATATTCTTGTTTCCAGAGAATACAGGGTGAGTTTATTTTTAAGGAGAATTAATGAAATAAGAACACGATTGCTTCACTGCTCTCCAAGCCACTGTTTATCCAGAGAGCTGCTCGCTGACGTCTGTCTTCTTCCTCAGGGGCCTGTTCCAATTAAAATGAGTCTATCTCAAATCGGGCTCTATCTGGCTGCTACATCCTTGATAAGGAACCCACTACCTGGTCTCTCCTGGCTCCCACTTTCAGGGCAAATTTCTACATTTTGGCTTATGTTAAATGTTGGTTTTGTCGGATACAGACGGGTCTTGTTGGTTTTCTCTTTTTTCACCTTGTCTGTTATGGTTTCCCAGTAAAAGGGCAACCAAATATTTAAGAATGAGATTTTTTCCGATTTCTTGTTTTTCTTGGCAAATCTCTGTGTTTTCTCCATCAGCAGCATGTCTTCATCTGAGGACATGTGTTACATTTATAGCTTCATGCTCTACGACAAGTTAAAAAATATTTTTAGACCATAGATCAAGGTTGTGGGGATAGCTCAGTTTTTTAAAAAGTATTTACCTTGCTAGCATAAGAACTTCAGTTCTAGCCACAGACCCGTGTATTTAAAAAGGAAATGCCAAGTGTGATGACAACACTTGTCACCCAGTGCTGGGGAGACGGAGACAGGTAGTTCCCTGGAGCCCACTGGCCAGCCAGCCCATTCTACTTGGTGAATGCTGGGTCCATGAGAGAGACTCTTGCCAGGAATATGAGAGGGGACAACAGGAGTCAAAGATGCCCTCATCTCCACACACACCTTCATACGCAGACATATAAACACATACATGTACATGTACTTCTGCGTGCAGACATATAAATACATACATGCACACAAGCACACATCCCCTAGTGGATCGACTTACCACTCATCTGGAGATGATGTTGATTTCTTCAGATATATTTATGTCGGGACAATCTACTAATATTAATACAGACAATTAATTTGTGGTGTGACGAATGGTTAATTAATGAGGTTTTTCTGAGAGTGATACTATGGAATTGGATTTCTCTAAATATTAATCTACTGTGAGAGCTCAGCAAATTAGATTGTGGGCACGCACTAACTAGTGTTACTGTCTAATAAATGAGCAACATTAACCTTGATTCTTCCTCAATTGTTCAACATTTCATTAGGTAACTTGGTTACTGTATCTATTCCTGCAAAGCTCAATTGGCATCTCCCAATTAAACTTGAATTGTCTAACAATGTACTCAATGCCACACAGCCAACAACAACCCAGAAATGGACTGTGGCTCAGGATGAAGTTAAAAGCTTGTGTTTCACGGCAGGCAGAACACCATCCATGCACGCACGGTCTTCCACCTACACCCATGACCCATTTTCCCTAAAGTCTATACAAGCGAAAGTAACTTATTCCACCAAGTCAGAAGCCAGAATCTCTCTCCAGTGGAATGAGTGTTTGTGTCTCCTCCAAATTCACAAACTGAGACTTAGCCTTTGGTGTGATCATATTTGGCATTGAGCAGTGGCTTTCATTGGTGGGTATCAGTCATTAGGATAGGATCAGTGTCCACACAACAGGGACCCCAGGGAACTAGCTCACCTTTTCACCTTGTGAAGATTCAATCCAAAGGGCAGTGCAGCTCCCAGGAGAAGTTCCTCACCAGAACCCACGGTGAACTCCAGCCTCCTGCACCCTGAGAAGTTCTGGTGGTTGTAAGGCACTAAGTAAGTCTATGGGAGTCAGATGGAGCTGTGCAAGTCAAGATGCCTGCTGTTTGCCCCTCTCTATCAGGCCACTTACACTGAGTCCTGCAGAACACCAGCCTTTATGATTTTTTAACATTTCTGGAGTCAGTTCCTTTCTCTATTCTGCTTCTACTCCATGAAGTGCATGTTTGGGCTTTTTCCTCTTGTGTACATGCACACACTCATACACACAGACACACACAGAGAGAGAGAGAGAGAGAGAGAGAGAGAGAGAGAGAGAGAGAGAGAGAGAGAGGAAGAAGAAGAAGAAGAAGAAGAAGAAGAAGAAGAAGAAGAAGAAGAAGAAGAAGAAGAAGAAGAAGAAGAATTATTCTAGTTCAATTTCCTAGGCAGGTTAGATGTTGCTTTCTCAGATCCAGTCCCTGCCTGCTCCCATGTCACCTTTTCTGCTACATTAAAGTTTACACCTTATTCTACTGTCATATTAAATCACCCAGTCCCTTGAATGTGCCAAGGGTTTTCATACTCCCATGACTTTGTTTAGCTACTCCAAGCCCCCATCCCTGTCGCTCAGGGGTAGGGAAGCAGAGGATGCCACTGAAGCTTGGGTTTTGGTGAGTTTTAAAAGGGCACATATTTCCCCCACTCTGAAGTTCCTTTTGATGTGATGAGTTGTTTCCCATGATAGAAAAGGAAAGGAAGAACTTGGGACAGAGAAGAACTTTCTCTTACAGCTGCTATGGGACTCCTCAAATTCCTAGATGCTAGCCTGGCCACAGTTTTTTGCTGCTCACTGCATTATTTTTTCTCTTTTTTATTTTTATTTTTCCTTTTTTAAAGAGAAAAAAATAGAGTTTTTGGTGGGTTGTTCATTTGTGTGTTTGTTTGTTTGCCAGGTCCAGTCAGAGATTTTGGGGCCTTCTACCAACACCAAGGAGTTGACCTAGCCAGATGTCAAGTGCTGTCTCAATGTGCAATGGTGCATCCCAAAACAACAAAAAGATAGACTGACACACCCTTAAATTAAGGAGGCTTAGGGCCTTTGGGCTAATATCAAATTAGCTGGGAGCTAATACCAAAGGCTGGGGGCATTCACCTTTGCCCTGCTCATATCAGAGATCCTGTAACTTCCATGTTGGATGCCAGTTGCAACCCAGTGTTTGCTTCCCCCTCAAAGTATCCAGGCTCCCTGTGTACCGTGCTGGACTGGAGGGAGCGAAGCTTAGCGAGGGCAGGTGGGTGCAATGCAGGATCTCGGTCAGCAGTGGGTGCACAAGAAACAGCCTTCTTGGGAGACAGTTTCAGTGAGACACATCATTTAGTTGGGGGGAAACAAAGCTATTTAAGCTTTTGGGGAGTGGGTAGAGGCTTTGGAGGTGAGTGTCCATCACTGGCTGGGGCCAAGGTGCTGGGAATGCCTTATTTGTGTGAGGAGAAATTCCAGGAGCTTGCTGGACATGACCTTATAAGGAGAAAAGAAGTTGAACCTATAACCTGGCCACCAGACTATGTGACCACCTCAAGGGGGAGAGAGGCGGCGACATGTGTTGGGACATACAAGCCCAGGGCAGAGAGGGAGCAGTGCTCCTGCTGGTCTCAGGACAGATTTTTTTGGGCTTGGATACACCTCAACCACACTCTTCCTTGGGGTCAGTTCCCCTGGTTGCACTGCTTTCCAATCCTATACTGGGTTCTATAAAAAAGCAGGCTGAACAAGCCATGCTGAGAAAGCCAGTAATCAGCACCCCTCTATGGCCTCTGCATCAGCTCCAGCCTCCGGGTTCCTGCCCTCCGTGAACTCCTAGCCTCACTGCTTTTGGTGATGACTGTTATATGGAACTGTCAGTGCAATAAACCCTTTCCTCCCCAAGTCACTTTGGTCACCGTGTTTCATCACAGCGACCATCACCCTGACCAGGACATTATCATTTGGATATCACCCGGTACAGTACTTAGGATTGGTTGACAGTCAGGGAATGGCCCATCTAGAAACTTTGTAGGCATGTTCTTGGCAAGATCTTATACCCAGAAGCAGCAAGTCTATTTTTAAACTTTTTCTGAGCCACCAGAGCAAGTGCCGAGTTACAGTCAATCACCTGCCTTGGATGATAATGCTCTTTCTCTCCACAGTCCTTCCCGTTTATACCCAACACCTTTCTAAGGAACTAAGTGCCTACAGGCCAAGGACATTAAATCTCATTTATTTTCAAACAAACACTAAAATGTCCCCTAGTTTGTCTTTCTTGTTGCTTTGCACTTTCTTCTAGGCGTGGTGGATGGTCATTATAGATTTCCAACTCTGAGAAGGACTGTCACTGAGTTTCTCTTCACAAAGAAAACTGTGACGTCAGAAATGTATTCTTGGCCAGGAAGTGTAACTGCAAACAGCTCCATTCTCTTCCTTCTCTTGAGTCCTACATAGGACTATTCTCTGACCCAAAATGCCACCACCTTCCTGTGTTCAGTGGTACCTGCTTGAAAAAGACAACCACGGCTGATTTCTTAGTGGTTGAAGGTCCCTCGTAGGAGGAGCAGGGAGGGTCATGGGACCCTTAACTGAGTATCCATCCACTCCATAAAACCAGCAGCATGTAATTCTGTCCTAATCGAAGGTGGCCTCGGGGAGAGGCTAGAGTACATAAGCTGGGAGTGACTCAGAGGGATGAGACCGTGTGGGAAGCCACCTTCCAAGATGGCTACTTTAGGGTCACTCACACTTCTGCTCATAACCCCTCACCCATGCTCTGTAAGTAAGCCTAGTAATGTCACCTAGGGGTGAACGTCAGTGGAGTCAAAGGTTCTAATTGTCATTAGGACATTAGAAGGAGCGGGTAGATATATCCTAGTTTTACCCCCAGGTGAAAATTCTCAAAACAGTACAAAGGGAGGCATGGGCACATTATCCCTACAGCAGTACAAAGGGAGGTATGGGCACATTATCCCTACAGCAGTACAAAGGGAGGTATGGGCACATTATCCCTACAGCAGTACAAAGGGAGGCATGGGCACATTATCCCTACAGCAGTACAAAGGGAGGTATGGGCACATTATCCCTACAGCAGTACAAAGGGAGGCATGGGCACATTATCCCTACAGGAATCTCATGCCAGGGCCTCTCTGAGTGGCCCATCAATTCACAAAGATGCCTTGTGGTCAGAGCTGACTCACAGATACAGCCTTCTTCACATCATCTTTCCCCCCAGAAGTGTCCTTTATGATAAATATCTTCTTATTTGGCATAAATTTAACTTTTATTGCAATAGCCATGTAAAATATAACATTAGCAGTCAAGGATGAACCATATAGAAAGTGGTAGTTCTCGATGAGTGTGGTAGAGATGAAAGTTTCCTGTCTCCCAGTGATTCCATAGCTGTCTTTGTCACGGTTATTGTTGTCCCAATGCTCCTGCAGAAGGACCTAGGTTTGGTTCCTAGCACCTACATGATGGTTAACAAACAACTGTAACTCCATTTCCAGGAGAACTCTCACTCTCTCTTTGACCTCTGCATATATAAGTACTTACGTACTTGAAGAACATTCATACACATAAAATTAGAATTAATGAATCTTTTTAAAAAGCTTACTCTAAAAGCCAGTCCAACAGCAGCTTCATATGTAATTTGGTGTGTGTGTGTGTGTGTGTGTGTGTGTGTGTGTGTGTGTGTGATGTGTGTGATGTATGTGTGATGTATGTGTGATGTGTTTGCTCTCGTGAGCATTGTTCTGTTTTGTTATGATAAATTTTTCTGTGCTGGTAATTCATTTTGTAACTCAAGCCTGCCTTGACTTCATGATCCTCCTGTCTCTAACTCCTGAGTGATAGGACTACAGACATGGGCAAACACCTCTGACTAAGCTCGGTGTTTGCATAAGAACACTCCATACTCATGGGATGATAAAAGTCACCTGGCAACACACTTCTGAAAGTAAATTGCACTTGTGAAGCAAATCTTGACTCCAATGTGTGACAGAATACTTCCCTTGAAATAGAAAAGAACGTGATCTAACTTTCATACTTCAACCTAGGCAGGGTGGCACACACCTGTACACCCAACATAAAGGAGGAAGAAGTAGGCGGATCTCTGTGAGTTAGAGGACAGCCTGGTCTACAAAGTGAGTCCAGGATGGTCAAAGATGCACACAGAAACCTTGTCTTGAAAAAACAATAAATAAATGCATAAGTACATTAAATAAATAAATTTTAGAACTTATTATCTGTTATTGATGTGGGAGTGGGAATATTGACCATAAATGTTCTCAAGAACTGAGTGACAGAATATGTTGAAAAACATCTAAAGTATAGCATTATGTTATACTGTATAGACAGTATAAAACAGATTTCCTTAAAATGGAGTAAGGAGTAATTTTAAGTTAAAAAGAAAGAAAGACTGTTTTATTTCCCTTTCTAAGAGAGACTTAAGCATCCACCCTTGGGATGCTTACCTTTTTTGGCCCTGTGAATTGTAGTATGTTTATTCTGTACTGTATGGCTGAAGTCTATTTATAAGTGAGTGCATACCATGTGTGTCTTTCTGGGTCTGGGTTATCTCATTCAGGGTGGTTTTTTTTTTCTAGGTCCATCCATTTGCCTGCAAATGTCATGATTTCCTTGTTTTTAATAGCTGAATAGTATTCCATTGTGCAAATGTACCACATGTTTTTTATTCATTCATTTTTCAATTGAGGGACATCTCATTGTTTCCAGGTTCTAGCTATTATGAATAAAGCTGTTATGAACATAGTTGAGCAAGTGTCCTTATTCTATGGTGGAGCACCTTTTTGGGTATATACCCAGGAATAGTATAGCTGTGTCTTGAGGTAGAAATATTCCCAGTTTTCTGAGAAACTGCCAACTTGATTTCCAAAGTGGTTGTACAAGTTTGCACTCCCACAAACAAGGGAGGAGTGTTCCTCTTTCTCTACATCTTCACCAGCATGTGCTATCACTTTAGTTTGTTTGTTTGTTTGTTTGTTTGTTTGTTTGTTTTAGGCACTCTGACGGGAGTAAGATGGAGTCTCAGAATAGTTTTTACTTGCATTTCCCTGAGAACTAGGGATATTGAACATTTCTTCAAGTGCTTCTCAGCCATTCAAGTTCCTCTGTTGAGAGTTTTCTGTTTAGCTCTGTAGCCCAAGAGTGGGAGCAGGAGGACAGAGGGCCTTCATAAAGAAGAGAAACTGGGACATCTCTGTGACAAGCTGAAGGCCTTCAACAGAGTAGGCGTCTGGGAGGATATGGGGGTGACTCTAACTGAGACACCTGGTAGCAGGAATCACGGAGATTAAAGAGAATACCCTATAACTAGACAGGACTCCTAGTAGATGGAGGGGAGCACCAACCCACCCACAAAAACTTTTACCCAAAATTTCCCCTCCCTACAAATTATGCAGGGATAAAGATAGAGCAGAAATTGAGGGACTATCCAACTAATGACTGACCCAACCTGAGACACACTCCATGAAAGAGCCAACTCTGACACTATTAAGGATACTCTGCTGTGTTTGCAGATGGAAGCCTAGTGTAGCTGTCCTCTGAGAGGTCCTAGGCAGCAGTGGATGGAAACAGATGCTGAGACTCACAGCGAAACATTTGGGCAAACACAGGGAGTCTTGTAGAAAGGAGGGGAATAGAAGGACCTGGAGGCAACTGGAGCTCTAGAAGAAGACCAACAGAGCCAACTAACCAGGGTCCAGAGAGGCTTGTGGAGACTGAAGCACCAACTAAGGACCATGCATGGACTGGATTTAGGCCTCCTACACAGATGTAGCTGATGGGAAGTTCAGGCATTGCGTGGGTCCCCCAGGAAAGGGAGCAGGGGCCTGTCGTGGACTCTGTTGCCTTCTTTTTGTTCACTTCCCGCTTGGGTCTCCTCACCAGACCACAGGAAAAGAGGATGTGTTCAATCCTGATGAGACTTGATGTTGGGATAGGTTGGTAAGGAGGGCTTGCCTTTTCTGAGGAGTAGGGGAGGGGGGCACGGGGGAAGAGGGAGGGAGGTGGGACTGGGAGGAGAGGAGAGAAGGGATTATGATCACGATGTAAAGTGAATTAATTCTTTTTAAGGAAAGAATGATTTTTCTTATTGGAATAAGAGAAGTTCTTTTCATCTTAAATGGCCTACGGACTCCAAGCAATTTATTTTCTAAATTCGTATATGTTTTTTACTTTCATATTTTTGAATACTTAAGCCCTTTATGTCTAGTATTTTTTAAAGATTAATTTTAATTTGTGTGTATGTGTGTGTATGCATGTATGTATGTGTGTATATATATATGGGTATATACGTGTGAGAACAAGTCCCTGATGAGGTCATTGGCTACTCAAGGAGCTGGCATTACAGGTTGATGTTTTTGGCTTCCTTGTGTAGGTGCTAGGAACCAAGCCCTGGTCCTCTGCAAGAACAGCAGACACTGTTGAGCCATCTCTCCAGCCTAGCACCTAGCACTTTCCATGGAATAAAATACTCAGAACCTCTCCAAATCCTAAAGACCTGTATATTCTCAACCACTCATTCTACAAGAAACCCACAGAGATCAGCGAAGGAGTAAAGAGCTGGAAACAGATGCTATTCATCTTAAATAAGTTCTGATTGTATTTTGTGAAAAGTTATAGCTCCCACCCCTGCTGGGTTTCAGCTCACAGCTCTTACTATATGTGAAGCCAGTGGGGTTAAGAAAATGTCCTAGAATTGCTTACTGTGGTTACGCGGAGACGTGATTTATTTGGTGCAAACTTATCCTCAAGACTCAGTAGCTGAGCTCACTTTCCCTGAAAGAATGAACGGTCAGGCCACAGTTTACAGGGCTCATCAAGACCAAGGCAAGAGAACATGGCACTCTGCCCTCAGTAGCCTGTAGCCGGGCAGGATTTTTTCTAAAGGAATGCCGGGTCTCTGGGTTTGGGGTTCTGCGGCAGCTGGTGCTGATTTCATCTTTCCCTTTGATTTTCTTCTTAGATGCGTTTAGTCACTCTATTTAACAAGCAAGCCCTGGGCGGCTGCAAACAAGATATTCCTAGGAAGCTCAGGAGAAGGCTGGTCAGGAGGGAAACATTCCTTGATAAAAGGCTGCTTCTAAGAGCTATAAGTAGAAGCCTTTTTCAAACTGTGGCTGGGCGCTATATTGGGAGTCATGTAACACAGTCTGCATTCATACAAGACAGCCTTGTGCTCTAAGAGAAGAGGTGTCTTTACTGTCCCCTTATGTGACAGTCAAAACAGGAGGCCAGGCTAAGCCACACTCTTAATCCTCACTTCTCATTAAGGTAAGAAGTGTCCTGGTTATCTGTGTGTGTAGGCAGAACTGCAGTATTTGAGCAATTAGACATGGGCAGTGAAGCCAACGACGCTCACAATTCTATTTACTTAATCTGTTGGTGCTGATTGAAGTGAAATGAATTCTTTAAAAAAGGATGAAATGGAGTCTTATATTTAAGCTTTCTTTGGATGGAAGAAACATATTTCATTTTTAAAAGGGAAAGAGAATTCATTCACACACCCACAACTGTGCCAGTCACTGATCACGCACCTTCATGAGGAATTCCTCGAATCCCCAGGATGCTTCCTTTTAGTGTGTGAGCATTTCCTACAAAAACTGTGTCCCAGCATCTCCACTCTTTACATAAAAATCTAGATTACACGTGGCATTCTAAGTAGCTCCTAGTAATAACTCTTCCGCTTTGGATGGAAAGCAGGTGTGCAGGAACCGTGGAACTTTCTAATTAAAATCCTTCCATGAGTCTGCATGTCCTTGGGACTAGGGGGCACTGCGCCAACATTCAAACCTGCCGTTTCTTTTAGACTTACAAATGAGACTGCTGAGATGAAGAATGAAGGCAGCCAGATTTGGACACATGTAAACCTGAGGATCAAATGTCAACATTAGCAACCGATAGAACTTGCTGCCACGTCTGATGACCTGAGTTTTAATTCCTTGGACCCACATGGTGGAGGAAGAGAACCGATTCCTGCAAGTTGTCCTCTGACCTCCAAGCATGCACACTGAAACATACTTGAGCACACAGAGACAAAAAAAAAACCCCAAAGTTTTAAAATTAAGAAAAAAAAAGATCTTCAAGTTACCTCAAGATTTCCTAGAGTACAATCTGGAAGACAGGAAATCAGAGGTAGGAGGGGTAAGGTCAGGTGTTTAAACCCAGCTCTGCGGGAAGAAGTAAAAGTCCGAGCTGTGCTGTGGTGGGCTGTGGGAGTTAAAGGGACAGAACTGACAATCCAGAATCGTCTCAGAGGAGGAATGCTGGAAATTCACCCATCACAAAGAGTGCTGCCCTTAGCACATGCACCAGGGCACCCCAGCACCCTAACAGTCCAACATCCCAGCTTCCCAGGTCTCCCAGCCTTCCTCCATCCCAGCATCTATTAAAGCCACAGAGACTCAGTCCTAGATTAGTATAATAACCTATGTGCATCTGAAAAACAAAAATAAATAACAAACAAACAAAAAGAGGGGGAAGTCTCTTGTGTGGGTAATATCATATAAAAAGCATCTACTTTTTCCAAATATTTTGTAATATATGGTATTATAGAGGGAAGTAAAATCAGACACAGAAGGAAAGATGATACTGTGAGTAGACCTCAAGCCATGAAACAATTATACATAAAGTCTCCTGAAATTTCTGTAAAAAGTATTTGTTACAGGAATTGAAAATACAAAATGTGGCATAGAGACTAGGAGAAATAATGGATCAGAAAGTTATATCTGTGTGAAATGACATGAACTGTAATAATTAGCTATGAAGGAGATGGTGAGACTAGAGCGTAAGTAGCTATTAAGAACCATCCAAAAACCAGTAGTGAAAAGGACAGAAAATACACAAGACTACAGATAGCAACCCACACGTTCTAGAAATCCAATGAGTAAAAAAAAAAAAAAAAAAAAAACGAAATAATGAAAAGAATCTGTACCTAATTACACTGTACCAAACAAATAAGAACAAAAGAATGAAGAAATGATGAAAAAAAAAAGGATAACAAGAAATAATCACAGGGTGAACTAAAAGAAGAAAGGGGCTCTCTGTGGATTCTGGATAGCTAAGGTGACCATGTTATGAAGGCAAGGAGGGCCTGTGCTGTGGCTGAGTGGTAGAGCCCTTGCCTGGCAGGCCTGGGACTCTGCATACCAGAATCATAATGAAAACAAACAAGTGAAAAAGTGTATTGAAAGAGCTAGATTTAAGTTGTATAGCTGATAAAATAATACTGCAAAATATAAAGGGAAGGAATGAAGCTTAAAAAGAAGAATCTGGTCACATGCAGTAAGAAATGTTAATGAATATTCTTTTTTAAAGTTATTATAATTTATTTAGATCACATCCCAATTGTTATCCCCTTGACTGTATCTTCCTATTCCCACCCTCCCTCCCTCTTCCATCCTATTTCCCTCCCCTAGATCTCTGACAGAAGGGGGCCTCATCCCCCATCAAATGACCACAGCCTATCAAGTCTCATCTGGATAGTGTGTATCCCTTCCTCTGTGTGCCCACAGGGCATCCCCACCAATAGGAAGTGATCAGATAGGGGGGCTCGTGTCAGAGGCAGTCCCTGCTTCCCCACACAACCGCGGAGAATGAGTGTCCATTGGCTAGATCTGAACAGGGGGTCTAGGTTCAACTATTAAAAACGAGGAAATCTTAACAGTTTCAGGCAAATGGATGGAACTAGAAAAGATCATCCTGAGTGAGAAAACCTGGACCCAGAAAGACACACATGGTATATACCCACTTATAAGTGGATATTAGCCCATCATAGATGTCCACTGAGAGACTCCACCCGTTAGGAGATCAGGACAGATGCTGAGAATCACTGCTGGACTCCAGGTGGAGCACTGAGAGTGGTATGGAAGAACGGGGGGAAGAAAAGACCCTGAGGGTTCAGGAACCCCACAAGGAGACCATCAAGGCAAGGGGATCTGAACAGGGGGGGTGGGGGGCTGCACAAACTGACACATCAACCAAAGGCAATGCTTAATGAATATTCTTATGTCAAAATATAAAGCAGTCGTGAATAGAGATCAAAGATGGAATTTTAAAAAAAATAGACAAGAGAGATGGCTGAGCAGCTAAGAGAATTATTGTTCTTCAAGAGGGTCTGAGTTTAGTTCCCAACACTCATGTCACAACTGTGGGTAACCTTTTCCCCAAAGGCGGACACCCTCATCTGGTCTCCACAGACTCCTGCACACACACACACACACACACACACAAAATATATTCACATAAACACACACATACAAGTAAATTTTTTAAAAGCCTAACTAATAGAGAGCAAATAAAACTTTACTGTCAGTAACTTCACTGTGAAGTGTAAGGCAATAAAAATAAGTTTTACAAGTTACTTTCACAATTTGAAAAGGTGGTAAACGTGACAATTAACACTAAACCAATAGATAAATATAGCTCTTGTTATTTCAAATATAACGCTAAAAGAATATAAGCAAAAAGGCTTCTGAACTCAAAGAGAAGCAGAGTAATAATTAAAAGTTGATCAATACAAAGAGGAAGAAAGTGATTAAGAAAAATTAATTTAGGTGAATAGAGAGCACAACAACAGATTAAAATGCAAATAATCACATCAAATGTAAGCGAACAAAGTACTCTTCTCAAGAGACACATGTCTTCAAAGTAGAAGTAAATAAGTGTGTGTGTGTGTGTGTGTGTGTGTGTGTGTGTGTGTGTGTGTGTGTGTTACTAAGCCAAAAGCTATAATATGGAAATCAATAAAGGCCAGTAAGAATGCAAAAGTTCAAACAACGATCTAAAGAAAGTTGGTGGTGAATCCATGATGGACAGTGGGTAAGTTAGAACTAAACCCAACAGTTGCCAGGGACTTATCCCAGAAGACAGTTTACACATGGCATTCAAACTGATGTGAGTAAAAACAGATTAGTTGACTAAGACTCCTTTTCAAGGTGAAGGCAGCTAATCATAAATATGATTTTCCATGCAATAAAGGAATATGTGAGCTAAATAAAACGGTAGAAAAGCAGTGTAGCAATATACATCATAGAAGAATCAAGTGATAATTTAGAGGCTAAAAAATATAATGTCTAAAAATAAAATATGAAAGAATAGTCCCAAAGCAGGGAGAAGTTGCTCTAGATAAAAGCTGTCTGCAGATATAGAAAAAAGTTATCTATATGAAGAAACAGAGTAGGATAAATTTTAGGAACTAACCAAAGTGCAGAAGGGATGGTTCAGCAATTAGGTACACTTGCTGCTCTTCCAGATCCTGGAGTTCAGTTCCCAGAAACTCACAACTGTCTGTACCTCCAGGTCCAGAGGATTTGATGCCCTCTTCTAGCTTCTGTGGACAATGCACTCCCTTGCATACATGCACACACACACACACAGAGGCACACACACATGCACACATACACACACACACACACACACACACACACACACACACACACACACATACACACACAAATCTTTAAAAAGATAATCAAAGGCATAAAGCCCCATAGGGAAATATCAGGAGATAACGTACTTGGCACAGCTACATATAAAAGTTTAAATATCAACATGCAAAGAGGTGATTAGTCTCTGTTCTTAGACTTCTCTGTGTCTTAAGACTGCCTTTTATAAATTTAATATGAAATTCTGTAACAGTCCCAACTCCTTCCCCAATATGTAAGTTAGGAGTTATTAGCTTGTATAGTAGATATGTGCTCCATTGCTTTACTTTTTTATTTGTCTGTCTGCCTGTATGTTTGTTTGTTCTTTTTAAGTAGGATCTCCCGACGTAGCCTTGGCTGACCTAGAACTCACTATGTAGACTAGGATGAATTTAAACTCACAGAGATGCACCTACCTCTATTTCCTTCATGCTGGAATTAAAGGACTGCAACCTCATATCCAGTGGGCAATTGTTTATTCTCATCACCCTCCCAGTGTTTTGTTTTGCTTTGTTATTGTTTTTGTCTCAGAGCTATTTGGTGAGAGCTCCCTTTGAGCAACGTCTGAGAGATCACAGTGAGTTGGGTCTGAGGTCTACAGTGTATGAGCAATGCTGACAGAATGAGAGATGCATCTGTAGTGTGAACACTGACTGCATGCCTCTGTCCACGTGGGTGCCAAGTATGTGGCTATTCCATTAGCTCATAATTCAGAGAACATCCTCATGCTTTGCACAGGGTTGACTGCATGGTAAATACCATAAGGACATATCCAGATAGAATGCAAACTCTGCATTTCTCAGTGTCTCTGTCCTCCAGAGGACATCATCGCTGCCGCTCTGTTTTGGTGGCAGGTGGCACAGATTGTTCTGGGAACATCTCGGTGAACTACAGTGTGGATTGAACAACGCTCTCCTCAGAGATAAATGTAGAGGAGACCGAGAAGAGTGAGGAAGAGCTCTGTGTGCTTCTTACCCACGGGAGTGTTTTCTTGCTTTCCTTTGGCTGACAGTAGAAAGGTGGACCTAGAAGTCTCTAACCTATAGTTTTGATATTTTTAGTAACCTAACAATAGAAATAACTCGGGCATGCAATGTGCTTCAAATAAGAACATTTCATAGCTCACTGATTCCTGCGTAGTCCCTATGAGTAGAGGGCTTCACTGCTGTTAGTAAGACTGAGATTACATCAGATATGGTGTAGTGTCTGTAGAAAGCGTGCAAGTCCCTGAAGGACTGATCAGAATAAAACAACAACCAAGTGTCCGGTCACTGTATGAAGGAACAAAAACACAAACCGTCTGCTGCTAAGAATCTGCATTATCAGTTTGATAATCAGATGGCAAGAGCTGTATTTTAATCTAAAGAAGAGTTTGTGCTTTAAAAATCCGGATCATGAACTAGCAGTCACTTTTCAGATCACACTAAAACACTTGGGCAAAATAACAAAGATACTGTAGGAAATACTATGAGACACATACATAACATGCTCCTTGAACATGCCCAAGTCAAGTGCACTCTGTAAGAACAAACTGCCATGTTATTTTAGAGACACAGAGAACAAAACACCATTGGGAGCATGGGAGACTCTTCGGGAAAGGGAGTAAAAATTGAAATTTGTTCTCTTCAAAAGCAACAAGCGCTCTTAAGTCCGGGCCATCTCTCTAGCCCATAACTTGATTTTTGATAAGCTAATTTTATAATGATATGCACATAGCCTCCTGGGCCCCTCTGCTTCACCTACACTTTTGTCTCCACTACACTGGGCTGTCTTGATTTTGGTTACTAAGACACACACACACACACACACACACACACACACACACACACACACAATATTCACAGAACTTTTAGGAATAGGTGACAGAACAAATAAAATGAAACATATGTTTATCAGTATGTGCTTTGTAATATTCAACCTTATTATCGGATACAAGTTATAGTGTGGTAATTGTTAAAATTAAAGCATGCAAATCTTAGATATATGAATATAATATTTACATAATCCAGGGGTGAATTTAATAAATGATACTGAATAATACAGTCAAGCAATGAAAGAAAACACAGATGGATAAATGTTTAAATATGTATTTCTTAAAAGGGAAAGTAAATAGCCCTTAGTGTGAGTTTGGTTTATTTATTGATTTTGTCTTTTCCACTCTGCTAATTTTCCTTTGAAAACTGGTACTTAATGGCATTGAATCACAGAACTGGATCATTAGACTATATTTTTAGTTCAAATAATGATGGCTTTTATAGAATCCATGGTTATAAACAAGTACAATACAGCTCAGAGGCTTCTTAGAAACATAACAGTGAAAAATATAAGCTGTAAATACAAAACGTATTATATTAACAACTTTGTTGAAAATATGTATTGAAGCAAGATCTCTCTGGTGCCAAAGTTGCTCTGCAATGGTAAACTGAATTCCCAAAGCCAAGTCTAGAAACGTTAAGAGAGTTAACCCTGGTCTTGAGGAATCAACTTAAGCCAACAGACTCTATGAGTACATGGATCACAGGATAGAAAGGAGGGCTGCTTTGAAGGACTGGCACAAAACCCACAAGGCTGCGAAGTAAAAGTCTCTTTTGAGTTTGAAATAATCTTGGCTAATTAAAAATCTGCTAAAACTAAAAGATTCAGAGACAGCCCCTGTTTCCAGGGTTAGGATTCCGACAAGAAGACCAAGCTACACAACTGTAACAGATGCAGAGGGCCTAAGTCAAGCCTACACAGGCTTTCTGGGTGTTGGTTCAGTATCTGTGAGCAATTATGAGGCCAGGATGGTTAATTCTGTGGGTTTCTTTGTGGTACTCTTGGCCTCTCCAGCTCTTCCTCTCTTCCACCTAATGTTTGGCTCTGGGTCTCTGCATCTGTTTCCATCCGTTGCTGGGTGAAGCCTCTCTGATGGCAATTGAACTAGGCACCAATCTGAGTAAAGCACAGTATCACTAGGAATCATTTTTTTTTTTTTTTTAGTGTTGAATTACTTATGGTTTTATCTTTTTTTTTCCTTTTTTAATTAATTTATTCTTGTTACATCTCAGTGGTTATCCCATCCCTTGTATCCTCCCATTCTTCCCTCCCTTCAGTTTTCCCCTTATTCCCCCTCCCCTATGACTGTTCCTGAGGGGGATTACCTCCCCCTGTATATGCTCATAGGGTATCAAGTCTCTTCTTGGTAACCTGCTGTCCTTAGGAATCATTTTTTAATCCTAGGTCTCTGGGACCCTTTCCTCTTACTTGGTTGCCTAGTCCAGCCTCAATATGAGGGGAGGTGCCTGGTCTTACTGCAACTTGATATGCCGTGGTTGATTGATAGTCAAGGAAGACTTGCCCTTTTCCAAATAGAAGTGGAGGAGGAGTGGATGCCGTGGTACAAAGGGGAGATTGGGAGGGTTAGACTGGGAGGAAAGGAGGTAGGGGAAAGTGAAATTGGGATGAAGAAAGGAAGAAAGAAAGAAAGAAAGAAAGAAAGAAAGAAAGAAAGAAAGAAAGAAAGAAAGAAGAGACAATGTATTTTATATTTAAAAATTTTAAATAACAGTAAAACAATAAAAGCATACAAATAAATTATTATTTGACAATTTCAAAAGTCTACTAAAGGATATCAGATATCATATGAAGTCTATCTGGCCATAGGTTTCAGAATGCTGTGAGATACTGGGTTTAAAACCTATGCAAACTTGTGTGTGTGTGTGTGTGTGTGTGTGTGTGTGTGTGTGTGTATGTGTGTCTTTGTGTGTGTGTGTCTGTGTGTGTGTGTGTGTCTGTGTGTGTGTGCATGTGTGTGTGTGTGTGTGTGTGTGTGTGTGTGTGTGTGTGTGTGTACATGTGTACTCATGCATGGGGACACCAGAGTATCCCACCACAAGTGTCATTTCTCAGAAAGGTGTCTTCTTTGTCTCTCACAGGCCTGGAACTTACCAATTCAGCTAGAGTTGCTGGCTAACCAGACCCAGGAATCTGCCCACAGGCAGCATTAGTACAGGTCAGGACAACTTTACCCACAGTTTCCATCCTATGGCCTCAAAGTAAGAGTCTCCATTTAGACAAAAAGACAAGGAGCAAAACGTCGGTCAGTATCTTACCTTCCCTCTCCTCTCTCAGGACAATCTTTCCTCTCTTTCACAAGCTCAGAGCTCAACTCTCAGTTTTCCGCTTCCACACCTAGCCTCCCAAGAACACGGGCTTCTGCTCACAGCAGCACATGGAATTCCCATGTGCTAATGATGACATTGGCCTCAGCCAGAATTCGTATGTGCTAATGATGACACTGGCCTCAGTCAGAGTGCCTGTGGGTACTATTCTAAGTTGCTTTCCTCCTACCTCGTGGCCTTCGTCTGTAGACTGTCCCCTCTGTCCTGGGATTCTCATATGATCGATGTGGCATCCAATACATAATATTATCTCAACACTCACAGAAATACGAGGCATGAAATTGAACAGAAGTCTCCCTAATTCAGCAGTAATATATACTGAGAACAAAGACAGTAAACTGCCCACACAATTTGCTCTCTGGGCTCTGTTGGCTTAATTTCCCTGACAGGAGCTGCCAGAAGCAGCTCGGTATAAGCCTACCGGTGTGCACGACGCTTGAGGAGAAGAGACGATCTTAGGATTCGGCCCAATTTAGAGTCCTTCCCACACAGCTGCCTGAGAAGCTAGTACCTGCCTCAGAAGCTCACCTGTTCACACCAGGTTTCTCCTGCAGCTGAAGCTTTGATGACTCTCTGATGGGGAAAAAAGACAAGCAAAATGCTTAAAGAGGCATGTCATCACCCTAGCAGAAGACTGAAGACTGGGGAGTTTATAAAGGAGAGAGGCTCATGTAGACTCATGTATTTTGGAAGTTCAAAAGCATGGGCCAGTATTTGCTTAGCTTCCGGTGAAAGGCATGTTTTGTATACAGAAGGAGACAGGGAAACAGCAGTGAAAGAAAACAGACTAAGGGCACTGGGCACCTTCTCACTGCCTATGCTGGTGATAACAAACCACTCTTCTAAGAAATATGTTAATTCCTTCCCCAGTGTGGAGGCTCCATGACCCAGTGACCTCTAAGTGTCCTCACTGTCTCTCAACACCTTAGCATGAAGGAATTCAGTCTCTACATGTGTGTCAGTGGGAACAAGCCATGTTCAGACCACAGCACGGCGAAGAGTGAGTAGGGCTCAGTTCTGCCTCGACTGGAGTTTTTACAGCAGTTGTGTGCCTGGAGATGAGATACATTTTTCCAACGAAACGCTGGCTTTGGTAGGCCAATATGGTGAAACAGCATGGGCTGGCCTGCTTGAACCTCCAGCTGAGCTTTCTTTCTGCTCTATGAATATGCACCGAATGTCTGTTCTAGACCTGGCAGTTTGTTAAGGCAATAAAGGCTCAAGGAGAAGAAAGCACTCAAAGAGAGGCCATCTAATGAACCGACCTTGTCAACAGTGTGGGTCAGAAAGGCTCCTCCCCAATGAAGTAGAGGTGGCCCTTGTCTGTTGGACTCCCTCTCCCCCTCCTCTGCAGAATTCACCAGCCCCCCTAGAGAGGAGTCCCAAATTTGACCCCAACCCTCTCTTATAAGCCTTTTCATTCTTACACTTCTGGGCTCCTTCAATGACACCATGGATGAAGATTTCATCACTCTCCTACTTAGTTTGTCGAGAGAGATCACGTGTATTACTGGAGGTCTCCAAGAACCTCATCCCTCTGTCTCTTAGCTGTGCTAGTCTGTTGGCTAAAACATTGGCAAGGCCTTTTGGCCCATTCTGTGTTATCCACACTTCCGTGCCTTTCATAAATATTCCTATTGCTTTGGGATTTGGGCCGTTAAAAAAAAAAAAAGACAATCAAAGTGAATCAAAACAAGTATGCGATATTGTGCACGCCAGGATTTCCTGGCATCGCTCGCCATAAATCCTGCAGTGCTAGAGTATTGCCCAAATGGTTTACTTACTCTCTACTTGTCGGAAGGTATCTCTAAGAACAGGAGTGGACATATAGCTTGTTTGCTTGGAGCATTAAACCCCATAACCAAATTTGGCCTGGCTAATGTAGGATGTCCCTCAGGAATAGAGAATATGGAATTGAAAAATGACTAGTATGGGGGACAGAATGACTCAGAAATCTAAAAATAGCCAAATCATGTGAAAGGACACAAAGCCTGCCTCATAATGAACTGCATCTGCCTCCCTTACAAACCCAGCAAATTGCCTTTATTTAGATCTATGCAAAGCAGCCTTTCGCAGCATTTTATCTGCGTATTTAGTGTTGTTTCGGGTTGGTCTGCGCTTATCTCTTGCTGAGGTAATTTATTGGTTCAAAGGGATACTCTAGCTCAAACATAAGCTGAATCTGGTTGATTCTGTTTTATTTTTGTCTGTTTATAAGTCAGTAACTTGGATTGCTTTAAAAAAATGTTAGACTCATTTAGCTTTATTTTATGTGAAGGAGTGTTTTTCCCACTTGAATGCGTAGGCACAATGTGTGCACCCAATGCACATGAGGCTGGAAGAGGGTGTCGGATCCACTGCAACTGGAGTTATGAATTCTTGTGAGCTGTCATGTAGGGACAGGAAATGGAACCCAGATCTTTCAAAGAGCAAGTGCTCTTGAACACTGAGCCATCTCTCCAGCCCCTGCTTGAAATTATTTCAACAATAAATTTGGAAATCAACTTTGGACAAACCAAACACTCCGCAAAGACCTACAAGTCAGCAGCCATCCAATCATGGCTGTGGTGTGGAAGTGGAAGTGAAGGTCTTGGTTACAGGGGCTCCGGTACTGCTCTGGAACTTTCTCCTCTACTGCCCTGTGAATAACCACATTCCAAATAAAGTGTCTCTTCTGCTTTGTACCATTGACCTCCTTGGTTATAAATTTCAGACGGGATGGATGTAGTCTGAACGTAGAACTTCCTCATAGGCTCAAGTGTTTAGACACTTGGTCCCAGCTGGCAGTGCTGCTCAGCGAGGTTACAGAACCTTTAGGGGATGGAGTCTTTCTGGAGAAAGTCAGTCACTGGGGACCAATATTGAGATCTTCATGCCTCTGCCCAACTTCCTGTATCCTCTTTGCCTCCTGCTACAGCAAGATGGAAGCAGGTATGGAAATCTGGCTGCCTGCTCCTGCTACCAGGAAGGCTCATGCTGCCATGACCTTGACACTGTGACAGACTATATCCCCCTCAAACTTTATCCCCCAGAAACTTTTTCCACTTTTAGTTACTTCTTATCAGGTATTGGGTGTCATTCATATATATATATATATATATAACAAGAACTAAAACTAGCGCTGGCAAAGTGGCAGAGCAGATAAAGACACTTACGTTGTTAAGCCTGGAGAGCTGAGTTCATCCCCACATTCCACATAACAGTAAGAAAGAATGATGAATGATGACTGGACAAAGCTGTCCTCTGACCTACACACACACACACACACACACACACACACACACACACTAGTACACAGATAGACACATACTATAACACACAGATGAATGCACACACACACAACTTTTGAAAATACTGCTACCATCACTATAATAAACATTTTAATGAAAGAGCCAAAAGTAGTCTCAGCAGGCACAGTACTCATTAGTCAAATCACCAAACACATCAGTGAGACGAAGTCAGGGAGGGAACTCAAGGGAGGTCACGGTCACCATCATATACCGCTGTCTTCAGCTTACTCTCCACCACTGGAGTTCCCACCTTGATCAGAAGGCAACCCTGGACCCTGACTCTCTTTTATGAGCCCTTGTGAAATAAGAGCTCTCATGTGTGGGCTCAGGGTTCCCACTGCTATGGAGGGAGGATTCCTTTTATTTTTCTCGCTCACACACAAGTAGTGTGGCTACACCTTCACCACCCACTATCTCTGGATCTTTGTTCTACATGTAAGTCCCTGTATCATTTAGTTTCAAAGCAAAACCTTCACTTCCTGTATCCCTGCTCTTATCCACTCATTTCCCACTCATTCCCCACTCATTTCCTCTGACCTTAAGGTTCTGGCTGTGAGACTACTCTTTAGTAACTGAGCCATCTCTTCAGCCCGGGTGGTGGAATGGCTTTTCAATGTATTTAGTTCTACATGCATCCGTTACTCCTAAGTCATTTTATTCCTCCTGCCCTCTTGAACCCCATCCTTCAAAAGGGGTCACTCTAGACCTATTCAATCCACACCTGCCCTGCCTTTAAATCTTTAGTTACGTATGTTTACCTCTCTCCATATCACGGTGTCACTCTATGCCCTGATGCTTCAGATGTCCACGTGATTGACCACCCTGCCATGCCTTCAGTTACTCTAGACCAATCTCTAGCCTTCACTTTCCCCCCCTCTCCACTCTGGACGGCAGGGTCCTTCATTGTTAATGCACTGCGTTCATTATCCTTAACTCTCTCGGACATTTTCCCCTATGTACCAGCTTACCAAAATTCTAATGTGGTATAGAACCAACCACTTAAATCCTTTTCCCAGTTAAACACTACACAGAAAGTTACATGATCCATCGACTTCTTTTTTATTTGTAGTGTCTTTCCAAAATATTCTTAGTTCTTTGAGAATTTCATGCAGTGTAACTTGATCATACCCTCCTCTCCCCCAGCTGCTCCCAGACCCTCCCTCTACCCTAAACAACCTAACTTTATCTCTTTCAATACTTTTTTTTTTTTTGGTCTTTTATTTTTCAAGACAGGGTTTCTATGAAGCCTTAGCTGTCCTGGACTGGATTTGTAGACCAGGCTGGTCTTGAACTCACATAGATCTGCTGCCTCTGCCTCCCTCAGTACTGGAATTAAAGGTGTGTGCCACTGCTCGCGACATGTCCTCAATATTTTTAAACCCCATCAAATCCAAACTTGCTGCCCACATGCTGTTGGGAAACCACTGAAACATAGACAGGAAAGGACAATAGGACATGAAGTCCTTCCCAGAGCTATTGATAACTAATAGCTGCCAGGAGGAGAGAATTAGTTTTCTTTAAATATTTTGCTGTTGCTGTTTTATAAATCACATTGGTATTATGTACTGTGAGCAACCCATGCTGTGTTTCTTTAATAGGCCCACTTTTCTATGAACAAAGGGCTGATTTCATGCCTGTCCACTCTCCTCAAGTTTACTTCTGGTCCCATTCTCAATGAGTAACTTAGCCTCCTGTGACAACTGAGCAATGAGCATCATCAGTTGAGAGCTCTTCTGGCTTCACACCATCTCTGCTTACAAACAAGATTCTGAAGAGGATTTATCAGTGTGGTAGTGAAATAGAAATGATCAGGACCTATCTGTCCCTTTGAGGAAACTTCAATCTGAATAAGCATCATGCATGAAAATGCCTTCACAAGAGCTAACAAAACATCGGTCCAGGCTTTATACCATTGTGCAGAGCAGAGAAATAAGCCAGGAATAAACAGGAAAGAGTAGGCAGCTTAACATCACTCACACCATTCTATTCCACCTCCATGTGGATGTGTGTCGGGGAGTGAGTGGGTATGCGTGTGGTGCACACGCATGTGCAGAGGCTTAGATCCCTTAGAGCTGGAGTTACAGGCAGTTATGAGCTGCCCAACATGAATGCATGTACTTTTACACACACACACACACACACACACACACACACACACACACACACGTATTCCAAAGCAGGTGGACTAAGCAACTGTTGCTAACATACTTGGAGATCAGAGATTGCTATAGAATGTTTGATTTAGTGGGTGTTCCACTAAATGTATTGCATAGTGCTATGAACTTGATAGAAAACAGAATACGTAGACCATGGGATGAGCAGTCAACCACCCAAGACAAAAGGATGCGGGAGCACATTCAAAAGTGTGACAAAAGGACACATAGTTTACCTGTCTAGAAATTTCTGTGAATGATCTATTCTGAAAATAAAATAATAATCATGAGTATTTTCAAAACTTAGATCTATGAAGAGATTTTTATGTCAATATTTTTGGAGTTTTTTGAACACTTTTTATTAATTAAACTCTTTTATTTTTTACATATACATTTATATTATTCCACATATATACAATAGACTCCCTATAGCAAGAAGAGCCATGACACAATCAGGAGCTATATAAATGTTACAGTCTTAGTGTTTTGGCTATTTGTATTTGACAGCCTTGAAGAAAACATCTTTCCTATCTTGGTGCATCTAAAACTCTGAATGTGAATCAATCTCCATCACATATTGTCATTATCAACTTAGAACACCTATCTAAATCTAAACACATCTTAACCCCTAAACAACTAATCTTCATTGTAAAATTAAGCTACCTGGTCTTCAACTCTGGTATAGAATTTTATATAGAGATGCAAAATAAGTTTGATTCTAGATATAGTGGTTTAGAATTCAAATGTAAGATTATTCTTCACACACACATTTCTACTCTAATATGAGGTATTGTTCCCATATAACTCAATTATAATACAGGTTTACTTCCAATACTTTGAAAGTGCTATTGCAGGCTGTTTAGGATAAATAAGTTACACAAGTTAATTGTTAGTTGATCAAATCATGGTCACGTCAATCAATAATAATTTTTTATTTAAGTTAAAAAGAAGTAAATCTACAACCAGTCTAACAGAGCAGAGCAGCCCAATAACAGAATAATAAAACCATAGATCTAAAGCTGATCTACAATGTAGATTTTATGACCATCATCTGAATAGCACAATTGGATAACTGGTCTACAACATTTAGTGGTACTGTGTTTTTGGTAATTTGGGGGTTTATAGAGTTATTTATTTTGTGTATCAGTTAGATCATATAAGGATACCATGATTAAAAAAAATATCAAAAGTGACTATATGATCAACCACATTAGCTTTTTCATAAAACAACTTTCCTTTTATAATATATTTTTATTTCTTTATTTTTATTTTTTTATTTGTTCGCTCTACATCCTGATTGTAGCCCCCTCCCTTGTTGCCTCACTGTCCCACCCTCCCTCCCTTATACCCTCTCCCTCCCCTAGTCCTCAGAAAGAGGGAGCCCTCCTTCCCTAACATCTGACCTCCCCCAATAAAGTTTCATCTGGACTGCCTGTATCCTCTTCCTCTATGGTCTGACAAGTCCGCCCCACTAGGGGGAAGTGATCGACATTTGGAACCAGAGTCCATGTCATAAGTAGTCCCTACTCCCCATATTATGGGACCCACAGGTAGACTGTCCTGCCTGTTTACTACATCTGAGCAGAGGGTCTAGGTCTTCATCATGCATGGTCCTTGGTTGGTACATCAGTCTCCAAGGCATCTGCCTCCTCCACCTGGATTTGTTGGCTCTTTTGGTCTCCTTATGGAGCTCCTGACCCCTCCAGGTCTTTCTATTCCCCAACTCTTCAATACGACTCCCCGTGATCCACCCCAAAGTTTGTCTGTGAGTCCCAACATCTGCTTCAATCCCCTGCTGAGTGGAGTCCTTCAGAGGACCTCTATGGTAGGTTCCCTTCCTGTTCCTTCCCTTCAACTGCTTCCAGTATCTATTCTATTTGCCCTTCTAAATGTGCATTAAGCATCCTCCCTAGGGTCCTCCTTGTTGTTTAGTTTCTTTAGGTCTGTGTATTGTAGTGTGGTTATCCTGTATTATGTGGCTAATATCTGCTTAAAAGTGAGTGTATATCATGGGTGTCTTTCTGGGTCTCAGTTACCTCACACAGGATGGTCTTTTCTAGTTCCATCCATTTGCCTACGAATTTCAAGATTTCCTTGTTTTTAATAGCTGAGTAGTATTCCATTGTGTAAATTTACCACAGTTTCTTTATCCACTCTTCAGTTGAAGGATATCTATATTGTTTCCAGATTCTGGCTATTACAAAAATCTGCTATGAATATATTTGAACAAATGTCCTTGTTGTATGGTGGAGCATCTTTTGGGTATATGCCTAGGATTGGTATTGCTAGGTCTTGAGGTAGAACTATTCCCAATTTTCTGAGAAAGCACCAGATTGATTTCCAAAGTGGTTGTACAAGTTTGCACTCCCACCAACAATGGAGGAGTGTTCCCCTTTCTGCACATCCTCACCAGCATGTGCTGTCACTTGAGTTTTTTATCTTAGCCATTGGGGAAGGTGTAAGATGGAATCCCAGAGTTGTTTTGTTTTGCATTTTCCTGATGACTAGGGACATTGAACATGTCTTTAAGTGTTTCTCAGCCATTCAATATTCCTCTGTTGAGAATTCTCTGTTTAGTTCTGTATCCCATTTTTAATTGGGTTATTTGGTTTGGTGTGTTTAATTTTTTAAGTTCTTTATATATTTTTGATATTAGCTCTCAATCAGATGTAGGGTTGATGAAGATCTTTTCCCGGTCTGTAGGTTGTCATTTTGTTGTGTTGACAGTGTCCTCTGCCTTACAGAAGATTTTCAGTTTCATGAGGTCCCATTTATTAATTTTTGATCTTAGAACCTGAGATATTGGTGTTATGTACTAATGAACTCAAGAATCTTGCCCAATTTTTCTTCTAACAGATTGCTGTGTCTAGCTTGATGTTGAGGTCTTTAATCCACTTGGACATTAGTTTTGTGCATGATGATAAATAAGGGTCTATGCATTTTTCTACAAGTTGACATCCAGTTAGAACAGCACCATTTGTTGAAGATACTATCTCTTTTCCATTGTATAGGTTTGGCTTCTTTATCAAAAATCAAGTGTCTATAGGTGTGTGGGTTTATTTATGGGTCTGAGATTTGATTCCATTGATCCACCTGTCTGTTTCTATGCCAGTACCATGCCATTTGTATTCGTGTTGATCTATAGTACATCTTTTGTTTGTTTGTTTGTTTTAGTTTTCATTTTTTGAGACAGGGTTTCTCTTGAGATCAGGGATGGAGATATCTCCAAAAGATCTTCTATTGTATAGGGTAGTCTTAGCTATTTGGGATTTTTTATTTTTCCAAATAAAATAGAGAATTGTTTTTTCAAGGTCTCCGAAGAACTGTGTTGGCATTTTAATGGAAATTTCATTGAATCTATAGATTACTTTTGGTAAGATGGCCATTTTCACTATGTTAATCCTACTGATCCATGAGCAAAGGGCATCTTTCCATCTTGTGATATCTTCTTCAACTTCTTTCTTCAGAGACTTGAAATTTTTATACAGGTTTTTCACTTGCTTGGTTAGAGTTACACCAATATACTTCATGTTTTTGGTAGCTATTGTGAAGGGTGTTGTTTTCTTAATTATTTTTTCAGCTTGTTTATCTTTTATAGAGAGGAGGGCTACTGAGTTTTTTTAATTGAGTTTGTATCTTGCCACTTTGCTGAAGGTGTTCATCAGCTGTAGGAGTTCCTTGGTAGAATTTTTGAGGTTACTTATGTATACTATCATATCATCTGCAAATAGTGATACTTTGACATCTTCCTTTCCTATTTGTATCCCTTTGATCCACATTAGTTGTGTTATTGCTCTAGGAGCACTCACATTTGTAAAAGAAACATTACTAAGTCACACATCAAACCCCACACATTAATAGTGGGAGACTTTGACACCCCACTCTCATTAATAGATCATCGAGACAAACTAAATGGAGAGATAATGGAACTAATAGACATCATGAATCAAATGGACCTAATAGATATCTACAGAACATTTCACCCAAACACAAAAGACTATTTTTATTTCTAATCGACACATCATAGTTGCATGGATTTCTGCTCATAGTGTAGGTGTGTGTGTGTGTGTGTGTGTAAAATAATAATGAGAGTAGATAAGTCCATGCAACCATAACTTCAGATGCTCCCCATTTCCCTGTATTGGTTATTATCAAGGTCCATTTTACTACCTATGGCAAAATAAACCAGGGCTAAGGAGATGGTTGGGTGGGTAAGAAAGCTCATTGCCCAGTCACAAGGACCTGAGATTGAGTCCCCAGAACCCATGTAAGAAGTCAGATGTGGCCACACAAGCCTACAGGCCCAGCAATGAATGAGGGAGGAGACAGGAGGATCACTGGAGCTTGCTGGCCACCAGCCTGGCTCCAGGCTCAGTGACGTCTCTTCCTCAAGAGAATGATGTTGACAATAATGGTGTTGGACATCTGATGTCTTCCTATAGCTTCAGCCACATACAGCATACATGCATACATCAACACATATGTTTAATGAATTAAATCAGCTCTACAACCAACACCTTCATTTCTCCTGTAATCAGCTCTATTCTCAACTATAGGTGGCCGCTGTTGTGCTTTATACTTATTAACAGTCTGGAGTAGTGGATTAAAGTAAAGTTTCAGGGCCAGGGTACCTCAGTTTGGTCCCTAGCTGTACCACAACTACCTGTGTAAGTGCCAGTCAGTCACTGAACCTTTGATGTCTCGCTTAACCACTTGTAAAATGAGGGTTTAATATGAGCAACTGTAAAGATGCCACAAGGATCAAATAAGTGAATGCCTATCAGGTGTTTGTAGCAGTGTCTGACACCTAGGAAGAATAATGGAGGCATTATCTGGGCTCCTGGTTTTAGATGAAGACACGGGGGTGCTATTTTCTCTGTCTGACACCTGCTCTTCAGAACCTTAATGGGAAATATATTTATGGAAGTAACTCTAATTGCAAAGCATATTGCAGGGAATTCAGCTGAAGATAGGAAGTTGCAATGCCAATCTCCTTTCACAAAAGCAAAAAAATATACAGGGGGAGGAAGTCCCCCTCAGGAACAGTCATAGGGGAGGGGAATAAGGGGAAAATGGGAGGGAGGGAAGAATGGGAGGATACAAGGGATGGGATAACCATTGAGATGTAACAAGAATAAATTAATAAAAAAATTAAAAAATAAATAAATAAAAATAAACAGAAAAAAACAAGCAAACAAACCCAAAACAAAATATGTGTATCTATTGGAGAATCATGATGATTTAATGCACAGATTGATTCAGAAGAAGAAAAATAGCTTGCATCATTTAACGCTTCCTGTAACACACAAACAGCCTCTGACTCTTCTCCACTGGCCTGTAAAGCCGGTGCCTGATAAGCAGAAGCAACAGCAGTATCTTCACGCAGTTCTCACTCTTTATATTCATAGCAGGTTAGGAAATGCAAAGATAAGGCAGCATAAATGTCGCTTTCACAGCCAGTGCTCTGCAAAACTAGACTGAGCACAAAATTAACAGCAGGAGTTTATGGGGTTCTTTAAAAACTTATTTATTTATTATGTATACACTGTTCTGCCTGCAGGCCAGAAGAGGGGACCAGCTCTCATTGTACATGGTTGTGAGCCATCATGTGGTTGCTGGGGAATTGAACTCAGGACCTCTGGAAGAGCAACCAGTACTCTTAACCTCTGAGCCATCTCTCTAGTCCAGGAGGTTATAGTTTTAACTGACTACTTAAACTTTGAAATTTGTAAAAGATACCTAGCAATAGTGATGTTTTCACAACGTAGTTTGTCTGTCTGTGTGTGTGTGTGTGTGTGTGTGTGTGTCTCATGAATTTGAGAGTAACTGGGGGGGGAGGGGCACAGGAGTTGTTGAGTGGGTAGGGGGCTATAAACAGTGCCATTGCAATGACTGTGTATGAAATTCTCAAATAATTTTTAACTTAAGAAAAGATCAGAGCCAAAAGCTACTCGTACATCATTTTTTGTTTGTTTGCTTCTTCAACTGATGAAATAATATCTATAGACCATCAACTGGCAATCCTTAGAGTTCTTCATTAAGACAGGAGAAGGAAAAGACGCTGCAGGTATTCCAGCATTTACTCAGAACCACAATAGGTTTTGTGCTCTGCTCAACTGTCTAATCCAGGCACTAGGTGATAATCTTCCTTATTAATCTCTCCTGCACATTATTACAAATATTTCTTTGGGGGGAGACATAGCCCAGTTGGTAAAGTGATTGGCTCACAGATATAGGGTCCTGAGTTCAATTCCCAGAAATCACATAAGCTAGGCAGGGAAGTATGCACTTCTAATGCCAGCACTGGAGAGTTGGAGAGAGTGATTCCCTGGGCCTCCCTAGCCTGACAGGCTAGCCTAATCAGCTAGCTCTAACTTCAGTAAGTGAACCTGTCTCAGACACCACAGTGGACAGCTCCTGATAAACAACATGAGGTTGTCCTCTGACCGCTGACCTCTAACCTCCGACCTCTGACCCCCACCCCAGACATAAGTGCAAAGTGCACAAACACAAGTATGGGTTTTTACTGGATTGTGATACTAACCCTGTGAAACTAAAGGTCCTGAATTTCAGTGTGCAGACCCCGCTGTCTTGAGGGCATTAGAATGTCCCTGAAAAGCCATGGCCTTTGAGAAACTTCTACAACATAACTGTGTTGGAGTTGTTCCTACCAGAACTGTGCATGCTCCTAAACTCCTGATCATCACTCCAGCAAGCAACACACTTCCTCGGGGGAAACTAGTTTTTATCTGTCAAGAGAACTCCAGTACATTTTGAAGACTGCATGAGTGACGCCTCCCATCCAGTTCGATTCTTACATCAAAGAAGCCCTTGCTCTTATTCCCTGTAAAACCTCGATATCATAAAACCTTGATGTTGCATGATGGCTATATTTGCCAAAGCTTTATCACAACACGTTGAAGCTGAGGTCATCTTCACATACAACCCAACCATTAGGAGAAAATAGAAGCAATCCAGCTGATCATTTTTACATTTCCATGTGAGGTATAATGAGTTGAAAATAATGTTTCCACTATGTAGATCTGAATATGAAATTAGTACTCAAGAAATAAAATCCTGATCTACATGAGGCAGGCAGAATTTTGACACCATTGACAAAAGAATGACTGTAGGTCTCTCCCAAGCCTTTGGAAGATACGCTAAATATATCAGACAAAAATCATACACCTTTTTTTTAAAACAGAGTTAAGTTTTCTACTTTTGTGTTTAGGATAATCAACTAAGAAAACCCACACTTTTTATTTTATTTTATTTTACTTTATTAATTTATTCTTGTTACATCTCAATGGTTATCCCATCCCTTGTATCCTCCCATTCTTCCCTCCCTCCCATTTTCCTTTTATTCCCCTCCCCTATGACTGTTCCTGAGGGGGATTACCTCCCCCTGTATTTAAAGAATAGGAAAACACTGTTTTGTCTACGATAGTAACTCCTGGGAGAAAGATCTCTTAGACAGTGATGGTGAAATCCTAAGCTGCCCTAAATCCCTCATGGCAATGATAAGTGTAAGGCACAACGTGATGCTAGACATTTCTAGAGCCTCATAAATGATCGTTTCACTTGTGTTACTAGCAGACGCTTCCAGAACATGTTTGTCAGTGAAACTCAGTCACAGCAGACGAGCCGACAGGGAATGGGAGTTGGACCCTTTCAAGTCTGATCCTTGAAAATATCTTCTCCCCAAATCAATCGCCTGTTCTAATTTAGATGGAAGGAGTTTGGTTTCTGATGAATAAGTAACTATTTGAAATACATTAGCTGTGTTAAATAAAAAAAAAATTTAATCCCAATTCCCCATACACAAAGGCTTCGCATATCTAAAGCTTTAGAAGGCCATCATTAGTGCCGTGATTACACCCATTTTCTTAAGTGCTTTGATTAGCCTTACCTACTTGTAGTACTTAATATTTAATGAAAGAGGCAAATTGCCAATAATTAAGTCCTGGAAAGCGGCCAACTGAACAACAATAAACTAATGTTCACCTCAGCAGACTTCACAGGCTTGGTGAGTTAGAAGGACAAGCTAGAAGGAGCAATCCCTGCCAGGACCGTCTTCCTAGAGCAAAGCCAGAATCAGAGTGGTCACATGCCTTCTTCTGAGTCACATTAAAGTGGCTGCCAGCTACACAGGAAAGCAAGCACCCACTGAGGTAGGCAGCTAAGGGGCCTAAAACCATAGCTCTGCTCTCAGTGTCGATCAAAGAAAATAAATAGAGATAAAATGGCTGTGCTTCATGAACACATCACAGCATAAAAAAAATTAATGTAGCCAGACTGTAAATATCTACACATCACAGAACAGCAGCAGCACAGGTGGCTTGGCCTGCTCAGGGGCATGGTCATGAGTGTGGAGTGAGAGGAATAAGACTATATTAGGTATGCTATTCAGTGTGCTGGAGTGTGAATTCTAGCTTGCCATCTGAAAACTTTGAGTTTTTCTGAGCTTGCAAGGTGGTGAAGACCCTTGCAACATAAGCTTGGTGGCCTGAGATCCAGCGCTGGAACCCTTGTAAAGGTGGAAGCAGAATACCAACTCCACAAGGTAGTCCTAGGACTTCCCCATGTGTGCTGGACACATGTGCACATGAACACAAACACATGCGTGCACACACACACTGCAAACAGAATTTGTAAAAAGAACTTAATCTCTCTTTCTGATTTTACAACTAAAAAAGAATATATCTATGTACTGCTTTAAGAGTTAAAATAAAAGAACGTCCCCTGAAATGCCCGATTACCACCAGCTATTATTTGTGTTGCTGTAGCAATTCTTAGTCAGGGATTCCTGAATTGCAGGAAACCCCGCAGATTCCCAAGTAAGTTTGAATTTCAGATTTGGAAAAAAAAAAGAATGCTTTTGTAGGAAGGCATATATCTGTTGCTAAAATTCCTTCCGTGGATGAGATATAAACATGTACCTCTCCTCCTAAATTCCCACAACAAACCAAGGTAAATTTCCACGAAAGCTCACTCAGGGAAACCAAGAAGTTCGTTAGGTTTCTTACAGAGAAACGTGTGAGGAGCTGTGGGCAGAAACATAGGCAGCCTTGAAGAAGCAACACCGGAAGTCCGCACCTATGATGCATGGGATTCCGCCATGTCTCCCTGGATGGAGACCCCGTACCTATTCCATGCCTGTGGGCTCCAGCCTCTTGCAAAGCCACATGAAATTAAAACCGAATTGCGACAGCATGGTTAGGAGGCTTGGTGAGGAGAGTCAGGATTCTCCCTGCCCCTCCGTCTTTGAGGGACCACAAGCAGGCAAGGCCAGCTGTGATGGCTTTTGGCAAGCAGGCTGGTGGGAATCTAATGAAAGTGCTGGCAGTTTGGCTCGGGAGATGGTCCTATCCAATAGCCTCCCCTGAAGCGACTGAAACACACTTATTCTAACCCTTTAACCTTTGTCTACCTGAAGCTCAAGTTTAACTGAGCAGCTCCTATCATACATGGCACACATATTCATACATGAATGCAGCTGAGAAAACGTATGTATCATTTCATCAAAGCTCTACTGGTAAACAAAAGTCAGACAAGCTAGCATACACCAAAGCGATGTATTGTAATTCATGAGTATTGCTCAACTAAATAGTCTGAGTCTTTTTAAAAGTGTGTGTGTGTGTTTGTGTGTGTGTGTATGAGATGTGTGTGTGTGTGCATCTGTGTAGTTTGATTGTGTGTGTGTCTACATGGTGAGTATGTGTGTGTGTGTATCTGTGTGGTTTGATTGTGTGTGTGTCTACATGGTGAGTATGTGTGTGTGTGTATCTGTGTGGTTTGATTGTATGGGTGTCTACGTGGAGAGTGTGTGTGTATGTGTGTGTGAGATGTGTGTGTGTGTGGTTGCTGTGAGTGTGTGTGTACATCTGTGTGGTTTGATTGTGTGTGTGTCTGTGTGGTGTGTGTGTGTGTGAGAGAGAGAGATGTGTGTGTGTGGTTGGTGTGAGTGTGTGTGTGGTTGGTGTGAGTGTGTGTGTGTGTCTGCGTGGTGAGTGTGTGTGTGTGTGTGTGGTGTGTGAATGGAGGAGTGCATGATTTATGTGAGTGCAGCCATGCTTGTGCAGGTCAGAGGACAACTTTTGGGAGTTGGTTTTCTCCTGCCAGCATATGTCCCTGGGAGACAGAACTCAGGAGGTCATATTTGCAAGGCAAAAGCCTTTTACTGCTCAGCTGACTCGTCAACCCTCTAAGCATTTAATCAACGTCTAAACACCTCACAATCCCAAATATTTATTTTCTGATTTACAAGATTTTAGCTGTTTATTTAACAGGGTTTATTTTTAAAAGGTCAATGTACACTTATGGAGAGAATGCGCAAAGCTTTGAGAGTCTCCAGAAGTCTTCCCAGGCAAGCCCAGGAGGTACCTCTGCTGTGTCTTCTGATGTTCCTGTTAGCCTACAGCCCCAGGCTGAGCCCCAGACCTAGGCTTTCACAGTGGGGTCTTTTGGTGCAGCAATATCGGAAGCCCCTCCCGTCCTCAAGTCTGTTCATCTACCCAGACTGAGCTCTGAAGGGCTGTCCTGTTTTCTAAGCATTTCCGCCCTTCTTTTGTTCCTGGCTTGACTTTGCGCCTTTCTCTCTGTGCCAACGTCTTGCACAAGTTCCACTTTGGTTCCACAGGAACCAAACAGATTAGACTTTACAAATTAGCGGAAAAGCCAGATACAACAGGAACCCTGATAGCAGTGAGCAATGACGGCAGGCCGCCTGGCAGCTGTGACAGGCTATCACAACAGCGCCTGAAACTGCTCCAGAACTCCGCAGTGCCTGACACGCTGTGAGACTGTTTTGTGCACACGTTTACCTCATACCCATTTTAAAGATGAAGAGAACGAGGTCACGAGGCTAGGGTATGTCAGAACTAGAATAAATATACGTCTTTACAAAGTGCAAATGGCTGCCTGCTCACCAAAAGACACGGAAAGCAAGCACATCATGAACCCCCGAAGCCCTGCCCTCTGAATATACTCTCCGGTGCTCTCTGCTTTCATTCTGATGTGATCAAATATCCTAAGCAAAAGCAGCTTATGAAAGGAAAGCGTTTATTTGGCTTACAGTTCTGTAGGACAGGCAACCATCTAGGAGGAGTCAAGCTGGCAATCAATCAGATGGTCACATCACAGCCATGGTGAGGAGCTGACAGCAACGCTTGCAGTACACAGCCTGCTTGCTCTTTCTGCTCAGCCAACTTCCTTCACTCCTACAGTTCAGAGCCCACACTAGAGGCGCGCCTTTCTATGTCAATTAACAATCAACCCAGTCCTCCACAGGCTTGTCACAGGCCAACCTGATCTAAACAATTCTTCATTGATATTATCTTCCCAGGTGATCCTAGACTGTGCCCAATTAATGGTTAAAAATAGTCAGTATGTAGCCAAAAAAAAAAAAAAGCATGTATTTCATGGCTTTCTAGTGACACCAAATAGTTATAAAAGTAAATATTGCAGATAACTCATCCTATTGTAACTAAACTGAATTTCATAGTTGAGCTTATGCTGTAGAATTATCACAGAGATTCTAATTATTTCAAGCAAAAGTCAAAGAGAGGTAATTAAATAAGTTCTGGAGTGAGGAGTGGTCAAGAGCCCACAGCTAGAGAGGGAGGACATAAACTGAATTGGGAAGCTATTGTTTTGCTAAATGGAGATGATGTGTCTGTCAAGTTGCCTTCTCAATAATTTTCTCCATAGATTAGAGCTGCCATCAGCTTCACTCTTTCTGCTGTGGCCAGCAGTGACCGCAGAGATGCATGTCTGGTCAAAGTATGGAGAGTAGATGGATATTGAGTTCAAACCCGTAATCTATATAACTTCCTCTATGGCTCAGGAAACATCACAAGATCAAAGGAGAGAAGCATGAAGGAAACAGAGGTAGGGAATGGGAAGATGTGTGGAACGGTGACTTCAGGGCATGATGTGGCAGTTGCATTGTTGAACGCACAAGAATTAGTGTCACAAGACCTCTACAAAGTTGGCAGCAGCCTGGCACAGAAAAGAAAGAGGATCGTGGGTCCCAATGACCACTGAGAATTTACGTACAGCGATTGCTGGGGAATTAAGAGGAATGTTTTCAGTGGGGTATCCACTGGTAAGGTGTTCACCATGCCCCTGTATAAAGCCTCTCAAATTTACCTGATGTAAATAGATTCACCTTTACTGACAAGCAGGGGAATTGAGGGTGGGCTCATTGGAAAAATGAATGGGGTTAGTAGGAGTGGAGCAGGGGCAAAAGAAGATAGTGGGATACAAACATGATTGAAATACAATATGTATATATATATAAAGTCTCAATGAAACCTATTACTATATATTATTAATTACGCAAATAAAACATTTTTAAGGCGTATGTATGAACTGATGTAGTCGATACCACTTAACTAGACACTTGAATTGACTGAGATAATCATTGGGGTAACTGTTTTATTACGATAAAAAAATGTTTAGGAATGAAGGGAAATGGAAGGGGCTAATTATTCTAGGTTTTTCCTTGTTTTCTTTTGTCATATTCATGGCATTCAAATTTGAAGGCTAGCAAAGATAAGACTAAAATCACCATTCTGAACTTTTAATCTGGGGAAAGGGGTGAGAGCAGTTCCTTAGACTGAAATCTCAGCTTCCTGTCAAGATTACAATGGCATTCAAACTGCAACAGAGGAAAAGCACTGAAGGCTGGTAAAGTGACGGCATTGTGTCAACCCAAATCCCCCATGAATTAGATACTTCTATGACCAAGGCAATTTATTTACAAAGGGTTTATTTGGGGCTCACAGTGTCTGAGGGTGAGAGACCATGGCCATCCTGGCAGGGAGCATGGCAGTGGGCAGGAAGGCATAACGCTGGAGCAGGAGCTGTGAGATCACATCTTGATCCACAACCATGAGATAGAGAGAGTTAATTTGGAATGGCATGGGTTTTTTTTTGAAACCTCAAAGTCAACCCCAGTGACATACCTCCTTCAGCAATGCCACACTGCCCAATTCTTCCCAAATAGTTTCATCACCTGGGGACCAAGTATTCAAACATAGGAGTCTGTGGGGGCCACTCAAACCTCCACATCCTCTTTTAGGGATTTACCTTAGTAATGCAGGCTCTCACAGGAAATGGTGTGGGATTCCTTGAAGATGTGTTTGAGGTACACATCCAACCAAGACCAATAGGAAGGTAATAATCTCTAATAAATTAAGATGAAGGAAATCCATTGTAGTATGACACAAGTCTTGATTGTGTATATCTACATAACTTGTTCACATAAGTCTTTCTATATAGTTCTTTGTTGAGTCTTTTGATTTTGATATAACAATTTTATTTCTACATGTCAGAGCTCTTTAAAAGATGATTTTCATCTTTTGTTTATTTTTGTTCTTACATATTTTGTTGCTTATTTATTTTGTTGTGGAGGGGCACGTGTGCCAAGGTATGCATATGGAAGTCAAAGGACAACTTGTAGGAGTTGTTTCTCTCCTTCTACCATGTAGGTCCAAAGGACCAAAGCCAGGTCATCAGCCTTGGTGGTGAGTACCTTTATCTGTTAAGACCACTATAACTTTAATTAAATTCATCATTATCACTTTAGATGATTACATAACATCCTTTGTTGTTATATCATGATTTATAGAACCATGTTTCCTAGTGAGATAGTCATGTGACTTTCAGTTTGTGGCAATCATTTAAAGTTCTGCAAGAAGTGTGGTTTTTATTGTATTATTATTTATTTGAGATTATGTCTATATGAATAATTGTATTACTCAAGAGAGATATGATTTATAGATATATAGATATTCAAATTACCTTCAAGATGTTCATAACAGTTAAGTACTTTCATGACATGAAGTCTCAGCTAATTTAGATTTTCAACACAGTTTTATCTAATGCTATCTAGCACAGACTGATGGTACAAGTCTAAAATAAATACATAAAATGCAATTTTTAAATTTCATTTCTTTAGCTATTACAGTTCAGAAAATAAGTGGTATTGTCATTTAAGGCTGTCAAACATGACAAAAGTAAATCTTATAAAATTCAAGTTCTTCTCAAAAGAATGAATAATAATAATTACAACTATATCTTTGTAAGAGACAGCAGTACATGTGATGTATAAAAAGATTAAAATATATAAAATTGTGTTTCTATGAAAATACTAATTTATTATATACACATAATGTAAAAGATACTTGCAACAATGAAAACTCCAAGATAATAGTGATGGTTTCTTTATCCTTCCTTCCTTTTTTTCTTCCTTCCTTCCTTTTTTTCTTCCTTATTTATTTAATTTAAAAAGTTTCATGTAGCGAAGGCTAGCCTGGAACTCACTATGTAGTATCTGGGGCGGTAACATCAGATCTCTGCCATTTGCAGAGTCATCTATGAGGACTGCATATGGCAGGACTCAAATGCAGGACACAGCTGCTCTCTCCACAGACTGCATAAATCACACCCACAAGGCTATTAAATATACTCTTGAGGAAAAAAATTGAACTTGAATCCATCTGGATTTTTTTCTTTCTCGTTCTTGTACCATTTCTTTGTTTTCTGAAGGTCTCCAAAGACATTCTATTATGGGCATTGGAACAGCTGGACCCTATAATGTCCTGTTTCTAGCTTTGTGTGTGTGTGTGTGTGTGTGTGTGTGTGTGTGTGTGTGTGTGTGTGTGTGTGTGTCTCAAGTTCTATCTCAAAGAGTTGCTGAGAAACTTTCTCTTTTTGATAAGTGAGATGATGGGTTGTCTCCAGAAGTGCTTTTGATGGTGTGATAATCTGATGAGGTAAAACCAGGAGTCACTAGGGTTGCTCAAGGAGTTTAGGTCATGTTTCTTACTACATATGAGATTTATAGTGAGGTTCCTAGAAAATTATACATTAAAATCTTGGAAGGTGGAAAGCCTTAAACAAATGTTGTTACTTATGCTAGAATTCTTGTTTCTCAGCTGCAAGGCTGCAGCAGACCGTGGAATGGGACTCCACTCTCTTCCCACATCCCCGTGATTTTCCCTTTCTGTCTGGCCTCATTTTAAGTACAACCAACTATTAATCCTCTGACCTATAAATCCAGGAACAATTCTTCCCAAGATGCTCAGAGACTGGGCAACTACGACAGTAAAACCCATGGTGAGTATGTGATTTGGATCTTACTGAAGGACTTGTGTGTTTTGAGATAAAATTTTATGAAAAATTTAAACTTGCTTAATGTTTATGTAACAATGTCAAGCTTGAACTGATTTTTGAAGCAATGTAAAGGAAGAAATTATACATTATTACCCAAATTCTGCTGCTTTGACAGCGGATGACTACTTCTCATATTTGTGGCTAGATGATTTTTTTAAAGATGTTAACAGTTTGAGGATTTTTGTTAGTTTTGGAGGTTTTTGTTTTGTTTTGTTTTGGGGTTGTTTTTGCCCACATTGTCATTCCTTGCCATGGCACTTGCACATATGGCTGGATCTCTTGGACTGTCTTCCTCTGCTCCTCTTCTTCCTACTCCCATCCCTTCTGGTCTCCTTTCCCCTGGAGCCATTTCTCTGGTTCTGTGTCACATGTATCCCGTGGTCCTGTTTTCTTCTCTTCCCCTGCTAAGGTCTCTCCCTCCACATGGTCATTTTTCTGTTGACTTATATGCACATATAAATATATACACACTCATATATAAAACTTAAAGCTTAGCATATGCTTATCAGAGAAGACATGCAGTATGTGTCTTACAGTGCCCGGCTTATTTCATGTAACATAATAATTCTAGGTCTAGGTGGTTGATCCTGCACAGTCTAACTTCTCTGAACTGTGGCAATTACATTCACGATTGCTACAACAGCAACTAGAGCTAGTTATATCCAAAATTATTTAAACATATTTCTTTAAAGAATGGGTCCACGAAAATAAACACTAAAGAAGTCTTTTTTTTTTTAAGTAATAAATTCTATAAAGAAAATCTCCTAGAATATGAGCATTTCAAGGGGTCTTTACTAATCCCGAAGTTTTGCAGTTGACCCCTGGAGTATAGGTCTATAGCTCACACAGATTCCTTATATGGAAAAGGCTTCAGTGTCCTCAGCCAGGCGACTTCACTATGAAGTGTTCAGCTGTGGATACGCCTTAGTGTCAGTTCTGAACAGGACACTGGGCTGGCTGCACAGGCTTCAGAGAAGTAAAACTTTTCTTTCTTTTTCTTTTTTTTTTTTCCTTTTTGCATTTTATAGATAAAGACAATGAAAATTGTCACCAAGTGGCCTGAGATTCCATCAGAGGAAACACAGTCGTCACTTCAGGGCTGGGACCTGAGAGCCGTAAATCGCGACTTGACTTACGGCTAACTCATGCTGTTCCAGGCAGCTTCCTGTTTTCTTCTTGCCATTCTTTATTTTAGATGGAGTTTGAATTCTTTCTCACGTTGCTTCCATGATTTATTCTCTGTCAGACGTAAAGATTAAAAGTCTGACATTTTTTGCATGTCTGTAAACACGGGTCGTATCTAGAACCCCCCCCCCCCCCCCCCCGCTTCCCACACTCGACCAGCAAATGCTAGAGAGGGTCACAAACAGTTTTCTCAAAGTCGGGCTGACCAGGAATGACAACAACACCCTGGGAGAGCACGAACCCTAGAGACTCAAGGGGTTTTTGTTTTGTTTTTAACTTAGCCTGTTCTACAATAAGGAAGTGGTCATTTAGCAGCATTATCAGAAAGTCTTGTCGGAAAGTGTAATATGATGTTATCAGTTATCACATGTACTCAAGGACGGAAAACAGAACAATAATTGCCCTGCCAAACCAAAGCCATAATTTGCAAGTATACTTTCAATTCTTCTCTATCTTGAATGGTCTGTAAATTTTCTGCATCAAGATATTCAGCTAACCACTCAGCTGTGACAAATTCAATTAACCCATTCAGTCTTCTAGCTTAGAAAGGCTCTGTCCAACATCATCAAGAAAATTGCGTCTTAAAACTTATGAAAATTGGGCCGAGTGTCCGGAGCACAACACCACAGCCTTACACATACCAGTGGAACTGTGTTGAATAACAAATGATGAAATTTAAAGCAAAAAAACAAAAAAACAAAAAACCCAAATGTTCCTGACAGCATTTTAAGTGTCCATGCATCTCTCAACCGAGGGGATGAATTAAATTAGATTTCCTGTGATTGTAATTTGTAGTAGTAATCTGTCTAAAAAATTACATAGTATCAAGTAGAGCAGGCACCTCTTCCCCATAGAGAATCAGTCCAAAGATAGTACCCGACCAAAGATGCTGAAAACCACAGATAATATTGGACTCTATTTATAGTTGTGTGGTTTCCTATATGTCTTACAGCATCATCTTGTGACACATGCATAGCAAATCTTTTTTATGTTTTATGCCCTGGTGCCTCTGCATATCATTTTCTTGCACACTGGGGTCGTGGTAACATAGAATAAGGGTTACTGGAACACACACACACACACACACACACACACACACACACACACACACACACACACACACACAGTGCTGACCCATCTTGTAACCAAAGCTCCTCGTGAGTGAGTAACAGGCAGGTAACCGTTTACAAGTGGTTGACGTCTTTGGTGAAACAGAGTCGAATGAGCTAAGACTTCCTCATGCCGCTCAGAAAGGTGTAAAATTTTTAAATTGTGAATTATTTCTGAAATTTTCCATTTAGCATTTTTTTTAAAAATTGCTATTCTCCATGGGTGACGGAAACTTCACATGCCCCATCGCTAAGGGTCTCAGCTAGAGTCACCCCCCGTATCCTGCCGGGAGCCTGCCCCATCAAGGGTCCCCAGCTCGGCCCAGAGATGCCGCACCCCCATCGGTTTCCTCCTCTCTCCCTGCCCTCTCACCTCCCACCCCACGCTCCCACGACCTGATCCGCACTCTTGTTCCCTCTCCCACCCAGTTCTCTCTCTTCATCCGCTTGCGGGGTCTACTTTATTTTTCCCTCTGAGGGAGATTCAAGCATCCTCTCTTTGCTCATTTCATTGCTGGGATTTTGCTCATTGTGTTGAATGTTCAGGAGACATCTACCCAGCAGTTCTCAAGATGAAAGAGGCTACAAAGTTGTAAATGGAGGATGTGATGCCCGTGTGTGAAAAGGATTTGAGCATATGCAAATAAAGTTATTATTTTATTTCAGACACTAAGTCTCCCCTTGTAGGGTGCACCTAAGCAACTCCCAAATACTCAGACAGATCTCAGGAAAAGCAGGGGGTGGGAGGGGGAGAGGGCACGATGAGCTGGGCTGATCCAAGTCACTCAACCCAACCACTGGAATCTGTCCCTGAAACACACGTGGTAAACAGAAAACTGATGCTTACAAATTATCCTCTGATCTTCACACATGAGCAGGGGCCCATGCACATGTACACACACACACACACACACACACACACACACACACACACACACGAATAAATGAGTGAATGAATGAATGAATGAACATTTAAAAATCACACAGGCTACCATTTTGTTTGCTGAAACTATTTCTCCTAAACACAAATGGAGGCTCAAATGGATCACAGGGGAACAGAGTTCAATTCCCAGTCTTATTCTCCAGTCAAATGTTTTAAAAATGATGGCACATAGCTTTGTTATCAGTGACAGAACCAGTCAATTTATTTAATGTCAAAGGAAATGATAATGAAATTAAAAGTATAGACAGTTAATACTACATAGGTAGTACGTGGGCAATGCCTAGTCAGGCCTCAAAGCCCTCTGAACCACAATATATGCTTATAGCATTCCTAGTCTGTAACAGAATACTTGCACTAATACACGTGCATGCACATGTATAAACCACTTTATATCCCCTAAACTGTAAAATTTCTCAGTGCAATACAAAACTCCAGCCACTTTTTCTACATGCTTGCTGAAGCCAGCAGAGAGTTAGAACTATAATTTTTAGATTTATTGGTGAAGGGATTCTGGAGACCCCAATGATGAAGAATCCAGTCGGAAACTACCTTTCTACTCCATCCGGGGGTCCAGCCTCAGAACATCCCAAACCAGTTTGTACAGAGGAACTTTGTACCCCACATTAAAAATGTCTATAAATAAAGAAATAAATAAATAAACAAATAAACAAACAAATAAATAAAATTGCACCACATATCTAAAACTGACAAAAGTGTTTCTTGGTACCGGGAACTGAAAGACTGTGAAAGAGACAAGCATTTCTAGAGATAAATAGAAAGAAAATTAGTTTCTCTCATGCTTAAAAATGCCCATGAGTGAAAATATTCCTGAGCAGTCAGTGGTTTGCCAGCCTCCTCCCTGGTTCCTGCATTCTCTGGCAGGCTGGGACACGGTGGGAACTGATTGGTGGATGTGGTAAACCGACCAGCATAGCTCTTTGTGAAGGGAACTAATAACATGAAAACACAGCAATTAACCTTAAGCCTCTGGTAATTAACCATAAATAGACCAGCCTATTCAATCTGTCCTGATTTCAGGGAATAGAGACCACAGGCTGCAATATGCCTAGTGCATCGATGGGACTGCCCAGAGAGCATTTTTCCTTTTATTAATAAGAAAAATGGTTTGGCCAGTGCCTCGAAAATTGTGTTTGACCAAAGTGTTTGAGTCTATGGCTTCCTGTAGGTAGCCCCAGTTGGGGTGTGACACAGTAGCCAAATACTCCACTGTTTGCAGAGGAGTACAGCTGACTCAAGTGTGTCCGGGCAGTCTCAGGGCAGTGTTTGAAAGAAGCACTGGTCTTGAAAGTGATTACCTTAAAATGAGAACTGCCTTCTCGTTTCATTTTGAAATATGCTTTTCAGCTGTTGGCACGCAGCTCCACTTGGTGTTTGCTTACTTAATTGCTTTCATAAAGTAAGCACTGTCTAGGTACTGCTTTAAGGCCCCAGCCTCTCCGCGAAGAGCTGGAGGTAAAACACAAGCTCCCTTTGTGTTCAAAATGCCGTCTCTTCATTTCCATGTATAACTCTGATTTAAAGAAAATTTAAAAATATATTATAAAAAGATCTATACACACACGCACATGCACACGCACACGCACACAAAATGCTGTCTCTTCATTTCCATGTATAACACTGATTTAAAGTAAATTTTAAAATATATTATAAAAAGATTTATACACACACGCACATGCACACGCACACACACAGGCACCTGCAGAGGTTATGAGGCAACATAAGACCCCTGGATCTGGAGTTACAGAACTCTGTGAGCACATGGTTGCTGGGAACTGAACTCAAGTCTTCTGTGAGAGCAGCCATCTCTCCAGTTCCCTATGACACCAATTTTAAATACAATAATTTTAATATTTACATATATTATTAAAAAAGTGGCCTTAGCCATACATCCTTGAATAGCCTTACGCCATTGGAAACTTAAGTACACCAGTAAACAGCGCCAATCCCAGCCATTTTCCTGAGTGTCACAAGAAACTGAAGAGTTCATGACAAAATAAGCCCCCTCCATCTTAAGACTCTCCTTTTGCCTGAAGGATACTCTGATGCCACAGTATTTTATATTTGCCATAAGTTTCTGGTGCTTTCACCTGAATTATATGGTGCACCTCTGCTTGCCAAGTCCCCTGGCTATGTCCTTTCCAAAGGTAAAGCACTGCCTCTGCCCCTCTTTGCCATACCTGACATTTCTCCTGCTTGAAATCTTTTGCCAACTCCCTATCCATTTTCTCAGTTGCTTTTGACCTTCTTATCTGCTCAAATTTAACCTACAAATCTCTCCTTGCTCACATAAATAAAATACCCCTCCAAATTTACTGGCATCATTCTTGGGCCTAGAGAAATGACTAATCAGGTGAGAGCATTTGCTCTTAAGAAAAACCACAGAGTTCCTTACCCACTACACACATCAGGGAGCCCATAAGTGCTTGTAACTCCAACACCAATGGATCCGGCACCCTCTTTGCTCCTCAACAGGCATCCACTCACATGTGTTGCACACATATTCACAGGTGTACACATGAAACAAAAAAAACCCAAATCTTTAAAATGAATAATGATCTGGCAAATTTTGAGGAGAAACTACAGTGTCTCAAAAGGTGTATATTATTCCCCCATTTCTCTGTATCCACCATTCCCCTACGGAAGGCCTTCCAATCAACTATTCATTTGTAATTGTTTTCATTATATAAATTCATTGAACACAATATTGCATTATGCAAGGTCATTTTCTTATAGATATATACAGTCCTTTGAGCATATTCCCTTCTGGTCTCCCTACCCTCTCCTTCCTCATCCCTCTCGCCTCCTGTTAGTGCCTTGTTTCCCTGCATACTTTTTTGCTTCTATTTTCATGACATACATGCATCTATGATTTTTTTTTATGTAGTCAACAACATATCACAGAGATGCCTGCACATCGGTATTTATCAATGCTCTACTCACAATACTTAAGCTGCAGGATCAATCTGGGAGTCCAACAGCTAAAGGATGATATGGGAGCATGTGTACATAGCCAACTCTGCTTCCATCATAAACAATGTTGTCCTCAGGGAAAGCGCACGAAACAAGATGATTCTGTGAAGTGAACGGAGTCAATCTCAGGAGGACAGTTGTCATATTTCTCCCTTCTTGGTCCCCTTTTATCTGCACAGCTACCAGGAGCATTTGCTCCTGTACTCCAAGGTGACTCTGTCTATGCTGGTGGCTGTTGTTTGTTTGACACGGCATCTGACTCAATAGCCCAGGCTAGCCCGGCTCTCGCTTCCTGCCTTCACCCTCTTACATGCTAGAATCCTAAAAACGAGTCACCAGGCCTGGCTTATCCTGGCCATTCTAAGCATCTGTGCTGTGTTGGCTGCATTTCTTCAAAAGATGCATACGCATTTGATGGGGATTTTTAATTCTGTATTCTGTTTGGAAAAAACTACAATGAAATTTGGAGGTCAGAGGTACACAGTGTTTCTTCTCAGCTCTTAAAGCCAGCTTACCATCTGGAGAGAAAGGAGTTTACCTTTTCCACATTAAAAAAAAAAAAAAAAAAAAAAAACCTTTAGAGTGCTTTGTCTATAAAGGGGACTCAAATAACATATAAGAACTGGTAAAGGCTTTGCCTCTACTATACATTTGATAGCATGGAAATCCTAAAAGATAACAACAACACATTTTTTAAAGTAGATTTTCGTTTTTCCTATGAGATCCTGAAAAAGTTAAGTAGCAATGCCCTGACTTACTAAAGAACAGTTTTAGCTTCTTTAGCAGAAATGTCATGCCTTTTTTTTGTTTGTTTGTTTCTACCTAATAGGATAGCCAGTTACAGCTGGGTTTTCTAAAAACAAAAACAAAACAACAACAACAACAGCAACAACAACAAAACCCAATCAACCAACCAAACCTCAAGTCAACCTAGTCTAGCCATCTCACAAACAAAAGCTAGAAGTTAAAAGAAAAAAGACACCAAACACACATTTATATTTCTGTTCGTTGTCTCCAGTTCCTGGCACAAGGCTCGGACCTGCTTGAAGTTTACTAACTTGTAAGCTGTGTTCTTCTTAGACTAGAACAACTCCTCTTGATCGGTCCCTGAGCACCTTCATCATGAGCATTATTTGCCAGAAAGAGCAAATAGGAGATGAAGGAGTTGAAACTTAGGGCTAAATTACCCTCTGCTGAGGATGCTGTGTTCAATGAGTCTAATAATCACTCATGGCTACAGGACAAAACCCCCAACAAAGACTGTGGACAATGAGGACGGCTGGCTGAGAGCATATTAAGTGCTATTGCTGAGGCAGGCCATGGTCCTTACTCTAGAAGCAGAGACAGAAACTCTGTGCAACCCCTGGTCCCCAACCTTGCCTCTCCTTATTCAGCCCTGCGTAACCAGTATCCTCTATAACAGACTCATAGCCATAAGCAAAGCACTTTCTGCGAGTCTCCTGAGCTGTTTTAGTGAATTATCCATCCAACGTAGTTTTAGGTTGCCTTGGAGTTTTAGCTAGGAAGTGGGTTACTACAAAGGGCCTTTGAGAAACCTAAAACTTGTATCTGACATCTGAGGTTAGAGTAATCTTGTAACAAACTTGCCCTTGCATTGCAGGATTTTCTGGTTTGAATGTTTTTAATCCCCTCCCCCCGAAGATTCTTGTCTTGATACCCAAATTCCAGGTGACATGAGGAATTGGGTCTTTTCAGAAAGGGGGTTAGGTCACTGTGCTGCTTCTGTGCCCCTCCTATGGCTCCTCACTTGATTCTCATCGCTATCAAAAGAATGTAAATAAGACATACAGAGTGCAGCGTAGAAGACAGTTGTGTTTATTATGAGATGAAGCAGGTGACTCTGAAGGATGCCAGTGCTCAATGACCAGGAGACCCTTGTGGAGAAAAATACTCTCAAGAGATGACAGCAAACCGTGGTCAGAGAGACCATTGTATAAATTCGTATTTTTAGATAAGCTTTATACTGTTTCTTGAAGTCTCTAGGACTCTTATGGAGCTTAGGGCTCCCAGAGCCAGGGTCAGATGGTTATCCATTAAGGACAGGCAGCTCAGGTGGTCACGTCTCTTCCCAGGGCCAGAGATGACTCAGGTCTGCTCCTCTCAGCAGTGATTGATGTCCTGAAACTTCTGTCCTTGGTTTTGTAAGCTGTCAATCACAAGGAAGGAGTCCAGCCCTAATATCCTGTGAGCCTGTTACTGGCTACCTAACAATGAGGTCAGAATTCCCATGACCATCCATAATTATTCTCACTGCGTAAGGACACAGCAAAACTCACACAGCAGGCCCTTACCCAGTCTGCCCACACCTTGATCTTGGATCTTCCAACCTCCAGAGCTTGATGGACAAGCTGCCCTTGTTTATAAACTACTTAGTTTGGGAAACTTTATCATAGTAGTTCAAAACAGCTAAGGCAGGGGTATGCCCACTTCATGTCAGAGCATCAGTGTCAAAATGAAGCTGGTGACACAGAAAGCAGGGGTTAAGGAGGCAGCACTGAAGTGTGACACAGTGATATGTGGAGCTTGGCAAGGAAGTGACAGCTCTGGGATGATGAGCTCTGGACAGTAGAAAGTTCCCAGAGTGATGGGAAAATGAGCTTTCTTGGCAAGAAAATAGACGCCTACTCTTCAGGCAGATTCCGTGAGTTAGAACCTGATTCGGTCTTCTCAGTGCAGGATGACATGAGGCTGGTGTGGAAGTTTGGGTTATCTATGTAAATGTGTTTTTGTTTTAATCCCAGGTGTGGGACATGGGGGCTGCTCCAGTTTGTCCAAAGCTGATAACTGCCTCCTGAGAGGGAACGCGATGTCTGTCAGCTGGGAACTGCCTCGTGAGGGGGCGTGGTCTTTGCCAGTGAGAATAAATGGGGGGGGGGGGGGGCAGACGCAGACGCAGACACAGAGACACAGAGAGACTGAGAGACTGAGAGACTGAGAGACTGAGAGACTGGAGGCTCTGAGAAGGAGAGGACGAAGGCTGCTGGTGCTCCCCACTGCTGCGCCTGGTTGCTGTTGATGCAGTTTGAGATGACATCCTAAAATGAAGATTGGACTTGCCCAGATGAACCCAACGACCCTAAACAGCAGGAGGCAGTTAAGGAAAACAATGTTCCTTCTCCCCACTAACCTTCTTTCTCTCCTACCTGGTGTTGGGATGTTGGAAGGGACTCGGGTGGAGAAGGGAGAAGGAAATACAAGAAAAAAAAACAGATTTCAAAACTATGCCTACATGAAGTTGTATTTAGAGATGATAAAGAGAACAGGAGACATGGGGGAGACACAGGGCACCTGTGTGAGATGGAGTCATGTCACATACCTGCACAAGGTAAGAACATTCACACTTGTTCTTGATGGGACATTAGTATCAGGAAAAACTCTTGCTGTTAACCATTTATGCAGAATTTAACACCAAAGTAATGTCATTTCCATCCCATGATGCTTATTCAGTCGCCTTAACTGAACAGGTTCATGGTCTCTCTAAACTGAGAAATGATAAGACGTCTCCAAGTTTTGTTATGAATTCATTTCTATAGACAGCGGATGAGTGCAGGCAAAGCCCTGGTACCCACAGGAAGCAAGCTTGCGTGGACTCTCTCAGCATTTTGCCTTCACCTGGCCTCTTTGTATATAAATGCTTTGTTTGTTCTGTTTATCTTTAATTATTGCTTACAAATTCAATACACGCTTCCAAATAAGATTATAAATAAATAAGTCCAGATAAGACCTGGGACAGACTCCAAATTGGAAATGCTCAAACTGTTCTGGAAGTCTAGAAGGAAATGCATTGAATTTAGCAACTATTGATTCAAACAGCTAATTTTCCTGCTGAAAAAAAAATATATACACATAAAGTGGAGAGAGTAAAGCATATATCATATGTGAAGGGGTCTGACGTCTACAGCTTGATGTGCACCGAAACGGCTCTATTCTCCACCTATCGTGAGAACCGCCAGATTTACTTTCTCCCTTGAGATTTGCATATGCTTAGAAAACACAGGACTCTTTTCCTTCCACCTTCAATGTGCTTTAGGAAAAATATGATTAAACTGAACAATTTTATTCTCAAACTTTGATTTGCAATATCTCAGGTCACCTGTTTAAAACATCCCGAGTTGACCGCATGATTATTTTCTACAGATCTGTATAACACTCTTGTTTACTTCAGCTCTGCAGCAAACAATCCCTATGGATTCCTCACGAAGAGAACGATGGGAAGACAAGCTCACAGTCAAAATTATAACACAAAACTCCATAGGTATTAAAATCTCCGCAATATAAGAACAACCACAAATGTATAAAATCTCATTGCCCACGGTGTAATAGTGTGTGCTGATGACTCATCTGCACAAATGTGGATACACGGTGGAGCCAGGTATTTGTCCAAATATTACTCTTGATGCTTCTCTGGAATGATTATTTTGGGGGACTGAAGCTAACACTGGGAGAACTTTCTCCCAACCATAGTGTTCATACATACGGTTCTATCGAGGCCAGAAGCATGATAGTCTGTCAGCTCCAGAAAGCTTGGAAGATGCAAAGCTCACAGTAGCCAAGAAACAGAAACAAACTTCATGTCCATAGTGAAAATCAGATAAAGACACTGTGGTAAGCATACACAGTGCACGTCTACTTGGCCATAAAAGGAAGAATAAAAATCCCGTGATTTGCAGTATGAATGAAACTGGAAACACTTGCGCTAAATGAAACCCTTGGGCACAGAGAGATGGGACTGTGCGGCCCACTTATGGGAAAGCCGATCAGTGTCACGGAGTTAGGGAGTGGGATGGTGGTTACAGGAGACGGGGACATGAGGAAGGAGGTAAAGAAACACAGCAGATCGATGGGGATTGTGTTAGATCTGAGTGGGAAACACTGGTACTGCGCATCAGGGGAACCACAGGGAATCACAATGTACCATGTTCTCCAAACCTAGAAGGCTCTGAATGTTTTCCGTAAGGAAATGATAAACCCTTGAGGGCACAGATGTGTTTACTTATTCAATCAGTATACAACTTACACGCTAGCCTTTGATGTCCAACAAATGTGTATAACTTTTTTTTTTATTTTGCTTAGTTAAAAATCTATCTAAAATTTCTGCAGTAATTTTTTTTGTTTGTTTGTTTGTTTTTGGTTTTGCCTAGATACTCACAGATGCCAGGGTACATCTGTGCACATCTAAGGAGACCACATATGTAGCCAGTATTTTTATAAAGTTAAAATACCAGCATAAGCCATATTTGTCTCATTGCAAAAATATATCTTCATGATTTGTCATAGGTATTTTTTTCAATATCCGAAAAAGTTGACAAGACTTGCATTAAGCTCCATATGTATGTAGCTTAGGCTAACTCTGACCTCTTTTTTGTTTGGTTTTTTGTTTGTTTGTTTGTTTTTTTAAATATATTTTATTGATTTATTCATATTACATCTCAGTTGTTATCCCATCCCTTGTATCCTCCCATTTCTCCCTCCCTCCCACTTTCCCCTTACTCCCCTCCCCTATGACTGTGACTGAGGGGGACCTCCTCCCCCTGTATATGCTCATAGGGTATCAAGACTCTTCTTGGTAGCCTGCTATCCTTCCTCTGAGTGTCACCAGGTCTCCCCATCCAGGGGACATGGTCAAATATGGGGCACCAGAGTTCATGTGAAAGTCAGACCCCACTCTCCACTCAACTGTGAAGAATGCCCTGCTAACTCTGACATCTTAACAATCACTCTGCCTCAGTTTCCTGGGCACTGGGATTACAGGTAAGTGGAAACACACCTGGCCACCACCATTATTTTTTTTTTATTTTAAACTTCATTTATTTATTTTATGTTTTCTGTGAATGTGTGCACACGTGTGTGTGCGACAGTACAAGTGTGGAGGTCTGAGAGGGACCCTCAGCAGTCAGTTCTACACTTTCTTTCATCATACGAATGCCAGGGAACAAAACTCAGGTCATCCAACGTGGCAGCAAGTGTCTACTCAGTGTGCCATTTTGCCAGCCTACAGTTCTTTAAACGCATGCCAGCTGTGACTTCACAGTCAGTCCCAACACAAAAAGACAGGGAAGGGAGTGACAGCCACCCCTGTGGAACACAGCCTGAAGTCAGATGAATAAAAGAGACTTAGCAATGGGGGCAGAGGACAGGACGGAAGCTTGAATGTGCTCTAGGAAGTTGTGAAATCTTTTTCTCTATGAAAATACCGTCTACCAAGTAAGTTCATGCCTTTAGGCAAGGAAAGGATGAATACATATTTATTACACTATCTTAGCTCTAAAGTCCTAGCCATCCCTAAAATGAAGAGAAAAGCGCTGCTGTTGACCAAAGAGGCATGTTTATCTCTGACTCACTCACATTATTGGCTCCAGGCAGAGAGCAGATGTGGGTCATCAGGAGGCATCCTGGCTTTCTGGCTGATCTACCGAACTTCATCTTCTATAGTTTGCACAAACAGATGTGTGGTAACTGTTAGCATTTACTACTTCAAAACAAAAGGAGCGTTGCCAGCAGGAAGGAGCAGGGTACAAAGATTTACACTCTGTTTTCACCATGTTCAAGTGTAACACATGTCTAGAGAAAATCTGTATCTCCCAGACACACTCTCAACGACCATTCCAGAATAAATATAGTGGAAGCTGTAAACTGCCTCCTTTTTTTATTTTCATTTCTCCCCAGTATGGCCCAATCTCTGAAATTTGGATTCCTTGGCTGTGAATAACTAACTTCTGTTGTTTTGTTTTTGTTTTCCAAGAGAGAATTAATCTGAAAGTATAATTTCTTTTTTCCTGGCAACACTCTCCTCCCTTTCTGGCTGTCCTCAGATAAGCCGCATATCTGCGCTGATAAGATTCGGATTGTTCTGCTACCGATGTGGGTGTGGGTGAAAGCTGAAAATCCTCCACACAGAGCTTGACCAGAAAGCCAAACAGTGCAGGCTCCGGGCCATCCCTGCTCCTTCCAACGTCCAACCAACGTCACAGGAAACCACACTTATCGAGTGCAGACCCCTGGGTTTTCATGACTAGATTCAGATTCAGTACTGTGACACCCATTGGAAATTAACAGAGCTTGGGTCCAGTGAGATGGATCAATGGGTAAGGGCGTATGCCGCCAAGCCTGATGGCCTGAGTTCAATTCCTGGCACGCCCATGGTGGAATGAGAGAACTGACTCCTGTAACATGCCCTGTGGCACCTATGCACATGAGCGTGCATGCGCGCGCGTGTGTGTATGCACACATACGAATAATAATAAAATAATGAATGTAAAATAAAAGTATTTGAGCTTATAAAAATTACGCATGGTGAATGTTCTTCAACTGTCTCAACTTGGTCGTTCTGTCCCTGCCTCACTATTTAGCAAGCCTGACGTGGAAATGCCTAGGCTTTCTTCTGCTGGCAGGTTGGGAAGTCAACAGGGCACTCCTTCGTATTGCTGAGCTAATATGGTGAGGGGCACGTCGGCAGACAGCCCAGGAGATGAGCTACTCTGCTACAGCTGATGCTACTGCTGATGCTGTGGCTGCTATCATGAGTCATAGACGGTGCTAGCAACTTTATGAAGCAGATGTTTGTATTCCATTTTTACAGTTTTTTTTTTTTTAAATGAGTGTTCGGAGAATAATCTTCTAAAGTCATGTAGCCAGTAGGTGTTAGAATCATGATTGAGCTAAAACTCCCTCCCATGCTCCCCCAGCTACAGCAAGATTTGCAAATGGCGCCACAGACATCCACGGGGACTGAGGACAAAAGAAGTAAAGGGAATGGCTGATCCTGCAACTAACTTAGCCTCTGCTGCACTATTCTTTACAGGCTTGGTGTGTCCGAGGGAGAAAATTAAAACACGGGAGATATTAGAACCCCAGGTTCTTATTTTGGTCAAATCTCTCCTGACTGCAACCAGAGTCCTGGGTAATTTTCTCCACCATCCGTTCTATCTGGAGGAAGCAGAAATAAGTCTTAGCTTGCAAACTACCCAGTTACATAATACCTAGTTTTCCTCTTTGAACGCATCAGGTCACTTTAATGTATTCAGCTTAGGACTTTAAGTCTTCTCTCTAGGGAGGTGGCTTAGTGGGTAAAGGGCTCGCTGCATAAGCATGAGGGCCTGAGTTCAGATTCTCAGCACCTGCTGAGAAGCCAGGTGCATGCACCTGTAACTCCAGTGAGGGGCAGAGACAGGAGGGTCAGTGGGGCTTCTTAACCCAACCAGACAGCCTAGGGAACAACACAGGAGAGGATGGCACATAATAATGACCTCTGACCTCCTCATGAACAAACACGGGAGCACACGTACACACATGTGGACAGCACACACATTCTCCCCTGGCTCCCTTTCATTTACTTCCCTTCTTTTCCTGCAGAGAGTGGACTGTGGCTCAAAATCACCCCCCGACTAATCACAGAGGAGGAAGTTGTCGGCTGCTTCCAGCGCACTAGGCTTGCAGAGCTGGGCCAAGAATTTATAAAGTGCAGACGTCCTAACACAGGACAGCTGCCGTCTTAACACAGAAGTATCAAGAGATTAGCTATCTGGCCCTTCCTTCTAAGACCTCTCCAGGCACACGGCATGTAGAAACCAATCAATGTGATGAATGACATGGAAACAAGTGAATCCTAGGGATACGCCTACATCAGGTGGAGACGTCCAGCCAATGGGCAAATTCATCTCACTCCAAAGACACAGAGGAAGCTGCTGGTTTGGGCTAGGCAAAATCCATCTTCCTCTCAGTATTTACCCAGATATCTGAAGCTCCATGAAAGCAGAAGACTCCGAGCATCCAGCCATGGAGAGGTGGGTTGTCTTGTTTACCCAACTGATTAAAACCAGAAAAATCCTAACATGCGACATCATTCAAAAGGTTTCCTACCAAAAGGAAAATATAACAAAACATTTACACACAAATGCAAAAAAAAAAAAAAAAAAAAAAAGCAGACACTAAAGGGACATAAGAAAAGCTTCAGGAAGGAAATGTGGTTTTGAACAAGGAATTGTTCCAAGACATTAAAGAGCTGACCAGCCTTTCGGGTTTTCCATGAGAGGAGAGTGCAGAGGACAGTAGTCATATGGTCTGGGCAAACTACTTCCTCGGTCTTACTGGGTGCTCCTTCTCTGTGTCATAGACATGTTGTTACTGGCATGACATGTTCCTAGCTTGTGTTTTCATACTATCAACAAAAACCTCATGTTTAATTTTCAACAAGACCAAAATGAATCAGAAATCCTTCTCTGGGAAAGTAGCTCAGTTAGTAAAGCCCAGCACATATGTGCCCAGCACATATGAGACGCTGGGTTCAAACCCCAGTGCCACATGCACATGGTCTGCTGGCTTACATGCCTATAACATGCTTATAATCCCAGCACTCTGGAAGAAGAGAGGGGGTGATCAAAAGTTTAACGTCACTCTTGCCTACATAGTCAACTTTGAAGCCAGCCTGGATATATAAGACGGCTGGATTTTGTAGTCTGGGCCCTAGAACTCGGTGGTCTGCTAGTGTTTTTGCACTGAAAGGGGACTCTCAGTTCTGTTAGATGGTTGGCTCTTGTGCTCCATCAGCCCATATGATTGTCAATGTGATGGCAGCCTGAGGCCACAGGAAAAATAAAGACAGGCTGGTTTCCATGCAGGGCAGTTTCCTCCAGGGAATCTCAAAGGAGACCATCCTAGCTGTAAACGCCCCCTTGCCTATTGATGCTACTAAACATTTCTTCCCGTATCTAAGAACAGTTACTCTTCTCCCTAGCAGAGGCGCAAGGGGTTACCGCAGCAGTTCTCACCTGTGGGTCACAACCTTTCCAGGAGGCAAAGTGAGCCTTTCACAAGGGTCTCCCTAAGACCATCAGAAAACACAGACATTTACATTATTATTAATAACAGTAGAAAAATTACACTTGTGACGTCACAATGAAAACTTTTATGGCTGGAGGTCACCATATGAGGAGCTGTACTAAAAAAGCGCAATGTTAGGAAGGCTGAGGACCACTTGGTTACAGTGAAAACTGTGTGAGCTGTAGAGGTGAATGATTCCCCTGCAAACTTAGCTTAAAGTAAGAGGAACTAGAAAAGCCAAGCTTTCCCTCCGCTGTGTCTGAATTAACTAGAAGGCTGTTTCTATTAACTTCTCAGATTCTCTGCTCACATTGAAATACAAATGGCTGTAAGGGTGATTGCATCCTCCAGTACGCTGTGACTCAGTGCTGCAAGTGTGATAAACGTTGGCTTATATGCCTGCATTGCAAACCTTGTCGGTTATCCGGTTCGATATCTGTCACCGTGACTCTGCAGACCGTGTACTCATCTGTGGAAAGTGTGAACAGACCAAATTTGCATGTGTAGGACTGAGAAAGAAGAAAAGAAGAGAGCACGGGGCGCTTGCGATGAAGGCCGGCAACAGCTGCTTACATCTGTGTTCAGGAAGGATGGTCTGTCAGTTCACAGAGGAAGCATGGTTTCTACTAAATTTGTCCAGAGACTTTTTCTTTCTTTGAGAAAAATAAGATTCAGGCTACACTGGATGGATGGTATAATATTCCGCGGATCTGCAAGTCATCACAGGCATTAGGACTCAAAATAGACGCTTCTTTGTTTAAGCTCAAGCTCACTACGGTTTACTAGTCATGGTGTTAATGAGATTAGAAATGTCACGACAAAACTTTATAATGGAAGCATCTGCACAGGAGAAGAGTAAACACCAACAAGGAGAAATCTACATTAAAATAATAAAAGCGGCATCCTCGTTCCCAGTGTAAAGTACATATATGAAACATATGCCACGTTAAACTCGGAAACTTCTTCATTGCAAAGGAAACAGTTGAGGAAAAGCCTGAGGGGTGGAAGAAAGAGAACAAAGGAGGCATATTTCAAAACAAGTAATACAATTAGCACCTCACTTCAGTTTTTACATTGTTAATTTGTTGGAAGGGGAAGCATGCTTACTCCACTGCGGGTGGAGGTCAGAGGACAACTTTCAGGAATCGGTTCTCTCCGACTTTTGGGGATTGATCTCAAGTCATCAACTTGGTGGCGAGTGGCTTTGCCCACTGAACCAACTTGCCAGTATATCATTCGAAAGCAAGAGTTCCTGAGATTGATCTGGGGTAGACGCCTTAGAACAGTGGCTCTCAACCTGTGGGTTCTGACCTCCTTTGAGGGTCTCATGACCCTTTCACAGGGGTCGCAGATCAGATACCCTGCATATCAGATATTTACAGTATGATTCATAACAGTAGCAAAATTACAGTTGTGAAGTAGCAATAAAATAGTTTTATGGTGAGGAGTCACCACAGCATGAGGAACTGTATTAGAGGGTCACACATGTAAGAGCCATGGCTTAGGACATGTTCTACAGTCCTGAGGGAGAGCTTCCTGAAGACCCTTCAGTGATTTGAGAAATCAGGATTACTTTTATAATGCCACCATGCAGCATGTGTCTTTTTCTCTGGGCCTACATGTGTCCTGACAGAGCACAGAGGAAGTTCGTAATGTAAAACTGAGGCTCAGCCCCAAGGAATGATGCCCTACTGCACTCACTCAGGGGCCTTACAAAACTTACTTTAATTAAGAATGTCTTTGAGGAAGCAATAAAAGTTAATAATGGTATTAAATCTCAATGCTTTTTTCTGTCTTCTTAACAGCCTACAATGTAACAGGCAGCGAGCATGAAGCACGCTACAGTATAATAAAGTATAACGGTTTTGCAAGAAATAATGCACGTGAGATTTTTGAATCACAAACTAAACAAGCTGCCCCTTTTCCACAGAGCATCTCTTTTTAAGGATGGCAGACAGCCTGTTGTTACACAGATTTGGCCATTTGGCTGATAGTTCCTTCCAAATGGAAGAAACCAGCCAATCATTTCCAAGGAAATTTTCAGGCTTGCTGCCCATTATAAAATTTAAGTTTCCAAGCAAAAACACAGAATGTTTAAAAGCTTAGATTTGTCACCACAGCTTTGATAATTTCCTTACTCTTCAGGGGCCTTTTAAATGAATTTGGTGGTGGCTTTAATGAAAATAACGTTTATGCTATATAATGAAATATCTTAGGACTTGCTATGCTTTTATTGACTCAGGGAGCCCAGAGTCTTCATTGACTGGTCAGGTTACAGGTTCTGTGATGAGAGGAAGTGCAAGAGACATCAGCAGACTGGACAGCCCAAATGTCCACCAGTATGGATGGATTCCACACTGTAGCTAGACTCAAGACGCGACCTCTGGTTGGGCTTTGTTGTGTATCAAAGACATGTACACACAGTGACTCTTGCATTTTCCAACAAGGGCAAGGATGGGGCTGGGCCCTCCACCAACATCCTTCAAAACGGCATACAACAAAAGACTGTGGGCATATCACACACTGAGCAGCCAGTAAGCTATCTTCTATTAAGACACAAACAACAACAACAAAAAGACACAGAACAAAGAGATGTGCAGAGGGAAAAATATGTTATAAATAAGCCACTTAAACTTATTAAAACTTTTCATTTTGTTTCTTTTACACAAGGTATATAAAGCCTGGGCTGTCCTTAAACTGGTTAGCCGGGTGTAACACTGAACTGCTGATTTTCCTGCCTCCACTTCCCAAATGCTAGCATTACAGGTATGCAACACCACTCCAGGCTATTTATGTTACTTTTAATACTAAAATAAATACTTAAAGTTTTCATTTTAATTATAAATTCAATATATATTAACAGATAGAGCTCACACAAACAAAAGGGTGGAGTCCTGTGCTGGTGAATTTCTATGTCAACTTGACACAATCTATAGTCACTTGTCAGAACGTCAGCTGAAGAACTGACTGGGCGGGATTGACCTGTGGGCATGACTGTGAAGCCTTTGCTTGTTGCTAATTGGTGGAGAAGGGTCCAGCCCACTGCGGATGATGTCATCCTAGGAAGATAGGCCTGAGCTATACAAGAAAGCTAACTAAGCAAACCCTGGGAAGCAAGCAGGAAGCCGAGCTCCTCTGTGCTTTCTGCCTTGGGCTCCTGTCTTGAGTTCCTGCCTTGGCTTCCTTTAATGATGGGCTGTAACCCTGTGGGATAAAAGAAACTCTCTCCTCCTCAAGTTGATTTTGGTCATGGCATCACTCAGGGCAACAGAATGCAAACTAGAACAAATAAACATATTAATAAACACCTTTTTAAAAGAGAATCACCCAGCAAAAGCCAGTACAATTATTTAGTGAATGAATAAAACCATAAACTTTTATTGTTGCTTTGATTTTTTTTTTCCAAGACAGGGTTTCTATGTGTAGCCCTGGCTGTGCTGTCCTAGAACTCACTTTGTAGACCAGGCTGGCCTCAGACTCACAGAGACTGACCTGCCTCTGCCTCCCAAGGGCTGAGGTTAAAGGTGCATGCCACCACCACCAGGTAAGACCATAAACTTTAAAAAATAAATACAATAAAACTCATTGATTCCCAGAATGCTCTTACCACTCTTGGGATTTTTGCGATGGATCTTGAGAAGTCTAGAAAAACTTCTTATGGCTCCTGTGATGACTCAGACCTCATGGAATGAACACTGAAGGCTCTTGGGAATAAGCAGGTATGTTCAATTCTATTTATTTTAATGTTGCTTGAGAAGAGGGAATTGGGCCATTGTTCTCCCAGAATCTCTATTACTTATTTCCGTAATTTCATATAGTGAGCAACATCAACATCTGTCTATGGAGAAGAGGTTCTGTCCCTCAGGTCTAAGAGATTTTCTTTCTTACAACATCCAAATAAATTAAGACAAGCTAAGCATTTAGCCGGAATATTCAGGTAACAACAACTATGGAAATTGACACAAAGAAAGAAAATGCTTATTTTTCATTAAAAAGCCAAATCAATTACATGTCTACATGTGAATCTGGATGTTAGAGTAATAATGAATTATAGAGCCTGAGCTGTCAGGACTGAACACCCTCAGGGCAGAGCTCTGTATTCCTGGCCTTCCCTACTCCAGCTCAAAAACCCTACGGTGATTGGCAGATAGACACAGCCTCATTCAAATGGAAATTTCATTAGAATTCTGTGTTTCTGGCTTCAGAGAATGCATTTGTTCACATCAGCACAAATGCGTATTGCAATCTCCAAAGGGGCTGTGAGGACACTGTTTTCTCATAGCAGGGACCACTTGGTCTGACAGATTAATGTTTCTGCTCAGGTAAATCCTGGAGGCCGGTCTTCTACTGCTCTTGTAATCATCTTCTGTCTACCCTATGACACCCCTCCCCGCGCCCCCCCCCCCCCCGTGGCAATAGGATTTCCTCTATTAATTATGTTTCTTGACCTGTGAAAATCTCCTCACTCTGTTGTGTGCCTAAAGTGGACTTTACTCCCAAAATCAATAATAAGAGTTCCATAGAAGACCTATCTTGCCCCATGCATGAACTGTGCACATGCCCCTGCTTTCTCAGATTGTCACTTATCTTCCTCACGTGGCTTTTCTTGTTGGCTGGGGCAGCCGAGCCTATCACACAGCAGCCTTTGTTCTCTTCCCTCCCCCCAGGCTTCTGTTTCCTGTGGATTGTGTGTGTGTGTGTGTGTGTGTGTGTGTGTGTGTGTGTGTGTGTGTGTGTGTTTGCTGTCCATCCCAATTCTAAGAATGATACGGTCTCTTCCTTTCACTGGGAAGGAAAGCTTACTGGTTACCAGCTGCTTTCAGAAGGAAAGCAGTCCTTCAGAGACCTGTACAGAGGTCTCCTAATACGTTCTGCATTGCCTACCACATCACACACTCACCGCCCTCCTTGTCAGCGGCGGCTCAGCATTTCCTCTGATCCTCACCTTCTCTAGCTCTTCCAGCCGTCTGCTCTGTATGCTCAACAACCATAAAAACAAAGGCATAAATAGGAAGACGTTTTGTGATTAAAAAAAAAACAACTTTTTTTTTTCTTTATAAGGTTGCATTAGCTTTTCCTTCCAAACTGAACTGTTCCTCCGGACGGACGAGATTCACAAGATTCAGCTAGCACTACTTACAAAGAAAGCTCCAGGGAGCTCAGAGGGCTCCAGGATTTCCAAGGCCCCTGCCCAAGCTTAGAAACACAAAGAGCAGCTGTGGGGAAGAAGAGACACTCCGGTGACCTGTCTAAACATCCGGCAGAGAGCCCCTTCCTAGAAGGCAGAAGGAATGCAGGCTTCCTGGATTGTTACTGTGCTGGAGTGGGCCTTCTGGCGATGCTCCTGTAAGGGATCTCAATAAACACACTCACCAGACAGGACATAGTGAAATCGTATCTGTGGTCATTGGTGCCCAGTCTGAGATGAGACATTTGTCAGTGTCTGCCCAAGAAAAGCCATGCAAAGCTGCCTGGCACTATTCTGAACAAATTGTACAAATTGGCTGGCAAGCCTTTTTATGGGGAAAGACGATTTAACTGAATTTGATACTTGCTTTGGCCTAGATATTATTTTTCCTTTCAAAACCCACCAACCCTTTCAGTTGGCTGTGACTGGCTACAGCTTACTGTACATCCTGTGTTTTGTCTTCAGCATGGTGACAACTTGAAGAAGTTTAGTGAGTCTGAGGAGAGGGGCCACACAGTCAAGGGAGCCTAGTTCTCACAATAAGTTGCCTTGTGAAAATGTACAGCCTTTGTATTCAGTGTCTTGTCACCCAGATCTGTGTACCTGCAGGTGACTTGAAGTTACTGTATATCTACAAGCTCTGTAAAGGTACAGTCTGCACTTTGTGTGCCCTTGAAAGCATTTGTGATGCTCTACATTGCATTTACAGTGTAATCATCTCTGGAAAAATCCACTGCTTACTAAAGAGAACTGCTTTACAAATTGGCTTTAAGTATACACATCTCCATCCCTGGATGCATTCTCCTGTACATACATTCTTCATAGGATTATGGGGACCATACATATGATAAATTTGGCATTTTATCTTGAGAGTATGTTCCTATGTAGATATGGATAGCTTTAAGATTATTATAAATAAAACTAAGACTGACATGATCTGTGGCTAAAAAGCAATAGGTTAGTGTGTGTGTGTGTGTGTGTGTGTGTGTGTGTGCGTGTGCGTGTGCGTGTGCGTGTGTGTGTGTGTGTGTTGGTTTGTTTTCCACAATATGTCTTGACTCACATAAACAGTATTTGACTCATTGCTAAGAGTGTCATGGGCTCAGAATGCAAGTTATATGAAGCCCTGTCTCGTGATTTCCAGGGCTCTAGGAAGACACCTGTTGACACCAAGCCACAGATGGGAGGGGTGACCTGTGACATCTCAGCACTAGGCTACTGACCTGAGAGGTAGCTGATTGCTTAAAGGGTAGCTATTTGCCCACTTCAAATGGGAAACCTAGCAGGCTAACACTTAGATCACAACTATTTTGAGGTACTCTATTTTTTATGAGTGGCAAAAACCACCCTTACATTCAGATTTCTTACAACTAACATCAAAATATGTTTGGTGTGAATACATGAATACTGCACACTATGTTCTGTTACTGTTTGGACCAATTTTTAAAATTGGTACGGTTAGTAGGACAAGAGTAGAAGGATGATGGAAGGGATGTGGCCTCCTTGGCACCAAGGCTGAGCCACAATGTGCTGAGTGCAAGAGCCTTCTAGGAGCTCCTGTAGCTGTTTCACAGATGACTGTTGTGGGGACAGAGGACTGCCCGCCTGCATAGCCTCTGCTCTGGTGAGTTCACCTCATATGAAGGCAAAGGAAACTCAACAATGTTATCTAAAGCATACAATGGGCATCAACTGATAGATTGTTAAATCAACTGTGTAAATACTCTCAAGAAGATATTATTTAAAAACCAAATATTTTCTTTTGTCTGAGTGATGAAATATGGAGCTGCGTAGCTTTGCCATTTCCTTTCAGATTGTTTAGGGTTCTAAATGCTTCTCTTTCCTGGTGTTTTTCACCCAGATTCTAATAAGAACTGTAGAAATATGAGTACAAATCTAAGAGAAGAAGAAAGATAGAATCCGGGCTTTACTAGTGTACATTATGCTCTATCCAAAGCCAGGAGACTCTGGCCAAAGTGGCCGTTCTCCATCTCAGGACTTATTTGTTTGCTTTATTTTTTTTTATTTCAAATTACATAAAAGAATAAAGGGCTCCCTTTTCCTAATCTTTTCTAACGATTTCCCAGTCACATTCATTAGCCAATACTAGCCACTGTCCATTTAAATTCCTTTTCCATGCATAAAATTATGCAAGATAGTAAAGACTTAATATTAAGCTGGGATGCTTAAATGCTGATGGGCAGAAGAGAACCTCAGAAGAACTTAAGTGTGTTAAGGCACATTCAGTGGGAACTCAAGTGAGAAAAGAAAGAAAACTGTCCTGAGAATCACTACGATCTTAGAGAGAATATCACTAGGGAATTTTAAAAGCCAGAAACAACTGCTGGAAGGCGGGTATTGTCCCTCGAAACAGATAAACACCACTAAACGATTGGCAGGAAACCGGCTGGTTCAAATACGCCCACTTCTGTCTCCCAACACACTAAAAATTTACCAACACAGTGAGCCAAGCATAAAGCACCTACATACTGGTCTCAACAACAACAACAACAACAACAACAAAATCTTAATATGACTTCACATTAAGTCAAGACAGACCAAAATCTTATCAGCTAGCCTATAGCACAGTCCTTCTTCCTAAACCTTGAACTTCATTTGCCCACATTTACATTAAAATAACTTTAAGCCAAGTAACACAAAGGGCATGGCGAAAAGTAAAGTCCTAGACATTGATTTTAACATTCCTTGTATACAAATCAGGGGAGGTATTCTATCTCCCTGCTACTGTGTGTCTTGAGTAAAACAACAAATCATACCAACCTCTTCTAAGGCTCTTTGGTGGGGACATCCCACACACTGTATAAAGCAGTGCTTTTCAGACCTTTTGAAAGACATCTTTTCCTCCATGCTTAGCCATTGCCATAGACTAGATTTAACCACTTTGCCACACTGACCTAAAAGAAATACGCTATTTAAGTCAGGCTGTTCATTAGCTATGTGGGGAATGTGAAAGACACAAGTTTTCAAGAACTAGGTATACTAGGCAGAAAAGCACCAAACTAAGAGGAAATATGCTGTCCAGACATCCAAGAGAGTTTTGCCACTTCCTGTTTACATCCTTGATTCAGCAACTAATCAGGTCCTCCACCCAATTTTCCCAATTGCATCTCTCAATACTTGCTCATCACCCATCTTCTGTGTTTTCACTTGATAACATCTCTAGATATGTGGATAACACATCTTGTCGAGATATCTTAAAAAAAAAAAAAAACTCAACAAGCAGGGGATAGGACCTGGGAGCCTTCTGTCATGTAAATCCTCGGACTGACATAGATTACCACACTGGCTCATATGGTCAGCATTTGTTCTTGAAGTTTTCAGTCAATTAATATAGCAAGGAGGAGTATACTCTACATTAGTGTTGTGAGGGGTCAATGCCATGATGAAGATGAGCATTCTGTGTGCTGGGCAAAGGCATATTAGAAACCATTCAAGTGGTCAAGGAATATTCATCCAGAAGAACAAGACAAACAATTTACAGAAAAATGGAGAAGTACAGATGGAAAATGAGCAAGGCTGAGTCAACTATTGGCTTGAATAAATCAGATGCTTTAGCCAACCTAAGTTTTACTTACTTCCTGTGATAAATGAAAGAGAAGCATTTTGAATATTTCTAATTTTATGAAACCAACAAAGTCATAAAATATTAGGGAAGCAGAGGTTCAGCAGCTGGCAAGAGTTAGACTCATATTGACACCAAAAACATGTCCAAGACTTGGTGACTCAGTGATGTGGAAGCCAACTGAGCAAAGACAGAGTTATCACAAGTCAAAGCATGTGCCAATAAGAGAATAACTGTCAAGGGACTGGAGAGATGGCTCGGGAAGTGAAACTACTTGCCGCGCAAGCATGAAGACCTGAGTTCAAATCCCCAAGCCCTATCTGATAGCTGGATGCACAGTATGAGTATATGTAATCCAAGGGCTTGTACAAGAAAACAGGAAGTAAAGACAGAAGAACAACAACATAAATAAATAAATCATGTCTAAAATAAGATGTAAGATGAGGGTTAGGGTTAGGCAGCATCCAAGGTTGTCCTGCAATCGCCATATACACACAACATGTCACAATCTCTGATAAAGTACACAGAATGATATAGTGTTCTCCTTGAATTGTGGGCTTAAGGCCATTTTCTGAACAGAGGAATTTTATCATTTATGAGCATCTTTAACATAAAATATTGGAACACATATTCTATACAAACTTTTGTCTTATACGACTTTGGAGTGACAAAAAGATGAATAATACTTATTTGTTTGGGGAGATATGTTGTTGAGTAGAGACAGCAAGTTATGTGTACAAATAAGCAAGGGACCTGTGCTTTAGATGGGCTGTTCTGCCTTTAGAGATGCAGATGAAATTAAATCAAGTCCCCAAACAAATTGAAAAAGAAACAGTGATTGTCCCTTGATGGAAATTTTTCAATGTGCCTAGTTACTTCAAATTCCCTTTTGTGGCAGGTTCTCAGGGTCTTGAGTGTTGCTTGCTAGTGCTGCCCTTGCTTGGCTGCTTGACCTGTGTTAACCTCAGTGTGGCCTTCTGCTCATTTGTCTTTGATCTCATAAAACAACTCACAGAGTTGTGTGCACTGAATTCTTTCTGTGTGCCTCCTCAAGTTGTTCTCTGCCTAATCTGGTTTGATCTCCTGTTTAGGACTCTAGAGGGAATACTCTCCACAAGGACAGCCAGATCCACTGATGTCCAGGTGGGTGTGTGCAAGAGAAGATGCTGGAACCATCACACAGTGAAGTACAGTTAGCCAAGATTATATCTCCAGGTACCCACCACCACCCCGCCAGGACCCGTGGCATGTTCGTTGTATTTACTGACTCTCAGCTCCTTCCACGTGCCTGGCCTTTCCAGTCACACTATTCTTCTCCCTCGGCTTCCATCTGGCAACTTCCCTATCTCTCCTGCAGAGTACATGAATCTGCTGTCTAACTTGGTTCATACCAATTCTATCACCTGTCCTTGATTACCAAATTTGAGTGGCACATTTTCCTCCCAGGACCTTAATCACTCTAATGAAGAATAGGTGGTTGCTAAGTATTTAAATTATAATATTGAGGGTACCCTCTAGTGGTTTAACTTGACTGATGCATAGCTCCATTCTTCAAGGTCTTTTAAATCTATGCCTTCTATTCTCTTCTCCTTTACAAGGGCTCTAGATAGTCATGGTCATACTTAGCCCTTTCCTCTGTCTCCGTGAATATCACTGTTCCAATCTCTCCCAGGTCTCTGTGTGTTTTGTCCTCTGAGTTAGCTGTATCCAGCCCATCCTCAACACATTCTCTGAGGTCTTCTACAACCCAAATCGCCTCTCCACAAGTTTTGCTAAAGATGGGCACTACTTACTCATATCCAACTCATTCCTTTTATGATGATTCCTGGCTGCTATGCAATACCGGGATGAGAGTTTTCCATCTACCATTGGAAAGCTGAATAAAATGCAAGAGGAACGAGAGATGAAAGAGCTTGCGGCATCAGGCTGATTCTTCAAGCAAATGACATTGGACAACAGTAAGCTTCAAGAGATAAATGACTCAATGAAGCAACTAAATGGAAAGTCATATGAAGAAATAAAAGAAAAAGCAAGTGTTACACACAGGAAACAGGATTTGTCTGAATAGCTCTATTCAGCCTTTATATGACAGAAGTGATATTTGACACCTTCCTGATGGATAGATTCAGAAGAAAATCTGGAGGCAGAAAGATCAGGCTATTGCAAGAGCTAACTACAATCCAATCCATAATGTTAGGAAAACAAAAGAAAATGAATATGATATACTAAATCAAAAGGAAACTGAAAGATAGGTTTTACAAATTATAGATAGATGCTCCATCACTTAGGCTGGGTTATATAATGATAAAGCCACAATTAGTTTAAAAATGCAATGAGGTTAAAAAGAAAAAAAGCATTGAACCCATACCCTGCCAGATGTCACATGGTTACAGCTGGATTGTATTTTAGTTACTTTTCTATGGTTGTGATAAAAAGCCATGACCAAGGCAACTTATAAAAATAGTGTTTGATTCGGCTTGTAGTTTTAGAAAGTTGGAGTCCATGATGGTGGAGTAAAGGAACAGCTGAGAGTTCACATCTTGATCTAGAGCCATGAGGTAAAGAAGGACATTTGGAATCACTTGAGTCATTTGAAACCTCAAAGCTTGCCTCAGTGACATACCTCCTCCAACAAGGCCACGCCTTCTAATCCTTCCCAAATAGTTCTACCAGCTGCAGACTAAGCATTTAAATATACCAACCTAAAAGGACCGTTCTCATTCAAAACACCACAAACAGTAAGGTCCTGTACCCACTCTGTGGAGCCAATCACTGAGTAAGATGGATTCTTCCTTTGTCAATGGTTAATTCCCTGATTGGGTTATAATATTATGACATTATCGGGAGCTTCTGGATAGTAGAAAGTCAGGCCTAGTTAGAGGAAGTAGGTCCCCGGGGGCTTACCCTACAAGACGTATCTTTAGTTGCTCCCTCTATTTTGTTCTATGTCCTGGGTGCCATGTCCATGAATCCAGAAAACTGTGAGCTAAACTCTTGGAAATTGTGGCAAAATCAACCATTTTGCCTTTTAGTGTGTTTCTCTCAGGACTCATCATAGTGAAGAAAACTCTTCATGTCACTGAACAGTACTGTAGTTAATAGAGGCTATGATTTCTGTAGCTTCTAGCACAGTGATAGATTTACACCACATGTTCCTAGTCTAGGAACAGAATCAATACAGAAAGTCCAGTCTTAACAAATGTGTATGGTTTCCCACTACCACAAAGTCGAACTATTGTTGGATGCAGTTTTAGATACTTATAATCCAAGTACTCAGAGGCAGAGGCATGAGGATTGACAACTATACAATGAGATGATATCTTAAAAAAAAAAGTCTAACCATCCTAAATTGGAGAATTTTATGTTATATGTTAATTTTCTTATTCATATAATATACTATCATGTTTGGATGAGTTATAAACACTTGGTTTATCCTAGCTCACCATACTGGACGTTAATTTGTTGCCTGTGTTGATGATCTCGCTGAAGCATTCCCAAAGCACAATGTATGTGAGAGACAGAGTGCCTGGGTGGTATGGCAAAGAAGTGTTCGTAGTGCCTCCCTCTTCTTATAAAGGTCTAGGAGTCAGATATGAGGTTCCAGCCTAGTCACTCTCAACAGCCCCATCTCAAAAGCATCTTAATGCCTTAAAATGCGGATAAGATTTTGACACATGCACCTTTAGGGATACTCAAATCATATCCAAACTATCATAGGCTGTGTGTATGTACATATGCATATAAATAGTTAATGTATGTAACCAAACCTTAGTACTGCATTCTTCGTAATACTTTATTTCAGTATGTATGTATATATATGAGAATTTGGATGAAAGGCACACCACCAAATACCAGATTTATATGGTGTTAGGGATAGAACTGTGCTGTGCTAGGCAGGCACTTTATCAGCTGAGCTACATACATCCCCACCTCTTACTGCAGTACGGAGACTTGGCCTAAGATAGCTTCGGTATCCACTCAGCTAACTGATGATAAAGCTTAGGCTCATTCCCCAAGATCTAGCTCCAAAGGACATATTTCTAACTGTTACTCTGCAGCGTTTCCTCCTCCTGCCAACCTTGACAAAAGATGACACTGTCAGTGCCTCCATCTAACAGCTCAAGAGGAGGCACCAGAAGGCCCAAATCTTGCCCACAGTTCCATTCAGCCCAGTTAGGGAAGTTCAGAGCTTTAGGGCTAATCTTTGCATTGTGCTGTCTCTCTAGATGTCCCCAGTAATGAGACTTAACCACTCACAAACTCAGGCAATGAGACAGAGGGGAAGGAAGAGATGAGCTGAGGGATGGAAGTTTAAAGACCTTGGTTTAAAGCCTTTAAGGTTTGAGTCATGTGTTGCATGTAGGGACATGGCTCAGTTGGTAGAGTGCTTTCCTAGGATTTGCAAAGCCCTGCATTCAATCCCAACACTACATACCCTGTGCGTAGTGACACATATTTGTAGCCCCAGCAGTTGGCAGGTGGAAGCAGAAGGATCAGAAGTTCAAGGGCAGCTTCAGAAATGTACTGACTTTGAAGTCCTCCTGCAATGTATGAGACCTTGTCTTCGTGAAATAATGCCAAAATTCACAAACAGGAGCTTGTGATTGGTCTATAGCTATCTTACAGAGAGAAAACATGTGAGCAGAAGATTACTCTAAGTCAATGGTGAACTGAGGAAGGGGGGAGTGCCTGTCTAGCATGTGTAAGGCCCTGGGTTTGATTGCTGGCACTGGAGAGAAAAAGAGGTTAAATATAAAGAAAAGAAAAAAGAAAAAGACAGCTCAATATTTCACAGAAGACAAATTTACCAGGAAAAAAAATCAATTAGATATTTTGGCATGTTAACATTCATTAAACAGCAGGTCTTTCGGTCTCGTTTTTATCATCGCTGTGAGCATTTTTCATTATTACAAGAGGTCTCTACTTATGGTTGTGTTTGTTTGTTTGTGTTTGAGATTGCATCCAAGATCCTCCCACACACTGGGCAAGCATATTTCTACCCATACACACAGACGTGGGGTACATTAAGGAAGAAGGGCCTTGAAGACTGTAAGTTGAACACTTGGAAGAAGTACTCTGCCTTCTGGACCTGGCAGGACCATTGTACTCATGAGTTTCCTGTAGCTGTGGTTGTCAGCACAAGACTGGGTGGGTCCACATCGCCCTATAAAGGAGAATCTCATGGAGCCCTGGCTCCCCCAGGACTACTGACAGCTAATGGTGCCTGGGAATAGTGCCATCTGATGCAGTAAATAGCCTCCCAGCCCTGCTCCCACAGGCAGCTCTAAACTCAGTGGGTCACATACAGAGACACATAAGCAGGCAAATGAGCTATTAGGAAGAAGAAAGTTCTCGGGGGGAGGGGGGCAGAAGGAAGGGATGAGGCAGGGACACAGGGAGTGAAAATGACTGAAGTTTATGATAGGCAAGCATGGAACTCTGAGGAATATAAAATAAATTAAAGTAGGTACTCTCGTGGGCTGTGAAGTGACCTTCCATGCGACAGAAGGAAAAAAAAAGCAGAACCAGAGAGCTAGGTACTTGCTGTGCAAATGCTCCTCCACACTCACTCTCCCCACATCTCCACTGCTCCTGGGTGTGCTCTTGGCTGCTCAGAGACACTTACTTCTTCTTTGTGGCCTTGTTGATATTTCCTCTGAGGAAGGAAAAGCGGTCCTCAAGTAGAGGCATACCCTAAAAGGGAGCCATCTGCTTGGTACAGAGAACAATTTGTCACCTGAGTTCAGAAACAGTGACTGCAGCTGAAACCTCTGGCTGAATCTGCAAGCCTTACCCAAGGGCAAGAACAAAAGCCGTTCTTCAGAGAAACACCAGGCACCCAACCAAATTAGAGTGTAGATGATGGTTGCCATCATTGTGTAAATCATATGGGAAATTTGGAAACAAACTAGCCCTCAGTAGCAAGAAGCATACAGTTAAGGTTAAATATATATCCTGTTCCTCACCGTCCCCCCCCCCAGAAAATATGAAGGAGAAGGATAAAAGAATGAAGGCATTTGTTCTTTCTCGTAGCTGAGATTCTAAAACGGGAACCAAAGACCACAAATCTGAGCATCGTCGACAACAATCAATGTAAAACTGTGTGTGTGTACACATACACATGCATGTGGTAGGTGATTCACATGCGTGTGAGTGAGAGTGTGTGCCTACACGCATAAGCCAGCATATAACTATAGTGTCGTTCCTCTGCACCAGGTCCATCTCTCTTTAGACAGTTCTCTTTCTGGTGTGGAACTCACCGAGTATGCTGGGCTGGCTGTCCAACCAGCCCCAGCAATCCAAGTGTCTTCTCCCCCTCAGCTCAACTGGAAACGTTTGCTCTGAGTTTTTCCCTCCCTAGCTTCACTAACAAAGGAAAGAAGCCTTTTGCTTGTACCCAGACCAGTGTAATTTCAGTTTTAAAAGGCTCAGCATTTGACCCAGTTGAGTCTATGTTCATCAGTGGAGGTGGACTTTAAGGTAATAAGATTTGTAAAGATGAAAAATGAGCTACAAGACTGTGAAACTAATATGGGAAAGAAGGGATAATAATGAGTTGAAAATTATTAAAAACAGAAACTCATTTTTAAAATATAGATTCTTCGCCCCCCTCCCAGTCATTTTCAAAGTACTGGGTGCTGCAAACAGATCATTTCTATGATATGCCTAATATTTATTAATTTCCAGTGTGCAACTTAGAGCTGTTTGGAGCTGTCGGTAAAAAGGGATTGCCTTTAGAGATGGCCATCATTGTCTGCAGACTTCCAAACTAATTTCTTAATTATTTTCAAATTGTTTTGAGTAGGACTGATAAAAGGGGAAACAGATGATGTGCTATGCAGCACATGCATGAGTCATATCTAATACCTGGTCATCAAGCAATTAATAAAAATCTAGCCAAGCATAGTAGCAAGCATCTGTAATCCCAGCTCTCAGATAGCTAAGGCAGGAGGGCCAACTCTTTGGTAAAACTCTCCTTCCAAAGGCCAAAGAGGAAAATAAAAGAAATGAATGAATATTACCTGAGTATCGTTAATGGATATTTAGCAATTGTGGATGTAGGAACTGTTGCAGAATGCCATTTGAAAATATTAAAGAAAAGGAAAAACATCTTATATCTCTTTAGACTTCAAAGTCCCCCAAAGCAACAAGGTAGCCTGAAACCAGGCAATCTTTGTCAGAACTGAGCTAAGGACTCTCACTTGTCAAACTGTATGTCTTGAAAAAAAAACAAAACAAAGCAAAACAAAAGAAACAAAAAATGATTACCCCAACTAAAGTGTTGATTCATCCTGGAGCTGTGACTATCAGCATGTGAAATCAGTTATAAGGTCACTGATAACAGATAGCTGCTCCACAGCAAACACTTGGTCTACTTCTGCTGACTAGGATTTGTTCGACTGCTAAGCTCACAAAGCAGTTTTTCCACAGACAGCATTTACTCTAGGTCTGCCTGACAAGTGTTATCTGAACACTCCTTTACACAGCGAAGTCAAACCAGACAAAGCCAGAATGCCTTCACAGGAAAAGATACTCAGACAAAGCTCTGACAGCTCCAGTCACCAGAACTCTCATGGGGGGGGGGGGGGAGGTGGGGACAGGGGAGAGGGGGACAGCTTGGAATGTCACAGTTAAAAGCAGAGGTTCTAAATTCTTTATCTGTGGCAAATGAACAGCCAAGAAATTCTCAGTTGAAAAATTATCAAGATGATGGAGTACGTGAACATAGACCAGAGAACAGTGGAAACACAGCCTCCTCTCAATAATTGTTATCCTCGCCTACAGCACCGCGTTGGCACTTAGTGGAGTTTCCTACAGCTGCCTAAGAAAGGAACACAGGTTGGGTCATTGAAATAGCATAAAATTATCAGGCATGATGAGATGCATCAGTCATCCCAGTATACTTGGGAGGCCGAGGCAGAAAGATCCCTACAGTTCACATCCAACCTGGTCAACACAGCAGGCTCTAAGGCAACCAGGTCTACATAGCCATACTCCATCTCAACAGAAAATACATTTTTAAAAAATGAATGAGCAAACAATAAACAACAAAAAAAATTTTCTCCTCATTCTTGAGGCTTGAAGTCAACGTGAAGCATGTCTGGTTTCTGGAGAATTATCTGCCCCCCACCCATGGGGAACATACCTGCCTGTAACTACAAATCTTTCTTCAGGACAGTTTGCACTCAATTTCTTCTTATACTGAGGATGCCAGTCATTTTTGGAGCCCTTCCAATGAGCTAACCCATTTTAAATTCACTACCTCTTTAAAGATCTTATTTCTCAATAAGATCACATCCAAAGGTCCTGGGGTTAAGACGTCAGGATATAAGGACTAGCGAGGTGGTTCAGTGGTTGAGAGTACTGTCTGGAATAGCTGCCTTATTCATAATAGCCAGAACTTGGAAACAACCTACGTGTCCCTCTATAGAAGAATGGATAAAGAAACTGTGGTACATTTACACTATGGAATACTACTCAGCTATTAAAAACAAGGAATTTCCAAAATTTGTGGACAAATGGATTGAACTAGAAATTGTCATAATGAGTGAGTTCACACAGAAGCAAAAAGAGCTAAATGGTATATACTCACTTATATCGAGACACTAGTCCAAGGTGTATGTCCCCATGAAAAACTGTACCTACCAGAATAGTGGGTAAGAGGGGAGGACATCCTATTGAAACTTTAGGTGTGAGAAGCCTGGGAGAAAGAGTAAATGGAAGGATCCAGTGGGTCCTGGAAAACTACAGGCGAGTCTGGGCCCTGGGGTCCTCCGCAAACTGTGGCAACAGCCAAGGAAAAAATAGGCAGTAAAAACCTTGAACCCCTACCCGGAATAGCCGATGGACATTCTCCACTGTTGAGTGGAGACGGAGATCTAACTTTCACACAAACTCTGGTGCCCCATATTTGAACATGTCCCTTGGACGGAGATGCCTGGTGGCACTCAGAGGAAAGATAATAGGTCACCAAGGAGAGACTTGATACAGTATGAGCATATTCAGGGGGAGGAGGTCCCCCTCAGACACAGACTTAGGGGAGGGGAGGGGAGTAGGGGGGAAGTGGGAGGAAGGGAGGAATGGGAGGATACATGGGATGGGCTAACAACTGAGATGTAATATGTATAAATTAATAAAAATGTATTTTTAAAAAAAAGAGAGTACTGTCTGTTCTTGCAGAAGACCTGGCTTTATTCTACCCATACAGTGGCTCACAACCACTGCCAACACAGTGGATCCAACACCGTCTTCCAATCTCTGGGGCACTGTTTGCATGTGGTGCAGAGATATACATGCAGGCAAAACACCCCTGCACATTAACATAAACAAAAACAATCAAATAACTCCTAGAGCTTTCTTAAGACTTGAACATATAGTGCCTGGGGGCACAGTCTATTGCCCACACATGACTAACATACAGGAGCTTCCTACTGACCCTACAGAGCTATGTACCCGAAAGATCTGATTTCTGTCCCTCCCTAAAGGAACATCCACATGTCCAAGCATATATAAACACAAAACTGAAGGAGAAAAGAAAGCTCTGAGTTAAACAACAATATACATAAACCATGCAACACCCACAATCCTGCTTGTTTCTATGAAAACTAAATTGTCACAGGGAGATGGTTTAAAAGCATCTGTAGTAAGAAGGATGTTACTGTGGTTACCAAGTTCCCAACTTACTGTTTGTAATTCTTAGGAAACAATTCCATTAATGGGTAATAAAGTGCCAACAGAAATTTTGCTGGGAAAAAAAAGTTTCTCACTGAAAAAGAAAAGTTAGAACATAAAATTTACACTAAAACTGGGCAATATAAAGTCATGACTTTATGGCCATACTAGGGAAAAATGTAAATGACACTATGGTCTCCAAGGAAAGCTTCAGATTCAGTTCCTGGCTTCTGCTTGTTTTTATGCTTGTTCTAAAATTCTAATGTGTCACTTCCTAGAGAGAATGTAGATCTCCCATCAGCTGACAGTCACTATTATAATGTCATGTTAAGAATTTATAGTAATATTCTTTCCTTAATAAAAAGGCTTCCCGATTTTGTTTAATACTATGTAGTTAACCTAATAGCTCAATATTTTTGAACTCAGTTATTTGGCTAGGCTGACAATCAGAAGCTACACCTTGACACCACTTGAAACATTGTCAGGAATAAGCCTGGGGAGAAATTCCTTTGGTACAGGGCACTGTGGGCAGACGAGGACTGGAATTCGGATCCCTAGCACTTACATAGAAGCTAGGTACACAGCACTGGGAGCAGTGACAGGGAGATCGCTCAGGTTTACTGGCCATTGGTGAGCTTTAGGCTCAGTGAGAGGCCCTATTTCAAAAACTAAGGTGGAAGGCCATAGAAGAAGACGTAGGAGGACATTAGCCTCTGCATTCGTACCCATGCACATCCATGTGTATATACATTCAAATGCACCAGTGGGCACACACAGGAACATGTACATGTATACTCACATAAACAAAAGGAAATGCTTATCAATGTCACAGAATTCTTTAGAAGTGACCACGGGAATTTTCTATATAGTTCTCTACATGTGTGTGAGTATGTCTGGATATGGGGTGGGCATGAGTTTATGTGGTGGGTTTAGATGTATGTGGAATGTGAGTGTATAGGTAATGAGTGAGTATGTATATGTAAGTGTGTGTGCACAGCAGGGGTAATGTTTGTTGCAATCATGGCTCTGTCTGCCATTTTGCCATTGTGTTGGGCTTTTAACAATACTCAAACACAGATTCATGTCTTTGGGAACTGGTTAACAATGGCATTTTTCTATTATAATGACACTTCAGAACACACCATCCTCTAAGGCCCAACGTGGACGTTCTTTCCAGTTATCTTACTGTGCACTCCTCATGTGAGTGACCATGGAACCACAGATGGCTTTAATAAAACACCTCCTATTTGAAACGCCTTCCACAAGTCTTGTCTTCCACTATAACCAGACGTCATCCAAAGAACTATTGCTTCTTTTGATGTTTATTCATAATCCTCAGACATCATGTGACAAGGTGGTTGTTAACATTAATTAGTTTACTTAATCATAAATTTCTCCAACTACAGGGAGCACCATCTCAATGAAAGAATGGAATTACATAAAGTGGTTTAAATGACAACAAAAAAGCAGAAGCCCAGTTTAGCCAACTGCGTTTATTGCACTTGAGTTGATGCCCTATCAAAGAAAACTGTCATCAGGTTTATGACACCTGTCAATGTTTAACCAGTAAGGTAAATTTGTTTTTATTCTTTGTGCTTGATTTCTTGCTCGTTTTATGTTTTCTATAGTTCTTGATGTTTTAAAAATCAAAGTAAATGGGCTGGGAAGATGACTCCGTGTGTAGATGGCTTATTTAGCAAACAGGAGGGCCCAAATTCAGATCCCAGATATCCACTAGATGCGGCATATACTACAGAGAAGCAGAAAGGCAGACCCTGGGGTCTTTCTTGCCTGCCAGCATAGTGAAAATAGTGCAGTCCAAGTTAGTGAGAAATCCTGTCTCAAAAATAGACAAGCGAAAAATAGAGGAAGATGCCCAAAGTTTATTTCTGTCTTCTTCTCAGGCACAGGCAAGTGCATCCATGCACAAATGCACTATCCACCAACACAAGCATGTTTGTAGAAATCAGAGTTTATTCTCTTGCACATAGCTACACTGGCAACTTTTGTAAATCTAAGCCTTTAATTGTAATTACCATATAATCTACTATGTTGCCCTGCGTAGCAGCTGTCATACGCATCCTCACAGTACGTAAGTATACCTGTGGGTCTAGAAAAGTGTGAAATAAAATGACCCTATTTATACATCTAGCAGGAAATCTTACTGTGGCTCATGACTATGGTAATCAAGGGTGGCTGCAGCGAGGGTGGGGTCACCGCAGAGTGACTATGGCGGTAACTGCGGATCAGAATAGAACTCCTGGGGGCCAGCGCAAAGATCAAAGAGTGACTTCAATTCCCAATCGATTAGCTGAGGTTGAACAAGCCTGGCCATTGTGTATTCCGCCGGTTGGCTTGAACTACTGAACTGTGGCAATGTCCCAATAGCTTACCTCACAAACCAAAACTAAACACAGTCCGGCTTTGTGATTAGCTTCGGACTACACTGCACACCCCTACACACTACAGCTTTGCACAAGACTGCCTGAGCTCAGAGTGTTGACTGAATGTCTTCAATGGGCCTGTCACAAGAGTATGGGTCACTTTGCATTGGGAAGGCATAGCATTGCCTTTCCTAAAATTCCCTGTAATTCAAATGTTTTAGCCCCCAAACTAAATCAGATAAAGTAATAATAGTTTTTATGTAAGTGGACAAGAGAGATTGAGTTATTGTAATGCTTTTGATGCTGTGTGGCTAAAAACTTAAAACATTTACTTTTGTCTTCTAATACCACATTACATTCTCCTCGTTGTCTTAACGGCGTTCCCAGAATCCTTCTCTGCTCTACTGTTCCATGCTCATTTCTGCCTTCCAGTGTCTCACTTTATAACCTTACTGAATAGGTTAATTTTTTAAAGCCTCCATCTTTCTCCAGATTTTCTTATGTTCTCCCTTTTATTTTCATGAGCGCCAAGAAATGCAAAGTAAAAACATATTCATTTACAGAACTTTGATGTTCTGCTATTCGTGTGAAGCTATCAAGGAAGGAACAGACAAGGGGCTTCCACGAAACGATCCTGTTCTGAGGAGATAAAGGCCCAGCACACCAGAACTCAAATTCTGAGGACAGGCTCCCTGGCTGTGTCAGTCAGATAGTGTTGAGTCTGCTTCCTGCCTCAGTAAGGTTTGAGGAAGAGAACCAGACAGTTGCTTGCTCTTACTCATAGCTAGCTGCACTTAAGGAAAGATGAGGAGGAATCCACTCAAACTGAGGGAAAGGCAGATCCAGGAAATGTATGTGCTGTGGGATCCTAGGGTTGGCAAATATAGAAATACATTTTGGCATTCAGGAAACATCAACTAAATCACAAGGCAGCGTGTGCCCCTTCTGACTGACCTGCAAGGCTTCTACAGTGTGGACATTTTTCATGGAAAAACGGTTGTTGAATGAGCTCAGTCTCCTGCTCCCAGCCCTCTTTAATGTACGGAAGGAATGTCTACAGCTCTTTCAGAATCGAGGACTCTGAGCTCCCATGATCAAAGAAGTGATCTGACGGTTGCAGGTTGGGTCACACACTTCATCTTGATCTAACCAGGTGGGTGTGGTCATGGGTCAGAGGTCACTTAGTGCCACAGTCTTCAGATGTCAAAAGAAATTATTGGTGGTAGCTGTGTCCAAACAGGTAATTAACCTTTCAAGCACAGTATGTATTCATAATGAAAGTTGTTTAATTTAGAGAAAATTTAACTTCTATAGCTTATGTACGTACCCTGTATGCCAAAGACACTAAGGAAATGGTAGGATATTAACTTTATTTGATGGCATTTGTCCTGGTTAGTTTTTGCCCACTTGACACAAACCTAGAATATCTGGGAAGAGGAAGTCTTGACTGGGAAAATGCTACTGTTAAGACTGGCCTGCAGGCAAGTCCATGGGGTATCATTTTGATTAATAATTGATAGGAGAAGGCCCAACCCACTGGGGCAGGTGGTCCTGGGTGGTATAGGAAAGCAGGCCAAGCAAGCCATGAAGAGCAAGGCAGTAAGCAGTGCTCCTCCATGGTTTCCACCTCAGATCCTGCCTCCAGGTTCCTAGGTTCCTGCCTGGGGTTTCCACCCTGACTTCCTTCTGTGATGAACAGCAACATGGAATTCTAAACTAAATGGACCCTCTCCTCCTCAAGTTGCTTTTGGCCATGGGGTGTCAGCAGAGTGATAGAAACATCACCTGAGGCTGCGTTCACTCTACTAAGATAGACAAGACATTTAGCTACAGCGACATCATAGCATTTTAATTAGCAAAATAAAATGACATTGGAAATTTGGAAAAGTTTTTATTAGCTACATTTTGAGGTTCAATTTCTCACAATAGAAATAAAACTTCCTATTGGAAAACTTTTCCTACAAGCTACCATTGGCTCTAAATGTGACGGTGACTGGAAGTCCAGGAGGAATCCTAGGTCATCCTCAGCCACGTGATGAAAACAGACCAGCTCATTCTACACAAGACCATGTCTCAAAATATAAAATCGAATAAACTACCCCTTAGCATTTCCATCCGATTTCATTCAGTGGTCCATATGCAAATATCACAAACTCAGATATTTTTAAAATGTCCATTAAAAAGGGATATCCTATCAGTAGCTTACACCATCGGAATGTAAAATAATAACTCCACTTATTGGCAGCTACCCAGGAGGGGTGTTGATGGAGCTGAGTTCATAAACTAACAGTTATTCTTACATTTAGATGTAGCCTTAAAAACTTTCCAAATGACAAGTCTGTGGCCTGGAATACTGCATTCTGTACACAGGCAAGTGCACAGAAATGGCAGGATTTTCTAATAATACTCAGACAACAGTTAACTCGCCCCCCCCCCAAAACATCTTGGCAACAATTAATGGAATCAGACACTTTCTCAAGACAATGCACCAACATCTGCTAGAAACTTGCCATTGTTAATATAGAACACAATAACAGCTACAATGCATTTCTCACCAGAACTGTGCTGTGCGTGCCCTGCATGGCTACACAACAAGTCCACGATCACAACAGTGTGGATGTCACTAGTCAGTTGTTCTTGTCACAACACCCTGTCCCCCAACTCTTCTGTCAACCCCATATTGTTTGCTATGTAGGTGATTAAACTCTGACATGGTATCCTCCATTGGTTCTGTTGATTCACTACTGAAAAAATACTCTACAGAGTTAAACAGTGGTTCCGCACTCTCCTGTGTAAAATTCAACCAATGAAACAGTCTGTGGCCCTCAGCGTCTCATGATGTATAATCAGAGCTCCTCTGTAAATTCCTTTATTTAAAAAGAAATTCTCATTCCTATTGACAAGAAGCCAAATCTGTTGCCGTCGGCAAAGCTTCCTTCTTACTGCTTCCTAGTTTGATACAGTGAAATGACATCATTGAGAAGGTCTGTGAAGAAGGTTTAGCCCTGCACATTACCCTTCAACCCTGTGTCCTGAACATATTCACTGTCAACCCCTGTGCCTTGGCCACATTCACTGTCAACTTTGTGCCTTAGCCATATTTACTGTCAACCCCGTTCCTTGGTCATCCTGTCAACCCTGTGCCTTAATCATTCTCACTATCATTTGTTTTTGTCTTTGTTTTATTTCCATACCTGCAAGGTTAACTATTTTACATAAAAAAGAATGGCATTACCTCCTGATCCTCTATAACGCCAGTAACAGACCAGAACCTCTAGCTAAGGATGCATGCATATGCCTGACTTTTCCTAAGGAGGCATGAGCAAACTTCTATTTACCCCAGACTGGGCACTCAGTCATATCAGAGAAAGGAATCAACCTAAGACCATCATAGTAAGCCAATTGGACTATTGGGACTCCTAGTAGGAGCTTGGGCAAGGGCTTATTTACTCCAACATGGATGACACAAAGGCAGGCAGCTGTATCATGGGGTAGCACACTCCAACATGGGTGGGAACTCACTCCAGCTGTACCCCTGGAGGCCCCTGCAGAACTTATAGGCAACTTGGCTATTAAGGGAGTCCCCTCTTTCCAGGACTTGTTACTACTCATTTAACCATGGGGAGGGGACTTGTGTTCTTATAAGTTTCCAGAGTTTCCTGAGACTTGTAAGCTTGGTTTACTCTCCCAGGCTTGGCAGTCTCATCATCTTTCTGAGTCTTCTTTAGCACACACACTGTGGAAAGAGCATTATCCAAATTAACGGACAATAATATACTTTGGGGGAAAGGAAGGAAACTTTCTCTTTACAGTTATAAAAAGTAAAAAAATTATTTTAAAAAATATGACTGCTTAAGGCTGAGGCTGAAGGAGCTGTGATGGAGGAGAGAGAAGTGATGTATCCACAGGAACCTGCAAATCTGTGAGCAGCCAGCCAACTCTAAATCCACAGGCCTCCCTTCCACCGAGCAGCTTCCTAGATGATTACATCTTTTTTTTTTAACTCAAGATGGAAGTGGAGACATGAAAGCAGGGGTCACTCAGTGACCTTTACTGTGAATTTAATTGAGTCAGAGTTTGAGCCTGTGTAGCAGCAAGTGTGTACAGGAACAGCCAGAGACCAACAAGACTGGCCTTGCAGTATACCTCCCACTGATCTTTCCCCTCATCTCTATATTCATACAGCATTCATAATAATGACATGACTATCAATTTTAAATACTGCTACTCTCTTAGCAAGGAAGAAGACTGATGTTTTAACTCTATCTACCACGTATAACCACTACTTCTACTCCTAAGGAAGCCTTCAAACCTATAGGGCATGGTCTCTTAAAATACACATGAGAATGTGTATATACACATATGTACTTCTTCCTGAGCATTTTAAATGACCATTCATATCCAGTAATTACATATAATAAACTATTATATATATGTTTGTATGTGTATATATACATCTATATGATATAACATAAATATTAACTAGATGAAGAAGGAAGAGAAGAGTTAAAGGCACTGACTACATTTCCTCCTCACATAGAAAACCATTATCAGTACCACGAATCTAACTCATATTAAGAATATCATCATTAAAAAAAAGAATATCATCATAGAATTAGAACAGATGGCCTGTAAGTCTCTGTATGTCCTCAGGAATTCAACCTGCATAGACATGAACTATACTAGGGGTGGGTTGGACAAAAACATCTCACTTTTCCTCCCAATGCCAGCCATCTGCTTATGAACATAAAGTAAATGTACTTTATATTTTAAAAATAGAATAAAAATGAGGGGACCACAAGGAGAAAATTCTATGAATGTATTTAGCTCATTGTATTATTTCCCCTCATCTGATGGCTTCTCAGTACAAATTAATAGTATGGAAGGCATACGGAGCCAAGAGAAGAGCCATCATTAAGAAAAATGATTGCTCCATGGTGTGAAGAGTCCCACTCCTCCTCAGTGACACAAAACTAAATGCTAGAATATATGTGTCTATGCTCATTGCTTTTTAAAATATTGTATTTATGTCTTAATGTATATCTTTGTATACATCATCTCTGTTTTCACTTCCTTTTGCCAAGCTTTGGATTAACACACAAGTATTTCTGTTTGGCTACAAAAGGAAGGGTTACAATTTTACAGTAAGATTGTACCTCCTTGCATGGTAAAGCTAACATGTCTTCCCTGTGCTCTGATATTTCTTTTTTTAAGATTTATCTATTTATTATGTATACAGTGTCCTCCTTGTATATATGGTTGCACAACAGAAGAGGGTGCCAGAACTCATTGTAGATGGTTATGAGTCATCATGTGGTTGCTGGGAATTGAACTCAGGACCTCTGGAAGACCAGATAGTGCTCTAAACCTCTAAGCCATTTCTCCAGCTCCACCCCCTTTAAAAAAAAGATTTATTTATTATTATGTATACAGTGTTCTGCCCACACATACACCTACAGGTCAGAAGAGGGCATCAGATCATATTATAGATGGTTGTGAGCCCCCATGTGGGTGCTGGGAATTGAACTCAGGGCTTCTGGAAGAGCAGTCAGTGCTCTTAACTTCTGAGCCATCTCTCCAGCCCATGCTCTGATATTTCTAACCAACCATTTTCTTTGCTGGGGTAGGGGACACGGGATGGTTTTTTCCTGGTAGTTGGTTCTCCCTTTCACCTTGTTTTGAAGCAGTCTCTTATTTCTGCTACTGTGATGTATACCCCACCTTATCTGGTCCACAAACTTCCAGTCAGCAGCCACCACCAACCCCACACCCCACATCTCTGCCTCCCATCTCACCACAGGAACCACCTAGAAAAGGCAGCAGAAGCAGATCAGGCTGGCAGAGACTTGAAAAAGACTTGCAACAAAGAAATACAAGAAGCTTTCTGCAGTACTCTAACGTCTCCTATATTTGGGTGGTTCTCACACAACTAGATACTGATCAGTGAGTGAATTTTATTAACATGTTCATTATAGCCCAACAATGCCAACCTAAAAATAACATTTAACCAGAAACCACAATTTCTGTCTGAAATATTTAAGATAGTTTTATTACAATGGCTAATTAATACCATTGACTTGATTTCAAAAAAAATTAATAGAAATGAAGACGTTTTGTGGACTAACACAAGCCAACCATTGCCCCCAGGTGGTTTTAAAATTTTAATAGAAATTAAGAAGTTTTGTGGACTAACACAAGCCAACCATTGCCCCCAGGCAAAGACATCTTGCTCTAGAAGAGGAGACATTTTGGTGACATTAAATGTTCAGATTACTTACTTCTAAGCAAAATTCAGTCTCAGGGAAGACAAGAGGGTCAGAGAGATGAGAGGTGGTTTTCCTAAATCTCCTGAGATGTTTGATAGTGGTCAACACCTTACATTCTGTCTTCTACATGAGCCACTGAACTTTTTAGTTGACCTATTGTACGTTTCATTTCTACCATCATTTCAGTTTTCTTCACTATTTCTAGATCTTTATTACTATTTTCATACCATTGATTGACTTGCTTATTTCATTCAGTTATCTGGGTTCTTTCAGAAAATACTGGAGTATTCTCTGAAAATTTATTTATCATATTTAAAACCATTCTTTTGAATTCTGCACCTGGAATTTCATCTAGGTCATTTCGATCAGGGTCATTAATATGGCGTTGGCAGTTTGGGGAGGAGGAAACTTGTTCTGGTTTTTCAAGTTGTTGTTCAGAGGTGTTTAAAGAGACCCTAAAAACCAATGCGGTCTACAGCATTTGCTCTTGGTTACCCACCAGAACTTGATGGTAGACCCTATTGCTGAAGGTGTCACACTCTGTCATAGAGCGTAGAGAAGTAAAAGTAGTGCTAAGCAGAGAGCTTCCTCCTGATGTCTAGCTTTCATAGTGCTGGAAGATGCTATGCAGGCTGATGGGAGGAAACTCATCACCAGCTGTGAGTCTGTGAACTGCAGTGATGGCCCACATGGCAAGATATGCCCATGGATGCAATAATGGCATGACTAGTATGAGAGTGCGCCATCAACTATTGATTTGATTTGAGGCATCCTCCACAACAGAAAAGACATGTCTAGTTTATAAATCTGTCTAAGAACCCACTGTGGGAGACCACATAGACCCCAAGAATGAACCTACTATTATGTTGCTAAATGGACATAGTATAAAAGGGGGAGGAAGTCCCCCTCAGTCACAGTCATAGGGGAGGGGAGTAAGGGGAAAATGGGAGGGAGGGAGGAATGGGAGGATACAAGGGATGGGATAACAATTGAGATGTAATATGAATAAATTAATAAATTATATTTTTTAAAGTAACTTCTAAATTTTTCTCTCTATACCCATAGATCAGTGCACCTCCTAGACCTTATTAGAGAAATTTCTTTCTGGAGTGGACACCGGTTTACACAGAAACTGACAACTCATCAAGTGTAGAGAATAGAGACTATGAAATGCCCAGCACAAATGGGACATCCACATCACATCCCCTCTAAAAGGTCCAGGGACCACTGTAGAAGACAGCTCAGGTAGATTATAAGAGCTGGAGATCATGGACGAGAGACTGGAAACAGCATCTTCCGACAAGATAGACAGCTGTATTCATGAACTCACCACTGCACAAGACCCACACAAGATGAAGCCCGCATAAACTGGGAGAGCATACAGCCGCATCTGGCTATCCTGGACTCTCTTTGTAGACCAGGCTAGCCTGGAACTCACAGTGATCCACCTGCCTCTGTCTCCTGAGTGCTAGGATTAAAGGACTGGGCCACCATGCCCAGACAATCAAAAGCCATAGACAGATGATGGCTTCTGGGGGAGGGGATTTAGTTTTCACAAGGGTGTGTGGACGTAGGCAGTCAATCATACCCCAAAGGATGGTCCCACACCTGGAAGTATGTAGGCAATACAAATTGAAACAAATAGGGGATTATTAAGGACATAAAGTTTACCTGGGGGGGGGGGTGAAAGTAAATCTTAGAGGAATTAGAAGGATAATTGGAAGTGAACATAATCAAAATAAATTTTAAGGCATGAATACTGAAAATATTGCCCATTTTACTTTTATAATGGCAAGCTGTGAAACCTTGCTCACGCAGAAATTCTGGGAACATGAAGACACTTTTGTGAGAGTGATGTATGTCTCTGAGCTCTGAGGTACACATCTAGGCTCAAGTAGCCCAACAGTCAACAACACGTATAGCATCTCCATTTATTCATTTCTTTTTGACAGCCTATGACTGAAAAATATCACAGTCTGCCATAGGGTTTCTCAGAGAGCGATGAGAAACATCTACATGCCATAGCAGCCCCAGCAAGACTCTGGTTCTGTCTGGGACAGGTGAGTTTTACAACCTGGGATGGCATCCTGACCCAGGAATGAGAAACACACTCTGTAAGGGAGGGCAAAGGAGATGAAGATGGGAGACATGGGAGGTGAAAGCAGTGGAGTGCCTTGAAATTAGAGGATCGGAATGCTGACAATGTAAGTTCTCTGTGTTGTAGTAGTCCTTCAGCAGACAGTGCAGACTACAGCTTCCAGAAGCTCAGATACTCAGGTGGGAATTCCACTTGCCGAGATATTCTGGTATACACAGAAGCTCACAGTTAAACAATGCGTGTCACTAGGACAATCAGATTTTCTGTTTTGTTGGTTTGTTTCGTTTTGTTTTTCAAGACAGGGTCTCACTGTGTAGCCTTGGCCGTCCTGGACTCTCTTTGTAGTAACTCACAGCAACCCATCTGCTTTTGCCTCCCAAGTTCGAGGCATGCACCACCACACCCAGACAATCAAGTGTTCATCATGTAATTTCAGGAAACTACATCCCTCTGATAATGTACCTAGAAATACTTTGTGCGACTCTGTTTCCACAAAAACAGTTTGGTGCTAAACAATCTGTTTACAGGATTTTGATACTAATTGTTTCTTAGTCAGAGATAATTGCACACTGGAAAAACTAAATGGTTTTATATCTCCAACTTTCAAAGTTTACTAGATATTTCAAAAGTCATAAAAATCCAACAGATTCTAATATTAGTGAAGTGAATTCTTTTGGTTAAATATCTTTTCTGGAGAGAAGAGAAGATAAAATTCACTAATCAAAAACATGCTTTGTTTTCTCTCTCTCTCTCTCTCTCTCTCTCTCTCTCTCTCTCTCTCTCTCTCTCTCTCTCTCTCTCTCTCTCTACACACACACACACACATACAAACACACACACACAAACCAGTGTTCTATAAAGCTCATTTTTCCAGGATAAAAAAAAATCTTTCGGGGTTGTTATTTTGATTATTATTGGTTTGGTTTGGTTGCTTGCTTTTTTTTTTTTCTTTTTTTTCTTTTTTTTTTCCTTCTTTATTAATTTATTCTTGTTACATCTCAATGGTTATCCCATCCCTTGTATCCTCCCATTCTTCCCTCCCTTCCATTTTCCCCTTATTCCCCTCCCCTATGACTGTTCCTGAGGGGGATTACCTCCCCCTGTATATGCTCATAGGGTATCAAGTCTCTTCTTGGTAACCTGCTGTCCTTCCTCTGAGTGCCACCAGGTCTCCCCCTCCAGGGGACATGGTCAAAGGTGAGGCACCAGAGTATGTGAGAAAGTAATATCCCACTCTCCACTCTACTGTGGAGAGTGTTCTGTCCATTGTCCAGATCTCGGTAGGGGTTTAAGGTTTATCACCTGTATTGTCCTTGGCTGGTGCCTTAGGTTGAGTGGGACCCCTGTGCCCAAATCTCCCTATCATAATGTTCTACTTGTAGGCTTCTAGGACCCTCTGGATCCTTCTACTTTGCCATTCTCCCATGATTCTCTCATCTAGAGTCCCACTAGAATGTCCTCCCCTCTGTCTCAGTTTCCTGGTAAGTGAAGTCTTTTGTGGGACATACCCCTTGGGCTAATATGCAGATATAAGTGAGTATATACCATTTGAGTCTTTCTGCTTCTGGGTTAACTCACTCATTATGATCATTTCTAGCTCAATCCATTTATCCACAAATTTCGGGAATTCCTTGTTTTTAATAGCTGAATAGTATTCCATAGTGTATATGTACCACAGTTTCTTTATCCATTCTTCTATTGAGGGACACTTAGGCTGTTTCCATGTTCTGGCTATTATGAATAAGGCTGCTATGAACATGGTTGAGCAAATGTTCTTGTTGTGTGCTGGAGCATCTTCTGGGTATATTCCAAGGAGTGGAATAGCTGGGTCTTAAGGAAGCCCTATTCCCAGTTTTCTGAGATAGCACTAGATAGATTTCCAAAGTGGTTGTACTAGTTTGCATTCCCACCAGCACTGAAGGAGTGTTCCTCTCTCCCCACATCCTCGCCAGCATGTGGTGTCGCTTGAATTTTTGATCTTAGCCATTCTGATGGGTGTAAGATGGAATCTCAGAGTTGTTTTGATTTGCATTTCCCTGATGATTAAGGAGGTTGAGCATTTCTTTAAGTGTTTCTCAGCCATTTGATATTCCTCTGTTGAGAATTCTCTGTTTAGTTCCATGCCCCATTTCTCAATTGGGTTATTTGGTTTGGTGGTGTTTAATTTCTTGAGTTCTTTATATATTTTGGATATTAGACCTTTGTCAGATGAAGGGTTGGTGAAGATCTTTTCCCAGTCTGTGGGCTGTCACTTTGTTCTCTTGACAGTGTCTCCTGCCTTACAGAAGCTTCTCAGCCTCATGAGGTCCCATTTATTAATTGTTGACATTAATGCCTGGGCTGTTGGTGTTCTGTTCAGGAAGTTGTCTCCTGTGCCAATATGTTCCAGGCTCTTTCCCATTTTTTCTTCTAAGTGATTTAGTGTCTCTGGTTTTATGTTGAGGTCTTTAATCCACTTAGATTTGAGTTTTGTACAAGGTGACAAATATGGGTCCAGTTGCATTTTTTTACACATAGACATCCAGTTAGACCAGCACCATTTGTTGAAGATGCTATCCCTTTTCCATCGAATGGATTTGGCTTCTTTGTCGAAAATCAAATGATCATATGTGTGTGGATTCATATCTGGGTCTTCGATTCGATTCCACTGATCAACCAGCCTGTTGCTGTGCCAGTACCATGCTATTTTAATTACTATTGCTTTATAGTACAGTTTGAGATCAGGTATGGAGACTCCTCCGGAGCACCTTTTATTGTACAAGATTGTTTTAGCTATTCTGGGTTTTTTGTTTTTCCATATGAAGTTCAGAATTGAACTGTCAATGTCTTTAAAAAAAATTGTGTGGGTATTTTGATAGGGATTGCATTGAATCTGTAGATTGCTTTTGGTAGGATGGCCATTTTTATTATGTTAATTCTCCCGATCCATGAGCAAGGAAGATCATTCCATCTTCTCATGTCATCTTCAATCTCTTTCTTTAGAGTTTTGAAATTTTTTTCAAACAAGTTCTTCACTTGCTTAGTTAGAGTATCTCCTAAGTACTTTATATTGCTTGTGGCTAATGTGAAGGGTGTAGTTTTCCTAATTTCTTCCTCTGCAAGCTTGTCATTTGTGTATAGGAAGGCTACCGACTTTTTTGAGTTAATTTTGTATCCAGCCAATTTGCTGAAGGTGTTTATCATCTGTAGGAGTTCTCTGGTGGAATTTTGAGGGTCACTTATGTAGACTATCATATCATCTGCAAATAGGGATAATTTGACTTCCTCCTTTCCCATTTGAATACCCTTGATCTCCTTTTGTTGTCTTATTGCTCTGGCTAGAACTTCGAGGACTATATTGAAGAGATATGGAGAGAGTGGGCAGCCTTGCCTTGTTCCTGATTTTAGAGGAATTTCCTTGAGTATCTCACCATTTACTTTGATTTTGGCTATTGGCTTCCTATATATAGCCTTTATTATGTTGAGGAAAGTGCCTTGTATTCCCGATTTCTCTAAAACTTTAAACATGAATGGGTGTTGGATTTTATCAAATGCTTTCTCTGCATCCAAAGAGATGATTATGTGGTTTTTTATTTTCAGTTTGTTTATGTGGTGGATTACATTGATGGATTTCCATATATTAAACCATCCCTGCATGCCTGGAATGAAGCCTACTTGGTCATGATGAATGATGTCTTTGATGTGCTCTTGTATTCGTTTTGCAAGTATTTTATTTAGTATTTTTGCATCGATGTTCATCAGAGAAATTGGTCTGAAATTCTCTTTCTTTGTTGAGTCTTTGTGAGGTTTAGGTATCAATGAGACTATGGCCTCATAAAATGAATTTGGTAATGTTCCATCCCTTTCTATCTTTTGGAGTAGCTTGAAGAGTATCGGTATTAGCTCGCCCTTGAAGGTCTGGTAGAATTCTGCACTGAAACCATCTGGCCCTGGGCTTTTTTTGGTTGGGAGACTATCAATGATTACTTCAATTTCTGTAGGGGAAATGGGACTATTTAGCTTGTTTATCTGTTCTTCACTCAACTTTGGCAAGTGAAATTGATCCAGAAAATCGTCCATTTCCCTTAGATTTTCAAATTTTGTGGCATATATGCCTTCAAAGTAGGATCTTATGATTCTTTGTATTTCTTCAGTGTCTGTTGTTATGTCTCCCTTTTCATTTCTGATTTTGTTGATTTCAATACTGTCTCTCTGCCTTTTAGTTAGTTTGGCTAATGGTCTGTCTATCTTGTTGACTTTCTCAAAGAACCAGCTCTTGGTTTTGTTGATTCTTTGGACTGTTTTCTTAGTTTCTAATTTGTTAATTTCACCCCCGAGTTTGATTATTTCCAGACATCTACTCCCTTTGGGTGTTTCTGCTTCTTTTTTTTCTAGGGCTTCCAGTTGTGTCGTTAAGGTGTTTATGTGCAATGCTTCCAATTTCTTTTTAAAGGCACTTAGTGCTATGAATTTTCCTCTTAGCACTGCTTTCAATGTATCCCACAAATTTGGGTATGTTGTTCCTTCATTTTCATTGAATTTCAGAAACTCCTTGATTTCTTTCTTTATTTCTTCCCTGACCCAGGTGTCATTTAGCAGAGAGTTGTTTAGTTTCCACATATGTATAGACTTTTTGTTATTTCTGTTGTTGTTGAATTGCAGCCTAAGCCCATGATGATCTGATAGGATACAAGGTATTATTTCAATCCTCTTGTATCTGTTGAGGCTTTCTTTGTGAACTACGATGTGATCAATTTTGGAGAAGGTTCCATGGGGTGCAGAGAAGAAGGTATATTCTTTCTTGTTTGGGTGAAAGGTTCTATAGATATCTGTTAGATCCATTTGACCCATGGCATTGGTTAATGATGTTATTTCTTGGCTTAGTTTCTGTTTCAATGACTTGTCCTTCCGTGAGAGTGGGGTGTTGAAGTCTCCCACTATTATTGTGTGGGGATCGATGTGTGGTTTAAGCCTTTTTAGCAGATCTTTTACAAATGTGGGTGCCCTTGTATTGGGAGCATAGATGTTCAGAATTGTGATGTCATCTTGGTTGACTTTACCTTTGATGAGTATGAAGTGTCCATCCTCATCCCTTTTGATTAATCTTGGTTGAAAGTCTATTTTGTTCGATATTAAAATGGCTACGCCTGCTTGCTTCTTGTGACCATTTGCTTGGAATATTTTTTTCCAACCTTTTATCCTGAGGTAATGCCTATCATTATGGGTGAGATGTGTTTCTTGAATGCAGAAGAATGTTGGATCCTGTTTATGCACCCATTCAGTTAGTCTGTGTCTTTTTATTGGAGAATTGAGACCATTGATGTTGAGAGATAGTAATGACCAGTTACTATTAAGAGTCTTAATTTTGATGTTGGTTCCAGTCGAGCGTTTGTGTAGTTGTGTTTATGCCATGGTATAGTTATCTATTTCCTGAGTAGTTTTGGTTGTAGCTTGACCTTATGGGATGGAGTTTTCCTTCTAGTACCTTCTGTAAAGCTGGATTTGTGGATAGGTACTGTTTGAATTTGTTTTTGTCATGGAATATTTTGTTTTCTCCATCAACGGTTATTGATAGTTTTGCTGGGTAAAGTAGTCTGGCCTGGCATCTGTGGTCTCTTAGGGTTTGCAGGATCTCTGTCCAGGCCCTTCTGGCTTTGATGGTCTCTGCTGAGAAGTCGGGTGTAATTCTGATAGGTTTGCCATTAAATGTTATTTGGCCCTTTTCCCTTGCAGCTTTTAATATTTTTTCTTTGTTCTGTATGTTCTGTGTTTTGATTATTATGTGACGGGCAGTTTTTCTTTTCTGGTCAATTCTATTTGGTGTTCTGTATGCCTCTTGTATGTTTATAGGCATCTCTTTCTTTAGATTGGGGAAATTTTCTCCTATGATTTTGTTGAGAATAGTTTCTGGGCCTTGGAGTCTGATATCTTCTCTTTCTTCAATGCCTATTATCCTCAGATTTCTTCTTTTCATGGTGTCCTTAATTTCTTGGATGTTTTGTGCCAGGAGTTTTCCAGATTTGGCATTTTCTTTAATGGTTGCTTCAAGATCTGTTATTGTATCTTCTAGACTTGAGATTCGTTCTTCCATCTCTTGGATTCTGTTAGAAAAGCTCAGCACTGTATCATTCGCCTTCTTCTCTGAGGCCTCACGTTCCCGTTTTTCTTCTGTCTGTGTGTTTATCATTGAATCCATCTTCATCTTCATATCTTGAATGGATTTTTTTATTTCTTTCATCTGGTTGTTTACATTTTCCTGAAAATTTTTCCAGTTCCACTCTATGTGCTTCTTTTATGTCTCGCACCTGCTTCTCTGCATCTTCCTGCATCTGATTTCGAATTTTATTTGTTTCCTCCGTTATCATCCTCATTACCAAGGATTTGAGGTCATTTTCTTGTGTTTCCGTTGTATTTGAGTTCTCTGAGTTGTTTTCTTTGGGATAGCTGGGAACTGGAGACGCCATGTTGTTTTGGGGTTTTTTTGCGTATGCTTTTACGCTGTCCTTTAGACATCTTGCCGTCTCTGTTTTTGTTGGGTAACTTTCAGAGTTGGGTGGAGGGAGTCTGATGATAGATTCACTCATTTTCTCACGATTTCTGTAGCCTGGAAGCCCTGATACTTCACTGGTGTGGATGGCAGGAGGTTAGCCCTGTCGTTTTGGGCTCTCACAGCCAATGATCCTCAGCTCCCCTTTGCTGTGGGTCCTGCAATTGTTCTGCATCTCTGAATGAGCGTTGGATCAGGCCAAGGTATCCACAACCTTTTGGGTCCCCTGCCAAGTCCAGCCAGGGATACTGGGCCCGAACCACGCGTCGAGCTCAGCTAGTTTCTCAGGGCCTGAACCGTCTGCCACAGCAGGAGAACTGTGACTGCACTGAGCAAGCGCCTAGGGTGGAAGTGAGCGCTCCGCCCAGCCTGCGTCACAGCAGAGAAACTGCGACTGTGCTGAGCAAGCACCTAGGGTGGAAGTGAGCGCTTCGCCCAGCTTGTGTCACAGCAGAGAAACTGCGACTGCGCTGAGCAAGCACCTAGGGTGGAAGTGAGCGCTCTGCCCAGCTTGGGTCACAGCAGAGAAACTGCGACTGTGCTGAGCCAGCACCTGGAGGAAGTGAGCGCTCCGCCCAGCTTGCGTCACAGCAGGGAAACTGCGACTGAGCTGAGCAAGCACCTGGTGGAAGTGAGCGCTCTGCCCAGCTTGCATCACAGCAGGGAAACTGCGGCTGCACTGAGCTGGAGCCTAGGCTGGAAGTGAGCACTCCACCCAGCCTGTGTCACAGCAGGGGAGCTGTGCCTCAGGCAGAATTGCTTGCTGAGCTGAGCCAGCTTCTCCATGGCACAGCTCACTGAGCAAACCTAGGACTCTGGGGCTGAACTGTCTGCTGAGTCCAGTTTGGGTCTCAAGGCACCACGCGACCCAAATCCTGTCCAGAGTCCCCTCTCCCGCAGCAACTCCCACCATCCACCACACCAATCACCTCCACTAGAAGGCTCTGAGCTGCAAACCTCAGTCACCGCTGCTGGTGCCGCTGGAGCTGCTGGAGCCGCTGGTGGCACTGCTGTCTCTGCCACTGCTGCTCTGATCTGAGAAATGATGGTTAGCCGACTTCAGGGTGGAAAACCTTGGTCCTGCTCCAAACTACTCCAAGCTACCTAATCTGACTCCATGATGTCTGCACCAAAACTCAGTGGGAAAACTATTCAATCATATATGTAATATGAATGAATACATATGAATTAGCATGTATATATGATGACAGATCAAAATAGAATTATTCTGGAAGAAGCTAATTTTACTTTCATTTGGATGTTTATTAAAATATTTCTAATCAATGAACATCTTTCTCTCTGTTTCGCCTTAACAGTACTAAACTGATTCAAATGGCATGAATAAAGAGCATAAAGTTTGCCGGGCGTGGTGGCGCACGCCTTTAATCCCAGCACTTGGGAGGCAGAGGCAGGAGGATCGCTGTGAGTTCAAGGCCAGCCTGGTCTACAAAGTTAGTCCAGGACAGCCAAGGCTACACAGAGAAACCCTGTCTCGAAAAACCAAAAAAAAAAAAAAAAGAGCATAAAGTTTGCCACATCAGCATTTTTATGTGTACAGTTCTATAGCAACAAGTTCATTCAGGGTATGTGAGGCTGTCACAACTCCTACCCTTAGGATATTTATCATTTTGTAAAAACTGAGTGAGGGTCTAAGCTAGGCACAACAATTAACTTCTATAATCCTGGAAATATCAGGCTAATGCCAGAGAATTGCTTGAGTTCAAGGCCAGCCTGGCTTCAGTGTGATGTCTTTAAAAAAAAAAAAAGCAACAAAACCCTGAAGTTCTGTGCCCATTGAATAATAAACAGCCATCCCCTCCCCTGCAACACCAGGCAGACACAATTACCCGAGACTCAGCATCTTATCCTGATGGAATCATAAAGTTTCTGATTTTCTATGGCTATTTCACTCACCACAATGCCCCGAGTGTCTGGTGCGATATGTATCAGAACTTTCTTTCTTAAAGCTAAATAACAAAAAGTGATAAATTATACCATGCTTGCTTACTAATTGATATGATATAATAAAGAAGGGTTATTAAGAGTCAAAGTTCTTGAACAGAAAATGCGGAGTGGAGTCTGGAGAGGTGTCCTGAAGCTAAGAGGACGTGCTGTTTATTCCGGAGGACCTTGGCTGTTCTCAGCACCCACACAGCAGTTGACACAGCCCATTATTCCATTTTCAGGGGATATGGTGCCCTCTTCTGGCCTCCTTAGTTACTGAGCACACATAATGCATATAAATACAGGCAAAATACTTATGCAATAGAATAAAACTAAGTTATGCTTTTAAAAAAAGAAAGTGCAAGGGGTTAAGATCATATTCAATAGAATTACATACAATCTATCTATTGTGTTGGGAATATTCATGTAAAATTGTAGAGATGGATTCTTTTATTTGGTTGCAAAATATGTAAATGGTGTCTTTTTAATTTCCTTTGTCAAATTTCTAAATGCTGCTACTTTGCCTGGTCTTTAATAAATATTTCTTACAGCAAAACTTACTCTGCTGCAAATGAAGCATGGTAGTCTAGCCTAAATATATACCTGGTGGTCACTCAATTTTATTGACTACTTGTTAATGGATTCCTAAAATTCATGTAATTACCCAAATAGAGAACTTTTTAAATTCATTACTAAATTTCTCTTTTCTACAGTCCACAAAAATCAAAGGTTAAGAAAGAAAAATAGGCTGGCCCAGCGCAGTGGCACATGCCTGTAACCCCAGCATTCGAGGAGGCAGAGGCAGATAGATCTCTGAGTTTGAGGCCAGCCTGGCCTGCAAAGCGAGACCAGTCAGCCAAGGATACACAGAGAAACCCTGTCTTGAAAAGAAAGAAGGAAGGAAGGAAAGAAAGAAAAGAAAACAGCCTATCAATGCTAGTTTGTCCACCACATGATATCTTTCTCTGATAGAAAACAGCCAAACTAGGGAGAGGAAATTAAATGTGGTTGTTGTTTCCAGGGCTCTAGTAACTTACTGTTGGTGAGTCAAGAAACCCTATCCAGGAGGCAGGAAATTTAAAATAATTTTTCTTGGTCTTATGTCAGCAGTAAATTGATGGGGAAAAATATGAATAAAGCTGACAACACGTATAACTAGCGTGTGAATTATATCAAGCTCAGGGTATGTCTTGAGAGTTTAGACGCAGGAAAAGTGTGCCTGGGACAGAGCTAACTGAAAGCTGAGTGGCTGTGTAACTGTAGAGAAGATAGCTGTGTGCTGTCCTGGGTAAACAACGCATTCCTGCGATCCACACTGCACAACTTCCCACATGCAAGATCTGATGCCACTGACTTCAATACCAAGTCAGCCCATGAACAAAGGTGTCACCAACGCCAAATATCAAAAGAGCAAGCTTGGAAGTTTCTCCTTCATTTATCTCTGAAGTGAGAACTGAACACGCTGAAAAAGAAATTGAGTGGACACCCTATACTTGAAAATAATAATAAACAAAGCAACAGGAAATGGACAGCAGGAACAATAAAATGGCCATTCTACTGCCTCCCTCCCTTCGTGGGCAACTGAAGAGCTCTCCTAGATTAGAATTGGGAGTAGGAAGAATGACTTGCTTATTATGATTAACTCTGTAGCCTCTGGATTTACTAAATGGTTAAATTCGGAATCAGAACTATATTTCGGTGCCGTCTAGGAGCTGTGCCCCCCCCCCCCATGAGCACAGACACCTGCCCACGGATGCTTCTACTCAGCGCACAATTACTCCACAGCCTGGAGTGCTTGGTCTCAATGACTCCATCTCTGGCACTGTCCATTTTCTTCATTTTCCTTTATTTCCTTCTCCTGTGATTACTTGGAGTTTTCAGGATTCCTGGGTCAATTGACTGTGCTACTGTGCTGTATCGCCCTATACTCTTTAAATTGCATTGTCACCAGCACTTGAGTGGCAGAGGCAGAAAAATTGGGAGTTCAAGGTCATCTCCAGTTACAAATTGAGGTCAAACCTAACCTATGCTGCATAAGACACTGTCTCAAAAGTGGGAGCATCGCATGCCCACCTTCTGCATCTCCCATAGTTCTCTCCTGAGTCGGTCAGTGCCTTTTCTATGGTGTCTCTACTTCCTCTCCCCTCTTCCCTTTCCCCCTACTCCTGCTTCCTCTCTGTCTCTTTCTGTTTCTTTCTTCCTTCTCTTTGTTCTCTCCCCCTCTTTCATCTCTTCCTCCTCTCTCTTTCCCTCTTCTTCTTTCTCTTTCTATTCCCTCTCCCTCTTCATTCCATACCTCTTTCTTCTTCCACTCCTTCCCTTTTACTTTTCCTTAACTTTCTCTTCTTCTGGCTGGAGAGATGGCTCAGAGGTTAAGAGCACTGACTGCTCTTCCAAAGGTCCTGAGTTCAATTCCCAGCAACCACATGGTGGCTCACAATCATCTCTTCTGGCCTGCAGGCAGAATGCTGTACACATAATAAATAAATAAATCTTTTTTAAAAAAACTTTCTCTTCTTCTATACTTCACCCTGCTCCTCCTCCTCCCCCTCCTCCTCCCCTGTCTCCTCTGGCTCCATGACCTGCCTCCCTATTCACTCTTCTGCAGAGCTTTTGAATCTTCCCAAAGCTCTTGGCTTCTCTTCCAGGCTCCTCTCCTTTAGGGTGTGTTATGGCTCACTCTGGAGAAGATTGACTGACTCTATGAAATGTCTCTGCAAGCAGATCATCTCCCCAGAACACGAGACACCCTCACGCTCTTTTCTCAGCAAATACATCCGGTGAACTGCCCTATTTCTAAAACTAACTAGTAGTGGCATGTGTGACAAAGATTTGGGGCTTTTACATTGTCTGTAAAAGCCCTTTAATGACTCATGACCTAAGTTTGATAAATGGGACTGTCAGAGAGATCTTTAATTTTGACCCCATGCCTTTTTCCCACCCTGCCACTGTCACACACTGATGACTATTAAAATGCTCCAAAGGCAGAAGAATGGGAAAACAAAGACAAGAGCCAAAGAATTGCACACTTCCAAATGAGCAAATATTGCACATATTTGAGAAAAATTATATTAGGTTCGTTTACAAATGTTTGAGTGTTGTGGCAATCTCCAGAGGAGGAAAAGAGATAACCTCTGACCATAAGAATGCAATACTCTGTCCGTGATGTCACTGGCCACTTAGTACAGCCATTAAAGATTAACACCTTCCTCCCTGGGTTAGCCTTCCTTAGGAACAGCCATGCATGTATTTGCCCATGAATGACACAGAAGTTGAAAGCTTTCCATGCCAGCACTTCACAGTGGAAATCTAAACATGTCAAACATACTTTGAAAGAAGTCAGATGTGTTTTCTAATTTTGCTCATTTTCAAGTTGTCCTTGTGACAAGGGAATGCACTTGCTTGTTTGTATGTGTTCGGCATGGAATGTCTCCTGCAGAAATCTTGTGGTAACTAACAACACAGCCATCAATAAGTTACTAAGACCTTAGCTATTTCCACTCAGGCCATTAAGTAGGTCATCTTGGCTGCAGGACCTGGGTGTCAACATATGTTTGCCTTGTTTTCTTTCCCAGTCTCTTCAGCATATTTTATAAAATAGTCTGTTCAGTGATGCCTATGGGAGCACTGGGCACTTTTAGAAAACAATCTCACTTAATTGCCAAGCATCCTTATCAAAGAGGCATTATTATTCCCTAGCCAAGGAGAACTGAGGCTTAATCCAAAGTCTTATACCAAACAAGCAATGAAGCCAGATGTTAAAAAAAAAAAAAATGAGTTTTGAAATCAATAGTTCAATGCTGCTACATCTCTACAGCCATGAGCATGCTGTTGGTGCTAATTGGATCTGTTATGCAATAGGTCAGTAAGAAGAGGACATAAATATAGGTGGAGCATGGATTGGGGGGATGGGAGAATAGAAGAAGGGAGCTGGAGGTCCATATGATCAAGAGATGTTATTATCCATGGTTCAAGACAATAAACGCATGACTGGATCGAATTTATTTATATACTCAGCCATATATTCTATTGGTCAAAACTATTGGTTGAACAGAAATGAATAACAAAGCTAATGAAAATATAAAAATATTAACAATTCTTCAAAAGGAAAAGTATATCTATTTGTTTTTGATTCAACGAAGCATCATCTAGAAGGCTACTAGATGTCAGATTGTTGAAATAAAAGAGAAAAATAAAGACATTCTGAGAGAAGCATCTGTGGTGAGCAAACGCGTGTGATGCCCAAATGAAATGCTATCTACTACAAGATAGAAACTCTCCTAGCCACCAACAAGCATTCATTAAAAATATCCAAACATGTTTGAGGTCATCAAAACATGTTCAGGCTCTGTGGAAGCTAACCCAGAGCTGAAACAGAGTCAGGCCAGGCAGACAGTGCTCAGATGAAGATCTTGTTAAAATACCTCAGGGTTGTAAAAGATTCTGGAAGTTGGGCATCCCACTTTGCCCTGTAGAACAAACAGAACACACACACACACACACACACACACACACACACACACACACACACACACACACACTGAAAGGTTCAAGTTATAAGCTGTAGACTTATGGGAGATGTGGTAAGTTTGGCAGCCCTTTCCTGTCAGTGTCCTACAGAGGTGTCACCATACCCTGTATCCCCACCAACATTTGCCTTGTGTATTCTCAAAGTTGCATAGGCCCTAATCAAAGGCAGCCCTGAAGGTCAGCTGGAAGCCAGCTCATTAATGGAGTCTGTCTTGCTGTACTTAGGCACTATTGGCAGAGCCAGAGACCCCAGACAGACTGAAGAGAATTTGTTCCACACATTTAAAGATTTGTTTGTTTGTTTGTTTATTTATTTATTTATTTATTTATTTATTATGTATACAGTGCTCTGTCTGTATATATACTTGCAGGCCAGAAAAGGGAATCTGATCACATTATAGATGGTTGTGAGCCACCATGTGGTTGCTGGGAATTGAACTCAGGGCCTCTGGAAGAGCAGTTAGTGCTCTTAACCTCTGAGCTATCTCTCCAGGCCTGTTCCACACATTTAAAAGGCTCACATGGTAACAAGACAGGTTGGCTCAATGTAGAGTTTTTCTGAAATTTGACTTACATTTTGTCTTTCTTTCTTTCTTTTTTTCATGTTCTTGCTGACTCCATAGTAGGTTACATTGAAAAAACACAGAATAGAAATCCATTAGAGAGTAACCATACGGATTAGTTTCCTTTTTATATATATTTCTACTAACCTATTTCCCACTGCCATTCAATACTTTTATATGATAAAAATCTGCTTACTTAGAAGACAAAACACTATTTTGCATGCAGACAAAACACTCTCATACATAAAATCTTAAAAGCAACATAAAATTTTAATATAAACAATTCTTCAACTAGATTATGGCAAATACACAACATGCATGTGTTCATGTGTGTGTGTGTGTGTGTGTGTGTATGCGTGCACACATAGCGAAACACACACACACACACACACACACACACACACATGCACGCTACTTCATACCTCCAATATTTATCTCTCACTTCATCAGAATATCTCTGCTTCTTTTACCTAACTTTAGCATAATGATTTCTTTTTTCCATGTGTCTAAATCTGGGCATTTGAATTCAGTGTTGCCTTCTGTCAACCACAGTTAAATTTTTCATAAGATACTTAAATTTTTTATGAGAAAAAAGCAGAGAACTGTTACTTTTAGCCAAAAACCTGCCATTTACTCTCTTTGATCATTGAGCTCTAAGACAGAGAACGTAGACTGCAGGCAACTCTTCCAAGGTGAGGTACAAGTCATGCAATCCCCACTGAGCACGCACAGTCACTGTGCTCCACATCTGTGCCTAAGGCCGAGCTTTCCACATTGCTTAGGAACAGAAGATGAATACACGTGACTCATAAGCCACTACACAGTAACAGGATTCTTTTCAATCTGCTTTATAAAATTACGTGTTAATTTTTTTCTAAGATGGTTTTTAAAGCATAATATCTGTTAACATTATTTGCAATGGTGGCAATCAAGCCCAGAACTGTGGGTATGCTCAGCCAAGCTTTATTTACCTCAGAGCTGAATTCCCCAATCCTACAATTACCTTAGATTCTCTCTCCTTCTTATTCATAAATATATCTGAAGTACTTTATTAACTTTACCTCATGAGTTACCATATTTACTATTTTGCTGTTGCTATGATAAAACACCATGACTGAGGCAACTTACTGAAGAAAAGTTTGACTTTGGCTTACAGTTCCAGAGGGATGAACCCATTGTAGCATTAAGGTGTGGCAGCAGGTGAGAGGAAGGAAGGCAAGAGCAGGAAATTGAGAGATCACACATACAAGGAAAACTTGAAGCTAAAGCCAGGAGTGACCCTCAAAGCCTGACTTCAGTCATGTGCTTCTTCCAATAAAGCTGCCCCTCCCGGGCCACTGCAACAGCGCCACCAACTGGAAACACAATGTTCAAACACTGGAGGCTATGGAGGACATTTCCTGGTTAAACCACCACAGTTGCAGCTAGTAACTCCATTTCTGCCACCCCAGGGAACTTTAAAGTATTAGTCAGCCATAGCAGCACTCATATGCAAACTCAACCACTTCAGGGGGCTACCTTAGGAGGGCCGTTAGAGTCTGAGAGCTGAAATACATACAAAGACCTCATCTGAAATTCAATAAATAGCGGCTCAAAAGATGCTTGCGTGAGGACTTGCATTCAGAGCCCCTGTGCCCACTTTGTAAGCAGCCAGATGTGGCAACACACCTGTAATCCCAATGCTGGACAGACAAGGAAAGGAGAGTAGTGGGAGCTCATTGGCCGGTAAGCCTAGGTAGCTGGTGAGCTCCACGTTCGATGAAAGACACTGAATGAAAAATATAAAGTATTGAGCAATAAAAGAAGAACTACAACCCAATGTCAACCTCTGGCCTCTACACACATGTTGCATAACTGTAGCACACATACACACCAAAATGAATAGATTAATAATACATTAAAGTGTTTGCTTGATTTATCTATATTTAATCTTGCTATGAAATATTAAAGTATGAATGAAATGTTATAACAGTGTTCTACTGGATGGAGTTAAAACCTCTCCGAGAAAAGCAGTTTCCCCCCTGTGCAGCTGGTTTGCTTTTCTGGGCTTGGATAGTATTATGTCTAAGGTAGAGGTGTTATCACACTTACTGCTTAGGGCTATTTCTGGGGTTAAATAAGATGTGTCAAGAGTGGCCTGAGTGAGATTTCTAGGACTCACAGGGTAGAAATGATATAAGTTATGTGACCAAAATGTGAATGGATATAACTAGGTCACATAAAAATAGCACAAAAAATACATTTTCATGGTTTAAACTCTGGAAAATATCTTACACTATTTCTCTTCAAATTCCTTCATTTTGTCTCATTTTATTCTGAAGCCAACACCGTAATATAGGAAAGCATCTGAGGGGAAACTGGGTCCTTGAGAACCACATAGCTGGTGGCAAGTGAAACGGAAGTGATTCTGAACACTTTAGCCAGAGACTTCCGCTTCCTTATACATACAGTGAATGTGGTCAGCCGTGGAGATGAGGGAAGCTGCACCATCCACAGGAGAGAGTAGATACAGCTGGAGTCTATCATACTAAGGGAATTCAGCACGTCTCAGGAAGACAAGCGGCACATGCTCTCTGTCATGCCCGGAGCCTAGCCTCCATAGGTCACATGCATGTAGTGTCTAAGCAAACTTGTTTTGGGAACAAAGGGACTAAGGAGAGAATCTGACAAGAGAGTGCGGTGAGGTACGGGCGGGGAACAATGTGAGCAGTATACACTGGAATGAACGTGGTATTATGCAATGCTATATAATAGAAATATCATTTAAGCTGTCCTATTCCTTACTCTATATTAAGATAGCTTAAACCATGATCCTGATATTTTTGTCAGCTATCAATAAATGGTAGGGCTGGAGACACGGGTCCATAGTTAAGAGCAAGCACCGCTCTTGCACAGGATCCTAATCTGACTCCGAACACCCAGGTGAGGAGACTCACAACCTACCGCTTGCAGGTCTAGTTTCAAGTAGATGCAGTAACTCTAGCCTCCACACGTACCTGCACTCACGTGTATATACCTACACACAAGTGTAAAAAATTAAAGAGGACTTGAAAATAAATCTTTTGGTAAAAAAAAAAAAAATCAATGTAAAATACATTAAAAACTGAAACATCCAAATAAATGCATGTTCTGACTTACTTTAGATCACATATATTGGTCGGGTGGTCGTGGCACACACCTTTAACCTCAGCACTCTGGAAGCAGAGGCAGGCGGATCTCTGTGAGTTCGAGGCCAGCCTGGTCTACAAAGTGAGTCCAGGACAGCCAAGGCTACACAGAGAAACCCTGTCTTGAAAAAACAAAAAATAAAAATAAATAAAAATAAAAAGTCACATATATTGTGGGACACATACTGCCACCCTGGCAGAAAGCCATAGTTTTTGTTAGCTTTATGTTAATTGAAAATATAAACTAACAAATCCTCTGTTTCCTATTAAGCACCTTCGACATAATTAAGGATAAAGTATTTAATACTCACTAATTACCTTGAAGGACCTGGGAAGCTTTTTTTAGTGCAATTTACAAAATACATGTAACAGCTACATCATACAATTTTGAGTTGAATTTTACAAATGACCTGTGTTAACTGGGCCTGATGGCACCCATCTAAAATCCCAGCACTGACCAGGCATGATGGCGCACATCTTTAATTCCAGCACTCGGGAGGCAGACTCCGGTGGATCTCTGAGTTCAAACCCAGTGTGGTCTACAAAGTGAGTCCAGGACAGCCAGGTGTTTCGTATATAAAGCAACCCGGTTTCAAAAAAAAACAAAATAACAACAACAATAATAACAATAATATCACAGCACCGGACAGGAAGAGCTGAAGGCTATCTTCAGTTGCACAAGTTCAAGGCCAGCCTAAGCTACATGAAACATTGTCTCAAAAATGAAAGACAACTGCAACAAAAAAACGACCTTTGCTTCAAAGCGTCTCTAACGATATCTTGGAAGTGTGGCTAAACAGAATAAAACAGATCTTGTGACTGTACTTTAACACTGGGGCAGGCCCCACTGATGTCAAAGTGTTATCGCTACCCGCCCACAGATAATGTCTTTCCCAAGGCTAAGCAATAAAGATTTGCCTCAGTCTGAAAACCCTCTCCGAGAGAAGCAGTTTCCCCCTGTGCGGCATGTTTGCAGACAGGCAAGTGTCCTAGGCAGGGCACAGCCTCACGGTTTAGAGTTCTCAACCTTTGCGCTGAGCTCTGGGCACTGCTGAAGCAAGCGTTTCTAGAAAGTAATGTGTGGAATGTGTTCAAAAGCACATGAGCCTATGGAGGCAGAGAACAGGGAGAGCGGCGGTTAAAAAACAACAACAACAACAACAAAAATTAAAAAACGGCATGGGATCTCAAAATTTCACAGATCAGAGTATGGAATTCGTACTCCTTGGTGTAGTTGCCTCTTCCTCTCTTGATAAGCAGCTTAAACTGTGTCTGTAAAATGAGACAGCGACTCCTAGGGTTCTCAGAGATTAACTGCACTCATTGAGGAAAATCCTTAGGGAAGCCCGGTCGATGATAGGCAGCCTGCATAATCCTGTCCATCATCTGGGAAATGGGGAAAACAGAACACCCTTGTGTTAACATACATACATACATACATACATACATACATACAATCATACATACATGTTTTAAGTGTGTGTGTGTGCGTGTGCGTGTGTGTGTGTGTGTGTGTGTGTGTGTGTGTGTGTGTGACCGTGTATGGATAGGTACATGAGAGTGTCGGTGTCCACTGAGGCCAGAAGTATCAGATCCACCTATACTGGAACTAAAGGTAGCCATCATGCATTCAACATGAGTGCAGGAAGCCAGACTTGGGTCCTCTGCAAGAGCAACATGTACTGTTACCCACTGAGCCATCTCTCCAGCTCCCAGGAGACTCTAGACTACAGGAAATGCTTGTCATTGGCAGTCGTGGCTTTTGGTACTCCTCACGATGCATATATCATTTTGGATCAGGCTATCATATCACATACTTACTTATTACCTGAAAAACAATACACTAGGTTGCTCTCTCTATATAAGATGACATCATACGGAGGGAAAACCAGAATTTAACTCCCTCCTTGCCTAAGCAACAGAAGACACTCTTCCCAGACAAAGGAAGGAAACTAGTGATGTGAACGTAAGTTAAGAATGCCCTTTCCTCAGGTGATCACATAAGATGACCACATTCCTGAGTCAGGGGCACGTGGGTTATGGAGCTTTACGAAGTCTGTGTTGAATTAGGAGACATGTTTATACACCCCAAATATTTACTTTACCTTAGATATAAAAAGGACAATAAGAACACTGTTTGGGGCATCAGATATCAAAACAAACACTTTTCTCATTAAAACAACAACAACAACAACAAAGGAATCACCAAACTACATGAGACAGGTTGGAGAGACGGCTCAGTGGTTAACGGTGTACACTGTGCTTGCAGAAGATCTGAGCTTGGTTCCCAGCACCAGGTCTGGTGGTTCTCACGCCTGTAATGCCACTCCTGGTGATGTGGCATCCTCACCCGGAATCCACAAGCCCTGCACATGTCCCCTAACACATAGACACATAATTTTAAGAAATAAAAATAAATCTTTTCTAAAAAACTGTATTAAAAAATTGAGCAACCCAAATCCTGAAGGTATATTAACTACATCATTTCATATCAAAGGAAAGAAGTGTCACTAGCTGTCACAGCAGCTGGGAAAGTGGAGAGACATCCGCTTCCTTACTGATGTCCTTGCCAGTGGGGCCAATTAGTTAAGACAGGTCCCTCCCCTACCCTTTGATTCCAAACACATTGTACAAGTTATATGCAAAAAAAAAAAAAAAACCTTGCAGCTAGGAGAGCATTTCAACCCATTCATCAAGGGCTTTCTTTCACATTCTTTTTCTGCAAAGGAAATTCCCACCGTTGCCCTAAATTAATGGACATATTTGTTTTTTACGTAAAAGAGCAAATTCCTTCTGTCTTGCCTTCAGCCAAGGCAGCCGCTGCCAGAAAGGGGACCAGCAGGTACAGCTTCCAGCATCCTCTCAGTGCTGGCTCGAGCATCAAGAGAAAAGCCAGAAGTGATCCACTGGGGGACAGAGAGCTCACCACAGGCTCTCCCCAAGAGCCCTCGCCAGCAGCCTTTAACTGCCATGTGAAGGCCAAGGAGAGATCAGAGATGAAAACCCCAGGCCCTTCCTGCCAAATCAGAGTGTTTGCAAGGATGCACATGGCACCACAGGACATGCAGGATCCAGAGGAACAGAGTTGAGACATCCCCTCGGGGCCAGCCCTCTCCTCTCTCAAGACCCAACGAGTTCTTCTTCCAAGTATTGTCCTCCCGGCTCTGCCCCCTGAGAACACTGGTCACGCAGCACCGTGACCAACTGCCATGCCATAAGCAGGAACTAATAATAGAACGCAATTCTTTTGGAAACTAAATGAAATCTCATGCACCACAGGGTCCTGTTACCTGTACCAGCCTCAAATGAGCTAACACGCAGCCTAGCTAGAGCATCTAAGAAATACTTGCCTGTCCTCCCGAGCAACACGCAGTATTCATAAATAGCTTTTTTTCCCAGTTAGGCTGGTAGTTTTTGAATTTTGTTAACCATCACAGTCACTTGGGAAACATAAAAATAGAGATTTCTAGGCAACCTCTTAAATCAAGTGATTTAGAACCAGTCACAGAAGTACCCAAGGGTATGAATTGTTACCAGGATGGTGGAGGTTAGACATGTTTAGATATCCCTGAATGAAGCATACTTTGTGTGGATGAGGATCCCATTGTCACGTGTATTAGGGAGCAAATGTCTTTCTTTTGGCTTCCATGACTGTGGAGACAGCCAGGGAAATTTCTTTTCTTTGGTCTGAAATAGCATGTGTATTGGATCACTTAATTCTCTTTCTCTCTATCAACCTAGTTTTGTTTTTGTTTGTTTATGTTTGTTTGAGACAGAGTTTCTCTGTGTTACAGAGCCCTGGCTGTCTTGGCACTCTCTTTGTAGGCCAGGCTGTCCTTGAACTTATAGAGACTTGTCTACTTCTGCCTACCAAGTGCTGGGATTAAAGGTATGTACCACCATGCCTGGTCACAGATCACTTCATTTTCCATGGTGGTTTTTGGAATCTTTTATTTTTATTACTATTTTAATTGTGTGTGTCTGTGCGTGCATGCGTGCGTGCATGTGTGCGTGCGTGCGTGCGTGCGTGTGTGTGTGTGTGCAAATCCTCATAGAAGCCAGATTTCCTAGAGCTGGAGTTATAGGAAAGTTGTGAACCACCAGGACCTCTGCAAGGGCAGTATGCATTCTTAAGTGCTGAGCCATCTTTCCAGTCCCCTTAATACTGTATTGTATGTGGTATGTTTACATGTTCGTGTGGATGCTCATGTGTGCACACAGGTCAAGCATGTACATTGATATTTGGTGTCTTCCTCTATCATTCTCCAGCTCGTTGTTCAAGACAGTTTCTCACTGAGCCTGGAGCTCAGTGGTTGTGCTGTACTGCCCAGGCACGGAGCTCCAGGACCCACCTGTCTCCACCTCCCCACCGCTGGGATTACAGGTGCACATCACTGTGCTTTTTGTGGGGGTGTGCTGGTACTTGAACTCTGGTCCTCACCCTTGGGAAATAAGCACTGTCCTGTACCAACTGAACTGTCTGCCCAGACTTTCTGCATGTAGGTTTTCGCCAGCTCTTAGAGTTTTCATTCGAAAGTTAGTTAGCAACCAGGCGAGAAAATAATTAAACTGTTTGCCAGGATATAAGCAAGGTTAAGAGAGTGCTTCTGCCGAAACCCATCTGGCAGTTTCAAGAGGGACAGAACCACAAAAGGGCATGAAAGAAAGCAAGAAAAGATTTAGAGATTGGGTTTCACCTGAGATGGCTTTTACAGACCCATAACCTCACTGAGAATCAGAGATAAGGATAAAAGCAGAGAGACGTAAAACCACTCTAAGGATGAAACCAGCGAGTAACAACAGTATTTAGCAACAGAAGACAAAGCTGAGACAGGAAACTGTGGTCAGTGCGCAGAAGAGAGACAAGTGCATGCGCAGCAGTGCCTGTGCTCCTAACTCCTCACGGAGTGAGGTCCATGGCCTCAGACATGGAGGCATTCTGGGTCTGCTCAGAGGCACATTTTGTAAATATCCCTCTCAGCACTGTTTCCAACAGATTTGAAAGAGGCAAAGGAGGCTGGAGATATTTGCAAAGTTTCATTGTTCTTCAAAAAGAAAAAACTGGGCATGACAGAAACACCCCTGTAATCTCATGTGGGTATGGTTGGGGGTACCCCAGTAACCTCAGCTGTGCATGGTGGGAATACCCCTGAAATCTCATGCGGGTATGGTTAGGGTACTCCAGTAACCTCAGCTGTGCATGATCGGTGCACCCCTGAAATCTCATGTGGGTGTGGTTAGGGTACCCCAGTAACCTCAGCTATGCATGGTGGGGGCACCCCTGAAGTCTCAGATGGGTGTGGTGGGGGTACCCCTGAAGTCTGAGCACTTTAGAGGGAAAGGCAGAAGGAATAGGAGTTCAAGGCCAGTCTAGGCAGCATGGAAAGTTGAAGACGAGCCTGGGCGACATGAGCCCATGTCTCAACAAATCAAACAACAACAACAACAACAACAACAACAACAACAAAATAAGGAGGAAAAAAAAGTTGTCTCTATTTAAAGTCATGTTTAAAAGTAGTTTGAGAATAATCCATCTTACTTTTGATTCTTTTTCATCTAACTTTCAAAAATAAAAAATAGGAAACCATGATAAAAAAAATGAAAATATTTTTAAGCAAAATGTCTATTATACTGTGTTGGATATAGATGACAAGGATTGTGGAAATCAAAAGATGGCCCCCTGTAACTTCCTCTTCCATTTTTCCTCTGAAATACCACATGGAGCACACCGATCTGCTGCTTGCTGCCCAGGAGGCAAGACATGCTGCCGCCCAAAGGCTGCTGGTCCTCATGGCTGCAAGTCTATCCACCCAAAAAGCCAGTCTACCTATCCATCACGAATCTGCTTCATAGTTATTTCCTCAGTGAGCTACCCTGACCACTGTATTCAGAACTGTAACTCGCCCTCCCAGCCCTGACACTGTGTTCACCACTGCGACCTCCCCTCCTGGTTCTCCTGCCTCACGCAGTTTTAGACCTTGCATGTGACACTAGCTAATTACATAAATTCATTTGTTTTTCTTTATTGTTCGTCTCTGGGATCTGATATATACATTAGTTACTCTTCCTGTTGTTGCAACACAACACCCCCAAAGAAGCAACTTCCTGTAGGAAGCGTTTACTGGGGTTTATCAAGAAATACTATTAAATATTCCTTAATAAATATTATTGGATATTAATAAGGAATGTTGCAGCTAACAGGGACCTGAGGTGACTTGTCACTGGCCATCCCAATTAGGAAGGACTGGCCCCAACAATCAAGCCTCAAGGCCCAACCCTCATTCCCTCATTTTTTCCAGCCCAGCTCCGCCTCCTAAAGGTTCCACAGCCTCCCAAAGCAGTGACACCAACTGGAGACTAAGTGTTCAAGCACAGCCTATGGGAGACAGTCCACATTCAAACTAAAACAGTGTCTTAAGTGGTGTAAACTCACTCTGAATTCTGGCCTGAAGAGAAGGATGCACTGGGAGAAGGTGCGCTTAGGGCTACCAGAACTTGATACACCAAGATGGGTTGACGCCCATGGGTTGGCATCTTTTTCTGAGCCTCTTCCAAGGAAAGGGGGGATGGGAGGATGGCGGGCGGTGAATTAAGAAGGAGGGACCGGGAGGAGAAGAGGGGAGGGGAAGCTGCAATCGGAATGTAAAAGTAATTAATTAATTAATTAATAATTAATAAATAGGAAAAAAAGAAGCCTGCAGAGCCCAAGAGGCACACCTAAGTCTGCAGAAGTCAACTAGTGGTCACTGTCACCTACACACGTTAGGATGCCTCAGAGGGAGCAAAATGAGTTCCTCCAGGACCATCTGTAGCGGGGAGGGGTGGGGGGAGGGTGGTAATGATCTTTATGCATGATAGATTTATGTAAATATTCATCAACAGCTCTTGATAAAGGAAAACACAGCACATGCTTAAGAAAACACACATGTGGCTTACAAGTTATTTTAAATGCAAGCAGCTTTGCAGAAATTCTCATGAACGATCCCAAACGCTAGCAAGTACAGTCTCGGAGGGAAAACTAGTCTCTTTAAATGAAACAAATGTGGAGATTTCTTAAAATGCATGGGATGGTGCAACACAGATGTCAAGGCAGGTTTAACTAAGAGTTGGGGGGAGTAGGCATACCGGTGGTGGCATAAGAAAGGTCCAGCGGATGTCAAGAAAGAGCTAAGCAGAAAAAAAAAAAGCAGGGGAAAGGTGTGTTGTCTGCTCCCCTTTCCTTCCCACTGAGTGAGGCACTGTTTCATGAGAGCTGCTTGCACGGCCCTGTGCAACGCCAGACCAAGAACAAGGCATCAGCCATTTGCTAAGAATCTCTTTATACTGGAACATCCGCTAGATGCTTTGTTCTTCTACAGGGTACACAATTCTGATTATGCACAGAGAGATGAGAGAAATTTCCAAGGTTACAAAAGCAGCAGTAAGAGCGCTTACCTCCCTATGCCGAAACACTGAAGGTACGAGGACCGGAGAGATGGCTGGGCCCTGCACTGAAGGGCACTTGGTGCTCTGTAGAGAGCCTAAGGCTTGATTTGCAGCACCCACACAGTGGCTCACAAACCACTTGTAACTCCAGTTCTAGACGAACCAACGTCCTCCTTTGACCTCCTCGGGTACCAGACACACACAGTTCGCATGCACATATGGCGGCAAAGCTCCCACATTGAAAATAAATCAATCTAAAACTATTGACAAAATATTGTTGTTAGTATACATAGATGTGGAGAGCCACAGATAGCAGCGCCCCCTGCTGCTTCCCCGGCGCAATGCGCCCCTTATGCGCATGCGCACATAGACATGTTGATTATGTCCAGAGGTGACCAAGATGTATGATACTTTCTAGAAAACATAACACTAAAATGCGTTCCATTTTTACATGGCTGTCCCGTCCCTAGCGATAGCACTTCATGGGAGCACTCTTTTCCTCTGGCACTTTTCAGTCATTTCATATTAAGAACACTCGTGACGATCTGCAGTTTAGTTACAGATTATTAAACCAAAGTAAGTGGAAGAAAGCATGAGAATGTGTTTTCTTTATAAACAAATCCTGCCACACCACTGACAGCTGCAACCTACTTTGGATGCCCTCTCTCCAGTCTGTATCCAGCCGCCCAGACAGCTCTGTAGGATATCTCTCCGTCTGCCTATGTTTAAATGCACTGCAGACTAAAACAAGACCTCCGTGTCCCCTCCCCGAGAGCACAGATAACAGGTTTCAGGAAGATTGATGGTGGCTTGGGGCAATTGCTTAGCTTTTGGAAGTAGAGTAGTTTTTTTTTAAACTGTCTATATCCACATGTTGTGTGTTTATTGTCTTTAAGTAAATATGAATTTATATTCAAAATTCATATTTTATCTTCTAATATTAATATTGAATATCAGCAAGTATGATCCTTGGAAACATGAGCTCCCTAGGGAATCTGAGTAATTATTAAGTCTGCCTTGGTTCCTACAAAGTTAACTGAGCTAGGCTGAGTGAGTGTGTCTGTATGTCTGTGTGTGTGTGTGTGTGTGTGTGTGTGTGTGTGTGTGTGTGTGCCATGCACACCTTGGTGTCCTGGTGTTGTGTGGATGTACACGTAGGCAGAGGTGGATATGGAGACTAATTGTAGCACCCAATGCACAGTATTTCCTGTCATTTCTACCCTCCTCTCACACTTTCGGCAGATCAGCATCCACAGCATTTGGAAGGGGAGAGACATGAGATGTTAAGAGGGATGGGCATGCAATGAGCAAAGCACGAATAATGGAGAACAGTAGATGGAGGGATCAATCTCCCTAAAGGCCAGAGAAGTTAGGAAAGGGTGGCATGGCATGGTGGGAATCTAAGTGGTGCCAGTAAGCAATGAAACAACCAACGGCTCTTCTTACTTGATCCCAAGCAATCACCCTTCTCAGCCTGTGTGCACAAATGATCAGATCTGGTCTATCTCTAGAGTCTTGAGGGATGAAGACAAAGATGGAATACAGTCCTGTGGAATGTGAGAAAGCGCCTTAGCTGTGAACTCAGAGTTTTCTTCAAGACTCCTCTTCATGGCTTTCTGATACTAGACTGATTGTGCCTTAATACTGGGTGTCTCCTTTTTCTTCTGGTGTTTTCATGCATTTGGGTCTTTTTCTAGTTAGGTCTTAGTCCAGTATCTTTAGTCTACTTTACTTTCTAACAAAATATCTCAGCCTGCATAGCGTGAGTGGCGAACCTCACAGTTTTGGAGGTTAAAAGTCTAAGATAAAGATATCAACAGAGCTGAGAGAAGTAAAGGTACATGCCTTTAAATACTCAGGGAGTTGTTGCAGGAGGATTTGTGAGTTCAAGGCCAGCCTTAGCTACCTACAGAATTCAAGACCACACTGCACTGCATGAGAACTGGCCAAAATTTAAAAATATTCCAGTAGTGTGGGTGTCTGATGAGGGCTTCCTACTTTGTAAGTGACAACTTACATGCGTCTTCCACAATTCCATGACAGAAGGGATAAATACACCCCCTCAAGCTGCATTGATAGGAGCACTGGGAACTCCATCATCAATGAGGAGCCCAGTGACTGGGCTATCTTAAGAGGGATCTGCCTCCTAATATCATCACACTGGGCTTCTCTTTCCAATACCTGCATTTGAAGGAAAGATCCAGTTAGCTTGAAATCATGGCCCTTACCAAGCTCACTGTTAGTGAAGTGTTTGAACAGCAATACTATTTACTGGCACTTTCATGAAATATTTTTTAAAAGACAAATTTTCTGTTGTGTCACATAGGCAACAGTAGAGGCTGAGGAGAACTATTCCTTAATGACACACTTTATAAACATCTCCAGAATACCTCAATGGCAGGCCTTCTCTGGGCGTCTCTGAGTACAACGAGCCCCTCCTGAGTGGCCACTGTGAGAGAAGAGCCGGGAAGATTACACTTCCTAATTTGTCCTTGTAGTTTGTGGACTGGAGGATTATATCATGAGTTGGAAGTGCCCTGGTGCAGTGACCTTCTTAAGAGCACGTGGACCTATCAGGCCAATCACTGGGCAACCCATTTGCACTGGAATGTCACAAGCCACCCTCAAGATTTGACCAGGAGCGTTTGTCTGACAGAAACCGCAGCAGGGATATCTTCGTTTATTAATCTTGGCACTGGGCTGGCAGCAGAATCAAGCCGAGGTCTGTGCGAGGGAACTCAAAGCTCCTGAGGCTGATGCCAGTTGGAAAATAAGAAAAAGAAGCCTTTCAAAAATCTCCATCACTAGCTGAATAATCAGATGTTAAGTAGTTCCAATCTCTGTCCCTTGGTTAAATTTGATTAATAATATTTATTAAAGAAAGTGTAATCTACTTTCAATTTGCAGTGCCAAGAAGAACAGCTAAGGAAATGTAATTTGTTTACATTGCTATGAGGTTTCTCAGCCCACGCATAGACATGTTTGAGAAAAGAACCCCACTGTAAAACCAGAATTTTTTTTTCTCCAATATCCAAAGGCACCAGGGGGGAAAAAATTGAAACAACTGGAAAAAGCATACATCATCCAAAGGATTAGACTGATGGTGTGGATCAAGGACTACAGAAAATGGTGTGGGCAACTCACCTTAGACTTGTTTGACCTAAATAGTAGAATTTTAACAGGGAAGAGGGGGTGAGAGATGGCGAGATGGACAAATGCCTGCCACATAAGCTGAGGGCATGAATGGGGATTCCCAGCACCCACATAAAAGCTGGGTGTGGTCATATACCTGTAACTCCAGAAGGGGGTGGGGGTGGGGGTGGGGGATGGGGGAGGGTAGTGGAGGAGTCAGAGACATGGATATCAGGTGGATCCTGAGCTTGCCAGCCAGCCAGTCCAACTAAAGCAACAAGTTCCAGGCTCGTTGAGAGACCCTGTCTCAAAAACAAAGCAGAGAACAATAGAGAAGAGAGATTGACGCTGACCTTTGTCCTTCACATGCATAGGCATGTACACACACACACACACACACACACACACACACACACACACACACACACACACCACACACAAATAAGAAGAAGAAAGAAAAAGGTCTTATGCAAGCTTTTTAACCCCTTAGTGCAAAATAAGAAATACTTTACTTTCTTCTGTCTCCCAGCTCCCCCATGTTACTACTCTGAAGGGAAAAAGGGGAAGAAAGAGATCTTCATCATCGTCTCACTGAGTGTGAGTTTGCAGTCAGCCAGAGAGAGGGGCAGGGTAAAGATGACCATGAACTCACAGACGTCCCAGCCCTGAGCATCCCACGCACAGTACCACACTTTCACCCTGAGGGAACCGTCTCACAGCCCAGCCCAAGTGAGCCATGCACACCGCTATCATCTGAACCAGAGAGCCTGAACGCTTCCTTGCTGCCAAGGATCACAGCTACGTCCTGAAGGATCCTTCCTGGGAAGGTTTTCACAGCCGCAGACACCTACTGGAAAATCTGAAGCTTTCACCTCTGTACTGTTTCACTGAACTGGACAGAAGGTACACATCCTTGTCTGAGAACCAGAGGTCCTGTCGTCAATATCCACAAATTCATTCACATATTTTTTTTTCATTTGGATATTTATTTTTTTCCTTTTTTATTGAAAAATAAAATCATTCATATTACATCTCAACATTCACACATATTTTTAATGCACTATATAAAAATGAATGTTAAAAAGTAAAAAAAAAATTATGTGTCTTCTCTAAAACAACAAAGGTAAAAATATTTTTGTCTTTTGTTTTTGTTTTGCAATGAGGTCTTTCTACATAGTTCTGGCTGGCCTGGAACTCTCTATGCAGACCGGACTGACCTTGAACTCACAGAGTTCCACCTGCTTCTGTCTCCCAAGTGCTGGGGGATTAAAGGTGTGTGCCATCCCACCCAGCCAAAGATAAAAATATTGCAAAGTAGTAATGGGTGTGGAAAACATTATTCTGGACATGGTTCTTGAAGACTCCATTAACATAACAATACTTCCAAATTTATATAAATAACAGGTCAAGACCAGAGAGACAGCTCAGTGGGTAAAGGTGCTTTCTGCCAAGCCCGACAAGCCGAGTTTGATCTCCAGAACTCTAATGGAGAAACCAACTCTCACACTTTGTCCTCTAGCTGACACATGTGTACTGTGTGCAAACCCACATACACACATACACACATATATACACACATACACACGTATACACACACATACACACATACATTTTTTTAAAAAAATAGACACTTGACTTCTCTCAACTTTGGAAAGTGAACTGTGCTGTTTGATGCTTTGTTTTCTGCATGCCTGGAGGAAAAAAAAATACTTTTTTATTCTTGACCTTAGCAATATGTGGACCACAGATTTTCACATGCATGCCCCAAGCTCTTCATAAACACTGCACTCTGACTACCATATCGAACATCTTTAAACATACACTGTAGAAAATGTTAATGAATAGGTCTTATAAGCATTATATATCACAAAGATATCTGTCCTCTAGAAAAAAGTGAAGTGTGATCATAACAATTAAGGAAGATTAACACATTCGTGAAAGCATTTATATTGTTTCAGCTTGGTTTTAGAACGTGAAGTCTCAAACGGATATAAACATCCTTGAAGCATGATGTGCACCCTAAAGTTGATTTACTCCCTCCGCCAAGAGGCGTTTGTCAAAGGCTTGCCTCCTGCCAGCTACAGCACTAATGTCTTGAATGAGACACGAGGAAGCAGAATGGGGACCCATTTGGATCACCCAGCAGAATACGCGTGGCATACAGACAATTTTGAAGGAGTAAGAGCCATCATAGCGCATTCATATGCGCTGGAAGGAGACAGAAGTGGTAGTAGCCATGGCCTCATGCTGGGAACGACAACAGCATAGGGCCTCAGCAAATACTCCAGGATCTGCAGCCCAAGCAAATGAAACAGATGACTCAGTTCCACGGACTCTGGTAGAGCTTGGGGGCTTTTGAGGCTGTGTGCTTTAGCTGAGCTGCCACATAAAGTACAAACAGATAAGTGACAGTTAAGCCACTCTGGAGACAGGTAGTCATGTCCTATTGTGTTAGAGGAATCCAGACTGCTTCCTAGAGGTGTTAAGAATGGCCCAATTAGAGCTGTGGCTTCCGCTGGGAAGCGGAGGAGGAAGTATCTACAACTTGCTCAGCCTGAGACACCTGTAGTCCATGTTGTTTGGGCTCTCTTAATGGAAAAACAAGCAAGTTCTCTTTTGCGTCCAGCCAATAGCTGCAGTAGATGCTGCTAACTGGCTGTGTGGTTTCCAGGCTCCCTCTTATCATGCCGTGTAGATGAACAAGTTTGCCTAGAGTAGCAATATGACAAATTCAAAATCCCTGTTTCCCTCTGAGAGCCCTGAGAAACCAAAGTCCCAGTAGATAAAGGGCATAGCCCTGCCCAATAGTGTGTGAAGGGGTGTCCCCCGGGGCGGGCTGTTGTAGAATCTGCTGTCATCCTGATTAAAAAGCCAGAGACTTCTGGGTTCAGCGGCACACACCTGCCCTTGGAAGGTAGAGACAGAAGGATCCGAAGTTTAAAGCCATCCTCAGCTAACATAAATGTGAGGCTAGCCTGGGCTATCAAAGACTCTGACTCAAAAAGAAGAAAGAAAAACAAAACAATAATCCAAAAGGTAGATAGAGTGTGTTAACACATGACTGTCTAATCCCTTCCTGTTGCCTAAAACTTGGACAGGATGGACCTGTCCTGAGGTCTAAAAAGCACGGTTTGTGTGTGAGAAAATAAATCTATTGGGTAAGGTGCTATCACAAGGTTTCTATTACATAGCCTAAGAAGTAAGGTTGGTGAGTCAGAAACAAAGGAAGTTTCATGTGAAACAGTAAGGGGGAAAAAAACCTAAACAGTAAACACAATGTGGAGGAAAACATCTGGTTATAAACCAGATGGGAAAGATGCAGAAAAGACCTCTAAGCTTTTTATTATGGTTTATAACTGCAGAAGGCTCAGCTGGTCCCTTTATCTCGGCACGTATTGACTTTTCTCGAGCTTAAATCCATGGCCCGATGGCTCCACTTCCCTGTGCTAATGCTCAGTATCCCCCTCCTCCTTGCTCCTCCTCAGTTCCCTTGAGTCTTTGCGCGTAGAAGAGTGTGCCAATGGGGCTGGAGAGATGACTAGCAGTGTGAGGACTTGAGTTCAGTCCCCAGAACCCTTGTCAAAATAAAAAAAATTAAGGGGCCGAAGAGATGGCTCAGAGGTTAAGAGCACTGGCTGCTCTTGCAAAGGTCTGGAGTTCAATTCCCAGCAACCACATGGTGGCTCACAGCCATCTATGATGACATCTGATGTCTTCTTCTGGTGTGTTGGGGTACATGCAGGCGGAACACTATGTACATAATTGATAAATAAATCTTTTTTTAAATAAATAAATAAATAAAAAATTTAAGAAAGAAAAGCTGGAATGGTGGTGCACACTCAGAGCCCAGTCATAGAGGTGGAGAGTTCTATGGCTCACTGGCCAGCTGACCAGATATTTACAGAGCAGCAAGGTGGGTAGTGCCTGAAAAACGCCAGTAGAAACTGTCCTCTCACCTCCTCATGTGTATGCATGTACTTGTACACACACGCATGCACATGCACGCATGTGTGCATGTAAACACACACACACACACACACACACACACACACGCATGCACACACAGAAAGAATATGGCAAGACTATGTATTGTGGAAGTCCCATCTCCTAACCCTGTAACCGGGAAGGGCTAGCCAAGGATATTCAGAGGGCTAGCCCCATGTACATCTGGGCCATCACTTTCTTATTCATTTGCTAGAGGAACACCTATCAATGCAAATATCATCAAAATACATAATGTATAATTTAAATATATATAAGTAAATAAGATTTATTTTAGTCTCGTGTGTGTGTGTGTGTGTGTGTGTGTGTGTGTGTGTGTGTGCATTTGTACATGTGAGTACAAATTCTCAGAGGCCAGAAGAGGGTATAAAATCCCCCGTAGCTGGAGTTATAGGAAATTGTAAGCCTCCATGTAGGTGTTGAGAACAAAACCCATTTTCCCTAATAGCAGTCAGTGCTCTTAGCCAGTGAGTCATCTCTCCAGCCCCCAAAATAACTTAATGCAGAATCTGAGCATGATGTGGGCTGATCATCCTATGATGCAGACAGGAGGATCAGGAGTTCAAGGCCTGGGCCTGGGGTGAATCAAGAAGAATGATGATGATGATGATGATGATGATGATGATGATGATGATGATGACGATGATGATGACGACGACGACGACGATGATGACGACGATGATAAAGCAACCAAAAAAATCCACTTTTATAAAAGAGATACTTAGAGCCATAATCACAAGTTTTTACAGTGCAAAAGCTGGACTCGGGCCTCCCACATGCTGCACAGGTACTCTGCCATGGAACAAGCCCCTGGCCAACTTTATCTGAATGAAGGCAAACACCCCAACTAGAGGCCCACATGTGGTTCCCAGCCCCCCCTTCCCCCCCTGGTCTCCCTGCACAGAGCAGGGACTCTTCCGACTGCTTGTGGGCCAACACTGACATGCCGTGTTGTTCCAACTAAGTAATCCCAAACATTAACATGGGAAGCCGACCCCACTGCCGCTCTGGCTCCAGATGTTCTGGTGAGGAACTGCCTCCATGGGAGCATCATCGTGACCCTTCATTAAAGCAGATGAAGGGAATCGTGTTTACTTCATCACTCTCATGTGGAATGATGCTCTGCCTCTTGATTGCAGCTAGCCTCCAAGTGGAAAGAATGGAATAACCGCTACTATACGGTAAGTTCTAGAAGTATAATTGTGTAAACCCAGACTGCAACCTCAGTGACTGAGATTCTAATGATCAGTCAGCCTGACCTACATAGGAAAAAACTCCTCGTGGCATTACCTTCTTTCAAGGCCCAGGAGTCAGCTCTGAGAAGCCGGCCTTCCCTTAGACTCACATGACCAATAACAAAGGAGTCAGTTTAATATAATAGTGCAAGACGGTATTTTATGGATCCCCCCTCCCTTTTTTTTTTTTTAAACCTCTGCCCAGCTGCAGCCTGCTTTGATTGGTTCCATGTGCTGGAGAAGGGAAAGGCAAAAAGCAAAACCACATAATGTGTTTAAACATCATCTTTTTTATTTATACCAGAGCAGTCGATGCAAAGGTCAGAATACATTGAAATGTAAGATTAACTATAAATACTTGTAGTCCAGAGCTCTCTTAGCTCGACTGCTGGGATGTTTAAACAGGAAGCTCGGTATTGAATAAAGATGACGGGCTTTTCACAGATGGTAAAAGAGGAGAGGAGGATGGGGGACAAAAGAACCGAGGTGTGTCTGACACCAAAAACTAATCAAATTAGGATTTGCAAACATGAAGGCTCCCCAGATCAGACATCACTGGGGAGGTGTCGCTCGGGTAGGTACACGGTCTTTATTTAGTACAGTCAGTCCAGAAATGCTAAGTTACTTTTCTCCTTGCTGGGCCAAAATACATGACAAAGGTGGCCTGAAGAAGGGAGGGTTTATTCTGCCTCCCAGTGTTAGGGTTCAGTCCACTAAAGCGAGAAGGGGTGCTGGTGTCTCTGTATCATTTTCATCCAGCAAGATTCCACAGGCAGGATAGAGCTTCATGCCCTCCCTAGATTGCCTTTACAGACACGCTCTGAGGCTACCTGTGAGTCTGAAAGTTGCCAAATTAACCATCATAACTGTCACAGCTTGAATGCCAAAATGTTACACAATTACTGCAATAATTGTGTATAACAATTGTGTATAACAACAATTACTGGGGGAAAAAAAGAGTACATGAACGTGAAAGAGAACAAGAAGGGAGTACATGGGAGTGCTTGGGTGGAGAAAGGGGGAGGGGAAACGACATCATTCTATTGGGCTGGAGAGATGGCTCAGTGGGTAAGAGCACTACTGGCTGCTGTTCCAGAGGTCCTGAGTTCAATTCCCAGCAACCACACGGTGGCTCACAACTTGATTCCCTTTTCTGGTGTGCATGAAGACAGCATATTCATATACAGAAAATAACTAATTTTTTAAAAATCTCAAAAAAGAAATGCTTTTTTTTTTTTAAAGGAAGAAACACAAAAACAAAAGCACAAAAGTGGGGGAGGGGGCAGGTAGTGATCGGTATTATTTATCTGGAATGATACTGAGAAAGCTTTGGACGTTGAATTCAAAACCAGAAGCAATCAGCACTATTATTCATTATTTAAAAATCCTCTGTCGAGGCTGGAGAGATGGCTCAGAGGTTAAGAACCCTGACTGTTCTTCCAGAGGTCCTGAGTTCAATTCTCAGCAACCACATGGTGGCTCAAATCATCTATAATGGGATTTGGTGCCCTCTTCTGGTGTGCAGGCAGAACACTGTATCCGTAATAAATAAACCTTTAAAAAAAATAAAAAAATAAAAAGATTTGAAAAATAAAACCTCTGACTATAGGAGCGGAGAAAGCAGCTGGGTGTGGTGGTACACGCCCTTAAACCCAGTTCTCAAGGGGGAAGCAGGCAGATCTTTGGAAGTTTGAAGCTGAGAGATGCATATAGGAAATCTGCAGCTAGGCAGGCCTTTTGGTTCTTGTTTTTGTTGTTATCGTTGTTTTCTTTGTTTTTGTTGTCCTTTGGTTAAGAATCGCTTCATTTGTTAATTAACTAGCACGCTGAGACCTAGAATTTATCAGGAGGACTGTACTACATGTATGTACACCAGTGTCCCCCAGTTGGCGCAGGCTGTGCCCTGAGAATCTAATGGAAGCGTGACAACATATTAAGTTCAGGATCTATTTGGTACTTCTTAGGCGCTGAGCATCATAACTCAGCAACACGATACGCTGCTGGCTGTGTTGTCCCCATGAGCATGGGGCTGAATGGAGACTTCAGTGCACAGCCACTGCCCAGCTCAGAACATCAGACTACATACCGCAAGCCACAAAAGAGATCAGACCCGAAGTTTGGATTCTACTACAAGCATATTCCTTTTGCACCGTCTTGTAAAGCCACCTCCCCTACCCCACAAAAAAAAAAAAAAAAAAAAAAAAAAAGTTAAGCCAAACCACTCACTCTACGTGGGGAACTGTCTTAAGTTATGAATTTGGCACAGCCTAAAATCATTTGAGTGGAAAGCTTCCACTGGGGGCTGCCTAGATGGGAGATTGTCTACATTGTCAGATGATGTAGCAGGACCCAGTCAACTATGAGCAGCACTGTTGCCTAGGTCCTGGATGCAGGAGAAAGCCACTAAGCCTGAGATGGCTGAAGAGAGGCAGCAGGAAGTGTTTTCCATGGTCTCTGCCTCATACTCCTCCTTAAATTCCTGCTCTGACTTCCCTCGGTTATGGACTGTAACTTGTGAGCTGAAATAAGCCCTCTCCTCCCTAAGTTGCCTTTGGCGGGGTGTTTTACCACAGCAACAGCGAGGAAATTGGAGCAGGATCCACCGGCAACTCATCAAGTAATGAGCCAGTCCACTAAGGGTTAGCTTGAGGAACGTTTAACGTTGCCCAATTTTTCATAGTGACTCAGATGAGAATCATCATTTTTTTTTTTTTACAACACAGCATGGGAATTTATTTGAGCAAATATTTATTAGTTATCTCTTGTGTGTTATGCACCAGTCTATGTATTTTACAAGTGCAAAGCAGTTATGGGGCACCATAAAACCAATGATCTAAGTCGCTGTCCATAAAAAAGTGATGACACTGTAGAAAAGATCAAGCACTCGCCAAATGGATTCCATAAGACAATCCGACATTCGACAAAAAGGCGTATAATTGTTGAGTATGCAATTAAAACACGTCAGAAAACTGTTGGTTTTTAAGTTAAGGATATAGCAGAGACACCTGCGTCCTTCACTGAAACCACATCAGTGAATCAAGAATGAGATAGGTCTAAAGCCATCAAGCCCTTAATAAGCAGTCATTTGAGACCTATCAGGATGTCCAACCTCCCACCAAAACAAGCAAACACTGAATGAAGTGACGCACCCCTGTGGTCCCAGTGGAAGGACACCAAGGTCATCCAGAGGTACATCATAGGTTTGAGACAAGTGTGAGCCACACAAGACCGTCTCCAAGGGCTTTTTAAGTAAATGAATAATGGCTACAGTTTTTTGGGGGTTTTTTGGGGGGTTTTTTGTTTGTTTGTTTTTGTTTTTGAAGCCTTCATTCTGATAGATGAAGTTAAATACTTATCACCTGGCTTTTGAAAGCATGTTTTAAACACCATGCTGTAACCTTCCCCAAGAGTCATTCTCCTACTAGGACAGAGAGACTCGCCACTTACAACATTCTAAATGAAACTGTTAGGAGCAAGCCTGAGGCTTCACCTCTTAACTTCTGTTCCTGAAGATGAGAAAGCCTCTAGACGGAGGAAAGATTAATGAGTCAGACAAGCTAATCCACAGAGAATGCCAACCTCCAGCTGTACCCGTGTCCAATAAAGTGTGCAGTCTTAGGCAGCTGAGAACCATCACATCCCAAGACAGGGTTGCCTGTACATTGACCATGGTTCTCTTCTTCCCTGGCCAAACACTGAAACCACCAGGAGCCATTGCTCCCGAGTCCCTGACCCAGGAAGTGGATCCTAGAGGTTAGCAGAAAACCAGAATGACAGAGAAGGCCTTCCTTCAGAAAACAGATTTGTAGAGTCTGGCACAGCTGGTGGCCCGATGAGGCCAAACCCATTTGAAGGCACTGGCCCAGGATTGGGAGTGTTAGACCCTTCAGGTGAGCTTCCTAGGCCGGCCTAAGTAGGTGGAGTTCCCAGCAATCCTCCACCCCTGACATTCCTGCTAGTTGTCTGGGACGAGCTAAAAGCAGTGCCAGCTGTGTGCATGGGTCCCACATCTGTAGTAGAGGGATTTGCCAGTCACGCAGGATGATGACAACAATGCACCAAGAACCAGAGGATGGGTAGACACTGAGAGGTACCACCATAGGCAGCAGACAAGGGAAAGGAAAAGTCCCTCTATGCCACTCCCAATGCTGCTAATAGACTTTTGGCCCAAGGAGGACAGAGAGGGTTCTTTTTCAGAGAATTATGTTTTCACATGGAAAAAAAAAACTAATAGTTTGGGAATTCGTAAGAGGCTTATTTCTTCTTCGTGGATGGGGTTTGGGAGTGGGAAGCAGAAAGGAAGCAATAAGGGGCTTATTGTGCCAGATGCTGCCCTACGTAAGCGGTGTGGGACTGTCCAGAGACCACTGGAACTGACTATGGACCTGCACTGCACACCAAGGGATGTAGGAAGCCGTCAGTTTGCTATGGCCTCAATCAGTGGCAATTGGGTAGTTAGGGAGAGGGGAGTCCCAAACCCTCTGAGGAATCCCACCCTCTGAGACAGGAAATAGGTGAGAAACTTAGGCTGTTGATTGGTGGTACTTATCTGGATTCCATTTGACCTGAGAGGTGGATTTCCTACAGCTTACAAGAATCCTTCTAAATTCATAAAGGGGAAAAAATTTTAGGCATGTTAGCATCATCCTTGTTTGAAATCTGCAGTGAAATACACATTGTTAGACATGTACACATTGTAGAAAAGGCAGTAGATATACAGCACAGTAGAGGCTTGGGAAAAGAACTTAGTGTTAAAAGCATAAATACTCTTTGAGGTGAGCTTAGGAAAGGCAGAAGCCTTGTGGAACTTTTCTGACACCTGTGAAAGGACAACATGGGGAGGACAGAAACCTCCTGTAGAGCAGAAGGCAAAAGCTCACTTTAACATCAGTACCCATTGTGAAAGAGGGGCTTCTTCCCCCTGATCAGAAGACTAGATAATTTAAGCACAATGAGAGACATTTAAGAAAAAGACAAACAAAAGGAAATTTAAAATCTTGAGCTTATAACTATGATAGTGCATCATATAATAGAATGTTTTGCCATAGTTAGATTAATAAATCAGAGCTCCATTGATCAGTGTCAACACTCTGAACAGTTAATACAGCGATAGCATAGCAACGGGATGAATGAAACATCTTTTTAGACATCTTAACCTTCACAACTTGCATTTACCAACTTGAAACACTTTCTTAGACGTTCTAATATTATTAACTTGCATGTATCAACCTTAATACACTTTCTTAGAACCTCCAATATTCATAACTTTCATGGACAACTTTAAAACACCTTCCTGGGTCCTCTAACATTTATGACTTGCATTTATGAACCTTAAAACACCTTCTTGGAAGCTTTAAGAGTTAGGTGAAATTTCCACCTTTCTCCACCCATCACCAGTTGACAACCCCGGTCTGTATGACAGCAGCTGTTCCTTCTTGCTAACCTACAACAAGGACTTTTTCCAGTGGGTGAAATCACCGGCTCAGTTCTTTCTCCCCTGCCACCGCTGCCCCTGCCACAGAATCCTAGTACTGGGTGGGCTATGTCCCCAAACCAGCATCAGTCACTTGTATGCCAAACAGCAAGTTTACTTTGAAATACTTGAATTGATACATAACATTGAAAGTATGTGTAGGACACCCTGTGATATTTTGATATATGCGCACATTTAATAGCACTCAAACTAAGGAGAGCTTATCTGTCTGCACCAACATGGATCATTTCTTTGCGATGTAAAGATCCAAAAATCCCCTCTTCTATCTTTTTTTGAAATTTATAGTATATCACCATTGTGTTTTCAAGTATATTTTTTAGCCCCTTTCTTACCTTGGGGAAAAAAGCCACTATGAAAGAAAGAAAGAAAGAAAGAAAGAAAGAAAGAAAGAAAGAAAGAAAGAAAGAAAGAAAGGAAAGAAGAAAGAAGCCATTATCTTTGAATGGAACAAAGAGTTATTGGTGATGAATCTGAGAATACAGCATACAAATTTGTGACAATAGCTGTATGACTATGCTAATGTACGATATATGGTATATAATAGGTAAGTTGAGGCATCCATCTTGAGTTTGTTTTGTTTTGTTTTTAATGAAAAAGAATGTCACAATGATTTTTTTTGTCTGCCAAAAGAAAACTTCTTTCAAATGATTTGCTGACTGTTCTAACATTTCTTTTAGATTGCAGTTGTAAAAATGAGTGCATATCACCCTGAAATGCTGGAAGCCCTAAAGAAACTGCAGGGAGTAAGCCCCAAGTGCTGGTGTAGATGGTTGTTAGAGCAGCACCGTTAAGTGTGAATAATGGCAGAACCCAGTGGTTTTGCACAGGTAAACATGCAGAACACAGGGATGGTTGTAACCTTGCGTGAACACACCTTAGCTCAGGACTGGTCTGTTCTCCACTCGTTCCAAGTTCAGGTATATCTAAGCTTTACACAAAGGTGTATTCACTATAAGCTACCCAAAGGCTGAGAAGCAATTCTATGAGTAAACTTTGAAAACTCACTGCAGTGTACAATAAACCAAAAAACAAACAAAACACAAAACACAATGTAACCAATGACTTATTTGATGTTTATGTGAGTTTCTTCCCAGTCTTTTGCTACGGTCAGACTTGCAAGCTTAGCTGGAATTCCCGGCCTTTAGGAGAGTGTGAAGGAGAGTAAGAAAAGTGAGATCAGAGAGAACGGTGAAGCCTCAAGTAACTGGGTTGAGAACTAGAGGTCACGGAGGCCTGAGACAACCATCCCATTCCTAGTCTTTATAAACCCAATTATTTTTAAATTTCCTGCTTTATTTATTATTGTTGTCTATGTGTGTGATGTTTATGTGGGCTTGGATGTGTGGAATGGCATGATACACATGTGGCAGTCAGGAGTTAATTCTCTCCTTCCACCACGGGTTCCAAGGATTGGAGTCAGGTCATCACTAAAAGTTTGCACAGGAAGCACTTTTGTGCACTGAGTCGTCTTGATTTCCTCCGATTCTATGTTTATACTAGAAAATAGCTATGTTTTTGTCCATTTTTCTCTCAAAGCTCTTTATAGAAAATGATAGTGGGCTCAGAATATGGGTCAGCGTCAGAGCCTTCGCCTAGCATGCTCATGACAGACAAACATGAGGCCCTAGGTTAGGTCTTCTGTAACACACACCACAACCGGGGGGCAGAGGCAGGGGCAGGGGCCGGGGTAGGGTTAGGGGTGGGGGATTTTTCTCTGAGAATGCCTTAGCTTTTCCTAAAAGTACCATCTTTATAATATGAGGATCCACATGTGATGGTGTAGATCTGCAATGCCAGCGCTCGGGAGGCTGAGGTAGGAGAGGTCCACAAGTTCCAGGCCATCAGAAGATGAGATGGTAAGTGTGGGGCATAAGAGTGATAAGAGTGGCGACCCTCCCACGTGCGTGATACATTGGTACAAAACTGGCACAAGCACTGTGGGAGTAAAAGAACTACTACCCGATTAGATTTAAGGCCCGCTCCATGAGATGGAACCCAGCCCCGACACAAATTGCCAAGAACCTGAGACTAAGCAGGCCATGGACCTGGAGGGAAACCAAATCCTACTGTTCTTCTAAGAGAGCATAGCTATAGAAGGACTCCTGACCACACCCTGCTATTCTCATACATCGGTACCTTGCTCATCCATCCTCAGAGAAGCTCCCTCCTGCAGTGATGGGATCTAACACAGAGACCCACAGCCAGGCGCTACGCAGAGAGACCTTGAACACTCAGCCCCTCACACGCCCAAGCTAGACGGGGACGCAGCATTGAGAGAACTGGGCATGAGCTCCATTCCTGACCAAGATAACCACTGGCGAAGGAAAAACTAGTTTTCTCTGACAGAGTCTCACTGAGAATAGAATGCCCTACGCCCTATGCCTGCCCTTAAATGTGAACAATGCGAAACGAATTCAATGAAAGTTTTAGAGGTTTATTGTCTCATATTGCTTTGTTTGGGCTTTTTTTTTCTTAACCTTACTAGTTTTTTGCTTGCATATTATGACTTCCAATTTTGTGTTTTTATAAGCGTGTGTGTGTGTGTGTGTGTGTGTGTGTGTGTGTGTGTGTGTTGTGTTGTGTTTCTTCTTGATTTCTGTTTTTGTTTTTCAAGACAAGGTTTCTCTGTGTAGCCTTGGCTGTCCTGGACTCACTTTGTAGACCAGGCTGGCCTCGAACTCACAGAGATCTGCCTGTCTCTGCCTCCCGAGTGCTAGGATTTTAGGCATGTGCCACTGCCACTCAGGCTTTGATTTTTTTTTAATTGTATGTGGGTCTGTGATTTTTTTGTTGTTGATGGTGGTGATGGTGGTGGTGGTGGTGGCGGTGGTGGTCTAGCTTGGTTTAGGGATTTTAGTGTTTTGGTTTTGGTTTTAGTTTGGGGTTTTTTTTTCTTTTTTCTTTTCTTTTCTTTTTTTTTTCTTGAATTTATTTATTTATTCACTTTACATCCTGAGCTGATAGACAGTCCAGGTCCCTTAGCAACTGGAGTGGACCAGTGTTTAACATGTTGCCTGCTGTGGGATCACTCTCCCCAAGCTGGGCAGCCTTGAGAAACAGAGGATGCCCTTAGGCCTGCTTGTTTTCTAAAGAGAGTGAAAGAAAGCAATGAGTTGGGTGGGATGGGATATGGGATGATCTAGGAGGAGATGGGGGAGGGGAAACTATGACCAGAATATGTTGTATGAGATTTATTTTCAATGTAGTAAAAGAGTGAGACTAGCCAGCAAAGTGGCTCGGTGAGTCAGGGTGCTTGGTGCACACATGGCAATGTAAGCTTGCTTCCCAGGACTCAGAAGGTGAAAGGTGAGAACTTATTTATAAAGTACATGCATACGGGCATGTGCACATACACACACACACACACACACACACACACACACACACACACATATGTGCCGGTGTGATACATTTTGTAAGATAGCAAAATAAATAAAAGAGAAATAAAAGGTGTAGCCCACATTTGTGATCCTTGAATAAAAAAATAGTCTAATTTTTATAGTGAAGTAATTGCCAAAGTAGCTCATAAGCAAACACCTACATTATGTTTCCACAGTTTCTTGCTTTGTCATGAGAAGCAGAAATCATTCTATATAAACAGGCAAAATGATTCCATGTGAACAGCATACCTGGGGCAACTTCCAATGCTAAATTGGGGCAGTGGCTCCAAGAACAAATGTAACTAACACTTCCTAACTATTATTCCCTTGGAATGTCAAAGAAAATGCCAATGCTGATATGCTCAAATGGCTTCTAAAATCACAATACTGTTCACCTACCCTCCTAACTCATTACTTAAGGAAAAATGTCATCACTACACATTCATAACTCATGTAACTGATGACTCACTGATGACACAATTACAAGCACAATTAATGAGTCCAAGATGACACAGACTCAAACTTTGCATTGCCAAATAAAGGCACTTTCTCAATTGTTTATTTGTCAATCTGTGAAGGTCTTTGTCTCATGGTGAAAATATTTTTATTACAATGAATAGAATAGGGTTTTTTTTAACCTAATACCATGTTTGGAGACGTGTCCTGGTCATTCAGAAATTCTTTGGTGCTCACAGTTGAGTAAGGTCTGTCTGTTCTGACTGTGGCCTTGCTAGACAGTTACCACCCTTCAAGGTGAGTGTGCAGCTCTGTTAGTGAGAGAAGAATGTAGGTCATCACCATAATTAGCTAGTTCTTAATAAAAAAAAATGACACTTATTATTCTATGATGAAATAAAATGATTTTATTTGGCTTTATTGAGCAGCAGGGAGAAGCTGAGTTCAATGTGAGCTAAAGGCCAATCAATAGTACCCTAGCACTCAGAACATGCCTCAAATCTATTTTATTAATCACCTCTTGGAGCAAATCTCTAATTTCAAATTAGATCTCTAAATCCCTTTCAATGTTCCAGCCTTTCCTTGTGGGTCTGGGTGCTCCTCCTCCCCAGTCTTCTCTTCCATTTTGATTTTTCTCACAGCCATTCTGTGATGAATATTTGAACATCAGTGTGCTGCTTATATAACTCTAAGTGGCCAGCTTCTCCCGGGGACTTGAGTCAGCCAGGCAGAATAAAGACGAAGGACTGAGAGCACAGCAATTGGCTCACAGGACTTGCATAAATTAAGTTCCATTCATCATCCCAGTTGTCTCAAAAGCTCTCTGTCCCTTCCCTAAAGGGCAACAGGGTTGTGTGGTGCATGGATGCAGAAGAGAGAGGGTAATTCAGAAATTCCCGCACTCCCCTGCAGCATCATGAAGCAGGTCTGTGATAAAAGAAAACATTTTTACAGGAGGATAGATGACACATCCTGGGTACAGTGATGGGTTTGCTAAACAATGGCTCCTGAAATGAATACTCTCCCTATACACAGTGTCTTACCAGATACGATTATATGACAATATTACCCTTGTCATGCGTTTCCTCATCTAGGCCCTCATCCATCTCATTTACTTGTAGCAATCTGTTTTGCACACTGTGTCTTCCTGCAGCTCCTTAACCCATGATCAATAAAGACAATCCTTCATCATGACATTAGTCACCAGGTAGCACCCCAGAGTCAGGTGACTGCACATTGGTGACAATGTTAGAGTCTCTGTGCTGTTTGCCTACCAGAAGATGCTTCTGAACGATTGATTTGTTGAGGTTAGCACAGCTTTACTGTGTATGCTCAAACTGCGTCACTGAAAGCTGTGGGTTCCAGATCCATAAAAGATCAGCATTCCTGACAGAGAGCCAATGGCTAACAGTGACAAACTTCAGCTGCATGACTTGGAAGGACAATATCCTGTTGTTCAGTCAACATTATTTCTGTGTCTCATTTATTGAATTTGTGTTCTAAACAAGGAGATTCAAGCTCTAGATTAAATCCCTAACGCCTGTGCCCACAACTTTTAAAGTGTCTCTCTTCCTAATTAAATTTCATTAAATTGTAATCTTGGGCTATAAAAATTTTGTGGTTAGCTTTCTTGTTTTTGCCACTTAGAAAACAAGAGCCATATGAAACAGAAAAATCCTCTTTCTGAACCAACATTTTATTATGAAACTAGAATATTTTGAATAATTTGAGAAGTATCAAAACCCTAACGCAGAGTAACTATCATTCAGCCCCCCAAAGCTAAGGAGTGTTATCTCTTTACAAGAGGAAATAGAAGGAACAGAAAAGATATAGTGTTTGAGCACCATTTCTAAACAGGAAAAAAATATATTACAAAATAAGTGAACCATTTTTTAAAAACAGAGGCTGCTGTTCCTCATGGCCCTCGGTGTCCTAGCCTTTCGTATCAGCTACTTCCTGTTGCTGGGATGAAGCACTGTGACCAAAGGCAACTTATGGATTTGTGATCACCAAGAGTCCATGACAAGAAGAGCATGGCAGCAGTTGGCTAGGACAGGAAACAAAAAATCAACAAGCAAGCAGAGAGTGGCTACAGATGCCCAGAGCCCACACCCGGTGACGTGCTTCCTTCACCAGCTAAAGGTCCCATAACCTCCGCAAATGGCATCACCAAGAGGAAATGAATGGTCGCAAATATGTGAGCCTGTGAGGGATGGTTCCTATGCAAGTCCATCAAACTCTTAATGGATTCAGAGCTCTTCACAGTCAAAGGCCCTGCAGAGGATGTAAGACCTTCCTGGCTTGCTCCCTTCTCTGCTTTTCCTTGTGATGTCACCACCATTTAGCCAGTCCACAGTCCATAAAACTAAGGGAATCTTTGTGGTGTCCTTTCCTTGTACCTGTCGCCTGCTACTGAACACCAACCATGTTGGCATTATCTCTTAAATGCACCTGCATCAGGTTTCACCCTGGGCTTGATTGCATAGGGCTATAATATGAAATATTTTCCTAACTGGAGTCCCTGTAAAAGACTCAAGCCCAATCGAGTCTCCACAACTGGGAGCATCATTTCAAAATGTAAACCTCCTCCTACCTATCTTAAAACTATGTTTACAAGATCATCAAGGTCCCATGGAAAGCCTGACAGAGGTATCTCTCAGAAATCAGAATCCATGATTAAAGGATCATCAGCTATGACAACCTATGCATTCTTGGCTGGTGAGACGGCTTAGTGGGTAAGCACTTAATGTGAAAGCCTGAGGACCTGAGTTCAAGTCCCCAGTGTATGACATGGTAGCTCATATGTCTGCATTGCCTATGCCCCTACAGGAAGACGGGAGAGAGAGATAGGAGACCCCCCAATAAGCTCATGAGTCAACTAGGCTGTTATACACAAAAATAATGTATGACAGGCCTTGTCTCAAACAAAGTGGGAGGTGAGGACTAACTTCACCACATGTGTACAACTCATGAGTGAACACACACACACATGGGAGGGGTGCATTGTCAGCCCATCTTTCTATTTGTTGCCCCCAACCCCCCTTGATCCTGGCATATTAATAACTTTTCCTAGAATGTAACATGGTCTCTGTGCTTCTCTCCTCCTGAAGACCGCCTTATGCTTTGTCTGATAAACTCATCATTATCCACAGACTTCTGCTCAAGCCCCTGGTGTGGTGACAGATAAATGTTATTACCCTAACACTTGGGAGGTAAGTACATGACAGTTAGGAGTCAAGACCATCCTTAGTGACTTAGGGAATTCAAGGACAGCCCAAGGACACAACAACAACAACAAAACCCACGAAAGAATTCTGTTCAACCCTTCTCTTGTCTCTTTCAGCTTTCTCTAGTTCCACCAAGACTAATCTACTTGATCCTTGGGCCTCTGTGGTTTATGTCTGTGCTACATTGTTAATAAAGTATTATTTTATTGTTGTTTATAACCATAAGACTATCATCACCATTAGACAAGCTTTTCGTGGGCAAAGATATTTATTGCTCAACTTTTCGGCCATTATTTTTGACAACCCACTATGAGTCTAGAAAAATGAACAGACTTCTCAGACCACAAGGAACACCTGTGAAGATGTGGGTGACAGAAGAGAGAAGATGAAGAGTGAAGGAGATTAATTTAGGAAGTAGGTAATGGAACTGATAGTCTTCCAAAAGAGAAAAGATAAAACATTAGTGGGGAGACCAACACTTTAAAAAATAATACCTTCTCACATACACACACACACACACACACACACACACACACACACACACACACTGGGAAAAGTAGTTATAATATGTAGAGGAATGTTAATTCAGAACATGCTTGCTCTGGCAAGAGATTATATGCAAAAAACTTTATAGGCCTATGTGATCCACCTGACAAGAAATCACATCCAAAGCTCTTATAGGTCTGTGTGATCCAGCTGGAATACAAACATACCTTTATTCCAGGAGACAGAGGCAAACAGATCTGAGTTCAAGACCAGCCTGGTGTAGTGGCAGTATCAAGTAAAGAAAAACTTAGGTCCAGGCATGGTGGTAGTACATGCCTATAATCCCAAACAAAGGTAAAGTTAGTTTGTAGAAGGAAGCACCCATGTTCAAAAGGGATACCTAATTGAGTGGCAGAAAAGGTGATGAATCAGAGAAGATTTGCCAGAGTAGGAGATGCCCAACTCTCATGAGAAGAGGAAAGAAGAAGCTACTTAAGAGGCTGTTTTACAGAAGGAAGAAGTCGTTTTTACCAGGGCAATAATAGAGAGATGGGTTGCAAAGAGAACTCAGGTGAAGACAGAACAAGCCAGAAAATAAGAAGAAGCCAGAAGATTAGAGCAGATTGCTGAGTTAGTTTGAGGTCAAACAGAGCAACCCAATGCCAAGAGAGAAGCCAGATTAAATAAATCAGCTGGGAGAAGAGTTTAAGCCAGAACAGCTGAGTTAAACCAGCCAGCCCAGAGAGCTCAGAAAGAACATGTAAGGCTGAACTTATTAAGCAGTAAGTCTCAGAAGCTGAAAACAGTCATAGGCCTAGGTTAGATTGTGCAGAGGCTAGAAGCTTCCAGGACTAGGCCTAGGATACCAGACAGAGACAGTAATTCTCTGAGACAACAGTTGAAATAGGCAAATAAAATATACTTTTACAATAATATATACAAAGCCCAAAGGTTTGAGCTCAGAATTGTAAAATTTTAAATAACAAAATGGTAGATGTCTTAATTAAAATAGACATAAAATATTTTGTTAAAGAAGACACATGGGGTCTGGAGAGATAGCTCAAAGGTTAAAAGCACTGGCTGCTCTTCCAGGAGACCCAGGGTTGGTTCATAGCACCCACAACTGTCTGTAACTGCAGTCTCAGGGGATGCTACATCCTCTTCTGACCTCTGTGGGCACTTCATGGAGGGAGAACATCCATATACATAAAAATAATAGGAAAAAATTAAAGAAACACAAATGTCCAATAATCACATAAAATAGTGTTCAGCACCACTGGCTATCAATAAAGAAAAAGCCAATAAAAGTCATAATGACAACACACCATGCTAAGACGGCTGAAATTGAAGGAGTGAGTACACACATTGATGAGGAGCTGGAACAGGTAGGATCCTCGCTTACTCCTGGCAGAAGTAAAATATGGTAGAGATACCCACTTCACACATGACCACAGCCCGACTTCTAGATATGTATTTAAGACAGATGACACTGCACGCCCTCCAAATATCTCTGCACACGAATGTCTGTTGTACTTTTCCTCATGAGAGACATAAAGTAGGAACTGTTCCTTGTCCATCCTCAGAACAGAGAAATAAACTGGTCTACAGTCTGGTATACATTTCAGCAACGAAAAGAAACAGGCCATGGCTACGTGCAGCACATGAACCTCAAAAACATCATGCTAGGGAAGAACAGCCAGACAAACAGTATACAGTGTACATTTCCACTTAAATAAAAAAAAAAACTGGATTAGATAAAGCTGGTGGATTCCTGACATCCGTTGTGGGGATGTTTTTTAAGTGGGAGGAGGCTGATAGAAGTGTCCTGTGCCTGGGTGGGGCAGGATTGGGTTGGGGGACCCAGATGGACTCGAGTTTCATTGCGAGTTAACCTTGCATTTAAGGTCTGGGCATCTATCTCACTGTTTGCACATGACATCGCAGCAACACATGGACAGCACAGCAGAGCTGAAGTTTTATGTGAGACGTAGAAACCTCAGACATCTTTTGTGGTTATTATCAGAGGATTGAGCAATGTAACTGTAAACCCAAGTGACAAATCACAAATGCTTAGCTAGTGTAAGCTTTAATATTAGCACCAGATCAAGTCATGTTGTTCCCTACTGCTTTTATTCTTCGATTTGAGCTGGAAGTAAGTCCCACTGAGAGGTTTACCCAGTGAAAAACGTACTAAGCTGAGTGTTTATTGTGTACATGTATGTAACTCCTGGTAGTCAGAGGTAGACAAGGGGGCTACACGTCTTTCCCTAGAAACTTCCTCTCTGGGACACAGGCCATAATGAAAACCAGGCTATGATAGCCTTCCACAAGGGAATGTCTGCGTCTGTGTGACAGAGGTAGGAAGGTAATTGACAAAGACTCCGGAAAATAGGGCCTTCAAGGAGTTGCCCACGAAGGTTGTCTTAAGTGAACAGTGACAGGCACCCTGACTTGAGGAAGGCACTGTTCTCAGTCAGCCTGCCTGGAAGCCAAAGCAGCAAGACACAAACAGAAGAGAATAAACACAGCACGACAAAGGAAGGAGACGTGGTGCAAAGAGAACACAAACAGTTCCCTGGGCCCTGCTGCCAAAGAGGGTCCCAGCCCCTAAGGATGAGAAACAGCCATTGCAAGGTAGCCGGACCTGTAATTTGTAAATAAGTTAGCGAACATTGCTTAGTAATGTGTATTTTGTTAGTTAGTGTTAGAATTAAGCACACACACACACACACACACACACACACACACACACACACACACACTTTATACAAAGCCTGCTATAGAGGAAGTGTGGCCTGCAGCACTCGCCCACCCCCTATAGAGATTCCCAAGCCTTAGAAGGACTGGATCACAGGCTCAACGCCCTATGAATGAATCTCTCTGTGCACTTCCTTCTCTGAAGCTCGGGTGATGCTCACTCTAACTGTAACAGTCTATAATAGGTCCCTTCCTTTCTCTTGAATAACATGCTGTCTGTGGAAATTCTGCTGGGCTCAACAGAGACATCATAAAAAATGACTTACATAGCATATGTAACCCCATAAATGCATACTAAAATCAACTTACCAGGAAGAAACTGACCACACATTGCAAGCGGTTTGTCACATGCCATTAGGAACTAATGATCTTGAGCACGTAGTCATATTCACTTCCACTGAGATAATTTGAGGCCAGCATGTGATTTATGAGACCATTTCTCAAGAAAAGAAAGGAGGAGAGATGAAGAGGAGGGAGAGGAGGGAAGGGAAGGGAGGGGAGGGGAGGGGAGGGGAGGGGAGGGAAGGGAGGGGAGGGAAGGGAAAGGATGAGGACAGCAAGTAAGGAATTAGGGGGAGACACCAGACTTGGTCTTATCAGTCTTAGTAATGAGTTAATCTACCCTTAAAGAAAAAGGAAGCTGATGAAGCACACAGGTCTAGGATACACCCCATATGGCTCTCTTAAAGAAAACTGGTGCTCACATGCAGGCAGAATGCTGCATAAATAATAAATCTTAAAAAGAAAGAAAGAACTTTTTAAAAAGATTTATTTATTTATTATGTATACAGTGCTGTGTCCGCATGTATACCTGAAGACCAGAAGTGGGTGTTAGATCACATTATAGATAGTTGTGAGCCACCATGTGGTTGCTGGGAATTGAACTCAGGACCTCTAGAAGAGCAGTCAGTGCTCTTAACCTCTGAGCCATCTCTTCAGCCCCAAGAAAGAATTTCTGTAAGGTAAAGGACACTGTCAACAGAACAAAACAACAGCCTAAGGACAGGGAAAAGATCTTCACCAATTCTACATTTGACCAAGGACTAATATCCAAAATATATAAAGAACTCAAGAAATTAAAACTATTAAAACAAATAACCCAATTTAAAAATGAAGTACAGACCTAAACAGAATTCTCAACAGAGGAATACCAAATGGCCAAGAAACACGTTTTAAAAATGGATTGAACTAGAAATTATCATAATGAGTCAGTTCACCCAGAAGCAAAAAGAGTTAAATGGTATATACTCACTTATGTTGAGACACTAGTCCAAGGGGTACATCCCATGAAAAACTTTACTTACCAGGAAAGTGGGTCAGAGGGGAGGACATCCTATTGAGACTTTAGGTGAGAGAAGCCTGGGAGAATGGGGAAATAGAAAGATCCAGAGGGTCCTGGAAACCTACAAGAGGAACTTTATGACAAGCCGATCTGGGTCCTGGGGTCCTCCTCAAACTATGGCACCAGCCAAGGAAAATATAGGCAGTAAACTTCGAACCCCTACCCAGACTAGCTGATGGACAGGACTCTCCACTCAACAGTGGAGAATGAGATCTGACTTTCACACAAACTCTGGTGCCCCATTTCTGACCACGTCCCCTGGATGGGGAGGCCTGGTGGCACTCAGAGGAAGGATAGCAAGTTACCAAGAAGAGACTAGATACCCTAAGAGCATATATAGGGGGAGGAGGTCCCCCCTCAGTCATAGACATAGGGGAGGGGAGTAGGGGGGAAGCGGGAGGAAGGAAGGAATAGGAAGATACAAGGGATGGGCTAACAATTGAGATGTAATATGAATAAATTAATTAAAATTTTTTTCACTAAAAAAAATGCTCAGTATCCCTAGTCATCAAGGAAATGCAAATCAAAACTACTCTGAGATTCCATCTTACACCGATTCAAATGGCTAAGATCAAAAACTCAAGTGCCAGCACAAGCTGGCAAGGATGTGAAGAAAGGGGAACACTCCTCCATTGCAAACTTGTACAGTCACCTTAGAAATCAATCTGGTGCTTTCTCAGAAAACTGGGGATTGCTCTACCTTAAGACCCAGCTATACCACTCCTGGGCATACACCCAAAAGATGCTCCACCATACAACAAGGACATTCGTTCAACTATGTTCATAGCAGTTCTACTTGTAATAGCCAGAATCTGGAAACAACCTAGATGTCCCTCAACCAAAGAATGCATAAAGAAACTGTGGTGCATCTACACAATGGAACACTACTCGGGGATTAAAAGCAAGGAAGTCTTGAAATTTGCAGGAACTAGAAATGATCATCTTAAGTGAGGTAACCCAGACCCAGAAAGCATGCAAGGTCTATACTCAGTTATAAATGGATATTAGCCAAATAATACAGAATAATCACACTACAATACACAGATAACAAGGAGGATCCTAGGGAGAATGTTTAATTCTCATTCAGAAGGACAAATAGAATAGACACAAGAAGCAGTAGAAGAGAAGGAACAGGAAGAGACCTACCATAGAGGTCCTCTGAAAGACTCCACCCCGCAGGGGATCCAAGCAGATGCTGAGACTCACAGCCAAACTCTGGGGTAGAACACAGGGAGTCTTATGTAAGAATTGGGGAATAAAGGGGCCTGGAGGGGTCAGGAGCTCCACAAGGAGACCAAGAACCAACAAATCCGGGCAGCGGAGGGGACTATTTGCGGAGACTGATGAACCAACCAAGGACCATGCATGGTGAGGACCTAGGCCCTCTGCTCAGATGTAGTAGATAGAAAGCACAGTCTCCTTGTGGGTCCCATAATATGGGGAATAGGAACTTCTAACATGGACTCTGGCTCCCACACATTGATCACTTCCCCCTGGTGGGGTGGTCTTGCCAGGCCACAGAGGAAGAGGATACAGGCAGTCCAGATGAGACTTGATAGGCTGAGGTCAAATGGTAGGGGAGGGGGGGTTCCTCTTCACGAGGACTAGGGGATGGGGTGGGGGTGGGGTGGGAGACGGGATGAGGAAGTGAGGGTTGGATAAGAAGGCGATGAGGGAGGGGGCTACAATCCGGATGTAAAGTGAAGAAAAAAACAAAAAAGGATACTTTAATTAACAGATAATGAAAATGCTAATTAAAGTTATACTCATGCAAATTTTTCAAAGTATCTCCTGAAATTTTGTAATAAAAATGCCTCTAGTGTTGAGGGAAAAAAAGAAAGAAAGGCAGGCAGGCCTGGGACCTGTGTGTGTGTGTGTGTGTGTGTGTGTGTGTGTGTGTGTGTGTGTGTAAGTTTCTAAATTGATTAAGTGATGGAGGAATGTGGATGGCACCATGTCATCTGCAAGGGTCCCTCACTGAATAAAAAGGGGTGAAAGACAAAGGAGGCTGAGCTTCCTGGTCCTAACAAGATGTGAGTCACACTCCACTCAACCACTGGCTGAAAGCCACCCCTGCTAGCACCTTCCCCCAACCCTAATTGACATGAGCTTCAAAGTATGAGCTCAAATAAATCCTTCCTTCCTTAAAGTGCTCCTGTCAAGCATTCCGTCAAGAAAAGGAGATCCTGTGCCAGGCAAGCATCTCAGCTCTGAGCTCTTGTGTTCCCTGCCCTTGAAAGGATGGTTTCCATCCTCTGGCTTTCCACGAGTCCTTAGGCTATGTAGGTGATTCCCCTGCACTCCAGCACCCTGGCTACCACAGCTGGTTACAGGAATATGCTCTGCTTTCTTATTCTTAGAAGTACCAAAATCCATGCTTGCCCACCAAGTTGGAGCCAACCATCTCTCCTAGATCTCCAGAGGGCTTATTTTCTTCATGCCAAGGGTCACAAACTCAACCACCTTCACTTTTTCTCTGGGATTTCTACTACATAACAGATGCTAACTGAAAAAGGGAGAGAGAGACAGAATGTGTGTGTGTGTGTAGTGTTTTCTGCCTTTGAAAGCTTGTCTTGGTTCAATCAATTTGCCATATTTAACATTCAAATTTTATGCATATGCTAATAATGTTTCATTAACATTCATGTGGATCCTGACATCTTTCAGTTGTACTTCTTTTCCTATGTTTTGAAATTTCTACTAAATTCTACTAAATTACATTGCAATTATTCACCAGTAAACTTCTGTATCCATCCTATCCACATCTGGGAAAAAGAGAATCAGAATACTAAAATTCTCCAGCATTTGTTGTAAGTATTTTGGCCTTGCATAGTCCAGAAGTCGGGTTGTTGGGTTTTGCTTCTTTGTTTTGTTTTGGTTTGATTTGGTTTTTGTTTTCCCGACACTCATTAACCTCTGGGTGCTTGTGTGTGTGTGTGTGTGTGTGTGTGTGTGTGTGTGTGTGTGTGTGTGCTACTGACCAGAGCATCCAGTACCGTCTGTACTGGAAATGCCTAAAGAACCTGGAGCATCAAGAAGGGAGCCCTGGGAGCTTTGCTCCTGCACAAGACTTCCCTCTATGTAGTATTCCTGGATGATCTGGGCAGCTGCTTCTGTTTTCACAATTGAGGTGTTCAGGGGCTCACTAACTACCAAGTAAATAACCTAGATGTCACAAAGTGGGTATGTATTGTGATTGGGGTGGGGGTGGGGGTAATTTTGGGATTTAACAGAAAAATGTGGATGTCCCATTCCTTTCACCTCTAAATTTCTCCTTGAGGTTCCGAAACAGAACTTCATGTCCACTCTCAAATAGTGATCTTCAGTTCTTGGCGCAGAGTTGGAACCCCACTGTCTTGACTGCCCTAGACGGAGTGTGTGCAGCGCTGTGACCCTCTGCCAGCTCTCCCTCACAGCTAGGCCTACTTTCCTCCCTCCCCTTACGAGGTCCAGCTACCATCCTAGAAGCCCTCCGTCTCTGCTCCCCACTGCTTACACATGCATGCTGTAGATCAACTGCTACAGAACCAGAGTCCTCACATAGCCCAGAAGGCATGATTAGGGCACCACAAAGCCAGGAGTTTTTTGCAGCCACTTTGAGAGCAGGCATCTCACTGTAACCATTTTTCTTAACATTATTTGATGAGTTTTCAGCTTTGGAGAAACCTAAAGTCATTTTATTGACATCTTGCGACAAAATTAATACTTCTCAATCATATACTGACTGATTCAGTTTGGGGTTAAGTTATGGTCATTACAAACAACCTTATCACACTACAAATAATACATTCTGTTCAGAAAGATTTTTCTCAATCCTTTTTTTTTTTTTTTTTTTTTTTACCATTTGAAGAACCATAGGGCAAGTGATGTGCAGACTTCCTTTAAAGAGCATTTACTATGCTGTACAAGGAAACTTCAGATGTTCTTTGCTGTAAACTTCCACTACTGTGCATACCTAAACTTTGCTTGCATAGATGCTAAACTAATGATACATGTCCCCAAGCTGAACTGACATTTACCAATGATTTCAATAGGTCCTAAAATTGTGAAAGCATTCATGCAAAGACATCTTGTTATGCCTGTTCTGCCTTCAAAACAATAAAGGTAACAAAAAAACAAAGCAAAAAAAATCAATTTGTTTCAGCAACTAAACTGTCTTTAGTTGTATATCTTTCAGGCATACTGGAGGACTCAATTAACTATTAGTCTTGCGTAGATCTGATCCCTATGAGCTACAGTAGTGACTAGTTTAAAGGCAGGACCACTGGCAATAGTGGCACAGATGTCATGGGAGTAGCCAACTCCTTTCCGATTACATTCAAATCCCACTCAATGAGATTAAACTCACACCTGGAAGCATCATTGGACCAACAACCTATGACTAGACAGGTCATAGCCCCTAGAAAAGAACTTACTATTATTCTTATAAACAGTATTAAAGGTCCTCCTAGCCCCATGTGATAGCACATGCCTCTAATTCCAGAACTCAGGAAGACAGAGGCAAGTGGATCCTGTAAGTTCAAGAAGGCCAGCCTGGTCTACAAAGTGAGTCCAGGGCAACCAAGGCTACAAAGAGAAACCCTGTCTCAAAAACAAAAGCAAAAAAAGGGGGAGTGTGGAGACTCCTAATGGCATCATTATACCCATAAAGTAATGTATCTCTCAACCCACATCAGAAAAGCTTCTGTCTGAAATAGATGAGGACTACCTAAGGTACAGAAAATAAGAGAATGCAGAACGCTAAACTCTAAATAGAACTTTGTATGTTCCATATAATGAAAATATGTATATTCCCCACAGCCAGGAACCACTGCAGCAAACAGAATATAAGAGCCACAGGCAGGAGATGATAAAGAAACAATGTCTTCTGGAGCCAGTTAGAATCTGCACATATGAACTCACAGTGGTTCTGAGCGCATGCATGAGAAGGAAATTGGGCGCCATGTCCCATCTCTAGCTCTTTAAATATTGACAATTAGCTGCTGGAAATGGAGAAGTCAATTTTCTTTTCTTTTCTTTTCTTTTCTTAAAATCTTTTTTTTAAGGTTTATTTATTCATTATTATGTATACAGTGCTCTGCTTGCATGTACTCCTGCAAGCCAGAAGAGGGCGCCATAGCACATTATAGATGGTTATGAGCCACCATGTGGTTGCTGAGAGTTGACTCAAGACCTTGGAAGAGCAGGCGGCGCTCTTAACCACTGAGCCATCTCTCCAACCCCGGAGAAGTCAGTTTTCTATGAGTGTGTAGCCCCTGATAAAATGACCATGTTCCAATGGAAGGACACATATCCAAGAATATTTAGGAGGAAAAAATTGGTCTTGATGGGTTAATGCTTGTAAAGGGCACAAATTTGGGTGGGTGGGCAAGGGGAGTAGATCAGGGAAGATTGGGGGGGGCAGTGAATATGGTCAAAACACAAAACACATTTACAGCATTCTCATAGTAAAATATTTAATTTAAGGTTTGTATGCATTTAGCCTGAGATAAACACACAGACACACACACACACACACACACACACACGAGAAATTGCTTAACTGTGGCAGTGTACTTCACAGTAAATCCCTGACCTAATTATTGCTATAAACTCCATTACCATGGCCTCTCCTGTCACATGCCTAGTGAAAATATAACCCTGCACCATTACGAATTCCAACTGCAGCCGAATACATCCAATTATAATCAGTTGCAGTGAAGTCCCGCTCTGCATTAGGCATAATTAGCCATGTGATAATAATCAGTATAATAACATTTAATGTGCTGTGATAGCATTTATAAACTGCTCATGCGGATTCTGGAAACTAGAGTATGCTTTGTGGCCAGCCATCAGTGTCTGTAACCCTTTCCTGGTTGAAAATTCATGCCTGCTCCTTATTAGGGAATTTTCAATAAACTTACCTGAAAATGAAATTTTTGTTTTGCCTAAGGACATCATTATGTTTGTTATTAATTTTTAAAGCCTCTCCTTTTATCAAAATAGTATTTACTTTCATAACTGTTAATAAATTTACCTGAAATGTAGACACCCTAGAGGAGAATGTATTACTACCACTTTCTAAATTTTTAAGCATTCCCAGAGTGGCTGAGATTTTTGTTAACATAATATAGTGATTTAATAATTTTAATTGATGCACCTGCAATTTAAAAAAGGTATCACATCTGGTTCATTTTAATAATGAAATTTCTGTTATATCCCTACAAGAAATTAATTCCATGCCTATTCAATGTGCAAAATAATTGTTTATTCTAGCACATAGTGATTTTTTTGGAATTTTTATTGATATGTATTCTCTGTACATAATTACATACTTTACAAAGACATTTTCGTACAAGCTAACCATACACTTCGGTAACACCTCTCCTTTCTTTCCACACCCCACTCATGGTTTCCACTCATAACCTTAGACATTCTCACTTCTACATTTGAGTCTTTATACAATTTTGTACATCCAATATTTGTCTATCCTTAATATGCCTTGCTTTTCTTACTTCTTACTGCATTGATAGCTGGTTGTTCTGGTTTCCTGCATGTGACGTGATGTGCTTCTTTAGAGCTGAGGAAACCTCCGTTGTGTATACATCCACTGTCCCCCCACTCTTCTCCTGGTGAACACCCAGGCTAGTACTACAACTTAGCTCTTGTGAACAGCACACAAATGCACAGATGCCTCTGTGCTGTGCCTACTTGGGAACTGTATTAATGGATCATGTGGTGGTTCTACTTTTCGCTTTTTGAGGAGCCTCCACCTTGACTTCCATAGCGGTTGCACGAGTTTACATTTCCACCAGTGTGAATGTGGGTTCCCTCTTCCAATATACTCAGTATCATTTGCTATACTTCCTTTCCTTATTCGCGGCCACTCTGCCTGTGTGAGATGAAGTTTGTCTTGGTTTAATGCTGTGGCAGCTTTACTGTCCTTTTGCTCTCCACAATTCTGAGGTCAGTGAGAACTGATATGAAGTAGTGTTCTCAGCCGCCATGCTCTTATCCAAACTTGGCCTAACTGCACTCACATCATTAAGTGGCAATACTTCCTAGAAGTCCATGTGTTTATTTTACTAGAATGAATATGACAATAAACCCTATGGCTTGGCTGTTCTGTGATTTATTGGGCACTGAAGTGATGAGTCTGGACAGAACCTTAGTAAGGCTTAGAATCTTTTCCCCCTGGACAGAAGGTATCTAAAAACATTAGGTCTTTATGAGCTTTGCCCTGTGTTCTCATAATAAACATACTTACATGTTACATGTTTTTTTTTTCATCTCTTGTTTGGCTTCTTTGTTTTCGTGTGTGTGTGTGTGTGTGTGTGTGTGTGTGTGTGTGTGTGTGTGTGTTGTGTGTTTTGCTGGCAATGAACTCCAGGGTTCGTATGCATGCTAGGCGGGCATTCTAACACAAAGTACTTCCACAACCCTGTTCCAATAAAATTGTTTGACTGACATTCTCTCTGTTGTGGTTCACTACTGTACCTTGAAAAGCTACTCTGAGTAAATCTTTTGCTTGTTTGTGCGTTTTTTGTTTTGTTTTCTCTTGGGTAGTGCTAGGGAACAATCCAGGGTCTTTTGCACACTGGGTAAGCCCTCTGCTATGGAGCTTTATTCTCAGTTCTGTTTTTGAGACAGGGTCTCACTATGTAACCCAGACTAGCCTCAAATTCACTATGTAGCCCAGGCTAGCCTCAAACTCACAATCCTCCTGCATTTGTTTTCCAAGTCTTGATATTATAAGCACTCACCACCATATCCAACTATGAGATTGCTTGTTGGCTCCTTCATTTTGCTGTACAGAGAGCCAAAGCTAGAGTAGCAAGTGTGTTACCCAGAGGCATATATCCATCCTATAATAAGCTCTTCTCTAGCCAGCCTTTCTGGGTGAATGCTCTGTCACATTCCATATGCAACCACTTCAGAAACTCAAAACTGGCAGAGAGCATCTCTCAGGATATTTCCGTTTCATCTTTCCAAAGTGAGAATAGAAATCCACAGGATGACATTTGCATCGCAAAGGCTTTTCAACTGATAACCGAATTATGCAAACTATCATCTTTCAGAGAAATCCAGGTGTACCAGAGCTTACTTGACCAGGGAAAGAGCTGGTAGGATTAGAGCAATCTATTCACATTTTATCTGTGCTGTGAAGAAGAAAAGGGAGGGATAAATGGGAAAACCAAAGGGCTCACATCAGCTACAGTCTTATATTAAAGCCTTCTGTGATTCACCTGCCGGTCCATGGAGAATTAAGAGACTGTCACTGAGGGGTTTCCTGAGAGAGTTTGGATCTATGGCTGGTGCTCCTTGTGTGTTCCAGTGTGGTGGTTTGAATGAGAAATGGCCCCCGTAACCTTAGCCATTTGTACACTTGGTTTCTACCTGGTGGTATTTCTTAAGCTTATGGGATGCTGCCTTGCAGGAGGAAGTCTGGGAGAAGGCTTCGGGATGAAAAGACTTCCTCCTATTTCCCCATTCTCCCATGCTTCTCTCACCTAAAGTCCCAATAGAATGTCCTCCCCCTCTGTCCCTCTTTCCTGGTAAGTGAAGACTTTTATAGGATACGCCCCTTGGGCTAGTGTCCAGATATAAGTGAGTGTATACCATTTGACTTTTTCTGCTTCTGGATTAACTCACTCATTATGATCATTTCTAGTTCAATCCATTTGTCCACAAATTTCAGGAATTTCTTGTGCACTTGGGAGGCAGAGTCAGGTGGATCACTGTGAGGTCGAGGCCAGCCTGGTCTACCAGTGAGTCAAGGACAACCAAGGCTACACAGAGAAACCTTGTCTCAAAAAAAAAACAAAAAACAAAAAACAAAACAAAATGAAACAAAAACCACAACAACAATAAGAAAATGTTACATTCTTAGTGGTTTGGCTATTCGTATTTGACAGCGTTAAAGAAAACATCTTTGCTATCTTGGTGCGTCTGAAATTCTGGATGTAAATCAATCTCCAACGAGAGAGAGAGAGAGAGAAAGATCCATAAGTGCAATACATACTACTTTGAAGAAAATAAAATTATTTTGTAGGAATCCATTAAAAAATAAATAAATAAATAAATAAATAAATAAATAAAATAGGAAGACAAGGAGGAAATCTGGTACAAGAATTTTATACAGGTTCCAAAGTATTTAGGTTTTGATTTGGGGGTGGGGAGGAGGGGTAACACTGATCTACCTTGTGTCTTACCCTTAGGTAGACAAGAAATAAAGGCTTATCATGAAAGAAAGGAAGAAAGAAAGAAAGAAAGAAAGAAAGAAAGAAAGAAAGAAAGAAGGAAGGAAGGAAGGAAGGAAAAGACCTCCCTTACTTCATTTGTGCTCTTTGCTTTGTGCTTCTGGCTTAAGACGGGGACTTTCTGGCCCTGCAGCCATGCCTGCTGCTTCCCTTCATGCATCCCCTCCGTGGTGATTCCTCTGCAGCTGAGCCAAAGCAAACCCTGCTTTTTATAAGTTGTCTAGGTCATGATGTTTAACCACAGCAACTGAAAAGTAACTCATATACCCAGGCTAGCCTTGAACTCAAAATCTTCCCAGCTTGGCCTTCTGAGTAGCAGGATAGCAAGTGTGCACCGGCATGCTTGGCAGGCCCCTACTCAAGTCCCTGCTTTATTTGCTGCCGTTTATAAATGATGGCGGCTGATACCAAAATGAAGCCAAAAGTAAGTTAGGAAGCTGTACTAAAGCACTCTGGCTCTTTTACCCTCAAAAAGACAGCCCAGGGCTCATGAATATTGAAATGAGAGGTGGGAGCAGGAATGTTCTGTCCTGGGGGAGAAGGCTCCTCTTCTGCTATCCGCTCTGAAATCCCCCAAAGCACTCCTTTATGCCAGACACACTTGCCTACTGTGGACCAAGCCCTGGGCTAGAGACACAAACATAAATAATGCATGATCTCTGCTCTCATGGGACTTGCATTTTAATTAGAGAAGCGAACCGCAGTAAATACAGAACAACCACAGGGCGCTGCGGTAATTGCTGAAAGCATATCATGGGGGGGGGGGGGGAAGCAAAGGTTAGAAAGCAAGAGACGCATCAGATAAAAAATAAAAAGCAAGGGCAAAACTATGCAGAGCCGCCACATGTGGTGGTCAGCCTGACCCAGCCCACACAGAGGCGGAAATTTTCATGTGGCCACAGTGCAACAAGCCTATTATAGAGGATAGGGCGTGGCTGATGCAAGAAGAAAGGCAATGAAGACCTGCAAGTGGTGGTTTGAGCCCTTCGTCTCCTGTCTATCATTCCATTCTGTGCTCTCATCTCTCCTCATCTGCCCAGCTATCACTGTAGCCAGTACTCACAAATACTCTCCATCCTTGCCCCTCTCTTCCTGTACAGCATCTCATAGCAGAAGACAAACTTGATTAGCCTCGCTCTTCTCTGTCACGCACAGGTGCCACTCTCCCTGGAAAGATGTGAATAAATGTCCACTCACCTCCGACGGGACACAGGTAACTAGGGAACAGCCAAAGGAGCCATCCCATACAAGCCTAGATTGGTGAGCCAGCAAGTGTACTGGGCTTCTTTACACGAGCATGAGAGACAAGACTTGCAGAAGCATGGGCAGTCCAAAGGCAGCTACAGCCATAGAAATCCCACTCCAACGTGGGAGAAAACTCATGAAAGTGTGCCCCTGGAGCTCCCTGTGCAACATGAGGCAACTCCACAGGAAAAAAAAAAACTCTTCTCACTCTACCAAATATGCTCTTAGTTTCTCCCCATTAATGGAAGCATATGGAATAGAGAAATGGGGTTGATCTTGAAAGGCATCACATTCTAGGAGTGCAATGATTGGACTCTAAAGGAGTTGAAGACAAGACACAGTTGGAAAATTTACAGTATACAATTCTCAGAAGCAAACCAAACATGGCCTGAAGATTGATTTACTAATATTTTCTTGTTTTCTTTTAATAAAACTTGCCATTGTGGTCATGAACAAAGCAAGCCCAGAACCATAACGTCTTCCATTAAGCTCCACATCCTAGAGGGCTCATCGCCTACCAACACCACCATAAGCTTACAACCAAGCCTTTACCACATGAGGCTATGGGAGGTACTCCCATAGAAACTACAGCAGCAACAAACAAGAAATTATCCAGAGAAGATGCATTTGATAATAAAGAACACAAGAAAATTGCCACTGATCCTGAACAGGAAGAGATGGCACCTGGACACTAAAGAAGAATCTATGCCTACATAGGTTAGACAGTAAAGAAATGATGAGTTCTCTTCACATTGCCCTACGTCTCCCTGATAAACTATCACACTTTTAAGAGAGTTATGGTTTTTGTCATAAGTTTAATCAAATTGTTTATAACTCCCAGAGTCCTGGGTTCCTAGGACGGGTCCTGTTATTGTTCAACTGCCTGTTGGTTTTGGTCTCTTTCTCTCCTTCGTTTCTTATACCCAATGCAGTAGTATATCCAGGACAGTCTGTCTCTCCAAAGCCTGAAAGAATGACAGAGAAACTTTACCTGTGATACTGCAATGACAGTGGCTGCCTAAACAAGATCTCAACAATAACAACACCAATAGATATGCTGATGGAAAACAGGAAAATGTCATGGAGCCCCACCCCTAGATGAACAACTGCAGGCAACTAAGTATCTCTTAGGAAGGTAGAATTAGCCCCCTAACTGGTTATCCTGAAATTTTATACATACAAGTTAACCCTAAAATTATATACATATAAGTAACACTAAATGGACTTAACATGTATTTATATATTTATGAAAATATATTTATCGATAGCAATAAAAGGAAAAGGGGCTATTAATTTGAGAGGGTGGGTGGATCATAAGAGGAGTAGGAACAAGAAACGATGTAATTATATTTTAATCAAAAAATTTTTAATGTTTTAAAATGTCCCATTTTACATTTTCAAAACAAGACTACTTTAAATGATAAAACCATGGGTATTTCAAATTACTCCATATATGTTTACCTTTCTTGTTGCTGTAAGAAAATGTCTAGCTTAAACAAACTTAAGAGAGGAAAGATTTGTTTTTCTTGGCTCACAGTTCAAGGGCTCACAGTCCATCCTGGTGGGGAAGGTACACTGACAGAAGCGGCTTTGCCTGCAGTGGTGAGAGTTTGCTTCCATTCTGGCAGACCAGAAAGCAAAAACTGGGCCAAACTACAAACCATAATGGCTGCTCCAGTGGCCCACTTCCTCTAGCGTGATCCCACCTCTTAAGGTTTCCACACCTCTCAAAAGTGCACCAGAAGCTGAAGACCAGGTGTTCAAACACACGAGCCTGTGGGGAACATTTCAAATTAGTCACCTTTGTAATCCTCTACTAAGAAATGACAGTGTCCTATTTTGACTACCTCCTGTATTCTTTCAATGTGCCTTGATACAAGAGATTGGGTGATCTCCTTGTACCAATTCTTGCCTTCCTCTAAATCAGTGTTTCTTAACCTTCCTGGTGCTGCAATCCTTTAATATGGTTACTCATGTTGCGGTGATCCCCAGCCATAAATTTATTTTCATTGCTTCTTCATAACTGTAATTTTGCTAGTTATGAATCATAATGAAAATATCTGTGTTTTCTGACGGCTTTGGGGGGCCACAACCCACAGATTGAGAATCACTGCCCGAAACAAACACAGATTCTAATCCCCCCCAAAAAAACTGGAAGAGAGATCTCTTTTAAGAGTTTATCAGGTCGGGGATTTAGCTCAGCGGTAGAGCGCTTGCCTAGCAAGGGCAAAGCCCTAGGTTTGGTCCTCAGCTCCGGAAAAAACAAAAAAGAGTTTACCAATGCCTTGTTGCTCAGCTTAAAAGAAACCTGGACATCAACAGTAAACACCACACTTGCTTCTACACAGAATACAGGCCTAGAGTGTCTGCCCTGTTGCTCGTCATGACCCCATTCTTTTTCTTAACTCTTAGTGATATAAACCCCACACACACCCTGCTCAAAGATACTTTCTCTGACTACTTTCATCTAAACTGCTTCCATTCAACCCTATGTTTCTCCACTAATGTTTGCTGTGTCCTATGCAGTAATTCTGTTTTATTCTAGTCTCTTTCCCAATCAAATGTAAGCTTAATGAAGTCAAAGCCTTCATATCTTTTATTGTTATAACTTCATTGTTATAACAGTTCCTGAAACATACTAGGCATTCAACAAACACTTATTACATGTGATAAAGTAACTTTCACAGTGTGCCATGAAGTAGTACGCCCATAGACCTATGGAAACATAGGTGAGATTCTGATGTTTCCATCGGCCATTGAAATGGAACATGCACATGAGTTCTAAGTTAAAACATGACCTACAGCCCTCCTTAATTTGCTAAGTTTAATCTAATGTTTAAAATTGTATACTCTTTAAATTTATTATAGAAATGCATTTTAGACTTGTATACATAGCATTCAAAGTCACTCAATCCAGTTATAAGTTTCCATCTCTGATCGTTTAGACTCTACTTACAAAGGTATCATTCTTACATTATTTCACTACCTGGAATATTGTCTTCCATCTCTGCGCTCACTCACAAACTTCCTTCTGCACATGCCATCCAAGTCTATCCTTCAGGAGATGCTGCTATGTTCTACGGCTCTGTTACATATTCTCAAACATCCCCAGAGCATCCCTGGCTTTTTCCCAAACTCACAGTAGCATCAATAGCATCCATCAGTCCCTAGCAATTTCTTTAGCGAATTGTCAGTTTATGTTTCATGATACTTATACTCAATAAGACATAAAGCTGTTGGGTAGGACAGATGTTTTTGTATCAGTCATAGAGTTAGGGCTGAAGAGGCCATGGAAGTAGCTCAGTTGGTAAAGTGCTCACCACACATGTGAGAACCTGAGTTAAATCCCCAGTGCTCAGTAGGAAGAAGAAGAAAAAACCTAGCCAGAGCTGTAAACCCAGAGACAGGAGGATCCTGGGACTTGATGGTCACTCGGCCAAGCCAAATCAAAGATGTCTAGATTTTGGGAGAAACCTGCCCCAACAAAGAGTATGGAGAGTGATTGAGGAAGACAATCAACTAGCACACACATGCGCACACACATACACACACACACATACACACCAGAATTGGGTCTATAGTAGATATCTAATAAATTATTAATGATCAACTAATGTGTAGACACATATACTATACTTAAGTGGTGCTTTCACTGACTCTGATACTATACTGTGGAGTAGGGTGAGCAACTGGGCGCTGTTCTGAGTCAAGATTTTTTTTTTTTTAGCTTGATTACTGTAGGAAGAATGTGATTCATCTGGAAATTTACAGTCCTTAAAATGACTTGACAAAGACTCAAAGGACAGTTTTTACAGAAGAGAATTATAAATATATAATACTCAGAACAAAAGGCGGAGAAAATAAAAAAGAATGCTCCTTCTTAGGCCTCTTTTTCCCCAAACTCAGAATAAACACATGAAGTTCTCTAGGAAGCTGCTCAGTACAAAGTTTGCTCATCTGTTCTCTTTCTTCCTGCCTTTACTTCTCAGAGAGAACTCAGAACATCAAGACGTTGATTCTCAGCCAATAGGAACCCTTCGTTCCTCAGCATGCTTATTAAGCACTGATGAAGGCACAGACTAGGGCTTTGAACTTGCAGGTCATGTTTCCATATCCAGCACCCCGCAATGTCTCTGGAGTCCTGAGAGGGACCGGCCCCAGAAGGACAACAGATGTCAACCTCATGTTTCCCTGATGCTCCTTCTCTTCAACTTGATTTCCTTTGCTCTTTTAACTCTTTTTAAAAAGAGAACAGAAAAAAGAACAAAAGAGAGAACAGTATTCTTGGCTCGAAAAAAATGTGGCTTTGCTTTACTTTGCATAAATTTGCATAATGAAGCAATAACTCAAAATTTGAGTAAAGAAATTCATCAGTCAACCTACAGCCATTGTACTCACGTTCAACATGGGTGGCACTACACATGAAAAGTACCTATTATTTGTAAGCCAATCACAATGTGGATCAGGAAGACTTAAGACTCTTCTAAAGGGGAACAGCCTACCAACCTTGTGAGGAATAATTCTGCTTTCACTAATAGCTCTATCGATGTGACCTGGGACCCTCTTTTCCCACCAGTGCTACTGAAGGCGAGTATCGCTTAGATGTGACTGCTCCAGGGAACGTGTTTATTAATTCTTTGTTTGGGGGCCCTAGCATTTCTTCTGCACACAGTAAGGGAATCCTCTCATTTGAAACTGTTTTGTTTTTCTTCACTATCGTTAGCCTGCTTCTTTTCTGAACATACGCTTTAGCGTTGCTCTCCACTAGAATCACCTGTGGAGTCCACCCCAGTGCTTTCTGAAGTCTCAGCAATTTCTCTAGATATTTCCCTCTGACATGAGGTTTTTGATCCATTCCTATATGAACACACACACACACACACACACACACACACACACACACACACACACACATACACATATAGCAAGCACATGCCTCCTTCTGAGAGAAAGCTACACTAAGCAGATGTCGGAACATACAATTTTTCTTTTACGTCAGTCACTGAAAGGAATGATGATTGACCTGGGGGAGGGTGGCCAATCACTGGGAAATGATGGAAAACTTTAACACCTTTATGAAAATCTGCTTCTCATTTTCATTCACTGGCAACTATATCTGATTAAGAGTCAGGACCCTTTAGATTTCCCTGTGATTCTCCTATACTCCCATCTGGAAATGGAACATATTTGAGCCACATGATTCCTTCTGACTTCAAGAGGTCGAGCATTTGGAGATGATTGAAAGTACATTGAGAAGAAACTTCTGCGATGTCAAGTATCTTAAGATTTTTAGGAATTAATAAAGTCCCACAGATCAGAGTTGAACCAAATAAGTACATTAGCTACATGAAAGGCTTAGACATTTTCCTACTCTCTTCTGCTGCGAACTAGTTTCTCAAGTCCAGTTGTCTTTGTAACTGAGTTTTGATATTTTTATTGTTTATGTTTTAGAATTGCATACATGAGTACAATGTGTTTTCATATTATCCACATCTTTAATTCTTCTTGTGTCCCCCACATCAGTATTGGAAACTCACATCTTTGTGTGTGTATGTGTGTGTGTGTGTGTGTGTGTGTGTGTGTGTGTGTGTGTACATGTCTTGTACAGGAAACCATACTGTTGGGAGTTCATGGGCACAGTAGTCCTGTAATGTACAGAAGTCACTGTCTCTCCATAGTCTTCTTGGTCCTCTGGCTCTTACAATCTTTCTGCCCCTCTTCTACAATGCTTCCTGAACCTTCAGTGGAATAGTTATGTTGTAGATCCCCTTTGAGATCAGAAATCTATAGTTACTTAATCTCTCCACATTGACCAGTCATAGTTTTCTGTAATGGCTGTTGCAAAACAGAAGGAGGAGGAGGAGGAGAAGAAGAAGGAGAAAGGAAAAAAAGAAAAAAGCTTCTAGGATGAGGGATGAGAGCTAATTAGGAAGCCTTTGCTAGTAGTTTTAACAGTTTTCCCACGGATGTTCTCTCTAATGCTCAGCCAGCTCTATAAAACTAGCCCATCTCAAGCATGTCCTCCTGTAAGGTCACATGTGGTGGCTTTTCTGCCCATCACTAAAATATGTGGAACCAAAAGAAGGCAAAACAGCAACGTTTCCACAAATATCAAGTAATTAAATGATTATAGCTCCAGGCCCTGTCAAGTGGGTGACCACACACAGTCTTCTTTCTAATGCGCCCCCAAGCAATTCTAATGAGGTGAAGACATTTGCTGAGAGAAGTTTTGATTATGATAAAATGAAGACCGCTCTACCAAGTGTCCTTAGAATTAAAAATGAAAACGAGTACATTGAAAGAAGTACAGCATCCAAAGGCTCAGAGCCAGAGAGGAAATCATCAAGGTAGTCAGTCAACATTTTCTTAGAAACAGAGGAAGTGAAGTAATTGTGACTACTGCTCCTATGTGCCTTTGAGTTGGCTTTCCAGGAACTGACGTCAGTCCATACATGACTCAACCTGTGTTTCTGCACGACCGAGGCAAGACGTTACAGGCCATTGCTAAGATGGTAGACTGATGTTTGAGGGCAAAGCTATGAATGTTTGCGTTGTACATCATCATCACCACGATCAGACACTGAATGATAAATAATTTACTCAATGCTGAGAAATGCTCTAAAGATTTTCAAGAGTCACTGGTATTCATTTAATGCACACAGAATATTATAGTTAGTGTCACCTATCAACTCAATACACTTGGGAAGAGAAAACCTCAGATGGAAAAAAACAGCCTCTGGCAAATGGCCTATGGGCAAGTTCTTGGATTACAGTTGATGAGGGCGGGCCCAGTCCTCTGTGAGTGGAACCATCCCTAGGAAGATAAGAAAGTTGGGTAAGTGGGAGCCTGAGAACAAGCCAGTAGTCTCTGTGACTTCTGCTTTGGTTGCTGCATGTGTTCTTGCCCTGACTTCCCCACGATAGACTGCAACCTGGAAGTGGAAGCCAAATAAACCTTTTCTTCCCCTAAATCGCTCCTGGTCTGAGTGGTTTATCTGAGTTCAGAGGGAAGGTAGAAGGCAATGAACTGTTTGTTAATGGCAAGGTCATTTTGTTTGTATTAGGCAGAGAAGGAAGCAAAGAAGGAAGGAAGGAAAGAAGGAAGGAAGGAAGGAAGGAAGGAAAACCAATAGAAAACATGCTAATAAACTGAAACACATGCAAGTATGAAGACCAGAGTTCAAACCCCTAGTACTCATGTAAAAGCCAGGAAGATGTGGCATCCCCCTGTAACCCCAGGACATAAGAGTCAGAAGCAAGGGGTCCTGGAGCAAGCCATGGAACCAAACAAGCGGAAAATGTGAGTCCTGGGTTTAGTGAGAGACCCTGCCTCAATACATATGGTGAAGAACAATTGAGGAAGACACCCAGTGTCAACCTCTGGCTTTCATGGCATGTGCCAGTACCTGCACACTAAAAATAAAATAAAATAAAAAATGAAAGTGATACAGGAGACAGAAACCAAAATAAGGAACCAGACTCAGGTAGAGAATGAGGTTTCCATCTATCCTAACATAAATTTATTGTACCCAACTCACACAAAAAAGCAATCTTTGAATGTATGATTTTTGAAAGGAACCTAGCCCCATCACTCTCAACAGGAAATCTATGAATACCAGGAGGAAATTTCTTGCCCAGGCTTCTGAAGACCATTCTGTCTGAAATCCAGGGGTCTAGCAATCTGAGGCAAATGGATTGTCATGAGGCTAACACCAACCTGTCTTAGAAAATAAGTTTCAGGCCATCTTGGGCTACAGAGTGAAACACACACCCATAGATAGATAGATAGATAGATAGATAGATAGATAGATAGATAATGGATGGATGATGGATGAATGGATAGATATATAGATGATAGATGGATAATAGATGGTTGATAGATGATGATAGATAGATAGATAGATAGATAGATAGATAGATAGATAGATAACTTATAATAATATGTATTACTTATATAAATTAAATATTACAAGAGCCTAGCAGCCATCTTCAATAAAAGCCAGTGCCTCCTTTTCCTAGTTGACTGTGATTTCTTTCCATTTTGTTCAAAGAAGAGCCTGGTGCAGCATCTTTGAAAGCTTTAGTCCAGCCATTCACTTACAGACAAGCTACAGCTATCTGAACTTCAGCTAAAAGAATGCCCAAGATTCAACTGTGATGCTGTGATGCAGCAATAGAAATCCTAGCTAAGACAAGCATGGGAGTAACTTGTCCATAACACAAGGGCTGCCAAGTCACTAGAGCACAGATTGTGACTCATTACCAATTGTAATCAAACTCACCTATCAAATTTCCAAACAAATATTTATAGCACTTGCCATTTTACATCAAATAAATTTGAATTCATATCTTACCCCTCGTGTGGCACAGTAACATCCTGCAGCATGATTCAAGAAAAAAGATCCTGTGTGTGTGCCTTGTTTGTTTATCAGAAGTGTGTTTAGAGACAGCTACTCTAATGACTTGAGAGACTCACACATAAGAAACATCCCTGAGGAGCTGACTGTAGTCCGCTGCCAGCAGTCTGCCAACTCTTCCACAGATGAAAGGAACATTCCTATCGTGAGGACAAGGAAGTTCACTGTCTCCTTTAAGAAATTCTCCCTGGACTGCCCTCACTTCTGCCACAGGATAACAGAAGCAACTCTGAAGATGACCTGGTCTAACTTCAGACTTCAGAGTGGGATACCAGCCATTTTAGGGGACCTTTGTAGAGTGTGTTTTTCCCTGCTCCAACCCAGACATGCTATCGGGAACTGAGAATGGGTGAAGAGCCTAAGGAAAGTGTCAGCCAAACGTGATTTGCTTGTCGTATTTACTATTTTTCTTTCTTTGTGGGAGGGTTTCATGGAGCTAAGCTGGCCTCAAACTAGCAATGTACTGAGGATGGCCTTGAAAATCTGATCATCCTGAGCACATGTTCTCAGTCTTAGAAAACTATTCTATTGGATTATGTCCCAATTCTTCTGAAGTTCTTCTAAAATATGAGAGGAAGTTTACACGTTGTTGTTTACAGAGGTTAAAACTGTCTCATGAGATGAAAACTAAACTTACCCACAACCTGATATGAGGAAGAGTATACACAGTGCAGGATGGTTATATCCAGGGAGCACATGATGGCAACATCCAATCTCAATATAACAACAAACATAACAAGAAACACAATATACCACGGTTACTATCATCACCACATGTACAGATGATCGGGACTTCTTCCCTCCAAAGGGAATTTTTTCCTTTTGACCAGTAACTTTTTATCCACACCACCACCACCCACAATCCTTTCTACTTCTAAGAATGAATTCTCTTAGGTTTCCCTGTAGACATGTCAGAGTACATGCTAATAATATTATATGCCTAGTTTACATCAGTTAATAAAACATTATCATGGTCCATCCATGTTATTGCAAGTAACAGGACCTTCTTTTGAGGAGCTAAATGCTATTCTATTTACGGTACCATTCCATGTCCTTTTTAGTTATCATTTATCCATTGGGAGGACACTTAGATTGGTTCCATATTTTGGTTAATACACTGCAAGAAACAGGGTGTGTATAACTGTCTGGTATCGATTTTATGTCTTTTGGTCATATGCTCAGTGGCAGAAATGCTGGGCCATGGAGTCATTCTGTTTTTAATTTTCTGAGGTGCCTCCAGAATTTTTTTCATACTGGTTTTGCTAAGTTATACTTCCACTAACAGTATATGGGACCCCCCCTTTCTCCATAACCCCACTGGTTTTTTTTTGTTTGTCCGTTTCATTGTGTGTTTCTGACTATTATCATCTGGTCTAACAGGAGTGCAGTGATGTCTCCCGGTTTGACTTGCACTCTTCATGATGATTTGCCCTCTGCAGGATGATTACTGACACCAGACAATTTTACATGCTCGTTGTCCATCTGTACTTCTTCTCTGGAAAACATCTTTTTAGGATTATTATCTAAATTTTCTTTTTTAATTAATTTTATTTTTACATATATATTTATATTATTAGATGTATATACAATAAACTACGTATAGCAAGAAGAACCATGACACAATCAGGAATTATATAAATGTTACATTCTTAGTGTTTTGGCTATTTGTATTTGACAGCCTTGAAGAAAGCATCTTTCTTATCTTGGTATGTCTAAAATTCGGAATGTAAATCAATGTCTATCACATCTTGTCATTACTAACTTAAAACATCTATCTAGACCTAAACATCTTAACCCCTAAACAACTGAGCTTCATTGTAAAACTAAGCTACCTAGTCATCAACTCCATCAGAGACTTGAGAAGGAATAAGCTTGATTACCTAGCTTTTCAAATGAGAAGATGACAGAGACAGTTTGCTACCTGAATAGTCACCCAAAACTCTCTATTTATGTTGGAGCATCTTCTTCAGCCTTCTGGACCAATATATCTGACAGACATCTTTGTGAGGCAGGAACTATATTATCTAATTTTCAACTGGGCTGTTCACTTCCATCTTGCTAGGTAGCTGAGTTTCTTGTGTGCTTTTTATACAATTGTCAGATATAGTGTTTGAAAATATTTTCTCCCATTAAATTGTCATTCACGATTGACTCCTTAGCCATGAATAGATTTGTCTGGTGTGAACATTTTGTCTGTTCTAGGTTGTGTCACTATGTTTCTGAACTTCATTTAAATTAAAGCATCATAGCTCAGACCAATACAATAGACTTTCCCCTTAAGTAAAGCATTGTCACTCAGACCAATATGGTGGAACTTTCCCTTAAGTAAAATATCATCACTCAGGCCAATATGGTGGATGTTTCCTCTAAATTGAAACAATTACTGCAGTTTGGGGTTTTACCTTTAAGCGTTATATCCCTTTGGAGTTGATTTTGTCTACAGTGTGAGAGAAGGGTTCACGTCCATCCTTCTGTATATGGTGTCTGGTTTTCCCAGCGCCACCTATTTATTGAAGAGGCAGTCCTTTTTTTTATGATGTGTTTTGGGTATGTTTGCAAAATCCAGTGTGCTGTAAATGCCTGGATTTATTTCCAGGTGGGTTGTATCCTGGCCATTGTTTTCATGTCTGTTTATATTTCACAGCCATGCTGTTTTGATTCCTGGGGGTTCGTATTATACAGGAACTTCCCAGAATATGTATGATAAGGATACACACTCAGCTTAACACACAGTGGGTTAGAAATATTGGTAAGTCAAAAAGCACTTGATACGGCTAAGTTACCAGACAGCACAGCTTAGCAACGCAGCACTCTGTGGATTATGGGTTATTTACCCCCACAAGCACATGGCTCACTGAAAGCTCCTGCTTACTGCTGTTGCCGAGCACCACAAAGGAGTGTCACGGTGCATGCTGCTAACCTGGAAAAAGGTCAAAACTTGAAACCACAATCCAGTGTCCGCTGGCTGTACACTCACTTTCACATCATCATGAAGTCAAAAAGCCATCTTAAGGGAGGACCATCTGTGTTTTAAAGTTGTGTATCCTTGTTAATTATTGACTATCTGTGTCACCAACTGGGAGAAGAGTGTGAAAACTGCATGTGATTAAGAAGACGGGGGCAAAGGCCAATAATGAGCAAGTGGTTTTAAATGACGTCAGGCCGCCGTGCTCAAAACCCTAGCGGCCAGGTTCTAACAAAAACAGCAGACATGAATAAAAGACCGGAAACATGTATTCCTACATATACTGGAATGCGAGCATGTGGGGACCAACATGTGAGCATGTTGGGAACTGAGAACACTGTGCTGCCCTCTGCTTCTCCCTTGGCAGAGAGACAGAAAAAGAGAGAAGCAGCCTATGGTGAGATTTCAGAGACCACAGAACCTCAGATACTTCCATAACCAAGATCAAACCTGGGAAGGCTCTGATAAGTTATCTACTATAAAAGGGAAACCGAGACAGATATTTTAACAAGAACATTTCTTTCTTGGTTTATGGTGCAGGCCACGTTTCCCAGGATGCCATGCTCCCTAGCTTCTATCCCATCATTATCACCTAACCCAACAATTGTCATAGCAAGCATGGCAGCTATAGTCAAGAATGCCGGGTAGAAAACGGGCCCTGGAGTGGGGCACATGAGCTGTCCCTAGAACAATACTAGAAAAATAAAGTCTATGTGAAATAGACTACACCTGGCTAAAGACAGGAAGGAAACTGCACAGTGCGAAGCAGTCAGGGGTCAGGGTCCTTGAAGGAGAATGTACACACCTCAGGAAAAGCATTCATTATTCCCAGAATTCAGAAAGGCATCAGGGAATAAAGCATTTACATAAGAGTGTTGGTACATACCTGCTATCTCACAACCCATTAGGCTGGGGCAGGAGAACAGTTAAGCTGGAGACTCACAAAACATAACCATTATTATTTTCAAATGCAAATTAGAAGTTGTGGCTAGTTTTCACCATTCTTTTCTCAGTTCTATTTTTCTGTATGTTTTACAGTGAACAATGCGTAGTAATGAACTTCACATTAACACACAAAGGCTCCTACACACATTTTACAAAGGGGGAATTCATAAGTCCTTATATTTGGACACTGTTGACTTAGACTCAGAACTCTTAACTCTTCTGGGTGTCAACTTTTAATTTCACCGAGCCATACAGTAAATCATTCTGTTTCCAAAAAAAATCTAAAATTAATTTCAAATCCAATGCTTTGGGGGGAGAAGAAGAAGAAGAAGAAGAAGAAGAAGAAGAAGAAGAAGAAGAAGAAGAAGAAGAAGAAGAAGAAGAAGAAGAAGAAGGGCTATTGCGTTTATAAACAATGCTTCAGTCCATCAGAAGCTGATTTAGCCAATCTTCTTTAAGAGGGAATTCAAAGTCAATGCAAATTAACAAGACCACAATGTCTAAGAATAATGAAGAAACTACAAGAACATGATTATAAATATGCAAAGACAGCAAAAATAAAAAGTACTCGGAAGTCTAGACAGAAAATGGGAGTTGTGAAGAATGTATCATTCTTATTCAAGTATCAATAACTTTTAAAACCAATGAATATCAAACACATAGGTGATTCAGTGATGGGACACATGCCAGGAGAGAATCAGATTGTTATTACATGATTTCTGGGAGTCTAATGTGGTGGCACAAGCCTAATGTGCTGGTACATGTCTATAATCTCAGGGTAAGAGAGGATGAGGCGGGGGCATCACAAGCTTTAGGCTAGCCTGGGATACACAGTGAGACCTTATTTCAGAAAGGAAAAAAATTACAAGACTATCAATTCCCCACTGTCTTGCTCCCTCACTGATGTGTTGGACAGGGCTTTAACATGTAGTTCTTATGTACTTACAAGAATACCATTACCTAACATGGGAAAGTCATACTTAGCATGGCTGCATGGCTTTCTACAAGTTATAGGGAACCCCATGTATAAATCCCAGACCCTCTGGAACCAATGAAGAACTGGGATTAATATATGCCGAAGTAGGGAGACTTTCTTTTCTTCTTGAGACAGAAGTTGGTGTGTACATGTAGGATGGCAACAACTTGTAGTGTTGAAGGGAGCAGGGAGAAGAAACAAGGAAGTGAACCCAGCCAGTTGCAGGGCTCTTCATCTTACATACACAATACAATATGAACCCCAGGTAGACTGTAGATGCTTATAATAAATTACAATCAGCCACTGAAAATAAACAATGCAAAGGTGTAAGTAGAAAGCTACATGCTAGCTATATTTTTAAATACTTAAATGACTCAGGAGGGTAGGGAAGGAGTAAGCTGACTTTAAAACAGAGAGACAGTAGGAACAATGAAAACTCTATGGTAGATATAGATTTAAGCATATCAATAACTTTATTAAATGTTCAGTAAGCAAATTTTCCTCAGCAATGGATAAAGAGCAGAGGCACAATATCTTAGACACAAATAATCTGAAAAATACCATGAGCCACAAGGACATAATGAGTCCAAACAGAACCAGCAACTGTGAGCATGCATCATTTCATGGTGTGCATGTACACACATCCATCAAAGCAGAACACGGGACCATAAAGCAAACTGGCTCCTCGTTCCTTCACCATATAACAGAACTAAGTCAGAAGTCAATAATGAAAATATACATGGGATTTCAAATCATATGAGACCTTGTAGGTTTCTAAGAACATCAAGAGTAGAAACTATTTTAGATTGTTTAATTCAGTTTCATCAAGCTTAAAGCCAAAATAAACCACATTAAAATTGTTTGTTCTTTGAAATACACATTGAGAAGACACAAGAAAAATCACCATGAAACAAAGATAAGCATCCAAATATATGCTCAGTGAGAAGGGCACACAAAGAAAGGAACCTACAATGTATGGTTGAACTCATAGAAAAGTCTAGAAAATGCCAATCAACCTATAGCAACAGGAAGCAGTTGCCTGGGACAAAAGAGGGGTCAATTTCAAAGAGGTGGAGAGAAACGTGGGGTTATTTCTGTTTATATTTAGTTGGGGTGCCTGAGTGTGTCACATACACTGTCTCTTCATGTGAAGTCCATGAAAAAGAAGGATAAAATCAAAACTCAAAGGCCACACCAGAGCTCTAAGTACATTGAATTTAAGGTCCCAGAAGTTACTTTTCCAACTATTTAACACCAAATCTATATTTAAATTTAAGGCAGCTAGCCCAGTTTTTTAATATTTATTCTTATTAGCCCAGATTTTTTTTAATGAAGAGGGCAAGATGCCCAGCCTGTTACATGGTGCCCATGGAACAGTTTGCCTGCCATCCTGAATCATCACGGGTGGTATTTCAGCAAAAGTCAGTGTTCTAGAAAGCATGTCCTAAAGTACCCTTCTAAAACATGTTATCCATCACATTAGCCACAGAGCAGGTTGGGATGTGGTGATGAGGACTCGGGGGTCGGAGGGTGGGAGGCAAAAGGCTGGAGTTGCTAGTTCCTATCTATGTATAGGCCCGTGTAGTCCAGAGCACAGGCTACCTAAGTACGTCCTGGGATAGGTTACAGTTTCAGAAAGTCTAGACTTCATGTGCTAAAAAGCACCACAAGAGGCTGTCAGAGTCAGTTGGTAGCACGCTACTGCACAAGCACAAGGACCTGAGCTAGCTCTAACTCAGGACATGGCAGAACACACCTGTCACACCAATTCCTTGGTCAAGAAAACTCAGGAGGATTCGTTGGCCAGCTCCAGTTTCATGGAGGGACTCTGTCTCAAAATACAATGTGGAAGAGTAGAGTGAGAACTCAGACAAAGATGCTTGCAGCCAAACCAACTTGAGTTTGATCCCTAAAAACAACATAGTAGAAAGAGAAGCGATTCCTGCAAGTTGTCCTCTACTTCCATGGGTACAACATACCACACACATGTGCACACACATGTGCACACACACATGCACACACACACATGCACACACACATACACACACTAAATAGATTATAGATAGATAGGTAGACAGACAGATAGATAGATAGATAGATAGATAGATAGATAGATAGATAGACAGACAGACAGACAGACAGACAGACAGATGACAAATAATAAATGCCTGTATGCATGTATATGGAGACTCCCAGAGTTGACCTCTGGCCACATGCATGCATACAGATATTCACATGAGCACACACATACAGAGTATCAGAAGACTTGCTCTGGGTTACAGGATAAAAAGATTGTGAGCTAGAGTTGATGTACAGCTGTTTCCTTTTAACGGAAACACCCCACCCTACAGGGATCGGGGAACATCTGTGAGGAAGCTAAGGAAACTAAAGAAGGCTCTGGAAGTTTAGAAAATTATGATTCACAGGTCCCTTTTCGAGATTATAAATGCAGTAATAATTTCTGGGGAGAAGAGACTCTCCAGTGGAGCTGCCTGCACATTGGGCAGGAGGCAACAGGGATGGACACATCTTTACATTAATTGCCACCTGTCTTGGGTGGGCTTTTCAGGGATGTCTTTGTGTCACCTGTGCTCCTATAACTGCTGGTCCTCGCTCCTCTGAGCAGCCCCAGTAAACTCATTGGTTCAGTAGCTAGACTTGGACAGAGTCTTTTCTTTGATCTGTGGTCCATATCCTATTTGGGGTGAACTGAGGTTTGCTCATGTCTCCTCAGGAAAAGTCATGAATCCTGGAAATCCTAAATTGAGTGATGAGATGCAGGTTTTTAGAGAAACAAATGCAGAAATCTTTTCAAAGGCACCTGAGGCCTGGAGAGTGTGGAGTCTGTCATCAGACACTAATTCTAATTCTTACACTAAGCCAAACTGCACACATACATAAATAAGTTATGAAGTGAAGATGGAGGCGAGAGGTCAGTGGGGACTCCAACTGCAGGCTGGAGGGTGACTTCTAATGCACACACTGGCAACAGGACTGCAGTGCCCTGAGGTTCGGCAAGGCCTAGCTCCCAGCTCAGGACATCTGTCACTGAGCATCCCTCCCAGGCGCCTGTGATGGAAGGCCGCCCAGACTTCTCAATGCTGGGCCTTAGGCAATTTAAGCAGCCCTCTAGACATCTGCATCGAGTCCCGTGCTGTCCTCCCAGAGCTCTCAAAATAAACTGGACCTGAAGAAAGAAAAGTCAAAGGGAATGAAGTAGAAGCATTTGACTGTGGAGGGGAAAATAATGAGTGTTGGAAGGTCTGGAACCCAGAGGTGTCACCAGGGTATTGTGTGGAAGCCAGGGAGCCATACTACCTGTGTTATGGCGTGTCATAGGGAAGCCATTTTCCCACTCAAGAGATGGGGTGACCCAGGTTCCTCCCAGCTGTAAGATTTTGAAGTCTAGATATGAGTAAGACGTAAATGGAACATGTTGAAATAAGACAAGAAATTCCATTTTACGTGACTAAATCAGCACCAGACACCGACCCCATGCCTTTATAAACGCACATGCACTTCCTCCACAGAGGCCAACCTTATAAAGACTTAAGTGGCCATACCAGCAATAACAGAAACAGTGCAAGATGCCTGGGCCCTTGTTTTTGTTAATGCCGTGCTGCCCCCTGCAGTTGGAGACCGATGTAGCATTTGAGTTTGGTTTTTTTTATTATTATTTTATTTAAATAGTTTATTCAGATTACATCTCAACTGTTATCCCCTCACTTGTATCTTCCTGTTCCCCACTCCCTCCCTCTTTCTCCCTATTCCTCTCCCCTAGGCCTGTGACAGAAGGGGACCTCTTCCCCCACTATACGATCACAGCCTATCAGGTCTCATGCAGATAGCCTGATTACCCTTCCTCTGAGCGCCACTAGGCCTCCCCACCAAGGGGAAGTGGTCAAATAGGGGGCACCAGAGTTTATATCAGAGTCAGTCTCCACTCTCCACGTAACTGTGGAGAACGTGCTGTCCATTGGCTAGAGCTGGATAGACAGTCTAGGTTTACTGCATGCATTGTCCTTAGTTGGTACAGTAGTTTGAGCAGACGCCCCTGGGTCCAGATCCTCCAGTCTTGATGGTCTTCTTGTAGGTTTCTAGGACCCTCTGGATCCTTCCATTGCTCCATTCTCCCATACCTCTCTCACCTGGAGTCCCAGTAGGACGTCCCAGCATCTGTCCCAATCCCCCACTGAGTGAAGACTCTCAGAGGACATCCCTGGTGGGCTAGCGTCCAATTATAATTGAGCATATACCATGTGTATCTTTCTGGGTCTTTGTTAACTCACTCAGGATGATTATTTCTAGTTCCATCCATTTGCCTGCAAATTTCAAGGTTTCCTTGTTTTTAATAGCTAAGTAGTATTCCATTGTGTAAACATACCACAGTTTCTTTGTCCATTCTTGGACTGAAGGAAATCTTTATCTAGGTTGCCTTATTTGTAATAGCCAGAGTTTGAGGTTTCTTAATGGCAAAGTCTACCTTGAATTATTTGAATTGTTATTACTCTTTGCATTTGTGGGTGGTGGTGGTGACATCTCCTTGTGTGATTAGGATGGTTAGAAAAAGACAGGCTAAAAGATTTTAAACAAGTAAGCACAGGGAAGAAAAACGCTTCTCCCTTGTATAAGTCAATGTGAGGGGGAATCAGCTGTCTTTGCTTGCTCTATAAGAGGCTGGCTTTCTTTTTGTCTCTCGGGTTCACAGCTGAAGGGAAACAATATCCCCCATTCTGTATTAGTCAGCCTTGAAGGGTTTGTAAAATAAAATAAAATAAAATAAAATAAAATAAAATAAAATAAAATAAAATAAATAAAAACAGTGACACCAATGTGGCAGCTGTTGAGACAGCATAATAGCATAAAACCTACCAGGTATGTGCTGCTTAAATATGTCTGAGGCGATTGACTATTATTGCTACAGTTCATTAAGTTTCTGTCTTTGATGTGGGAGTTGCAATGAGGAAATGCGTGATGGATTCAAACATGTGAACTCTGGGCTCAGGAATTACCTGAGTCTGAAAGGCAGTTCTGGTTTTCACCAGCTACAGTAACTTACATCACTCCTCTTTTGTGCCTCACTTTGATAACCTAAAGAAAGGAATAAGCCACCCTCAGCTACATAGTGAGTTCAAGGCTAGCCTGGGCAACATGAGACTATATGCTGTGTGTGTGTGTGTGTGTGTGTGTGTGTGTGTGTGTGTGTGTGTGTGTATAGATATGTACATATGTGTGTATGTGTATATGTTTATAGATAGATATATACATATATGTGTGTAGATATGGATATAGAAAAATTAAATAAATACAAGAGGAAGATACATCAAGCTCCACACTGCCCCATGTGTCTTCCCTTTCATCTTTGCCATCCATGCTCCTTTTCTGCTTTTTTTTTTCTTTTGTAATAACCATCGTCATGTAGAAAATAAGAGTCAGAGAATCAGAGCAAGAAACTCTCTATCATGATATTCAGTCCTATCAGCTGCACAGAGAAGGAACTAGGAACTGGAGAGATGAGCCCCGAGTCCCTGAGGGATATGCCCAGAGTCCAACCGAAATGACTGTCTTCATATCAGACACTGGGACAGCACACGTCCTGCACGGTACATCCTCTCACACGGAACTCTGAGCACTTTCCCATCCTTCCTCCTCTCAGTTTTTCTGCTTTCTCTCCCCTTCCCACTTTCTCTCTTATACTCAAATATACTTCATTCTAACTCAGGGCCACAGACCATTGCCTTCCTCAACTGTGTCTTAATGACCTTTCTAATTTGGTTGCTCTACTTCCTTTTGGGTAACATAAATAGCATGGTGGCTCCACTGTAGGGAAACATAAGAACTGTGTGCTTATCTAAGTGGTATATGAACTTGTGTACATGGAGAAAGAAAAACACAAACTTTAAGACACTCGTGATTTTTCTTATAGAGAATAATTTATCAAGAATACAAAAATGGGTGAATGAGGTATGGTGGGGCATTCCTATAACTCCAGAACTTAAGAGATAGAGTCAGTAGAATTAGAAGTTCAAAGCCACCTTCAGCTACATGGTGAGTTCAAGGCCAGCCTGCGCTACGTGAGACTATGTGTCGTGTGTGTGTGTGTGTGTGTGTGTGTGTGTGTGTGTATGTGTGTGTGTGTATATATGTATATAGATAGATAATGTGGGGGGGATGTATATGGAATTGGTAATGGTTTTAAAGTTCAGTGCATCTATACCACATGTACAGGAATACATCCCATAAAACTAAGAGGGCACACACAGTCAAGTCCCTTGAATCTTTTAGTTCCATGGTTGTGTTTTACCAACCATCTAGCCACCATACTTGGTCATGAAGGCATATTTAAACTGCACAATTTAAACACATCATTAGTTATTAACTATTCTTTGTAATGAGTTTAGTATCACATTAGACAAAAGGGCCCACTACTAAGGATTACAATAAATGAAGAAAACATAAAAATAAATATACAAATAATTTAGTTCCTTAAGCATTAAAATGGAAATGCCCCTCCTGCCCCCACCCTACCCCCACCCCATCCCCACCTCAGCCAAGAAGTGAATGTACAACTGAAGGCACATAACCCCTGCCTCGCTGGAAGACATAGAAAATTAACCCTAAGAACAACACACAGTTACCAACAGAGACTCCTGCTGGAGGAAGAGGGCACGGTGTCACCTGTGCTAAGGAAAATAATTCATTATCTGTGGTACCTAGGTTTTTACCATGGGAGCCTGAGCAATGGATGGACCCTAAAATGCTCTGGGTAAAACGTTTGGGGGAAGTGCTAACTTGCTGCCAGCTCAGTGCTCTTGAGCCTTGTTCTGAACAAAGGCCAGGTTGGCCAGCACACTAAAAGTGAAGAAATAGGACAAAATTAAGCAAGAAAACAGGGATAATGTCAGCGAACAAGAACCATGTTTCAGTTAGTCCAAGAGAACCATTGGGCAGCACCAAGAGTCACTGGCAAAAGACCTGTGTTCGAATCCCAGCACCTACATGGAGCCTCACACCCATGGCAACTCCAGTTCCAGGAAATGTGATGTCTTCTTCTTCCCTCCAGCAGCATGTATATGATACAACACACTCACACTCACACACACACACACACACACACACACACACACACACACACACACTCCTGGCCTGCTTGGGAATGTGGCTATGTCAGATCCATCCCCTAGTTTCATGGGCAATCAAATAACCAACTCCATCTTGCCTTGGTGGTGAGGACGCCAGCCTGGGGAGGCTCACTCTCCTCGGTTCTACTATTTTGACAGGTGCAACTCAAGCTCAAACCAATGGCTTTGCACAAAATTCATTTACTTTGCAAGTAAAATAGATCAGTCACTGAAAGACAAACGCCACATGAAATCACATATGTGTGTATTTTTTTAAAAAACAGTTAAACTCACATCAGGAGAAGCAAGTGGTGGTGGCCAGAGGCTGGGGGAGGTGGGTATGCACAGAGCAGATGTTGGTCAAGGTTGTCAGAGTTCAGCTAGGAATCATCTAACAGGCCAATACTCCAGCTGGCTAACTAACTACAGTTAATAACCGTGCTTATACTTGAAGATTTCTGGGAGATTTCAAGTATTCTCAACTCAGAATAAGTAGGTGCCAGGATTACATGTACTAACTAGCTTGACTTAGACATCTCACAATGTAAACATTTTCCCAAAATATCATATTGTTCGCCATAAATATATATTATAATAATAGATTGTTCATAGGGCTTAGGATTCCTAGTGGTGGAGATGTGTGCCAGTCCCACAGAACATTTTCTCTCTCTCTCTCTCTCTCTCTCTCTCTCTCTCTCTCTCTCTCTCTCTCAAGATTTGTTTATTTATTATGTATACAACATTGTGCCTGCCCGCCAGAAGAGCACAATAACTCTCATTATAGATGCCATGTGGTTGCTGGGAATTGAACTCAGGACCTCTGGAAGAGCAGCCAGTGCTTTTAACCTCTGAGCCATCTCTCCAGCCCACAGTACATTTTCACTATGATTCATGTTTGGGGGAGAGCTTTGTGAGCCAAGAGAACCCCTGGCTCTGCCTTAAGCCTCAACAATAGGATATTTCTTTGGCCTTGGACAGAGTTACAGCTCTTAGGGAATTCTAAGTGAAATGCAAATATGTGAAGCAAGGTTAACCATCTGTCCCTTGTTCATTTCGGAGGGCTTTAGAGGATGGCTGGGGAAGTTTAAAGCAAAGTAACCATGGAGACGCAGAAGGCATCCACCTGCGGGAGGCATCCTCAGTGTGGGAAGAAGCGGCCACGTCGAAGCTTTGCTGTTACCTTCATGAAAGTTGAACATACACAGCTTCGTGTGCGTAATTCATTAAGCCAGATGAAAAAAGTGCACCCAGGGTCGCCTAGGATATAGTAAAAATTGAGAGTAAGCCAGGCAGGCTGCTCTGTCAAAGAAGAACAAAGTGTTCTATGGTGCTTTTCCCTCATACATTGAAAGAAAGATCAAAAGGGAAACTAATTCCACCAGAAAACCATGTCCACCAGAAAGATGGAAAAGGGAGATGCTTGCAGTGATTAAACACAACCCCTTCAGGATGAGAAAAACAAGGAACTGAGTGAGAACTCAATGAAGACAGGAAGGCACAAGAAAAGTCTGTGTGTGGCTTGGGATAAATCTAGAAGCTTCTAATCAAAATAATCATATTTACATGTAAATTTTCAGTTATTTTTTTTATTTATGTATAATTCAAAACCCTGAGATTGAAATCTTGCTAGGCACACATACAAGTCAGTCTTTTCTGCTGAGTGTTGGTTCTTTTAACAACTAGAAGCCTTCAGACAAGCTGATCCGGCAGGTGAACGCACTGGCCATGTAAGCCTGATGACCCAAGTTGTTTGATCCTGCAATCCATGTAACAGTGTGAGAGAACCAGCTCCACAACATTGTTCTCTGACTACAGAGAGAGAGAGAGAGAGAGAGAGAGAGAGAGAGAGAGAGAGAGAGAGAGAGAGAGAGAGAGAGTAAAATAATTTTTTTAAAAAAGAGCTGTCAGAGGAGATCACAAGATGGTGGTAGGGTTGCCAATAGTCCAGTTATGCAAAGGACTCTAGAGTCACTGTTAAAATAAAACTGAGAAGAACAAGAATGGGTTCAGACGGTAACTTAGGAGGACAAAGAGAGAGTTCAGACAGTTGGCTAAACCTGAACTGAGGGAGGAGATGATGGAGATGATGATGATGATGATGACGACGACGACGATGATGACGGTAGTGGTAATATGTAAAAACTTCAATATAGTGTGAGACTTCATTATAGCGCTTACTAAAGCAGTTAGCACGTATTCATTCAATTCATGCTCACAAGAAAAGTTAAAAGGTTAAGACTATCACTGTTCCCATCTTATAGATGAAGAAGCTGAAGCAAAAGCTAGATCACTTTCTTGAAAGGAACAGAGCAAGGGAACAGTAAAGTGGAAAGTGAGGATACAAGAAAGAGTGATGGTTTAGCTGAAAGTGGCTGCAGAGGCTCACAATGAATGATTATTAATATTTGATACTTATTTATTATTTTAATAAATCAGTAGTTACTCCTTAACCAGATATATACCTAAATAACCACACAGAGACTAGGACCTAAATAACCACACAGAGAGACTAGGACCTAAATAACCACACAGAGAGAGACACTAGGACCTAGTCTCTCTGCTAGCGTAGCTTCCTCCCATTCAGATTTCCCACATTATATTTTATTTTCACTCATAGCCTAGGTCCAGCTCATTTCTCTTAGTGCTTTCTGGTCCTTTTCATGTGCATCCCTCATGTCCTTCTTCTTCTTTCTCCTCCTCTCACTGGACCAGGATGTCCCATCCTATTCTCTGTATCACTCAGCATCAGCTAGCTGGCTTTCACTGGCAACCCAGAGAACAAATGGTGACATGTTTACACAAACTTGAGACAGGAGACACTTAGAATGAACATCACAGTGCAATGTGTTGAAACCAGATAGTGGGGTAGAGAAATCAGCATTTGAATGAACCAGGGTAAACTGTACACAGTCCACAGGAACATAATGCCAACAGGCTCAGGTCTTTGAATAGCTGGGCTCTATGTTTAGGAAAGACTAGGAGATGTGCCCTTGTTTGAGGAAGTATGTCACTTGGGGTGGACTTTGAGGTTTCTAAAGCTGATGTCAGGCCCCGTGTTACTGCTTCCCCCCCCCTCTACCTCTGCCACCTCAACACACACTCTCTCCCTCCCTCCTCCACCTCCACCTCCACCTCCACCTCTGCCTCTATCTCTTCTTCCCCCACCTTCTGCCTCCTGCCTAAGAATTAGGCTGTAGCTTTCAGCGACTGCTCCAGTGCCATTCTTGCCTGCTGCCATGTTCCTGGACATGATGATAACGGACTGACCCTCTGAAACCGTCAGCAGGCTAACAGCTAAACGCTTTCTTTTAAAGTTGCCATGGTCATGATGTCTCTTCCCAGCAATAAAACAGTAACTAAGACAAAAAAAGAGATTCGGATAAAAAAAAAATTAGAGAGTGGTAGTTCAAGAAGTATTTAAGGAAAAACTTCGTAAATTTTGTAAAAAAAAAAAATTTTTTTTTATTCCAACTTGTAGTAGAAGCAGAGTTGTCCCGGCACTTAGGAGACTGTGCTGTCTCGCAGAAGACCAGGTTCCCAGCACACACGTGACAGCTCATACATGTCTGTAATTCCAGCTGCAGGAGATCCCATGCCTTCACCTGGTCGTCATGGGCGCTGCACTCATGTGTACACACACATACCGCCCAAACACACAAATCAAAATAAATAACCCTGTGGCAGGAAAGATGGGTTGAGAACATTTTTATTCTTGCCAGGGACTCAAATTTAATTCCTAGCACCCACGTGGTGGCTCACAACTGTCTGTAACTCCAGGTCCAGGGGGTCAAACACCTTCTTCCTCAGGCCTCTGCAAACATCTGGTACATATGGCAGGTAACACACTCAGCCACATAAAATAAAAATAAATATTTTAAAATAATAGCAATTATAGAAGTTTAGACGCTTCAGGCCCGTTTAATCTTTAAAGACACGTGTTAAAATAAAGAGAAGGAGCTGGGTGCAGTGGCACACACCTGTGATCCCAGCACTGAGGAGGCAGAAGCAAAAGGATCTCCGTGAGTTCGAGGCCAGCCTGGTCTACAAAGTGAGTCCAGGACAGCCAAGGCTACACAGAGAAACCCTGTTTCCGAATAAATAAATACATAAATAAATAAATAGAAGAGCTTTTAAAAAATGACTAAGCATTCATTCCAAAAAGTTACGTAATACCAAGGCAACACCCCTGCAAAGGAGAAAAACGTCTCAACACTAGCACAGAAGCGAGCCCTGATGAGCAAGCGAAGGAGTAGACCCACCTCCTGGGAATGAGAGGGAACATCTTGCAGACATTAAAGAGATGAGGAGAATGCCATGAGCCGCTTATGACAGTTCATGTAAATTTAGGACAAGTGGACAAATTCCCAGAAATCTATGACTCAGTGAGAAAGGGAGCATGAACAGTCTAACAGTCATGAAGGAACTGAATCGACAGTGAGAACTCCTTCGGAAACCCAGCTCCAGGAGCCGTGCGGTGGCTCGACCGGCTAGTGAGCCACATGAACGTTATGCTTATTTGAAGAGCTGGCATGCACAATGGAATAGTCAGTGGGAAAAAAACTGCATGCCAATCTTACTGTAAATAAAGAGGAAAATTTTCTCAACAAAATAGCAGCAAGCTAAACATAACAACATCTAAAGTATATATTAACCAAGAAGAGCTTCTACAAGCCAACTGGGCTAGTAAGTTCAGTTTAGCATGAGAAAAGCAGTTTGGCTCTCTACATCATTGTATTTGCTCACAATTAGTGCACTTACATAGTGTCCAGGCAAAACACGCATCCACATAAAATGAAAAGAAATCTTTAAAATATAAATAATTAAAAGTGATGCATTTGTAATAATATAAAAGCACGAAGCACCTATAAAGAAATTTGCAAATAGTGTATTACTTAAAGCTAATCAAAACATTTAAAATTATCTGTCAGAAATAGGAAATATGCTCATTGGTTCCATGTCTGTATTTGGTTACTATTTCTCCTGTAATGCATATATTCTACAGAAATGAACAAAATTCCAATGTATTTATACTTTGGAAAGTTTGACAAGCTGCCTCTAACACATATTCAAAAACTCAAAAAGCCGTGATTAGTCAAAATACTTTGAAGAACAAAGCAGAGTCGCTTTCTCCAAAAGAAATCCACGCATATAGCAGGTAAATAAAGTGACGTGATGTCAGCCTACTGCAGAGAGCTTGGAGCTGGGCCACAGAGGTATAAGCAGCTGCACAAGGCACAACCAGCAAAGTCACAGCAGTTGTCTACTTAAACAATGCAAGATTAAAGTAAAATCAGACTTACTGAAACAAGTTACTAAAATGAATAGCAGACAATATTTTTAAAACAAAAACTTTAAGAAAGGGTATGAGTTCTTGTCAAATCACAACAAGAAGGAAGTGATGGGCAAATCCAATGCATCTCCTTCTTGAAGAACTATAAAGAAAATAAATGCCAGAAACTACAGGGAAAGATATTCAAAATGCATAAATGCAAAAAGAAACTGGAACCTCAAATGTTGTAGCTGCTCCCATAAAAAATGCTTCCAAATGAAAATACAGGGGCTAGAGAGTGACTCAGCACCCAGATTTGGTTCACAATAACCTACAACTCCAGCTCTAGGGGGATCTAGCGCCCTCTTCTGGCCTCCACAGAAATCTGAACACATGTGCACAGACACACAGACATATGTTCACATATGCACATAAATTAAAAAAGGAATTTTTAAAAAATAATATGTCATAGAGGGCTAAGGTATCTTTCAGTAGTAGACTACATGAATCTCTGTGTTTAATCTCTAGTTACACACACACATACACACACACACACACACACACACACACACACGTGAAGGAGGAAAGAAAGAAAGGCAGGGGGAATGAATAAACATTTTTAACTGGCAGAGTAGAAAAGGAGGAAGTTATCTAAATGGAAAATAAGCATACACTTATGCTGACCTTCAATAGCATCAGGGGGCCACGCAAATTTCCATAACTGTTACATATTCATAAGACTAAGACACGTTAAAAGTTCAGTGTGCTGGTTGTTGGTCAGGAAGTAGAAATAGGAACTCCCAAGCAGTGCTGAAGAATTTCTTGAACTTATTTAGTAAAATTGAAGATTTATATTTCATCTCACTCAAAAATTCCACGTCTACAGAAACTAACACCAACTTATACTAGAACACAGGTATGGTTGTGCTTGACAACAAGCCAATGTCTTCCAACGCAGGACATAGAAAAACGCACCATGTCCATAGAACAAACACTGTATATTAATGAAAATGATATATCAGGTGTGGCGAAGGCACACACATACAATTGCAGACAAGCTTCAGGCGTGTATTAACATCAAAAGGCAGAAAATTGAAGTGAGTATGGCAATCAAATGAAGTTAGATTTTTAATGGCTAATCCGAAACACAAGCTAGAAGTGTACTTACAGGTGTTAACACCGTTTCATGTCAAGCAATGGAGTGCGTATCTTCCTCAGAGAATCTGTGGTGAGATTGAGAAAGTAGGAGAGAGCTGGCTTTGTCTGTCTGCCATGTTCCCTAGCTACATCTTGTGTTCCATATCAAAGAAAGCACAGTAAAGCAAACGCTAGAACACTGTGTTTTCTGCAAACATCTAGATTCTTGTTCATGGAAATGAACTTTCGTTCTGCTATACCAAATAGCTATTACATAATTTTCATATTTTTGCATTACATTTTCTCCCACTTGAATGCACTTTGCCCATATTACTGAGATTCGTTCTCAGAAAAATATGAGACCTCTCTTATTTATCTACATTTAATAAATGTAAGTATAAAAACGGATCCAATATTCTCCAATGCCTACCCTGTGAGGCTGTAAATTCCCACTGTCCTACATGAAATGTCTCTGGTCCTAACTGTGATCGTATCTATCGTGGACCAGGCTGTATCCTTTTGAATTTATAGGTGAAAAATCTGCCCCAAATAGAGAGAGGCAGAGCTTTCTTATCTCTTGAAGGTTAAACGGGACCATAAAGGGGACAGGCACTTTCACAAGAAAAAGCAGAGACATCAGAGCCGTGAGTCCTGGGGAAAGGACACATGTGGGCATGGAGGGCAGGAACAGCCGGCCAGCCAAGGCGAGAGCCCTAGACAACCAGAATCTGCTCATGCCTCTATTTTAGACTTCAAGGTCTCACACCTATGAAGGAAATTAAAGTTCTGTTATTTAAGTAACTGTAACAATAGCAAAAACATGGGAAGCTGACCAGATATAGAAGCCACAAAAATAATATGAATGTACTAAGATAGGATTATTTTTATGTTCATACACTGACATAATATATAAAAGACAGTGCCACAAAGGACTTGTGTACATATTAGGCAGAGTGCAACTATACAGACAGGGCTTAGTGCAATGTAATGCAAACTTGAATATTCAAAAATATCTGATCCTGACCTGGGCCACAGCGTGTAGGTAAAGACCCTGGCCTCCGAGCCCAGTGACCTGAGTTCAATTCACAGGACCCATATGGTAGAAGGCAAAAGCCCACTCAGAAAGTTGTCCTCTGGCCTCTTCACATGGACCATGGCATATACACGTACCTGCTCATTCATGCACATGCATGTGCGCTCGTGCGCGCGCGCACACACACACACACACACACACACACACATACAAAAAACATTAAGATTACATATAAATGATCCTGGATCAACTAAAACAAAGAATATTTGAAATATGACCAGGAAACCAACTAATTGTATGCTAACTTAAAAGAACATAGAAGAGACCTTTAAACCAAACAAAAATAGAAATTTGTTCTTTTTCAGGGGTTTCCAGTAGTTTACCAAAAACACTGTTGTACACACAGAGAATATGAAAAGTTTAGGGTTTCAAGCTCACTATTTCAAGAAGACTGGATCCTATAAAACTCATTTTGGCCCCACACATTTAAAGTTAAGAATTTAAAATTGCACTAATAGACACCATTGAGGCCAATGAAGTGGTAACAATTCCTTCATGCAGTTTTCACTCAGTTATGTTGGTCCAGCAGTCTCTGCCTAGAATCTGTCTTCTTGATTCTATTTTGAGACTTTGGTTCCTGTCTCTGATGGTATTGCCAATAAAGCCGCCGGATGCCATTAATCTCACTTCTTTGAAAGAATAAATCATTCCCCAGAGTAATTAAACAATAAACACATCAAAGTAAAACTAATTGGAGCTAAGTCTAGACATCCACTGTGTAGTTCTAAGATAGGCTTGTCGCAAGCATCTGGACTGGAACTTGAAGCCGTTTTAGTGAGTCCTTTACAACTGGAGTTAAGAATCAAGATTGTGTTATGGAAGTGCCTAACGCCATGGAGCTGACCTCAAAAGTCACCAGGGATGCTAGCCTTCTGCCTGCAGTTTCCCTTAGCCACTAAGGTGCATGCCCAGGGTTGGTACTCCACCACACCAAGCACACCCCAGGCTTGTCCCTGGACCACCTCTCTTCCCTGTTCCCACATGTTTGTTATGCTGATTTTCAAAGGCACAGAGATTTGAGAGCTAGGCATGGGTGTTTTCCCCTGCAGGGAGTCATGATTTTTACAGTCAGACTGCAAGATGTTGTAATAATTTGGGCCTCTATGTATAGAACCAAAATGGTCTGAGGTCTTCCTGGATTCAGCCACCAAACATTACAAATAAGGTAGTTACAGTTCTGTTTGAGTTTGTTTTACTATGGGATAGATTGAGTCACTTTTACAGGAACTGAAAAGAATTTCCTAAACTAATATCTGAGATATTTTTGGTGCTGTTGCCCAGTTATTCAGATTAGACTTTATCTCCAAAGAAATCCTCTCCTAACCCCCATCTCAGGAAACAGAAGTAAATGCATTCCTTTCTCTAATAACGTACAGAAAACAGCAGATCCGTTTCTTTCACACACTGATAGAGGTCCAGCCTTTCTTGTTGAGGTGATGGAGTTCTGCATACAGGCAGAATAAATTCTGTTGGCTAAAATCAGATATTAGAGTGGTTGAGGCTGATAGTCTTCATTGCCAACTTGCGAGGAGGTGATATCACCTAGGAAACACCCTATTTTTTTTTTAGATTTCTTAATTTCATGTTTATGAGTGTTTTGCTTCCATGTATGTCTACATACCACATGCATGCCTGATGCCTAAGGAAGTCAGAAGAGGATGTTGGATCCCCTGGAACTGGAGGTACAGACGGTTGCAACCACTGTGTGCGTGCTGGGAATCGAACCCAGGTCCTCTGCAAGAGCAACAGGAGCTCTTAACTATTGAGCCATCTTCTCTCCAGCCCCAAGAAACACTTTCAAGGGTATCTCTGGGGTGCTTCCAGATAGCTATAACTGAGAAGGGAGACCCATCTTGAATTTGGGCAGCACCACCTCACGTGCTGGAGTCCTCAACTAAATAAAAGCTAGAAAGCAACATCCGACTCTCTGTGCCCCCTGACTGATGCTGCCATGTAGCCAGCTGCCTCAAGCGCCTGCCACCAAGCCTTCCCACCACAAGGGTAGACTATTCTCTGAACTGTGAGCCAGAATTACCCCTTTCTTCCTGAAGCTGATTTTGTCCTGTGCTTTCTCACAACCATGAGAAAAGTAACTTATGCAGAAAGAAACAGGAAGTTTGGTGGAATAAGCAGAATACGAAGCATTGTGCCTTGATCTAGTGCCGTCAGTGAGATCTTTTGTAGAAACGTGGTTAGAGTTTTGCTGAGGATCTACTCTTAAGTTTTATGCAAATCAATCAAATAGCAGAACAGGTCATATCCCAGGTACAGAAGAGACACTTCACTGTGGTCAACGATGAGACAAAATGCCAAACAGGTGCCTCATACAAGTCAGTCTCACTTACTTAAAAGCACTCACAAATAGTTATATAACAACTGTATAAATTACAGTGAGCCTCAGATGTCTATATCTCAGAAGGTTCAAAAACAACTAACATTATAATCAAAATGCCACACACACACACACACACACACACACACACACACACACACACACACGATTTCAGTTCTTGGGGCAGAGAAAATCCATAGCATTTTAATAGCTACCATACTACAGAATGCATGGCATGTTGAGTGTTATGTCTCCTTTAGTTCCAGAGCCCCCCAGAACTATTTGTGTCCATATAGTCAGAAGAAAATATTGTACCAAGACCATGTAAAGAAGTAGCATAAGACCATTTTATTATAAAAGTACAGTTTGAGTGAACTGTTTTAAATCAAACTCTAGCAACAAACATTAGACTGACTTCAAACATTACTAAGGAAATGATGTCTGTTTAAATTGTACTTCCTGTCAATTCCAAGAAACCACCCCTGTTTCCGTCAGTGCTGACAATCTACAGGAGTTGGAATGTAGGTCTGGGAACATGAACCTGTGACAGTGGCTGAGCCAGACTCCAGCCCTGTTCCAAACCTGCTGTCAATCACCAGATCTTGCCATGATGTCTTTTCTGATAGCAGCATTGGAGAGATTAATTTAAGGGTAAATACATGTTCACATGTATATTTAACTCAGGGTCAGGAGAATTAACTAAAACATATTTCTTGTGAATTAAAGAAGACAGACAAACAGAGGGTGAAACTGATAAGAGAAAAGATAATATGTGTGTGACATGAGTATAAAACTAATTCAATCTAATATGGAAAATTAGTCTGCTCTATGAAAACAAATTCTAAAGGAATGAAATCTGACTAAAATACCTCAGCCTTCAACCGGGAGGCACCATAAGCTGAACATACAACCTGGCACCATGTGGCAGTACTCCATTGTTCCTCTGTAAGTGAGAGGTGCTGGGAGTGCAAAAATATCCCGAGTTCCAGAAGCAGAAAAACTCACATGGTATACACTCACTTATAAATGGGCACTAGCCCAAAAGGCATGTCCCACAAAAGTCTTCACTTACCAGGAGATTGGGATAGATGTGAGGACATCACACTGGGACTCTAGGTAAGACAAATATAGGAGATGGGGAAATAGAAGGACCCAGAGAGTCCTAGAAACCTACAAGAAGAACATCATGATGGGTGGATTGGGGCCCAGGGGGATCTGCTCAAACTATTATACTAACCAAGGACAATACAAGTAGTAAACATCAAACCCCTACTCTGATCTAGCCAATGGACAGGCCATTCTCCACAGTTATGTGGAGAGCGGGGACTCACTCTGATGTGAACTCTGGTGCCCCATATTTAACCACCTCCTCTGGGTGGGAAGGCCTGAGGGCACTCCAAGAAAGAATAAGCAGGCTATCAAGATGAGACTTGATAGCCTATGACCATATAGAGGGGGAGGAAGTGTAACTCACCTTCACTCAACAGCAGTGCAACATACAACCAGCTCTGCCACATGCTAAAATTTCCCATCACCCTATCATCAGGATGGCCACTTCCTTTGTTCTGTCTTCTATTTTGTATTTGAAAACAGACTACCTCATCTTCAAACACATGAAGATAGAGCCCTTAAAGAATTCACTGTTAGAAAAAAAAAAAGAATTTGCTGTTAGGCGGATATTGCGGTAGAGGGGGTTGAATGTGGGGAAGATTGTTTCTCTCTGCTTTTTCTCCGTGTTTTAATTGGTTTGACTAGACATTGAGTATCGAAGTGGCGGCCCTGCCTGTGCCAACATTCTCTGATTATTCATGTACCCATCACAGTGACATCCTGGAGCGCCCTGCAAACAAACAAGTGTTGGCAAACTCCTAACCAAGTGCACACCCCAATGACAGCCTGAGGCTGGAAGGCAAATAAAAACAGGGCCTGAGAAACGGATGTCTTCTATTAGCATCTAAAGTTTCCAGAGGTAATTTGGTTTCCTAATTCCTAGAGACTTGGAAGTCACGGAAGTATTAACCAGGACTGTAGGACTGCAGACAGAAGTCCACGCTGACGAGTCCAAGAACAGGAGTAAACCGTGGGTGGGGTCACCATTGTGATCAGGGTGTGTCGTGGGGTGTGGCTTAGTTACTCCCCCTTTATTTTTAGGTTTCGAAGCTTTATTATTTTACTCCTATTGATGGGTGTCAATGTATGTCTGCATGGGTGTCCTCAGAGATCAGAAGAAGGTGGCAAACTCCCTGAAACTGGTGTTATTGTCATTTGTGAACTTCCGGATACAGGTGCTGGGAAATGAACTCATTTCCCACAAGAGCATCAAACGTTCTTAATTTCTGTGCCAAGTGTGCGTGCATGAATGCAAGTGTGGTGGTGCAAGGTCAAGGTCACATAAGCATATGGAGGCCAGGGGACAATCTGTAGGAGTCAGTTCTCTCTTCTCACCATGTGTGTCCTGGGGATTGAACTCAGGTCATAGGGCTTGACGGTTACTGGGTCTACCTAACAAGCCATCTGGCCAGCCCAAGATATGTATTTTTTTTTAATTCATGTGAAGGCAAGCTGCAGTCATTGTGACATTTTCTAGGTCTTTGAAGCATGACCTTGTCACAGAGAAAGTACATGCTTCCCTAAGTAATGCCATGACTTTCCAGTGTTGTCCAAATGTTCTTTCTAGCACCTTCCCTACTAACTAGAATATGGGAAATTCAAAACATTGTATTCATTCTATTATTTTATAATACCTCTATAGGCCTAAAAATTTTCAAACTAACATTCAGGAAGGAAAGTGAGCTCATTTGCAAAATACATTATAACTTCATCAATAATTAGGCCATTTTTGATTGGTTTTCTATCCTAGAATAGTAATATTGCCTAGGAGAGAACCAAAGCCCTATAGAGAAGGAAGAGAGGGAGAGGAAAGGGAGAGGGAGGGAACAGTTAATCTTGTTCATGAACGTTTAAAACACAGAGGAGAAAAACAAATGCAAAAGGAATTTAGTCCGAGGCTGAGCAGTGAGCACGGGCAGTCACAAGTTTGTGCAAATCACATCTGGGCTTGAGGCTCACATTTTTTCATTTCCATTCATAAAAACGAATGAGCCAAGTCTTGCTTCTTTAGCAAAGGAAATACCTCTTTCTCAGTTGCTTCCCTGAAAGTGACACCACCTTTTGCATGTCCCTGGTAGAGTCAGGAAACCCTCCCTGAGGAATACTTAGGGACTCTTTTCCATTTATGGGACTAAAGCTCTGAGTATCAGCCAACCCGCAAACAACTGCAGTGTTTTCTGACTGCAAACACTTGTCCAGGGCCACCCCTGCCGAACCAGAGCCTCTCGAAACCTGCAGACTTCGCTGACCCAAAACCTGCTTGTCTTAAGTTGAAGACGCTTAACAAATGTCGATCGCTGGTATTCCATCATTTTATAAAGTGTTCAAATCTCAGATCAACAGCTTCTAAAACATCACTGCGAGCAACTCAGACTAATACTGAGACTCAGTTTCATAGTAAGACTGAGGACACCTGTCTGCCAGGTGACCATAAGTACTAGAAACACATAAGGAAAAGTGTTTCCTAGCTGATACGCAAGTAGAGCCAATGCTGTGTGCCCTGGCTGGCCTGTAAGGGAGCGCTGCTGATGGCTACACATATCCAAGGACCTTAGTGCCTACTCAACAATGTCGCCTTTCATCTACCTCCTAGGATCTTGTCCTAACAGGTCTTTTATATAGACAACTACAACATAAAAATCCAGGTCAGTGGATGTCTGAGGTAAGCTTATTTTACAATATCCATCTTGTTTCAATTTGCATCTTGTTTTTATTTAAACACTATTCTAATCTATATTCATTAGAACATAGACTGGGCTCAGAGTCCAGGGGCTAGGCTTGCTTGCAGATAGAGCTATACTTAGCATACAGAAGGCCCAGGCGCCAATACACAGCACAACAAATAAAATGTTTAAAAAATACAAAATAAAGTTTTTCAAAGGTACTTTATGCAAAGCATTAATTTCTTTGCACCAACGCACAAGTAATTATTTGGTTAAATTAGCCTACTTTTTCCATCACTAGATATATCAACATGAAAGAACTCATTACTGAGTAGCATGTGGCCAGTGAAACACTGAGCACCAGCTGGCGAGTTATCTGGTGAAAATCCATTTTTTCCAGATCATGGAATCTTAGTTAGAAGAAAACATGTAATCAATGGAAAGAATGTGGCTAATCTGTCTAGTATACGGCCTGCAGTCACACAATTAGGAGGAAATTATTTTGGTTGGGCAATTTTAAAAAACAAGGCCTCAATATCAATGCAGGAAATGATCTTGGATCTTGGAAGTCACCACATTTGTTCTGAATTGAATATGAGACGCTCAGACACAGAACGGAAACTAGCCAGGGTGGAAGGAAACTATGTTCATCTTCTTGCCACATACATGCGATATGAGCAAAGCAGGATGGGCTTTGAGCAGTTGGAAGTCCTTACCTGATAGATCAGGGATTTGGTGACTTAGCAGAAGCTTCCAGAACTCTGTAGACCTCATCCCAGAATATATGGACTGTTCTCCAGTTCTCTCCTTCTAGGTAATAACAGCAGGATACAAAGTCAGCCAGAAGTGTCATGTACACACACACACACACACACACACACACACACACACACACACACACACACATTTACATATTAAAAATAAACTACATCTTTTTTTTCTCCTTTATTAATTTATTCTTGTTACATCTCAATGGTTATCCCATCCCTTGTATCCTCCCATTCTTCCCTCCCTCCCATTTTCCCCTTATTCCCCTCCCCTATGACTGTTCCTGAGGGGGATTACCTCCCCCTGTATATGTTCATAGGGTATCAAGTCTCTTCTTGGTAACTCAGAAGAGTTACCTGCTGTCCTTCCTCTGAGTGCCACCAGGTCTCCCCCTCCAGGGGACATGGTCAAAGGTGAGGCACCAGAGTATGTGAGAAAGTAATATCCCACTCTCCACTTTACTGTGGAGAGTGTTCTGTCCATTGGCTAGATCTGGGTAGGGGTTTAAGGTTTACCGCCTGTATTGTCCTTGGCTGGTGCCTTAGTTTGAGCGGGACCCCTGGGCCCAAATCTGCCTATCATAATGTTCTACTTGTAGGCTTCTAGGACCCTCTGGATCCTTCTACTTTGCCTTTCTCCCATGATTCTCTCATCTAGAGTCCCACTAGAATGTCCTCTCCTCTGTCTCAGTTTCCTGGTAAGTGAAGGCTTTCGTGGGACATGCCCCTTGGGCTAATATGCAGATATAAGTGAGTATATACCATTTGAGTCTTTCTGCTTCTGGGTTAACTCACTCATTATGATCATTTCTAGCTCAATCCATTTATCCACAAATTTCGGGAATTCCTTGTTTTTTATAGCTGAATAGTATTCCATAGTGTATAAAGAAATGCTCAACCTCCTTAATCATCAGGGAAATGCAAATCAAAACAACTCTGAGATTCCATCTTACACCCATCAGAATGGCTAAGATCAAAAACTCAAGCGACACCACATGCTGGCAAGGATGTGGGGAGAGAGGAACACTCCTTCATTGCTGGTGGGAATGCAAACTAGTACAACCACTTTGGAAATCTATCTGGTGCTATCTCAGAAAAATGGGAATAGGGCTTCCTCAAGACCCAGCTATTCCACTCCTTGGAATATACCCAGAAGATGCTCCAGCACACAGCAAGAAAATTTGCTCAACCATGTTCATAGCAGCCTTATTCATAATAGCCAGAACATGGAAACAGCCTAAGTGTCCCTCAATAGAAGAATGGATAAACTACATCTTAAGGAAAAGAAATACGAGCTAATTCTTAGAACAGGTCCTGGATTACATGTCAAAATCAGAAAGATCTATCACTGGAGATTATCTTCAACTACCACTTAGCAATTCAACTAGACCCACCTTAACTTCACTGAAGGCAAGAATTAAAATGAAATCTTACCAATAAGAAGATTGCTATTAGATTCCCACTATCAACAACAATTTAAGCTGCTCTGTTTTTGAACACCCGGCAATGTGTAGGCTGGACCAATAAATAAGAATCATGCTGAGGGACACAGCCCTTCCTCTCATCAGGTGAAAAGGTGATGACACAGGAGGTGGTAGGGCAGAAAAGTGCTCCAACAGGCCACACAGCTTGAAAATGAGACTCTGAACGCAGATGTCCACAAAACTCCCTGTGCCTAAGGATCTCTTGGAAAGTCTCTGTGAGCCTCTCCGGGCCTGTGTGACCCAGGTGGCAACAGTGGGGACAACTGACACTTACTGAGCAGAGAACTACTGCATTATAACTGGGCCTTAGACATATCAACCCATAAGCAATACGCAGACTGAAGAGAAGACTGAGAAACAGAGACCTCGTAAAGTAGAGCAGGGAGTGTTGAGAAGGACCAGGAGCCGGTTGCAGCTCAGTGGAGTTCTCCATGCACGAGACCCTGGCTTCCATCTCCACCAAGAAAGGCATGGTCTCAAATACCAACTTGGAAGCAGAAAAGAGTGAGAGACATATACAAATAAGAATCAAAATGGTTTAACCACTAGAAGTCAATGTGACTTAAACACCTTTTGAGCTCTTTTCCTAGTTTATTTAGTCACGGAAGTGACCATTTGGATGCCTTTGACCTACAGTGACTGTGGCAGCAAACACATAAAGATGGCAGACAAAGGACGCCAGTAAAATTATTCTAGTGTTTAGAAAGAGCACTGAAACGGTCTTCAAATTATCTGTCAAACTCTCTAAAATGCTTAATTCAAATTCTGAATTATTTAAATTAAATCCATATTGGGATGGCCCTCTGTCTTCGTGGATTTGAAGGACATTTTGAAGTTATTTTTGTGGGAGGAAGTACATGTGTTAAGAAATGGCTTTTAGTGGAAAACTTGGTGGGTGGAAGGACCCAGAGGGGTCAGGAGCTCTACAAGAAGATCATAAAACCTGGTGGATATGGACCCAGAGGGCCTGGACAAATTAATACACCAACCAAGGACATTGAGGTAGAGAACCTAGACCCGCTGTCCAAACATAGCTGATGGACAGCTCATTCTCCATGTTCGCGTCAGGGAGGAGAGGAGGGACTGCCTCTGACAGACACTCTGGTGCTTTCATGATTTGATCACTGCCCTTGGCTATCCTGATGAGACCAAATAGTCTGAGGTCAGAAGATGGAGGAAGAACACCCTCCCCGCCCCCCCCCCAGGTCAGAGGTCTAGGGGAAGGGAATAGGATAGATGAGGGAGGGAGAGTGGGTATGAGAAGATAAGAGCAAGAGGGCAACAATTTAGATGGAATGTGAATAAATTACAATAAATTAAAAATAATAATAATAATTTAAAAAGAAATGTCTCTTATTAAGGTGGTAAATTCGATCAGATGTCATCCTTCAGCAACTGGGTCTTTCAATGTAGGGGCAGCTTTGCAACCACCACAGCTAACAGACAGTACAACAGCTCTATGGGAAGTGAGAAGGTTGTTCGGTCCAACACAACTAAGTAGATGGTGTTGGTTCAAACTGCCATAGTCTGACCCCAAGTAGTTTATTTCAGGCATATTTAAGCACAGCACAAGTTGATTTCCTAGTGATATATAACTCAATTGTGTATGTACAATAAAGCATACATACATCTCCTTGAGAGGAACAAAGTAAGCTAAATACAGATCAAAGGTGACTATATCGAAACTCTTTGTAAAGTAGATGTGTCACCTTCCATAAAGATGGGTCCTAAAAATCATCCTGAGTGAGGTAACATAAACCCAAAAACACATGCATGCTATGTACTCACTTGTAAGTGGATAATAGCCATGAAGTACAGGATAGCCATGCTACAATCCATAGGCCCAAAGAAGCCAAGTTACAAGGACTCAAGGGAGGATGCTTGAATCTCACTCAGAGAGGGAAATGAAATGGGCATTGGAAGTGGATAGAGGGAAGGACCAGGGTAGGAGAGGGGATGGGGGGTGGGGGGACAGAGGATGGGGATTAGGAGAAGGGAGAGCTAGGGAGAGAGGGCCAAGTGAAAGAACGGCAAGACTTCCAGTGGAGGGATAAAGACACCAACCCACCATCCACAAAACTTTTGACTCAAAACTTATCCTGCCTACAAGATGTGCAGGGGCAAATACGGAGCGGAGATTAGGGGAATGGCCAACCAAAGACTGGCCCTACTTTAGACCCATCCCATGGGAGAGAATCAATCCCTAACACTATTATATTTTTGGTTGGGAGCCTAGACTTTAACAGCTGAGCCATCTCTCCAGCTCCTCCCCCCTCCCCCTAACATTATTAATGGTACTCTGCTATGATTGCAGACAGGAGCCTAGCATAACTGTCCTCGGAGATGCTTCCCCCAGCAGCTGATGGAAACAGATGCAGAGACCCACAGCCAAACACCAGACAGAACTCGTGGAGTCCTATGGAAGAGTTGGGGGAACTATTGAGGGAGACAGAGGGATTAAGGACTCCACAAGAAGACCTACAGAGTCAACTAACCTGGGCCCAAGGTGGCTCACAGAGACTGAACCATCAACCAAAGAGCATGCGTGGACTGGTCCTAAGCCTTCTGCACATATGTAGCAGATACGCAGCTTGGTCTTCAAGAGGACGCCCCCCCCAATAACTGGAGAAGGGGCTGTCTCTGACTCTGATGCCTCCCTTTGGATCCCATTCCCCTAATCGGGCTGCCTTGTCTGGTCTCCATGGAAGAGGTGCGCCTAGTTCTGCAGCAACTTGATGTTCCAGGGCATATTGGTCCCCAAGGGATCCTCCCCCTTCTCTGAGGAGAAGGAGAGAGGAGAATGGTGAATGGGGTGTGCAAGAGGGGACTGAGAGTAGAGGATGGGGGCTTCAGTCAGGATGTAAAGTGAATAAAATTTTAAAAATAAAATAAAATAATCAAAGAGAGAGGGGGGGTGCATTCTATAGATTGACTACATGTGATACCTCCATAAGGATTTGCTTTGTAGATTAACTGAGAAAAACAAGCCTATGAAAAGAGCCTGGGTGAGAATCCAGTGTGGTCTGTTAACTACATCTACCCCCCCAGCCTTCTGGGCAGATAACAGGCTGTGCAACCCTTCTTTTGAAGGAAGAACTCTGGGTTCACATTCCAGGTTCCTTAGAGCTTCTCTGTGAGCACATGGACCCCAGGCTCCCTATACAACAAAAGCACAGAGCTCAAGGGTCAGAGGGTAAAAATCAAGAGTCACTCAAGTTGACTGAACCAGGGCTTCCTGCATACTAGGTAAGCACCACGCTGCTCAGATACAGCCCCGGCCCCATGACAAACTTCCAAACGATGATACCTCAGTCTGCAACACGCCCATTGAGGAACTCTGCAGCATACATGAAGAGCATCTCATGCGTTCCCCAACTTAGTCCGTTCTGTTAGGGCTCTGCTCTGAGTGCTGCATGTCTTACTTCTTAAAGAAAGTGTTAAAAGATTAAATAAATTCTGTCACACTTTTAAGTTCACACACTCATTCTTGTAGTCTCCTTTAGGGCCGTAAGTAATTGGTATGGTTGCCCCGCCCACTCCTATCTAAATACTTAAAAGCAACTTTACAACTTTCTCTCGTAATTTCTCTTGGATCCACTACCTCTGCATAGCTTTCCACCAGACTTCAGGTGCCACAGCTGTAGTTTCTCATTGTCTTTGTTTCTTTCTTGACTTTGACTGGTGTTCCAATTTGGTTTCTGCTACTATGATAAACACCATGACCAAGAAGAACTTAGAGAGGAAAGGGGGTTATTTGACTTAAACTTTCCTGTCACAGCCCACCACTGAGGAAAGGCAGAGCAAGGATTCAAGCAGGAGCAGAGGCCAGAGCCATGGAGGAACTCTGCTGGCTTGCTCTCAGACTCAAATTCTACAGCACAGGCCCATATGCCCAGGGTGGCACATAAAAGACTGGACCCTTCTACCTAAGTTAATAAGCAAGAAAATGCCCCACAGACATGCCCGCGGGCCAAACTGATGGAGGCGGTCCTCAATTTAGATTCCCTCTTCCTAGGTATGTCAAGGTTTGTGCCAAGCTGACAACCGAAGCTAACCATGACAGCTTCAAGTCTGACTCCCCAAATAGAACACAACTACACACTACACCTACCATCTGGCAACTCACCTTCCCGCCCTGAATATCAGAGCTCAATAACATTGTGACATTCCAAGCAAAGGTCAAATTGTATGAAGAGCCCATCACACAAATAACCTAAGAAAGTAACACAATAGCATTCCAGCCTCACTCCCATTTTTATATAGATTTATGCTCTCTGGAGTTTGCTGGTCACAACGAAAGAATTTTTCATTATTCGAGCAGGGAATTTCCCACAACATTAGAATTAACAATGCAAAACTCATCTTTCCCCAAAGTCACAATCTCAAATTATCTCCTAAGAAACCACACTGCGTAAGAAAAGTCAGCAGGGTTGTATCATATATAACTGCTCCAGGGCGCAACATTATTTTTTTTAGTTGTACAGTGTGTTCAGTGACTCCAACTCCCTAATGCTAATGAACGGAACAGGACATCTAGCTTTGTCCTCTGCCGGGAGAGGACAGCAAGCAGAGAAGAAGAAAGGCAAGAATATCTCAAAAACAGAAAGCAAAACAACACGTCAGACCAGGAAGATGTTTATGGCCTTGATGTGCTCCTGTGCAGTATTTCAAAGAGATGTTTGGCAATAGCACAAAGGCTAATTTGTATTTTACCCTTCTTTATTATAAGGGAGCTGCCACACTGAAGCCCTGTGTGCTAACCTCCTGAAAGAGATGAACTGCTGTGCTGAAGAGGCTAGAGGCTCCAACACAGGTCTTAAATGCTCTGAACTCAAGCCATGATTGCAGTTTCTCTTGTTGCTGGATGAAATGGTCGAGAGTTTGAAAGTCAAGGAGAGCTGTCCGGTAGAAGTCCCGGATGGGTTGAGTGCAGAGTGGAAGGACGGGCTTCCGGTTTCTACCATTTGAACTGTTCTCTTGCCTCAAAAGCGCAAACATCTTGGGACGTGCCTTTTGGGCTGGTGCCCAATGATAAGTGAGTATATACCATGTGAGTCTTTCTGCTTCTGGCTTAACTCACTCATTATGATCATTTCTAGTCCCATCCATTTGTCCACAAATTTCAGGAGGATATTCTCCACAGTTATGTGGAGAGTGGGGACTGACTCTGACATGAACTCTGGTGCTCCATATTTGACCACCTCCCCTTGGTGGGGAGGCCTGGTGGCACTCAAAGAAAGAGTAAGCAGGCTACCAAGATGAGACTTGATAGCCTATGACCATATAGTGGGGGAAGAGGTCCCCCTTGGTCATAGACCTAGAGGAGGGGAATAGGGTGAAAGTGGGAGGGAGGGAGGAATGGGAGGATACAAGTGACGGGATAACAATTGAGTTGTAATCTGAATAAGTTAATAAAATTTTTTTTAAAAGTGCCAACATCTCGGCCGGTGTCAGTTAGCCTTTCTTTGTCGTTGTTGGTTGAGTCTCTTGCTTCTCTTCACTGGAGCTCAAAGAGACACAAGGGACCCTGGCGACAGAGTCTAACAGGTTCCCAGTGTCCACCTGTGGCTTGCAAACATCTGAGGCTTGGAGACCCACTGAGACAGAGGAAAGTAGAAACCAGGATATTGTCATTGTCCTTACACATATTAAAAATAACTCCTTTTGGGGCATTTGTGAGTAGTCAAAGTAAAATACTTGCCGGTCAGTTAAATACTGTTTAAAGAACTTGGCCACCAATTTTATTGGTTGTTTGACCTTCAAATTAATTGATATCTTCTCTCATCTTGATAATTATTGACAGTGGTTGTACATCTTTAAGTTGAGAAGGAAAGGAGTTAAAAAGCAAGTGTTACTCCTGGTGGGACCTGAGTTTGGTTCCCAGCACCTACACTGTGGCACACAAACATCTGTAATTCCGGTACCAGGGGATCTGACAGCTCTTCCACAACTAAGGTCACTATGCACGTGTATACATGCGCGCACGTGCATACACACACACACAGAGGGAGGTAAGAAGGGAGGGAGGGAGGGAGAGGGAGGGAGAGAGAGAGAGAGATGAAGAAAGAGAAGGAGAGATGCACATGATTACCAAAATCAGTGCCAATGGCCAAACACATACTTAGTGGTTTAACAACTGTAAGATGTTCTCAAGTCTTTCTACAGCAAGCTGACTGGAGGGCTGGAAGGATTCCACACTGTAAGGTGGCTCCATGCAGGAGTTCGTGTGTAGCAATGTGTTACTCCACACACTTTCACTGGACACACTGCACAAGTCATCCCTCCATAAGGAAAGGAAAGTCTGTAACTGATCCTGTCTCAGTGTCCATAAAATTCCCTTTATGCCTAGTGCAGTGGAAATTCCATGGAATCTACAAGGGTGACACTAGCGAAGACTCCTAGTAATGGGGGACACAGAGCCTGAACCAGCCATCCTCTGTAACCAGGCAAGGCCTCAAGTGGAGGGACTGGGACACCAGGCCAGCTGCAAGACCTCTGACCTACAGTTTGTCATGGCTGCAGGATGTGCTGGGACCAGAGCCTAGCATGATCGCCATCAGAGAGACCAGAGAGGATTCGTCCAGCAACTGATGGGAGCAGATGCAGAGTCCCACAGCCAAATATTAAGCAGCAGAGTCCTGGGAATCCTGAAGAGGAGGGGGAGGAAGGACTGGAAGAGGCACAGGGATCCAGGACATCTCAGGAACACAGGCCACAAAATCAATTGATCAGGACTCAAGTGAGCTCACAGAGATCAGGGAGCCTGTATGGGGCTGCCATAGGTCCTGGTCCACTGCATATATCTTATGGTTGTGTTGCTCAGTGACTCTTCTGCCTGTCTTTGGGACCTTTTCCTCTTACCAGGTTGGCTCATCCAGCCTGGATAGAGGGGTAAGTATGTGCTTGGTCTCATAGTAGCTTGTTAAGCAGTATTTGGTTAATGCCCCTGGAAGGCCTGCTCTTTTCTGAGGGGAGGGGAAGGGGTTGGATTCATGGGGGAAAGGAGGTGGAGGGGAAAGGTGGGGGAGGGGAGGGAGGGGGAAATTGTAGTCAGGATATAATATATGAGAAAAAAATAAACAGGTAAAGAGTCCTTTTCTGTTTGTTTCACTGTCCAGTTATGGCTCATGCTCTGCATGGGGCCTCATGGTTTTATACACAAAAGCCGTTGAAACTCTAAAACGTTTAGCCAAGATGCCCCCTCCTGCATAATCTTGATCAACACTTGACAGAGCAGAGTCATTTTTGTTGTGACCTGTGTTATGCTAATAATACACCCAGAAGTCCTTTTCATCAACCTGATGGGAACTTAAAAATGTCCAGTAGTAGTCAAATTTCTGGGGAAATGGGTTGAAAAATGAAGTTAAGATGTAGCTAAGGCCTGGGGGAGCATTCAGAGGAAGTACGCGTTTTAAAATCCGGGGTGTGGATGGTTATGGAGAGTCACCCCAAAGCTCCCCTCAGACAGCATTTGCTAGTAAACATGGGTAGTGTGGGGGATGGGAGGAGGGGAAAGCAAAGTCTCCTGCCAATCACATGGAAGGGTCACTTAAGCATTACTAATAGTGTCACTACCGAGACGTGTGGCTGGCATCCTGCACAAGGAAGCACAGCAAAGGGCAGGGGAAAGAGAACAAATAGTTTCCAAACCTTTTTCTGCCTTTTCAGCCGCAATACAGAAGAAATCAGGCCGCAATGAGGAGCCAAGAAAGCTGGCTTCCATCCTAAGCCTGTCACTACCTACTGCACACACCACTTAATTTCTCTCATTCGCCATTTCTTCATCTATAAAAGGAAGAGGAGGAGGCGATGATGTACATAAACCCAGGGACTCCAACTGCTCCTGCTCTGGCTGAGTTATGGCGTCTCCTACTGTGTCCTGTTGGGGTCTATAATTTCTCAGTCAGAGGAGAGACATTTCTTCTAGCAGGCTCTTGTTGTTTATTTTCCTGTCTACCGTAGCAACATTCAAATGCCCCAGGTTTGCAGCACCACCTGGCTCTCTCCCCAGTGTCTTCTTGCTGGCATGCTTACCCAAGAAGCAGGCTTGAAATAACAACATGCAGCTCATGAGAAGTCCTCCAGGCTTCCTAAGAGAGCCATCAACATAGGGATTCAGAAGCAGTCTGGGCTTGTATTTTTGCAAATGGTACCAGTTTCCTCAGTGGTTTTTGCATTAGAAGTCAATTGGATATCCATGGACATATTTGTTAGATTCTCACTGAAACTTTACCCTCAAATTTATAAACATTATTTCTGAAGGTATATCTGCACAATTAACTAAAGCTACACTATTAAAGAAAGTCCACAGGCGGGAGAGATGACTCAGTGATTAAGAACACTGACTGTTCTTCCAAAGGACTCAGGTTCAATTCCCAGCACCCACATGGTAGCTCACAACTGTCTGTACCTCCAGTTCCATGATATCTGACACCCTTTTCTGGCTTCTGACGGTACCAGGCATCTACGTGGTGCGCAGAACCACATATGTACAATGGTACACAGACATGCATGCAAGCAAAACATGCATATACATAAAAGAATAAAATAATAATTTTCTAAATCCCAGAGATTTTAGTTGTGAGTTCTTTTGTTGTTATATATTTTTAAAGAATAACCCAGGGGAAGTGACTTTTCCTTGGTTGTGTTAGAGCCTGCAACTCTGCAATTGCATCAAGGGGGTTGGGTGATAACTTAGTGACAATAACATCCAGTGAGAGAGGGTGCCACACTGAAGACTTGAGGTCATAAAATTCCTACCTCACTCTCTAGAGTCCTATGCTACTGAAAGAAGACAACAACTCAGCACATACAGGGAACAGTGAAGGTCTGCATGGCTCCATTCTACAACCAGAAAAGTTTAGAGAGGGGCTCTGGATTCTAGGCCCATCCAGGTTTGCAAACTACAAGCATTAGGGCCTATGTCATTTATTACTGTTCACCCACTGCTGCCCTCACCAGTACCCGAGGGGATTAAGAAAGATTGATGATGAGAGAAGTTGTACAAGGAAAAGCTTAAAATACAATGTCGAGCATCAGGGAGGTGATTCCGTTGTGGAGTGCATGTTGTGTAAACATGAGGACCTCAGTCCAACCCCAGAATCCACAGAAGAGATGGCCAGGCCTGGTGGCACGTGCTTTTAATCCAAACATGGAAGGGTGGGAAATGGCACAGATCCCTAGGGCTTCCTGGCCAGCCAGCCTAACAGGAAAGTCTCCTGTCACCACAGACATTCCTGTCAGTGAAAGCTCCAGGCTAAAAACAAGGTTGAGGGGCCGGAGAGATGGCCCAGTGGTTAAGAATACTGTCTGCTCTTCCGAAGGACCCGGGTTCAATTCCCAGCACCCACACGGCAGCTCACACCTGTCTGTTACTCTAGTTCCAGGGGATCTGACACCCCCACACCAATGCACATAAAATAAAATTAAATAAAAAAATAAAAATAAAATAAAAACAAAGTTGAAGGCTCCTGGGGAGTGGCATTCAAAATTGATGTTCTCTCTCTCTCTCTCTCTCTCTCTCTCTCTCTCTCTCTCTCTCTCTCTCTCTTTCACACACACACACACACACACACACACACACACACACACACACACCACAGAGTCATGCATGCACATAAACATTAGATACATGTAGATACATACAAAAATAATAATAATACATTTTCAATCCAGTATAGCGGTGCATGGCTGTAATCCCAGTGTTTGAGAGGGTAAGACAATTTGAGGCCACCCTGAGCTAGAGTGAGATCTTGTCTGAAAAATGTATAAACAGTCATAGGGTACAGACGCGAAAAGAAATGAGAGAACATGCAGCTATCTTTACCCCATTGTCCTGTAAGGAATATGCCCGACAAATTCCACCAAAGTTTAAGTCTGCTAATGAATTTACTACCAATAAGCTTAATAAATTTAAGTGAAATAGATAAAGGAATTTTAGAAAAATCATTTCAAGGTGGTAATAGAGTCTGCTAAATACTGTCTACCACCTTCATTTGTGCTTTCATAATGAAAATGCAAAGCTAAACTCTACAGCCCATCACACTGGCTAAAAATAAAGGCACAGTTTAATAACAAGCTCACTTTCTATGATATATCGCCCTCATATCTATAAACTTAGCCCTAAACAACCTCGATTTTAAATTAAAAGTTCACTCTCCTTTTATGTAATTTCTAAAAATAGTTTGCTTAGCTAAATATGTAGGTCCTGAAGAATTGGCTAGATTTATGAAACATTCTTTAATAAGCTAAACAATCACTATATAAAAAGCAGATGCAATACCTTTGTAATTCAATTTTATAGTTTAAAAATATTCTGCATGGAAGCGCCAAGTTCTGCCCTGCAGAGACACAGGGCTCCCACTGACGTCAGCAAGAGCCAAGCACTCACAAAGGAGGGCAGAACTGTGCCCTGAGCACTTAAATTTAGTAATCCATTAGATGCAGGGAGGAAGAAAAAAGCTCGGCTCAAATGCCATCTCATCAGCCTTCCAATCTGCTGGTATTAAGTGCGGTTCGGGGTGGCTAAATCATTTTCTTGTAGAGTAGGGGGGAAATGGGAGCAGACCACTGTCACAGTGCATACAAGAACTTAGTGGAATTTTACATACGTTTCTATTCCCCCAGGAGACTGTGACTCTGTTTCTTTTGAGATTTTATTTTCCTTCACTCTCTTAAGATGGCTGAACTATCTGATTTCCTGAAATGAATGGTAGAATTTGTGGAATCAAAGCACCCCTCCTCCTTTCAATGAATATGAAAATATTTACACGTGAAGCAATTGACTGCTTCTCATGTAAGCTCACACCCATGAATTCACTCGAATAGAACACACGCGAAGTGACAGCCACAGGGAAAGAATAGGAGGCACCATATCTGAGTGAAAGCCATGGATCTCTGGGTCACTTGGTCACTGTGGGGCTCAGCCAACTGACAGAGAAGGGGTCACCCGGCTCTGTACTTTAACCAAGCAAAGGCGCCACCCTGCTAAGTGTAGAATACTTCCAAGAATTAACAGTGTCATGGAAAGACCAAGTTATGGAGACAGAACATCTGGATGCAGTCTTTATGTTCAACTAATCTATCATTAATATTTTTGTCGCCCTCTGACATTACCAGAACTTCCCACTGGACGGTCTTAATGCTCTGCCTGCTCAATGAATTTTTGCAAACCTTTGAAACATGGCCATGAGTTTAAATCTGACCAATTTGGGCAATCTTCTCTGCCCTGCCTTTCTTTTCTTCAGTCTCTTCTGTTCTGTAGCTTCACTTCTGACATAATCTTAGCCAAAAAAAAAATTCCCATTTCTGCAATATTTCCAGTTAACTAAAGAACAGGTGCAAATGAATTGCCAAGCAAGGCATGCTCTCTTGCGGGTCGGCCTAACTCTCTCTAGTAGCTGATCAGAAGCACTCACTGTCCCCAGTGGAGTGTCACAGGGTTTGTCACATCTGCTTCTCACTACATCACACACCAGAGAGGCCGAGACAAGAGCATCCTTAGAGCCTGTTGTCAGGCGGTCCAGCTGAAACTGGTGAGGTCCAGGTTCAATGAGGGACTATTTTAAATAAATAATAAAAAATAATAATAAGGGGAGAGTAGTTGAGAGACATTTGACATCTGGCCACCACACACCTGTACATGGGCATGCACACGCACACACACACACACACACACACACACACACACACACACACACACACACAAGGCAGATCAGAAAATCACCTTCAGCTGAACTTGCCACAGCAGCAGATGACCTTCCTGACAATGACTGGTCCTCTCAATTCACTCTTCGTTACCAATGTGCAGTATGTTTCACTTACTAACCTAAAATCATCTTTTGGGAAAGTTGCCTATGTAATCCATATGTTCATAATGTACCTTCACAAGCAACTAAAGACATTAGCATATAATGTTATCCTTGATGATGGGGCAAGGATCATTATAACCAAGGTCAAAAGAGAGTGAGTTATGGCTCTGCCTTGAGTGGTCCTCCAGACATGGAGGACTTTAAAATGTCCTGGCTCCAGAGTCTGCTTGTCTGGCAACTGTGTCCAGTGAAAATTTCCTCCCTGGGCTTTTGCCTCGAAGCGTGAAGATGTGATTTGTCTCCCTCTTACTGGGAAAAGTAGAGAGAATGTTTTCAGAAGTCCTTGCCAGGTCACCACCTAATCCTCACGCCTTATCAGAAACGGATGCTGATGTAGGAAACATGGTAGGTTTCATTCAAGGCGGACTCCTGAGCATGCATTTGAGGAAGCCTGCTCCTCTTTTTCCTGCCCACGAGCAAGTCTGTAATGAGGATCCTGTGTCTTGTCCCCTGTTGACTGGGGAGCGGAGATGTTAACGTGGAGAGCAGCATGTCACAAAAAACATGATGTATGCTGTCTTGCCTACGGTAGGGTGCAAACGGGGCAGAGAGGCTTCTCGGGTAAAATCAGTCCAGCAAATGCCGCTGCCTGGAACTGACCGTTCCTACCTGCATGGACTGTGACCAGCTGAATCGCATGCTGTCTTAAGAACATGGGGATGCGAAGACTGCTCAGGTTCTCTGACTTAGGGACGGCGGATTGGAGCAGACATTTCTACGTTTTAAGATCTGTTCATTTTTAATCTGCACGCATGAATATGTGCACTGTATGTGCAGTGCCCATGGTGACTAGCAGACGGTTATCAGATAGCCTAAAACTGGAGTTACAGTGGCTACAGAGCCATCATGTGGGTGCTGGACACCAAACCAAAGTCCTCTGTAAGAGCAACAAGTGTTCTTAACCACTGACCTACCTCTCCAGCGCTAAAATTTTGCATTTGTATTTTAAACAGGAGCCCAGACATTAGGCATCATCGGGATAAAGGTTCAAATGCAGCTTAGTAGGTGTGTGTGTGTGTGTGTGTGTGTGTGTGTGTGTGTGTGTGTGCGTGTACACATGTGCATACATGTGAGCATATTCTTGCTCACCAGAGGTTGACATAAGGTAACTTTTACTATTACGCTCCAGCTTTCTTTTTAAACATGGTCTCTCTCTGGGACCTGAAACTTTCCAACTGGGCCGGACCGGCTAGCCAGTGACTTCCACAGGATTATTTACACATCATGCCTGGCTTTTTATGTAGATGCTGCAAATCAAATCCAGGTCCTCAAGTCTGTGCAGCAAGCACCTTATCAACTAAGCCACCTCCCCCACCCCAATACCTTTTATTTTTAAAAGGAATTCTTTAAAGAATGCAAAGTAAGATGTAGATATTCTTCAGTGGCCCTGGGGTGTCTGTGCCTCATACAGTCATTTAATTTGTTCCCCTCTGCTCCATTTTCCATCGATGTGTAGGTAAAAAGATAGACCCTTACCCACCCACCCCCAAAAAAATATCATTTTTTTCTTTCTCCTTCTCTCTCCAATTATTTTTTTGAGTATCTGAAGCAACAACTGAGTCTTATAGTTTGGCTGTTGCCATCACAATAAAAGTTCACCCTGAATTTGAACCTGATTCAACCTCTCTGAAATCCCCCCAGCTTCCAAGGACTTGGCTGGAAATAGGTTCTCTCACAAGGAACTGAGTGCTCCCTGTTGCGTGCTTTCTGTCTGTCCGATCACCTACAAATGGAGCAATGAAAGACAGGACGCTGAAAGCTATTCATAATTTAGAAGCCTGCCAGCAGCTGCTTGAGGGGTTGATGTCTTAGCAAAGTGATGCTTTGGCTCCTTTTCTTCAATGAGTCAGATCAAAATTTGTTCAAAGCTCTAGTTAGATTTTCCAAATGGACAACATTTCCCTCCCAACTACCATCACCTGGCCTTTATGGGGAAATGCAGTTGGTTTTAACATTTACTTTGAAAATTCTCCATTTAGCTACAGCGGAGGCTGGAGGGATCCGAAAGTTAAAATAAGCAAAATGTGATAATTATAGGAATAGAAGGAGAAGATAAGCATGCATCAGCAAAAATAACCCAGGTTCTCCTTCTTGAGACTTAACTAAAGGTCATCATAACATCAGGGGAGAGAGAATAGGCAGCGGGAACCAGGCATAGCTGAAAGAACAAGGGCAAGCGATGCCCAAGAGGCAACAAAGCAAGGCAGCTGCAGTGTTGGCCTCAGCCCCACATACAGGGCTAGCCTGTGGCAGCCCTGCACAGCAGCTAACTGCAAGCCAAACACCCTTTCCCATGGTCGCCTATCAAGTCAAGTCCAAGATGATCAAATATCCTTCTTCCATTTGTCTCAGGGACACTAAGTCTTCCTAGACACAAAGTGACAACACTAACAAAAAGGTTACAGCAGTTGGCAGCAGGAAGCTCACTTGGCTCCTAAGTAGAAAAATAAATTTGGAAGGGGGGGGGATGGGGGGAGGGCAGAGAAGATCCTTAAAGAGTTGATAGCCCAACTGAACATGAGTGAGGAAACAGGGCAGAGAAACAGGTGGGTCTCTCTCTCTCTCTCTCTCTCTCTCTCTCTCTCTCTCTCTCTCTCTCTCTCTCTCTCATACACACACACACACACACACACACACACCAACTATATCTTAATCCACTAGTCTGATCCAACCTGTATCTGGCTTTTATTGCTCTTGGAGACTTGAAAACTCAGAATATGAAGGTCAACTTCCAAGACACTGACAAGTGCATATTTGCTAATCCCTTGCTAGCTCCCATAAAATAGTGACGAGAACACACAGCAACATATATTTGACTGTACATGTGTAAGGACAGTGTCCTTTATGTGAAAAACAATGAAGTTAAATACTTGGAAAAAAGAAAAGAAGGAATGTCATGTTAGTGGATGTAACGTTGAAAACTAGCTACACCTGGGAAGACGGCTGTCAGTAGAGTTTGCTATGCAAGCCTGGGGATCTGAATTCAATGGAAACAGTGCGTGTGTCACAGCTTTCATGACTCCAGCACTGGGAAGGTGAAGACAACAAGAACCTCAGAGCTCACCAGCCACCTAGTCTGGCCAAGTCAGCGAACTCAGATCTCAGGAAAGATTCTGTCTTAAAAACTAAGGTGGAAGATCTAGCCAATGGACAGGACATTCTCCACAGTTGAGTGGAGAGTGGGGTATGACTTTCACACATACTCTGGTGCCTCATATTTGACCATGTCCCCTGGAGGGGGAGACCTGATGGCACTCAGAGGAAGGACAGCAGGCTACCAAGAAGAGATTTGATACCTATGAGCATATAAAGGGGGAGGAAGTCCCCCTCAGGCACAGTCATAGGGGAGGGGAGTAAGGGGAAAATGGGAAGGAGGGAGGAATGGGAGGATACAAGGGATGGGATAACCATTGAAATGTAACAAGAATAAATTAATTTTTAAAAACTGAAAAAAAAAACTAAGGTGGAGAAAACTGCCATGGTTGACTTCCCACCTCCACATGTAGAGTATACCTGCATATACATGCATGCACGCATGCCCACACACACACACATACACACACATACATGTGCACATACATATATATCACACAGAGCCAAACTGCCTACAGTATGGATAATTATAGAACAGTCACATCACAATGTTTCAATGAGACCCAGTTCTGAGATTACTCATGCATGCTGAGCCATGTCTGTATGTGACTGTGTGAACATGCTAATTTGCTGCATGTGGCTTACCAGTACCCAACTCAGGCGCAAACTTGAACATTTCTATGTAAATACTTAAAAGGAGAATTCTAGAGAGCCAGCCTCTGACGCTATTAATGATACTCTGCTGTGCTTGCAGACAGGAGCCTAGTCTTCTGAGAGGCTTCAACCAGCAGCTGATGGACACAGATGCAGAGACCCGCAGCCAAACAGTAGGCAGAGCTCAGGGAGAAGTAGGCAGAAGTGTGGGAGGAAGGACCGAGGGAGCCAGAGGGGTCAAGGACACCACAAGAAGATCTACAGAATTCATTAACCTGGGCCTATGGAAGCTCACAGAGACTGAACCACCAAACAGAGACCATGCCTGGGCTGGACCTAGGCCCCTGCACATGTGTAGCAGATGTGCACCTTGATCATCATGTGGGTCCCCTAACAATTGGAGTAGGAGCTCTCTCTGCCTCCACTGCCTGTCTCTGGATGCCGGTCCTCTAGCTGGGCTGCCTTGCCTGGCCTCAATGGGGGAGGATGTGCTTAGTCCTGCTTCATCTTGATGTGGCAGGATAGCTTGGTACCCATGGGGGAACCTCCCTTTCTCAGAGAAGGGGAGGGGGGAATAGCAGGAGGAGGGAGATGTGAGAGAAGGACCAAGAGGAGAGATGGGAGAGGGCTGCTATCAGGATATAAAGTGATTAAATAAATTACTGAAAATTCAAATTTTTTAAATTTTAAAGTGAGGGGCACAACATTTTCCCTCTTGGAAGACAAGATTTGAAGCAGCATCACACTGTGTAGGCCAGGATGACCTCCAGCTCACCATATGGCCTCAACTTATGACATTCCCCCTGTGTCAGCGCCAGAGCAGTAGGATTACAGACGCAAGCCACCACATCAGGCTGAACATTTGTTTTGGTTTTGGTTTTGGTTTTGGTTTTTTTTTTTTGTTTTTTTTTTTTGTTTTGGTTTTAGTTTGGGAGATGTTTTCAGGGGGGTTCTTTTGTTTTGTTTATTTATTTTGTTTTTTCAAGACTGAGTTTCTCTGTGTAGCCTTGGCTGTCCTGGATTCGCTTTGTAAACCAGGCTGGCCTCACAGGCTGAACTCACAGAAACTTCCCTGCCTCTGCCTCCCTGAGTGCAGAGATTAAAGGCGAGCTCCAACATGCCCAGCTAGCTGAACTTTTTAAAACATAACCTCTTTACCATTCCAATTCCCTACAATCTATTTTAAAGAACGAGACAATGAGGATGCTCCTTAATTCATTCTGTGTTGTTGCTATTTCCTTCACACGGGGAAAGAGAAAAACATTATAAGAACACATGAAGGAGCTGGAGAAATGGCTAACAGTTAAGAGCACTTGCTTCACGATCACAAGGACTGGAGCTTAGAGTCCAGTACTCCGCCAACAAACCAGGGGTCTTGCAAACACCTGCAGCCCTAGCTTTGAGGGGCACAGAGACAGGAGAGTCACTGGGGTGTGTTGGCTTCCAGCCAGGCTGAGAGCAAGTCCCAGCTTCCAGGAGAAACTGTGCCTCAACAGTATAGACAGAAAGGGATGTAGAAGTAGATCTGATGCTCTCCTCTGACCTGTTCATACACACACACACACACACACACACACACACAAATACACATACACACATAGGCACATGCACACACAAACACACAGAGGCACATGTGTGCATCTATACACACACACACAGGCTCAGGCACCTACAAACAAATGCACATACACTTACACAAGCACATACATATAAAAAAGAAACCTTAGGCCAATACACGAATTAAATAACATAGATGCAAAATTATCAGCAAAACATGGGCTTTGCATGTGTGTATGTATATGTGTGTGTGCATGCATGATAGATAGATGATAGATATGACAGATATAAATGATAGATAAAAATATAAGTATATAATAAAAGCAATAATTTGCAAGCTAACCAAAAAAAATAAAACAAAGGAAATACCAAAGAAACTACAGTTAATCCTGCTTAGCGGTGAGAACCCAGCAGCTTCCCTACCTGTCCCTCTCGCTTTTCTTTATCAACCTCACACTGGAAGACAGAAGCATTGGTACACATGAGGAAGACGGTTCGCTGTCGTAGTCTAGTTTATGCTGCTACCACACAATACAACAGACTGGACACATTATAAATAGTAAATTTTAAGTTCATATGGTTCAGGATTTTTTGTTCTTTTTTTTTCTTTTTTTTTTTTTAAGTTCTTCTTGTTATATCATAATATGGCTAAAAAATCTGAAGCCATGAGGCAAAATAAACTTTCCTTACTTCATGTTATTTTGTCAAATACTCTGGCCACCATAACATAAACATATTATAATTAATACTGTCGGAGCTCCCTAGTTTTTAATAGTTGTTATCTTTCTCAGGGGCTTTTTGGCTGAACTGCTGCCTACAAGACTCACCCAACCCCTTTTCACTGTGATTGGCTCCCTGACTAAAGTGCAGCAAAGCCATGGCCAAAGCAGCTGCCTTCTCACAACTGAGGAAAAATCACTGAATGCATGATTACACTCCCTTAGACCAGAATGCAGGCATCTCGTTGAGTAGATCGTGTCTAAGAGTAGACGCCTTGCTTATTCTTTACCAGCAATAGTGAACATTCATGAAATGTTTAGCCACTACGACAGATTCACTACCAAAGGGATTTTAAAATGTACAGATTTTTCCTTAATGAAACTCTGCACAGATTACAGATGCACACTTTCTGTGTGGTGAGGCTCACTACTATTTTCAAACAGTAGACGCACATTCATATAGTCGTCTTTGCACTTGGTCACACGACAGGCATGTGTCCTCTGGTGGCAGTGCCGTCGGACATAGAAGACTGAACTCAATGTGATGGTTTGCATCTGTAGGAGGCATCGCCTATATGCAGCAATAGCTTACCTAGCAGTAGCTTGACAACTTCCTTTTTAGTCACGCCATCTGTCACCTCTTAAACGGCCTACATATACCTCGCTGTCACTGGCAAAAGGATAAGCAAGTTATCTACTCTTAAACACAACCATGAACAAAGTGGAGTGAATTATAAAATAAAAAGAATGTCTACTCCTTTAGGTTTCATGGTTATTAATCAGTATTGTTCCTGCAAAGTCCTTAGTACACAGAGGGTGTTCATGTGATGTGGAGTTTTTTTTTAACTTTCTAGTGTATACTCATTTCTGCGGTAAAATTGTGTGATAGGCATGTATACCCAAAAGTTTACCAAAAACCACTCTGCTGATTATTTTCTTTGTTTATTTTTGTTAATTGTCAACTTAACACAAGCCAGGGTCATCTGGGAAGAAGAAAAGTCAGTTGAGAAAAATGTCTCTATGTCAGATTGGCCTGCAGAAAAGCCTGTTAGGAGGGCCCTGACGGTACTGCCTTGGGCTTACAGGAAAGCAGGCTGAACAAACCATGAGGGGCAAGGCAGTAAGTGTCTCTCACAGCCATACTTTAGTTTGTTCCTCTGGGCTCTTGCTTGACCTTGACCTCCATTCATGACGGACCAGGATCATAGTATATAATCCAAATAAATCTTTTCCTCCCCAGGTTGCTTTGGGTCATGGTATTTTAATCACAGCAAAGGTAAGAAAATTAAGGCATCCATGTAAATGTGTATTTTGAAATTATACAATGAAAGAAAAAAACTTCCTTCACATAGTAAATAATGACCTGAAATATTTTTTGGTAAATTGTTTCCATGACTACATATCCATCCACTAAATTATCATATAGAATAGAGACATAAAATGAACGAAACAAAAAGTTAGCCTTTGAGTAGATAGCCAAGAACTTGTTCCACAGAAAAGCAATCAGAATTGTCTCCCCAGCTCTCCCTTTCCAAGAAACTGGTGTGGTTTTGGGTGGATATTAATTTGAAATGTCATCGCAAAGAGAGTAAAGAACCCATTCTGTTACATTCAGGGGACACAGTCTCTCTTTTGACAACAAATGGAATTTTATGCTCTCTTTGGAGCTACCTGTATCGAGAGTTGCAAGCCACTCATCTGCTGGCTCTGGAGCCCATGGGTACCTCAGGATTCATTCCAACCCCCACTCCCACATACACATAATCCTCATCCCATACACACAACCCTCAGCTCCCCACATACAACAACATACACACACACACACATACACACACACACACCAGCTCTCCTCCACTCCCCCCCCACACACATACACACACCAGCTCCCGTCCCAGCCAGTGCAGGGAGGTGTTAGTGGTCGGCATTATGTAACCCAAAAGACCAAATCTGTGGGTGATAATGTTTCCATTGCTCTCACCAAAACTGACTGACTAAATAAAACCATATTTTAAAATTATTATAACAAAGACAGGGATAATGAGTAGGAATTCCTACAGTGGGAAGATTTAAAGGGAAGCAGCAGCCTAGTCTCAAAATTTTATTTATGTATGAGAGCTAGCAGACCAGCAATTCAAGGGCTTTTCTTTTCTTGACTTTACTGTCTTGTAGTCTGGCTCTCTTTCCTTCCTCGCCGTGTGGCATTTCTGTGACACTCTGTCTCCTATGACTGACTATCCTAACCCTCCACACTGAAGTATGCAGTTGTGATGCTTGAATCTTGTCCTGTGAGTGCCTTGATTTTCACAGACATTTTTAGCCTGACATTGTGCAATTGATACATTATACTGGCGTGAATTCACTTTGTGATATCAAGCCAGCCCAGCCCAGCAGGAGGACACTCAGCTTCAGCACCCAAGGCCTTCACACTTGATAGCTTGGGAACCCACTCATCAAAACTGAGAGCCCTGTGTTGCTTCAGGGATGATTCTAAATAAATCTACATGGGAAATATAAAAACCAGCTTTCATTCTTAAATTTGGCAAATGGTAAAGAAAGATTTCAGAATTCCCAAGAGATCCTATTGAACCCATTTCCCTCTCTCTCTCTCTCTCTCTCTCTCTCTCTCCCTCCGTGTGTGTGTGTGTGTGTGTGTGTGTGTGTGTGTGTGTGTGTATCTGTGCCTCTCTCTCTGTCTTTCTTGCTCTCTCTGTCTTTCTTGCTCTCTCTGTCTCTCTGTCTCTGTGTGTGTGTGTGTGTGTGTGTGTGTGTGTGTGTGTGTGTGTGTGTATGAATCTGTGTCTGTGTCTGTGCCTCTGTGTCTCTGTGTGTCTGTGTGTCTATGTGTTTGCAAGGTAAGCTAACTATATATATTTGTTGTTGTTTAAATACATAGTGCAGTCACCTAAAGCACCCTTAAAGTATAAATATACACAAAGGAGCTGTAGCACAGTTGGAGCACAAGGACCTGGGTTCGATCCCCAGCACTGACAGATGCAGCGGCATGGCATGTTCCTATAATCCCAGCACTCAGGAGGTGGAGGCAGAAAGATCAAACATTTAAGGTCATCCTCAGTTAAATAACAAGTTAGGAAAAGCCTCAGCTACTTGAGACTCTGTCGCACATTTTCATTATAAGTGACTGAAGACATCAATATTATTCAGCATCTAATAGGGTGATGGCTTCTAAGAAAACCCCTGTCAGATGGAGCCGTTCTCTATGTCTTGGACCATACAGCAGAGACGTTCAAGATGAAGTAGTTACTGGATAGAGTATAAATATAATTTGGAGAATTTTTTCTTTGGGGTGTGTGTGTGTGTGTGTGTGTGTGTGTGTGTGTGTGTGTGTGTGTGTGTGAATCATAGCACACCTTGCACACCTTCTCTCCTTCCATGTGGGTCCCAGAGACAGGTCTCGGAACGCCAGGCTTGGTAGAAATGCATCTTTGCCCACTAAGCCCTCTCTCCAGCTCCGTCTGCTTAATTCCAGTTGTCATTGTCACAACTGCTGTCCTGCACCTGTGTGAACTGATTCACGGCCAGCGTCTGTCACTTCTAAATCCATACGGTCACCCGGCACATACTCTCACAAGAAGCACACGGCCAGGAACTCCAAGCAAAGGACTCCAGTCCCAGATTTAAAACACAGCAAGCATCACCGCTTGTGCTCGACTGCATTTTTTTTTCTTTCTAAAAATCTGTAAGTCATGAAATATAAATTAACAGGAAAATGAATAAACTCTGAGGCACACTGACAGGAGGGCGGCACTCCCACCATCATTTCCCCCCTCTCTGTAGGGTTCCCTGAAACCACAAAAAGAAATAATGACGATTTGGGATTTGGCACACACTCAGCTCTTCTTTTTTCTGATGTTAGGACCACTGCCACTGTTTCTCTCTGTTCTGGCTGCTTGATCAGACTCTGAGTGACTGGGTGTATTTCCATGTCATAGAAGGCGCACACTCAGTAAGTGAACAAATGAGTGAACTGGACACAAATTATTAAATATGTTGGGAAATTATAGACTAATTTTTCACAGAGGCAATCTAAGTAACTCATTTCTCATCAGAATGTTTCCACTTCCTCCTTCATTTAGGAAAACATGTCTCTAGATCTTTTTCCTCTTAGAACTGTGGGGATGTTTTTTCTTTTTTAATTTCTTATTAATTTATACACACATGGGTGTGTGCATGTGCCTCTCTTTTTTTACCTTGCACATATTATTACCGTGTGTGAAAGTACACACATTTGAAGGCCAGAAGACAACACTAGTGCACAGTTCTCTCCTTTCTGCTTTGATGTGGTGGCTGCAGGGGACTGAAATCAAACCATTGGGCTTTCACATCAAGTGCCTTTATCCACTGACTCACCTGGAAGGGCCACCATCTCCCCACTTTAATTAAAATTACTTGCACACTTGTGTTGAACTCACATCTGCAGGCACATTACACAGTCTGTATTATTCTTTCTAGGTGGTATCTCTAAAGGTTTCCCTACTTTTTTTTATCTTAATGGCAGAGTCAAAAATAGAAAGAAAAAAAAAAGGACTCAGCATTTTCACTATTTAATACCACTACTGCTAAATGAGCCTCAATATTCAAATTTTCTGAAAGCTGCGGCCCACGCAGATCTCAGAATCTGAAAGCACAGCCAAGAGAAAGTAACTGCATCAGATGCACTTTTAACACTGGATGCCTTTGCAGGGAAAGCCTTCTGCTGTGCATACATTATTAAGGCTCTGATTTTAATTTCAGATTGAATTAAGACATTATCTAAAATTCCTTCTATTGATTTTTATCTTTACTGTCACAAGCAAATATCACATGAGGATTGTTGTTACAATCACAGAAAGACTGAGACAGACTTCAGAAGTCTGAATCTTTGCACACATTCAATGGATGGGGCTGTGCTCTCTCCTAGCCTTGCATCCTTGCTGTGGAGTGCTGTAGACTGGCTGCCTGGACACACCTGAATTCTGGCACACAGCCCCAAATTTGAGAGGGCTCATGATCTCAAATGCCATTTATTTTAGTTCTAACTAAAATATAGTTATTTCCAAGATCCAGAGTGCAGGTGAACCCTGATTGCAGCTAAAATTGGTACAGTCCTACAGCATATAAAGACTATTTTGCTGCATCTGAAAGGTAGTGTGGGTGGAGGAAAATGTGGAAGGGTGAGAGCCAGGCAGGGGTTATGTACCTCAGGAAAATATACATCAACAAAGTGTCCTGGGATCTTATAAAATACCTGAAAATAATGTTGTCATAAACATCTGCCTGCTAGGGATGTATTAAATTCTTTCACTGGTTCACTGTGAGATTGTACATTTTACCAAATGAATCACTTTGAGACATACAATGGCCCTGGGGGGTGGAGGGTGTCTCAGAACTGACTGTGACTCGAAGGTGGCATAAAGCCTGAGGGTCTATGATTTTTCAAGAGCTTGCCACATCTTTCTACATCCATTCTATTGCAAATATGAAATTTAAACTTATAAATATCACAATATCAATGTGAAAAACATTTCTGAAACATGAGTGTTATAAAAGATACCATAAAAGAAAACTTGTCATTTCTACAGTTGAATTAACTGTGGATCAAATGACATGAAAGATTTCGAGGGAGCATAAAGTGTAGACAGACTGACTCATCTTTCTCCTAAACATCTTCAAGAACTCGCTTTAAAGAAAAAAAAATGGAAACAATTGAGTATTGTGATGGCTAGTGCTCAGTATCCAGCTGACAGGCGCTGAATCGCCTAGGAGGCAGTCCTCCAGGGATGCCCGTTGTGAGCTCTTTGGGTGAGCCTGTGGCCAAGTCTGTGAGGGGTTGTCTTGATTGAGTTAGTGGAGGTGGGAAGACGGAACCAAATGGTGGAGGCGCCATCCCATAGGCTGGCATCGGGGCTGTGCTGCAAAGGCAGGGATGAGTTGAGCACAACCATGTATCACTCTGCTTCTTGGCTGTGGATGCCATGTGACCAGTTGCTTGGCGCTCTTATGCAGGGACCTCCCCCCATAATGAGGGACGGTGACCCTGAACTATGAGCAAAACAAACTCTTTCTTAAGTTGCTTTTGACTGAGTATTTTTATCACGGCAATGGAAAGAGTGATTAAGACAACTCTAAGTAATAACTTACTCAAAACCCTAAGCTCCAATCAGCACACATGTATTGATAGAAAACTATTTCTGTTAGAACAAAACATTGTTCAATGAACAAGCATCCACATGCACACGAGTGGATATCTGTGCAGAGTAAAATAAAATACCTTCCCGTGATCACTTTGGGTATATCTACTGTTCTTAAAAATTAGCAATTAATTTAGGGCTTTGATGTTTCAGTAAGAGGATCATGCTTGACCTAAAACACATTTCAAAATTATGTTACATAGTTTGAAGTGAGTAACCAAATGTGTCCATTTCTCTACAGGAAATATTCAAAGTATGTACTCACTCATAATTAGACATTAGCCACATAATACAGGATAACCACACTACAAAACAGAGTCAGAAACATCAACCTAGGACCATGTATAATGTGGACCTAGACCCACTGCTTGGAAGTAGTAGCACAGTCTCCTTGTGGATCCTATGTGTGGAGGGTAGGGACTACTTCAGGCGTGCACTCTGGCCACCGAACTTAGATCACTTCCCTCTGGCAAAATGGCCTTGCCAGGCTACAGAGGAAGAGGTTACAGCTAATACAGATGAGACTTGATAGATCAAGGTCAGATATTAGAGGAAGAGGGCTCCGCTGTCTGAGCACTAAGGGAGGGAGGGAGAGGGGATTAGGAAGGGAGGAGGGATCAGGAGGGAATGAGGGAGGGGGCTACAATCACGATGTGAAGAATTTAAACTGCAGAACAAGCAGGTAACTTACATTGCTAACCCCACCATATGGAACTAGCTCTGAGACTGGCTGAGGCATGAATGTCTAGGCATAGACAATGCTTCTTGTTGGCTACAGAACCCCTATGAATTACTATTAGATGCCATTCTTTGTATGGCATGAATGAAGATTTACAGATGTCTCCTTTTCTTGCTCATACAAAGAGCAGAAATCCAGCCTTAATTGTTCTGTGCATCACACACACCTTATACACTTACATTTTTAGGACTGTATAATGCTTGTGAGAAATTATATGCTTTCAGAACAAAAGAACCAGACACTGACATTGGATCAGACTGGACAGGATGCACTCCTCGCAGCATACTGGATATTGACATCCTATTTGGAGAAAGGGGTTGAAAAGAAAGAAGGGGGGAATATAGAAATACATAGGGAAGATAGAACAAAAAGCAGGTTAGTGAACCTCTCCTCAACTTAATGCCTCAATGGTCACTCACAAGGTATTTTTAATTCACTGGTATAAAATTTTGCATATAGATGCAAAATAAGTTTAATTCTAGATACAGTGGTATAGAACTCAAATGTAAGATTATTCTTTACACACACACACACATATATTATATAATATATGTTATATAATATATATTTCTACTCTAATATGATGTATTGTGCCCATGTAACTCAATTTATAACACAAGGTTTACTTACAATGCTTTGAAAGTGCTATAGCAAGCTGTTTAGGAGAAATACGTTATACAAATTAAATGTTAGTCGATTAAATCATGGTCCTGTCAGTTGCCAGTCTACTCTTATCACAAGAATGTACATCTTAGGTGCAGCAAATAGACATGACTCTATGGAAAGATAAGGAAGGATAAGTAGACAAGGTCTTCAAAAACCCCAGAGACATGTAGAATACAGCATTTAAAAATGTTTTTATTACCTTACAGATTCATTGACAATGAAACAGGTTTACTTCTGGCAACACCCAGCCTCCCTCAAAGAGGATGATGAGCATCAAAGAACCTTCTGATGGAGATGGCTTCAAATGTGGCAAACTAGCCACTGGGGACAAAGTCCTCATTTCTACCACAGACAGAATTCTGCGTAAAAGAAAGGCAAGCTTGGATCTATGCAGAGTTGATGGCCAAACTCTGCCAAGACAGGGTAAGCAAGTCCTCAATAGTTCCTGCATCATAAATATGTCTGTCAGCTATATTGAGCCAGAAGGCTGAAGAAGATGCTCCAATGTTATAGAGAGTTTTGGGTGACTATTCAGGTAGAAAACTGTCTCTGTCATCTTTTCATTTGGAAAGCTACTAACCTGCACTTTCAGCATACTCAGGTAATCAAGTTTATTCCTTCTCAAATCTCTGATGGAGACTTGGGTTTTACAATGAAGCTTAGTTGCTTAGGGGCTTATATAGTTTTTAGGTCTAGATAAGTGTTTTAAGTTGATAATGACAATATGTGAGAGAGATTGAATTACATTCAAAAATTTAGACACAACAAGATAGGAAAGATGTTTTCATCAAGGCTATATCAAATACCAATAGCCAAAACACTAAGAATGTAACATTTATATAACTCCTGATTGTGTCATGGTTCTTCATGCTATAGGTAGTCTATTGTATATATGTATAATAATATAAATGTATATGTAAAAAAAAATAAAATAATTAAAAGAAAGAAAAAAGATAAGCTGTTCCCTTGCCAAGTATGCTGGTGCATGCCTCTGATCCCAGCACTTGAGAAGGTAAATCAGGCAGCATGTAACTCTAGGTAAGCCTGGGCTATGTAGCAAAAAGGCAAGCATGGGGCACAGAGGTGCGTGCCTTTAATCTCAGCACTTGAAAAGTGAAGGTCAAATGATCATGAGTTTGAGGTCATTCTCTGGCATATAGAGAGTTCAAGGCCAGCCTGGACCACATGATGCCTTATCTCAAATATAAAGAAAGAAAGAAAGAAAGAAAGAAAGAAAGAAAGAAAGAAAGAAAGAAAGATAGCCAATAATAGAAAATATGTTTTTCTGAAATTCCAGCTCAGATGGGTCAAATCCACCATTGTCTAAGGAGTAGAGACGCCACCAAGTGAGGTATTTGCGGTTGTGGCAGCAGGCATTTCCTCAGATTACCTTTCTTCTGGAAGTGTAGAAGTCAGCCAGGCACTGTGCACACACCGATAATTCCAGAATTCAGGGAGGCAGAAGCAGGCAAATCTCTGTGGGTTCAAGGCCATCCTGGTCTACAAAGTGAGTCCAGGACAGCCAAGGCTACACAAAGAAACCCTGTCTTGAGAGGGAAATGTCGAAAAGTCCAGGAACTAAGATAAATCTCAGTTCTCACTCACCATTGGAGCGAGTCTTTATTCCTCTCCTAGAAAAATGAGACAATACCATACACACAATAGAAGCATTAGAACATAAAATTCTCTTGGTGCCAAAGACTGGTTGGAATTCCCACATATAAAATTACATATTTAAATTTGTGTACTCACTGTGTAAAATTAGTTGGTAGTATTTTACACACACATCCATGTCTCAATTCCCATTTAAAAAAATGTAAGGCTATTTACCAAAAATGTTTCTAAGAATGTTCATAGTAACAGTATCTGTCACAATCCAAAACAGGAAATCATCTATAAATAGAACAAAGAATAAGTAAATTGTATATTCATACAAAGAAATACCACAGGGCAGGCGCTGGCAAACTGTGTAGGGGAAGGCTACATTGAAAAAAAAATGTTCCAAGCTTTGCAGGCCAAATATGGTTTCTGTTGAATACTTTTCTACATGACCTTTATAATCTTTGAAATCATTCTTAGCTTGTAGGCTGTACACATCCACTTATACTGGACCTGGAGGAAGCTTTGCTGACCCGTGGCCAAGAGTCATGGAGCAGATTATATGGCTACATTGATGGAGGTCATAGACATAATGCTGAGCAAAACAGAGCAAGTCCCCAAAGAAATAATGCCAGCTGGGTTTCAGGTGGGCAATGCATGCCCACCTCTCAGCACTCAGGATGGGGCAGAGGCAAGAGGATTGCTACAAGTTCAAGACCAGCTTGAGCTGTACAGAGAGACCATATTTCAAAAACTCCAATCAATGAATCGTAGCTAACGTATATGAACCTCCACAAAGTTTGAGAACAAAACTCATCTACAGTGATAGGAGGCTGAAGAGCATAGCGACCATGCAAGGGCAGTTAAAGAACTGCAACTTCTCTAGTTCAGATTATAGTAATGTCTTCCCCCAAAGTTATGTTCACAGTGTAAGAATCCTACACACAGAAGATCAGTGTACTCCAGGGTAATTATGCTGGCTTCAATAAAAATTAGCCAAAACCAATAACTATTTATTTACTATAGGTCCTCTCAAGTCTTTTAACAATACTGGCAAAAATGCTTCCTACACATCTAACCACAAATTTTCTTCTTCCCACAGCACCTTTCAAAACTATAACAACATCTCAAGGCAGAAAGCACACAGAGTATGGGAAACTAGATCCTGAAGAAAGGATATGAAAAGGATGGTTATGAATGGTAGGAGACCTTAGATGCTGACCTCATCTCAACTTCCATCTTGGGGAAGCCCTTAAAAGACTTGAAGTGGAAGTGGGCAAAAAACATGTCTATAGACTTAGAAGTCAAGACTGGCAGTCACATGGAGAGCGGCAAACCAGGGATGAAGTGCAAGAGTGGGAACAAAGGAAACAATATGGTGGGCAGTGGTCTGAGTGCAGTCACTCCAGCAGCCAATAGGAGCAGCCATAGCCAAGGGAGACACAGACAAAAGGGGACCTGGGAGATGCTCAGTCAGTGAGGTGAGCATGAGTGCGTGTGTTTTGGATGCCCAGAACTCAGGTAAAAGCTGGGCCTGCCATCCTGTACATGTCACATCGACACTCAAGGGATGCAGACAGGCAGATCTCAGGGGCTCACAGGACAGCCAGTCTAGCTGAAGTGATGAGTTCTACTCTCAATAAGAGACATCATGTCAAAAAGAAGATGGAGAGTGACTGAAGAGGATACCCTATGTCAGCTCTAGCCTAAACACACACACAGAGAGAGAGAGAGAGAGAGAGAGAGAGAGAGAGAGAGAGACAGACAGACAGACAGACAGACAGACAGACACAGAAACAGACACAGACAGACAGACACAGAGACAGATACAGACACACACACACAGAGGGGGGGCTACCTAATTCCCCTTTAGAAATAAATAAATTTCAGTTCAAACTAAAATACTCCTTTTAAAATAAATATGAAAAAATTCACTAGTTGGTAAACATATCACTAATGCTAAAAATACATCCCATTTCTAAAAACTGTACTCTTGCTCTGCAGCATCTACACATCTATCTGCTTTGGATACACAGCTCTCACTGTTGGTAAATACAAGATACAGACAGTAAAGCTTGGACGTTCTACAGCAGGAAGCTTAAAGGGTGGGGGCGGTGCTGGACCATTCAAAGAATGACCTACTGTGCCTGAACTTTCAGTTCTAAGTACATGAGCCACCCAATTAAAAGAAGAAAAGAAAGGGGAAATAGAAGGCAAACAGATTTAAAGAAAGAAAAGAAAAGATTATAAAATGCATGCTCAAAACATCCAGCAGAACATGACTGTGGAAGCCAAGGCTGAAATTTCTGGCTGAGCTCATTTCCATGGCTCGGCTCCCTTCTTCCCTCTCCCACTGCAGGCATCTTTATATCATGGGATAAACTGGAGGTTCCCAACCTACGGGTTGAGATGCATTTGGGGGTCTAATGACCTTTTCATGGAGGTCACCTAAGATCATCAAAATACACCGACATTTACATTTCAATTCATAACAGTAGCAGAATTAACTATGAAGTAGCAATGAAAAGATTTCATGGTTGGGGTTACCACAACATGATTAAAAGTTCGCAGTGTTAGGAAGGTTAACTACTTGGATAAACAGTAGTGATCTCAGTGGGAAATGGTTGGCCCTTCTAGATACCCTCAAAGATGCATTGTCTTTACTCCTGGGTTGTTTTTCTGTTCTCTTCTCTCCCTGTCACAGGGTTAGGGGTACCAGCCCATCCCCAGACAAGAGGCTTAATGACACTTGACACCGACATGCTTGGGTCTAAAGAGATTGTGACGGGATCCCTGCTCCCAGGACCAGCTTCTCAGTGGGCTCAAACGGCACATGCCAATTTACCAATATAAAGTACACTACAAGGGGGTGACAAGTTAGAAAGAATCCTTACAGGCCCATCTTACGTTCAAGTGTGCATGGCAAAGCCCAGCCTCCCTTAAGTGAACATTTACCTAGGATACATGGAGCTACACTAGCCATTCGAGAAGTATGCTTCTGCTTGGAAAGTGAGCCTCTTAGGGTGTGAAGGTTATAGGGACTGGCAGAATAGCCAGACTTACCCACTAGCCTTGACATTTGAAGTAATTGTAATGTTGTGATGACAAAACATTTCTATAATCAACAGCTATTCAAGTTTTGTTACCTCTAAAGTGCCAGACACAGCAGTAGCCATATGTAAATGTTTTGACTCAAAATTTTTTTTTAAGAGAAATAAGTGTACAAACACACACATATATACACATCGGGAGAATAAACTGTGAAATAACATGACACACTGTGATTGGATCTCGTTTATATTTGTAGTTTTACATGAGATGCTATCATGGGGTCTCTGGCAAACTGAATAACTCTCCCACAGAATGCATCAGCCTCTAATCCTAGTGCTGCGGGTAGCATGCCAACACGTACAGATACAGTGATGGGGAGGCACGCTCTCACATATCAGGAGGTCATGAGCCTGATGGGGTCCAAATCATGATGGGCATGGTAGAAAGGCTCCCAGGAGGGGGAAAAAAAACCTCTTTCTTTTCCTCCCCCAGAGCCTGGGAGCTGTCCACATTCCTTAACTGGTAGTCACATCATCCCCCCCACTCTGTGCCCACACGGTCACGTCGCTTCCTTCCCTCCCCTCCCCTCTCCTCTTGTATCATATCTGCCTCTTTCTTACAAAGACACATGAGCAGCATTAGAGCAGTTAGTGTGGATGGGAAATGTCCCCACAGGGTCACGTGTTTGCGCTCTCAGTTCCCAGATGCAGCAGTTTCAGGAGGTCGCAGAACCTATGGGGCAGGAAGTCTGACTGGCAGATGTAGAGTAGGGGGTAGGAGAAGACTAGAGAGTTACAGACCCCCCCCCCTCTAATTCTTGACAAGTCTCTGCTTCCTAGTCTAATGTGAAGATATGTGCGAGCCACATAGCCCTGCCACCACAGACAAGCCATGCCCAAAGCCATGCCTGTGCCAAGCACTCCCCATTGTGAAGCTGTGAGCTAAAATCAATCCCTCGATCCCTCGTCTCTGTCCGCTCTTTGTCAGCATTGGGAACAGTAACTAATACAGACACCACATGCTGGTAATCCTGAACGGGGTCCCCGCTGCAGGTTCCTCAAATGAGTCAACAGTCTGCAGGATGGCAGAACTTTACAGACCCCAGGAGTTAACACTTCATATCTCACCTTGGTCCTTACTCTGTCTGAGCATTGTTTGATGTATTTAGACTTGGAAGACAGCAGAGCTGAAGACTAAAATACCTTTATGTTTTATCCCCTTTAACACTTTACAGGTTGCAATTATTGTTTTAAGAAGGGGCCAGAAAGTCATTCTAGTATTGTCTAATATCCATGTATAATGAGATGTAAAATATTTCTCCATGACTTTTACCCTATCCTCAAATGTAGTTTTAGAGCTCGTTCCCTAAGAAATAATAGTAATAACTAAAAATCACAGCTCCAGCTTTTGAGAGGGGAGCTACCACTATTCATCATCACTTCGTCACCTGACTCTCTAGACACAGCTGCATCATGTCCCTTCAATCCAGAACCCCAGGCTGGGAAGGTGGCTCAACACAGAAAAATCAAACTTCTAAAGGATGTATTATTTCGATTTTTTTTTTTAACAAATGGAACAAGCAAAAGTGGCAATTTACCTGCCCACAAAATTTACCAGCAGGACCTAATTTCCCCTGGGCTAGCATAATAGAAAGGGCTAATTACAAGTAGGTTATTCTTGTGGGGAGGAAAAGGAATTGGTTCTGTGCTGTGTGACACAGAGAACCCCATTCCGGCCATCTGTTAAGCGAATGTAACAAGAGCGGGGCAATTTAATCTTGTTCCGCTTTGCTGAGAATAAACATGTCTTCCAAAAGGAATTTAACTCATCTGCCAGACAGCAACTCTACACAAAACGCCACTGACAAGAGCAACTTCAATCCATGCTCTTTATTTGGCGCCTCTCAGGCAAAATGCTGGGGGTGGGGGAGCTCGGTTGTTACTGGGATGGGGACCACATTTCGCCTTCACACAAAGTAAAACTCCTCCGTGCAAGCTGTCTTGGTGAAGTGCTTGGCGGCAGAATGCTGTTGGCCAATTTACATGGCGTTTGGTTTGAAGTTATATGCCATTTGGGGAAGATTACTATAATTAGAAAAATGGCCTAATTACTTTTCTGGCAACAGTGAGGAAAGAGAACAGACTTTTCAGCTTACGGAGACAAGTCCTTGAGAAACCTCAAAAGATTTCAGGATCCTATTTGACAGGAAAGAACATCTCATCTGAACTTCTTGGATCTGTTGGAAAATCAAGTTCCGAAGCCAAACCACGAAAAGGCGGGTGTCGGGGTTGGGGGGGGGGGCATCCCCTCCTGTCAGGTTCTGAAACAGAGATGGCAAGCATGGTCCTCCCTGCCACATGGCACCATCAGCTGCCCTTTCCCTCATGGGCAGCAACGAACAGAAAACAACAGAACTGGACAGGATGGGTGGAATTTTGCAGCCGCAAGACTGGGAGCGTGGTTAATGGCTCTGTCTGTTTCAACTGTAAATAATATGACACTGAAGGCTCAGCTCCTGTTAGTTTTAGGTCTTGGGTTCACATTTCCGATAGAAAATCATCCTGAGATCCTCTCCTGAGCACCTCTCTTCCTGTGCAGAGGGCGGGAGTCACGGCTGTTTTTAATCAAACCCCACTCCCCAGGCCGGGGGGGATCACAGGACGCTAGCTTTCACCCAGAAGGGAAGAGGGATCAGCCAGAGCTCTGCTACAGAAAAAAAAAAATGACGCATGGCTTTCTCTGTTTAGGTTCTATTTCCTGGATGTAACGATGGCGCACCTGCACTACATCCTCCCTAAACAGCATCTTAAACTGTCCTGAGTGCGTCAAGGATGCAGGGGTAAAACCAGGATAACAAAGCAACTTAGAAATAAAAAAAGATTTACTCGG